>NC_140126.1:53111857-53744820 GCF_964035555.1 Netta rufina
ACAGATGCCCAAACCCTGATTTTCAGCACATGCATTGCATTTCAGAGGAAAGAAGAAGAAGGGGAAAGGAGAAGAGAAGGAGAAGAGAAAAAGAGAAGGGGAAGGGAAGGGGAAGGGGAAGGGGAAGGGGAAGGGGAAGGGGAAGGGGAAGGGGAAGGGGAAGGGGAAGGGGAAGGGGAAGGGGAAGGGGAAGGGGAAGGGGAAGGGGAAGGGGAAGGGAAGGGGAAGGGGAAGGGGAAGGGGAAGGGGAAGGGGAAGGGGAAAGGAGAAGAGAAGGAGAAGGAGAAAAGAGAGGGGGGAAGGGGAAGGGAAGGGGAAGGGGAAGGGAAGGGGAAGGGGAAGGGGAAGGGGAAGGGGAAGGAAGGAGGGAAGGGAAGGGGAAGGGAAGGGGAAGGGGGAAGGGGGAAGGGGAAGGGGAAGGGGAAGGGGAAGGGGAAGGGGAAGGGGAAGGGAAGGGGAAGGGGAAGGGGAAGGGGAAGGGGAAGGGAAGGGGAGGGAAGGGGAAGGGGAAGGGAAGAAGAGAGCATATCCCTCTCATTCTGAAGTCCAGAGGTACTGAAGTACTGAAGTCCAGATGACAATGGCAACCAAATTTCCTATTTTACTACATGCCTACTAAGAAGTTCTTATCCTTTGAAGTTTCAGGCACTCATTTTGTGGCAATTTGTAACATGGAATACAAATGGAGGAAATGAACACCTGTTCAGCAAAAAACTTGCAATGGTTTATGGAAAGACCACTAGGATGATTACATAAATCCACATTCCCAATTATAAATCTTATATTTAGCCATAGATAAATATAGTTGATTGTAGACAGATACTTTCCAGCACTGACTATGTACCTGTAGGATCTTAAAAGCAGAAGTTACTTCAGCAATATTGGAAATTACCTTCAGGTAAAATGTAATGAATTATTGCTCTTTTCTCTTTACGTATCCTACTTCTGTTTTGCATTAGTCTTCTGAAAGACAGGATAAGGACAGAAAATATCAGCTTCTTTTACATAACATACGTGCTAAGGACTGAAAATAAATGTAGGGAAAAAAAATAAAAGAAAAAAAAATAAAAGAAAATGAAGACATCTGTATATTGGTTCTACTACTTTAGCTTCAAAAAATGTCTGGGTAATACTCACTTATATGGAAATGCTGGAGTCCACTGGCAGAAGTCTTTAACACATCACAAACTGGTTGTGTGTTCTGACCCCAAATTATACATGCAGAGGAGCTGTTCTGGATATCAGGGAGGACAGTCCTGGACAGGCAGGGAGGACAGAGATTCCACAAATTACTTATGCTAAAAATAAATAATAAATGCACCTTAAAACAGAGAACTGGAGAGCAGCCATTGAAGGTTGAGTCAGGTTTTCTAAAGCAAGATTCTCATTCTCATATGCCTTTTTTTTTTTTTTTTTCTTTCCCTGAGAACTCAGGGCTCACACATGCAAGATAGTTTCTATACTCAGAGGTGCTATTTTAACTGACTTTAAATATACCTCTCATTCATTTCATTTTCAGTACATCTGAACACTGAAATATTTATTTTAGTCATTAGTTTTGTTATTTCATTCCAACATGCGGTTCTTGTGCTGCATTTCACAGCATGCAAACTTTTTAATTTTATTTTTGAAGGTAAAAAAAATGTTGGAAATACCTACTTTGCCTTAGTATTTGACCATGTGTCATTTAAAAGTTTTATTTAAAGTTCACTGTTCCAGAAAACATATTTGCTGTATTCATTATCTTCAATTTCTCTGTATATTGTCTGTTCTTAATAAATAAATAAATAAATACATAATAAGTTAATAAATACATACATAATAAATAATCTATTTATAACAGAGTTAGTAATTAACAAATTTAACTTGTCAATCTTCCTACATATTAGCATAACCACCACCACGAGGCTTAATCTGTTCTACGGGGATTTAACATTCCACTTTCAATTTGTCTTTAATAGACCATGAAACAGACTTCAGTGAAACGGCTAGCCCTGACTTTCCACAACATCATGTAACATCTGGAGTATGGCCCATTCAGATATATATATTAATATAGCTCCAAATTTCACTGACATCAACAAGATGCTTGCCATTTACTTAAGCTTTGAAACATGCCTAAAATGTAAGAGAAGCAGACATAAGCAATTTGCTTCTTTTTTTCCATCCTGTTTCACTTACTTTCTGCTACACACTTTAGAGCTGTGTAGCATCTACACAATTGTAGAAGACATGCATAGGTGGGTTTCATCTTTCTTTTAAGGTGGCAAATCAGTGCCCTCTAAAAAACAGCAAAATTCTCTGTAAGCCTCCTCAGCTGAAAACTCAGACATCATTTACTTTGGCAACAGCACACAGTCAACACCACATATTATGGGAGTATTTTATAGAGGAATTAATATACATTCATCTTGGTTCTGCCAATAAATGAGTAAATAAGAATTATTTGAATTGTATAGCTAAACCCTGAAATTTTTATTTATTCATATTCTGCATTACTGCAGGCATCTACTTATCAGGACTAGCAACACACATTTTACTTATATTTAGTAATTTGAATCTTCAAAGTTGGAAAAAATAAATGTGAATGTCAGATACAGAATATGTTCAGTAGAGAAATAATTCCTCTCCTCCTTTCTGATGCTTTACACACAGAACAAAATTGGGTAGGAAAGAGAAAGCTCATCTGTCTTCTTTTCAAAGCTGTCTAATATTACTTGCTGTGGGAAATTATTCTGCTGAGATGTTTTGATTTGGATATCTAGGTTGAATTTTGTCTCTAGCACCTAAAATGTTCATTTTATCCTATTTTACTTCCATAGTTAGAAGGAAGTTCTACACCTACATTTCTGTCCAAGGTATCCAGAATAAAGTGGTTAATAGTGTCATATCAAAGTATGGGATCAACAGAGACAGCTGTTCTGTAGACACTAAGCCTCCTGCCACCATTTACTTTCATTGTGACCAGCGGAGATATGCACCTTTAATATTAACTTGCTTTCCTTTCTGACATTGGGATATAGGTTATCAAAAAGGTTTTGAGCTTCTTCTAAAGATCCTTGGAATACCCTAGTTTTCACTTAAGGAGATAAACCAAATTGTTGTGTCCATTTGTTATATTTAACAATAATAATAACAATAAAAAAGAAGAAGCAAGCTCCATAGAGTTTTTGATATCACTAGTCAGGAGTATTTAAAACACTTTCTAAATTTTTTTTTTTTTTAATTTCTGTTTCTTAAGGGCTTGGTATTGATTCTAACTATATGTTATTATAACTCAGTAAAAAATAAAGAAAACTCAGTATACTATCTATGAGCCTAAAGGCAGGAGTTTCATAAAGGATATTTCCTAAGGTCTTTGACTATGAGCCAGCTAGGTTCACTTCACTGGTGAGTATGTGCAGACTGCAGATAGGGCATAAGGGCTTGACAGTTTGCATGAGACATGACAGCTAGGAAGAATCACAGAATCACAGAATCACAGAATTTCTAGGTTGGAAGAGACCTCAAGATCATCAACTCCAACCTCTGACCTAACACTAACAGTCCCCACTAAACCACATCCCTAAGCTCTACATCTAAACATCTTTTAAAGACTTCCAGGGATGGTGACTTCCCTGGGCAGCCCGTTCCAATGTCTAACAACCCCCTCGGTAAAGAAGTTCTTCCTAAAATCCAACCTAAAACTCCCCTGGCGCAACTTAAGCCCATTCCCCCTCGTCCTGTCACCAGGCACGTGGGAGAACAGACCAACCCCCACCTCGCTACAGCCTCCTTTGAGGTACCTATAGAGAGCAATAAGGTCGCCCCTGAGCCTCCTCTTCTCCAGGCTGAACAAGCCCAGCTCCCTCAGCTGCTCCTTGTAGGACTTGTTCTCCAGGCCCCTCACCAGCTTCGTCGCCCTTCTCTGCACCCGCTCAAGCACCTCGATGTCCTTCTTGTAGCGAGGGGCCCAAAACTGAACACAGTACTCGAGGTGCGGCCTCACCAGAGCTGAGTACAGGGGAACGATCACCTCCCTAGCCCTGCTGGCCACACTGTTTCTTATGCAAGCCAGGATGCTGTTGGCCTTCTTGGCCACCTGCGCACACTGCTGGCTCATATTCAGCCGACTATCAACCATCACTCCCAGGTCCTTCTCTGCCTGGCAGCTCTCCAACCACTCCTCTCCCAGCCTGTTGCTCTGCTTGGGGTTATTGCATCCCAGGTGGAGGACCCGGCACTTGGCCTTGTTGAACTTCATGCAGTTGGCCTCAGCCCATCACTGCAGCCTATCCAGATCCTCCTGCAGAGCCTTCCTACCCTCAAGCAGATCGACACACGCGCCTAGCTTGGTGTCATCTGCAAACTTACTGAGGGTGCACTCGATGCCCTCGTCCAGATCATCGATGAAGATATTAAAGAGGACTGGCCCCAGCACCGAGCCCTGGGAAACGCCACTAGTGACTGGCCTCCAACTGGACTTGACTCCAGTCACCACGACTCTTTGGGCTTGGCTATCCAGCCAGTTTCTAACCCAACGAAGCGCGCGCCAGTCCAAGCCAAGAGCAGCCAGTTTCTTGAGGAGAATGCTGTGGGAGATGGTGTCAAAAGCATTGCTGAAGTCAAAGTTGACCACATCCACAGCCTTTCCCTCATCCACCCAGTGCGTCACTTTGTCATAGAAGGAGATCAGGTTCGTCAAGCAGGACCTGCCTTTCATAAACCCATGCTGACTGGGCCTTATCGCCTGCTTGCCCTGCAAGTGCTGCGTGATGACTCTCAAGAGGATCTGCTCCATGAGCTTCCCCGGTACTGAGGTCAAACTGACAGGACTGTAGTTTCCCGGGTCTGCTCTCCAGCTCTTCTTGTAGATGGGCGTCACATTTGCTAGCCGCCAGTCAACTGGGACCTCCCCCGATAGCCAGGACTGTTGAGAAATGATGGTAAGCGGCTTGGCCAGCTCCTCTGCCAGTTCTCTCAGTACCCTCAGGTGGATCCCATCCGGCCCAATCGACTTGTACAAATCCAAGTGCCGTACCAGGTCACCAACCAGTTCTTCGTGGATAGTGAGGGCCACATCCTGCTCCCCATCCCCTTCCACCAGCTTGGGGTACTGGGTATCCAGAGAACAATCGGTATTGCCGCTAAAGACTGAGGCAAAGAAGGCATTGAGCACCTCCACCTTTTCCTCATCTCTTGTAACTAAGTTTCCCCTCGCATTCAGTAAAGGATGGAGATTCTCCTTAGTCCTCCTTTTTGTGTTGATGTATTTATAAAAACATTTTTTGTTATCTTTAGCGGCAGTAGCCAGATTGAGCTCCAGATGAGCTTTGGCCTTCCTAATTTTGTCCCTGCACAGCCTCACAACATCCTTATAGTCTTCCCTAGAGGCCCTGTCCACTTTTCCAAAGATTGTAAACCCTCTTTTTTCTCCTAAGCTCAAGCCACAATTCTCTGTTGAGCCAGGCTGGTCTTCTTCCCCGCCAGCTCGTCTTTGGGCACGTGGGGACAGACCGTTCCTGCGCCATTAAGATTTCCCTCCTGAAGAGCACCCAGCCTTCCTGGACTCCTCTGCCCTTCAGAACCGCCTCCCAAAGGACTCTACCAACCAGTGTCCTCAGCAGCACAAAGTTAGCCCTCCGGAAGTCCAATACAGCGGTTTTACTGGTCCCCTTCCTGGCCTCGCCAAGAATAGTGAACTTCACCATTTTGTGGTCACTCTGCCCAAGACATCTTCTGACCACCACATCTCCCACCAGTCCTTCTCTGTTTGTGAAGAGAAATTCTAGCGGGGCACCACCCCTGGTAGGCTCACTAACCAGCTGTGTCAGGAAGCTATCTTCCACGCTCTCCAGAAACCTCCTAGACTGCTTTCTTTGGGCTGTGTTGTGCTTCCAGGATATGTCTGGGAAGTTGAAGTCCCCCACAAGTACAAGAGCTGAAGATTTCGCAACTTCTGTCAGCTGCCTGTAGAACTCTTCATCCATCTCCTCATCCTGCTTCGGCAGTCTATAACAGATCCCGACCAGGACACTAGCCTTGTTGTCCCTGCCGATCCTAACCCAAAGGGACTCGACCTTGTCATTCCCAGCCTCGAGTTCTACAACATCGAATAACTCTCTAATATAGAGAGCCACACCACCACCCCTTCTGTGCTGCCTGTCCCTTCTGAAGAGCTTGTAGCCAGGCATTGAAGCACTCCAGTCATGAGACTGGTCCCACCACGTCTCCGTGATGGCAACCAAGTTGTAGCCTGCCTGCTGCACGATGGCTTCCAGCTCCTCCTGTTTGTTACCCATGCTCATGCATTGGTGTAGATGCACTTCAGCTGGGCCATTACCTTATCCCCCGGCCTTGCTATTGTTCCCCCTGGCGCAGCTCCAACGATCCTTGCTTCAGCCCCATCCCCCTTCTTACCTAGTTTAAAGCCCTCTCAATGAGACCTGCCAGCTCCTGGCCCAGGATCCTTTTTCCCCTAAAAGATAGGGACCCATCTGTGGCCACCAGGCCGGGTGCTGAGTAAAGTGCCCCATGGTTGAAAAACCCAAGATTTCTGCATTGGCACCAGCCCCAGAGCCACGTGTTTAACAGGTGGGCTTTCCGTGTCCTCTCTGTACCCCTCCCTGCCACCGTAGGGATGGACGAAAACACCACCTACACTCCCGCTCCATCCACTAACCGTCCCAGCCCCCTAAAGTCTCGTTTGATAGCCTTCAGGCTTCTCTCTTCAATGTCGTCACTACCTGCCTGGACTATCAAAAGAGGATAATAGTCAGAGAGGCGTACCAGGTTGGGAAGCTTCCTGGCAACGTCCCTGACCCTGGCCCCGGGGAGGCAGCAGACTTCCCTACGGGTAGGGTCAGGCCGACAAATAGGGCCCTCTGTTCCCCTAAGAAGAGTGTCTCCCACAACAATAACCCTTCTGTCTTTCTTGATGGAGGCAGTCCTGAGGTGTGAAGTAGAACTCCTCGCCCTAGGCATCCTCCTGGGAACACTTGCTACCTCTTCCACACCCACCGGTCTGTCGAGCTCCAGGGCCTCAAACCTGTTGCATAAGGGCACCTGGGAAAGTGGGGCCAGAAGGGGAGGGCATCATCTGCAATGTTGAGCAGGGACCTGTTTCCATTCCTTCTCAACTCCCAGATCCCCTCCCTCTGCCCGACGGCGAAAGGGCAGGGGATCCACCCCCAATTGGGGTGTCTCACCTCGATACCTCTCCTTGAGGCCCTGCAGGGAGTTACTCCACAAGTCTATCTCCTGCTCACCTGCTCACACTCCCTGATATCCCTCAACCTCTCCAAAAGAAATGGCACAGAAGCCTGGATTTAAACGCTGGCTGCATAAAGTAGAAAATATTTCATGGGATACCCAGGTACTTATGGGCTCTAAATGGACACCATAAAAAAAAAAAAAAAAAAAAAAAAAAAAGTTAAACATGAGAGAGGAGGAAATAAAAAATGGAAAACATATACAGATATCTACAAAGTATATGATCCTACTCAGAGAGTAAAAAAAGTTCCAGACCCAAACATTGAAGAAATGATTAAGACAGGTGTAGAGGGTTTACACAGCAAGGTTTTGGTAGCAGGGGGGCCATAGGGGTAGCTTCTGTGTGAAGAATCCAGAAGCTGCCCCATGTTACATAAGGGTCCTGCTGCTGGACAGAGCAAAGCCAATAAACGATGTTGTTTATGCCTCTGTGAGAGCAAATTTAAATCAGGGAATAATAAATAAATTATAAATAAATAAATAATAATAAACACTGTTGGGGCACAGCAGCTGGGAGAGTGAATGAAGACGGGGAAGGAGCCCTGCACCTCAGCCCAGGTGAGTGCAGCAGGAGGGCAGGAGGTGCTGCAGGCAGGCAGCAGCAGTTCCCCTGTGGCCTCTGCAGGGAGAGGCCCCTGGTGGAGCAGGCTGTCCCCCTGCAGCCCATGGGTCCCACATGGAGCAGATCTCCACGCTGCAGTCCCCCCATGGGTGGAGGAGCCCCCGGTGGAGCAGGTGGATGTGGCCTGGAGCTGCAGCCCATGGAGAGTCCCCTGCAGGAGCAGGCCCCAGGCCGGAGCTGCAGCCCATGGAGAGGAGCCCACGCAGGAGCAAGGGGTCTGGGGGGAGCTGCTGCCCACCCGTGGGGGACCCGTGCTGGAGCAGTTTGCTCCTGCGGGATGGATGGATGGACTCCATGGGATGGAGCCGTGTGGGAGCAGTGCTTGAAGAGCTGCTGCCTGTGGGCAGCCCCTGCAGGCTCAGTTCGGGAAGGACGGCATCCGGTGGGAGGGACCCCATGTGGAGCAAGAGCAGAGATCCCTCTCTGCCCTTGTGAAGGAGCAGCAGAGATTAAGCGTCAAGGACTGACTGCAACCCCCATTCCCTGTTCCCCTGCGGTGCTTTCTCTGGCAGAGGAGGTGGAAGAGGACTGATGGGTGGGGAAAAGATGTTTTCAGTTTCTTTCCTTTGTTTCTCACTTCTCTATACCCATTTCACTTACCTCTAAATCTGAACTCCTATTACACATGTAATGTAACAGTGCAAGAAAAGAAATTTAGACTATTTCTTAGCCACAATAATAATTTATTAAACCAAGGAAAGATGGCTTAATACATTAAAGCATTTCCTAAATAAATAAAATAAAATAAAATAAAATAAAATAAAATAAAATAAAATAAAATAAAATAAAATAAAATAAAATAAAATAAAATAAAATAAAATAAAATAAAATAAAATAAAATAAAATAAAATAAGGAAGTACTGCTGCTTGTTTCCTGTCAAAGGAAAAATTTTGACTGTGGTCTGAGATATTCTCCGATATCTTACCTTAGAGATATTCTTCACTTATATTAACCATGAATTTTACTCAAAACTTGTGGAAGTTGCTGCAAAAAGAATGTAAGCATGTTAGGTTTTCGATTGAGCAGTCTAAAGAACTGGTCTAAAATAAGCTTATAATTTTCTTTGAATTGCTAGTGGCAGATTTGTAGGTATTTTGAATCCTTAATAATTTTGTAAGTGGACCCCAGTCATCCTTCAGAATGAGACCCGTGTTTGCACTATGCATGTACAGCAATGCTATTTACCTGTATGTAGCTTGCAGATACCTTGCACTGCTGGCAAAATATGTAGCATATTTTCAAAAGCTGATCTTTTAGGCCAGAATATGTGTAAGAAAGTTTATTTGATGACCAAAATACACTACAATCAGTGTCAAGCGGGCTGCTCATGGTTCCCATCTCTGTTAGAAAATTCACAACACAAGGAAACTTTCCCTATATAAGCCTGTGGATCTATATTCTAGGTCACACAAGGGTTCAAGCTCCTTGAAGTATGACTGTAATAAGACCGGTATTGTACCTTCACTGTGTTAATCCTGTTGTTACTCAATGCAGTGATGCAGTGATGCATCAAGCCTACGAGTTTGTCCTCCAAAAGATTCAAATGTGAGCAACCCTTCACACAGTAACAAAGCTGCCTTGCTGCTGATCTTACTCTGTCTCATCAAGATAAAACGCAGAAATGAAAAGATTTTTGTTACATAGGGCAAAGAGTGTGTGAAAATTGTCTGCTTCATTATGGTTACCTGATCAATGACCTTTTCAGTGCAAAAGGGTATGAGTCAAGGGAGAAACCATACATGGTAGGCATGGGATGCCACACACAGGAAAAAAAAAAAAAAAAAAAAAGAGAGAGAGAGAGAGAGAGAAAAGAGAAAAAAGAGAAAAAGAAGAAAAGAAGAAAAAAAGAGAAAATAAAAGAAGAAAGAAAAAAGAAAAGAAGAAAAGAGAAAAAAAATAAATAGAAAAATATAAAAGGAGAAAAAAAAAAAAGAAACGAGAAAAAAAAAAAGGAGAAAAGAAAAAAGAGAAAGAAAAAAGGAGAAGGGGAGGGGAGGGAAAGGGAGGGGAGAATAGGGAACTCTTCAGTAAGTAATTGACAGGCAAATAAGAAACCTCATGGAACAGCTTTGGAGAGGGTCTCATGTTTTTCACAATGGCTAATGTAAGTAATAACAAAATGAACAGGAGGATTTGGGATATCTGAGGAGGAGCTGTGCCAGGTGATGGGGCATTGTGCAGGGGAAAAGCCCAAGGGGCAATAAAATAGGGAACAGACAGATAGGGTAGGAAAGAGGCCGTTCAAGTGTCAACAGTAGCTGGTCAACGTGTTTGTCTGACCGAGCCCTGCACCTGATTGCTAAAACCTCTCCTGTCTTCCCATTAAATTCTTTCTCAGCAACCTCTCTGTGTGATCTCAGTCTCAGCTCCTGTTGACTGGGTTGGCTGGTCTGGGTGCTAGCTACTGGAGTCAGACAGCAGCTGTTGGGTGAGTCATGGGTTCCTGTGGGTTGAGTGCATAGGTGCTGGTGCATGCAGCCAGCCCCATGAGGGAGCAGCGAGCAAGCTGAGGCCTCATGGGTGGGCAAGAAGTCAGAGTGCAGGCAGGGGTGATGTGCAGGCAGAGGGGCCAAGCCGGGACTGAGGGAGGCGGATATGTGTGTGCTGGTGTCTTGGGCACAGCACTCTGCTAGTGTCCTGGGGACTGCACCAGGGCCTGCTGGCTCTGCCAGCCCCATGGCAGGAGGGAATGCTGATGTGCCCCTTGGGGACAGGGTCCTGTGCTGGGCAAGAGGGAGTCCTGGGTCAAGGCTGTAGCAGATGGCCACCCAGGACATGCCTTGAAAGGGCTGAAGGAGCCAAGGAGACCATATTTTCATGGGATGCTGGTTTTAACAGCAAAGCCAGTTTAAGAAATTTCCTCCCTATTCACCAGGGCTTCAGTTCACCAATCCCAGACTTGGGCTGTAAAATGATGTATTCAACTGTGTCATTGCAATTATCTGTGAAAAAAAAATATATATATATGTGTGTGTGTATATGTATATGTATATGTACATGTACATGTACATGTATATGTATATGTATATGTATATGTACTGTAAAGCACAGACAAAAAGGAGAAAAAAAAAAAAAAAAAAAAACAAGAAAAAAAAAAAGATTACTTTTTATCCAAATCATGCCAGTGAAGCATCACTAACAGTTGCACCCGCACAATTACTGAGGTTATCGCCAAGGAAGGACATTCTTATGGTTTAAACATGTTTCATTTAACCATTACTAAGTAAAAGACTTTCCAGTAGAACTACACCTTCTTCCTGATATTCATTGACACTGAGGATTTTCTTTTTCATTTAAAGCATTCAAAACGAAAGGAGAAAAATGTTGTCCTTACTCAAACTCAAAAAGAGCAAACGTATCGTAAGCAATCATTTCTGAAACCCTGATTCTTTAACTGATTCCTTCTATGTCTCACCTAGTCTATATTTTTATTTTTGTGGGAATAAGAAGCCTGATCTGGCATTGCAGACATTTCCAATATGATGTTTGGTAGAAGTTTCTTCTCGTGCTTTTCATCCTCATGATCAGTTACAATGCAGATTCTCTCAGAACCACTTTGAGGGTTATTCTACCTTGCACCAGCTGAATATGATCCCATGGGACCTGCCACCCAGCTCCTTACATAGTTCTAGCTACTTACTGGAAATTACTTCATCTGACTGCATTGTATTTTTTAATGAAATGTGAACACAAGCAGTGTGACCTGTTTTTCTTCTGCAGTAAATGATAAGTTAAACTTTAAAAATTGCTGCAGCAGCCAGAGGAGATTCCTATTCTTTTGGAAATCTTACAAAACTCTCTACACATATATATATAATGAGGACATGGTACAAGATATTTTTGTCCCCTTTTCATATGAAATAAGGAAATGGAGGTTTTATCAGTTTAGAATCCTTGGTTAGGTTGTTGCAGCATTTGAGAAGTGATGTGTTTCATAAATTCACCAGTCTGACAGATCATCAAGACAGCAGTTAAAGGAATACATAACAGAGCATGCATCAAGCTAAAACATACAGGTGCCAAGGTAAACACAAACTAATAGCTTTTCTTAAATTGTTGCAAGAAAGGGGATTCAAGAAAATTTCCTAATTACAAACTACTGAAGGACAGACAGGTAGGTCGACAGAACTATAAATAAATCACCTGGGAGACTGAAGTCTTTATTATCCATACCCCATGCTTATTCTGGTAAATAAATTCATTGCATTGACAGGAACAATATAGTCTCATCCTGCTCTGTGACGGTACAGTCAAAGGCTCCCAACTGCGGACAGTGACAAAACTATCAAAAGGAAATGAGAAATTAAATGCTCTGGCTTAAGATGAATTCTCTGTTATATTCATTTTTCAGGTATTGCAGATTTTTGGTCCTTCACTTCTCCACCTGTTTTTTTCTGGATAGATCTATTTCTACCATTCCTTCTTACAGCTCTTACAGCCCAGATTTCCTCTCCAATTTAATTTTTTTTAGCAAGAATAGTGGGAAAAGGAAATAGTCTGAAGAACTGTGGAAAAAACTATTGAAGATTACTTTTTTATTATTATTCTTTTTTCCCTTTTGTTTTTTTCTTTTTTTTTCTTTTTTTTTTTAATATTAACCTAGAACAACAAAACAAGATTTATTAAAAAATTAAGACTGAAAACAATGAACTTTTGAGACATCCAGTATCTTACCAGATGTCTGAACGTACAAAAGTTTCAGAAAACGCTGAAAGTTAGTCTTTATCTATTTCTTGGAGGTCTGAACAAAACCAGAAAAGATTTAACATGTCTTCTTAACTGAAAACTTTAAAAACACATTTTGCTTTTAAGACAACAAAATGTTTGGGCTGGGATAGAGTACAATTTCTTCACATTAGCTGCTATGGTACTGTGAGTGAATCTATGAGGAAAACAGTATTGACAACACACCAATGTTTTAGTTGTTGCTGAGTGGTATCTGCACAGAGCTTCTGGTGCTGCCCTGCCATTGAGGAGTCTAAGGGTGTGTACTGGATTTACAAAGCAAAGTTTTAGTAGCAGGAGTGAGAAGAGACCTCTGTGAGAAGAGTCCAGAAGGTGCCCCATGTTAGATAAGGGCCAGTTTCAGATGACTTCAAAAGGGACCCATCACTGGCCAAAGCCGAGACAATAAGCAGTGTTGTTTGTCCCTATGTGAAAGCAGATTTAAGAAAGGACAGAGAAAGAAAAGAAGAAAAAAAAAAAAAAAAAGTAAAAAATCTCTATGCAACAGCAGCTGGGAGAGTGAGGGGTGAGAACCAGCCCTGCCGGCCCCCAGGTGCGCGCAGCAGGAGGGCAGGAGGTGCTGCAGTCAGGCAGCAGCAGTTCCCCTGCGGCCTGTGCAGGGAGAGGCCCCTGGTGGAGCAGGCTGTCCCCCTGCAGCCCATGGGTCCCACATGGAGCAGATCTCCACGCTGCAGTCCCCCCATGGGTGGAGGAGCCCCCGGTGGAGCAGGTGGATGTGGCCTGGAGCTGCAGCCCATGGAGAGTCCCCGCAGGAGCAGGGGGTCTGGGGGGAGCTGCCGCGAACCCGTGGGGGACCCGTGCTGGAGCAGTTTGCTCCTGGGGGATAGATGGACCCCGTGGGACGAAGCCGTGTGGGAGTAGTGCTTGAAGAGCTGTTGCCTGTGGGCAGCCCCTGCAGGCTTAGTTCGGGAAGGACGGCATCCCGTGGGAGGAACCCCACATGGAGCAGGGCCAGAGAGGGACTGTGAGGGAGCGGTGGAGACCAAGCATCAGGGATGGAGCTGAGCCCACATTCCCCATTTTCTGTGCCACCTGGGAGGAGGAGGTGGAAGAGGATTGATGGGGGGAAAGTGTTTTCAGGTTTTTTTTTTTTGTTTGTTTGTTTGTTTTTTATTAGTTTCTCTCTTCTCTAGCTTGTGAGTAACAGGTAATAAATTTCTCTAATCTCTCTATACTGTGTCTGTTTTGCCTGTGACCATAATTATTATCTCCCTGTCCTTATCTCGACCCCATCATATTTTCTCCCTCCTTCCCTTTGCGGAGGGGGAGTGAGATAGTGGTTGTGGTGAAGCTCAGCTGCCCAGCTGGGTAAAAACACCACAGTGTGCACCAGGAGCTGGGAGAGGGGACATGGCCAGGACAGCTGACCCAGTGTGTCCAAACAGATGTCCTGTGCCATGTGAAATCATGCTCAGCAATAAGAGCTGGGGGATTGGGGCAGAAAGAGGAAGGGGGGATGTTCACAGAGATGACATTTGTTTTCCCAAGAAATCATTGTGCTTGGGCTCTACTCTCCTGGAAATGGCTGAACACCTGCCTGCTGATAGAAAGCAGTGAATGAATGCCTTCCTTTGCTTTGCTTGCACACACAGCTTTGGCTTTACCTAATGAACTGTCTTTATCTGAGCCTATGTCTTTTCTTATTTTTATCTTTTGATTCTCTTCCCCATCCCACTGGGGCCAGTGAGCAAGTGACTGTGTGGGGCTCAGCTGCCTGTCAGGCTTAACCTGCAACACAAAACTAGATCAGACATAGAGAAATTCTGGAGTCAGATACAAATTATATGGAATGACTACTTATTCTTAATAGAATCATTATAAAATGGTAACAGGTGCTAAGTTCTCCTCAAATTGCAAGCCACTTCATCACCTGTCATAGCGAGTTCATTCATGACTGCTTCAAAAAAAAAGACTTCCTTTGATATGATGCCAATGGTGGTAGCTACTATTGTAAAAGAGTGAGTGAACCCAAATGGTATCTGTATTACCACTCAATTAAATAACAGTCAGAAGGTCAATGACCCAGCAGAAGAGATGGGGCTTACTGCATCAAATGAATCATGCTAGGGTTCAAGAAAGCTGAGGAAGGTTTACAGGAAAATTGGAAGACTAAGTCCAGCTACTTGTATACTGTTTTTACAAACACATACTTCATTACACATCTGAGAATTCCCTGATGAGTAGTAAAAATCTCTGTCTAGCACTGCAATATTTTAGGCACTGAACAATGCTTATGAAACAGTTTTCCAGAAAGTCAAAAACACACCTTTATCTGATATTCTTCAATTATCCCACACATTGGAGCTTTAAAACTGCACCAATGTCATCCTAAGTAAAACAAGAACAGTTTAAAGAAAATACTTCAACTTATAAACTTGCCTGTAGGATCCTTAGAATAAGCATCATTCATATGATCAGATATATAGCTTGTATTTTCCCTCATGTGTTAGATGTTTTGCTCTGGCAGTTGATTGTGTTGAGATGCACTAGGAAGACCTAGCAGCTGGCACCATGACAAAATTCCAGTGACTATCTTATCTTACGAGTAAATTTCTCAAGGGGCTAACCAAATTTGGTGCACAGCATCTATCAAGCTCTACCACACAGAAACAGGCAACAGGAATGTCACTGCTTAGAAAAGGAAATCAAAAAGTGTTAGCATTCTGTAGGGTTGGGATTTCATCCAGTAAATAACACTGGCCACAGTTGTGTCTTGAAACTGAAGCATGGTCCCTAGTAAGGCACACTAGTATTTGCAGCTGATATCAGTTACAGAAGGCCCAAGGTTATGGTTGAAATGTCAGATCAACTTTGTGATGATGTTAGATCAACCTACTGATCACAATACCACCTTTGTACAGAGTCTTATCACAATGAACTGTTGACAGGCATAGGCAGATCCCATCTAATGAATATACCTCAGCAGGTATTTATATTCAAAGCATGGTATTGCACAACAACACAACTGTTATTTTAAAATAAGCCATCTAAACAAAACGCATAGAAATGTAGTTAACAAAAAGATTCCTTTGTCTGCTTTTAAAAATCATAAAAAAGTGACCAATCCTCTACTGAAATCTGTAAAGATTCACTGGGTTCACATGTTTTCCTGCTATGAATATTCTGCAGCTCTTGATCTTCGCCATTATTTTGAGTCAGTCACAGTCACTCATACATATCTGGTATCGCACTGTGTTATACACATTTCCCAAAGGAAAACAGATTATGTGGTACCAAATCCTACAAGCATCTCAACAATGCAAATTAGCTGGTTATCAGCTGGCTGGGAGGGTAATACAGCTTTTTTATCATCTCATTGGAATTGTAGCAATTATCCACAATGTCTGCTGTGCTGTAGGTATCTAAAGTGCATATAAACTGCTTCTTGCTAACCTTTTCAGATGTCTATAACGTTCAGTGTGGTGCTTAACAAAAGGAACAGTGAGGCTTGGGAGAGATAGGTTATAAATTTTATTGTATTTCAGCTGCAAAATCACGGCCATTACTTTTATTAGAAAGGAAATTTTTCTTTTAATCAAAATTGTTCTTAATGCCATTAAAAAAAAAAAAAAAAGGAAAATCATAGTGACCATTCTTCAACCAGCAGACTGAGTTCCGCTAAAGAGAGATAAGTCATAAGGTGTGATCTAGCCTCTAAAAAATGGAGGGAAAGTGCAATTTTAGGAGTCCTATTGCCACAGATGCCAGTTTAAGAGAAAAACTCCCTCTTCAACTGCATAATCTTTGAAGTACCATGTTAGTTTCTGCACCAGTCAAAAGAGGCAGGACGAATACGTGAAACCTAGGGAGTGATCAGGCTTCAAAGGTGACTCATGTAATAGTCTAATTAGACTAAATGAATTTATCAGTACCAAACTTTGGCTATCTGCAAGCACTTCAGCTACAAATATGAACTAGAATTTCATGTCTCTGAACACTAGAAGTATGTAATATACAGTAGTTTAACTTCAGTGAAATGGGTTCTTCATTAAGTCCTTGTGGTATTCTTAATAAAGGTGCAGGAGGGTGTATATGTAACTTATTGTTTCCATATACATATCATGCACCTCCAGTGAAACAGGAGTGCTTACCAAATTTATGTATACTATATTTAGGAAGTTCTCAGTGTCTGTGCCTTTATGTATTTCTTTAGATAGCAATGAGTGCCCAGAGCCTGTACTGGTCTAAAGTGGAAGCAATTGCCATGGGAATGCCAATACTCTGCTCCATGCTTGAATCAAAGTATTTTTCCTTAGGCCAAGGCATTAATATGCAAAGGGAGTGGAGGAAAAATAGAAGCAATGTTAGCTGAGTTCTCTCAGCCTCTTTATACATGGGCATGGGTCTTCCCATGTGCCCAAAGGCATGTGTGGGCAGTCAATAGATGACCAGGGTTTTTAACAGAAAATACTTTTTCAGCATAATTTTCCAACTGGTCTATGGTACTACAAGCTCCACAGAAGACTCTAACACTAACCTTGTTGTCATTTCTACAGGATCCTGTTGTCTACCACATGGGTACCACAGGCAAGGTGCAGGAGCAATGGACTGGGTCTGGCAGGGATGGATTTAACTTTCCCTGCAGCAGCCCATACAGTGCTGTGCTCTGTACTTGTAGATAGAACAGCATAGGTATCACACCAGTGTTGTGTCTACTGCTGAGCAGTGCTGGTACAGCATCTGTACTCCCTCCAACACTTCTTCAAGAGCCAGCAGCCGAGGGGTGGGCAGTGCAGCTGACCTAAACCAACCAAAGGGATATTACATACCATACGGTGTCACGCTCAGAAATAAAAAGTAGGACAGGGGGGGGGAGGGCGAAGGCTCTTGTTATGAAAACATCTGTCATCCCAAACAACCACAAAGCATATCAAGGCCCTACTTCCTGGGAAGTGTCCAAACATCACTCATTGATGGGAAGAAGAGAGCAATTATTTTTCTCTCTCTGCTTCCGTGCGGCCTTTGCTTGTTTTTTGTTGTTTTTGTTTGTTTGTTTTCCTCTTTCTTTCCCCTTTAATTAAGTTAGACTTATCTTAACCCATGAGTTGTTTTTGTTTTGTTTTGTTTTGTTCTTTCCAGCATACTTTCTTCTTTCCTTCTTCTTCTAAGGACGGAGAGTGAGAGAGCAGTTGTAGTGGTGTTCAGTTGCCAGCAAGGTAAAATCACCACAAGCAAGGAGTGCAAAATGCCTTGCCTGGGAGGAGGCCAGGAGCTGCCCAGTGCCAGTCACAGACATTTCCAGATGGCACTGCCTGTCCAAACTCCTCTACAGCCAGACAGCCAGGGGAGCCCTTCACATCTTGACTCACATGTGTTTAATAGAGTCACAGCTGCAAGAGGAGGAGACATTGCAGGGAACATGGCTGGAGATGCACTCGTGGAAGGAGGCACTCCAGGGCAGCAGAGGTGTAACTCTGAGGGACCAGAGCCTGTGGGAAACCCACGCTGAAGCACGGAAATTCCTGAGGGACAACAGTCCATGGAAAACCCCTGCCAGAGAATAGACAGCTCCAGAGGGGTTGCACCCATGGGTGACCCTCGCTTCAGCAGAGGAAAACGAACAGGAAGTGAGGAGCTGCAAACATAACAGGGACAAGGATGGGATGTTAACATTCTGTGAAAACAAGGAAAGGAGAGACTATGGAGGGTAGAGGGAAGGCTTTGAAGTTGAGTCTGGGAAAGAAGGAGAAAAGATGTCTCCCTGAATGTTTCTTTAATCATTTTGTTTCTTTTTTTTGTTCTTTTTCTCAATGTCTGAATCAATTATTGAAGTTTATGGTAATAAACAACAATACTTAGCAATCAGTAAAAATTCTCCAAGTTCAGGTAGTTTTTGCCCACCACAGCTTCATCCCTGTTGAATTCTACAGGAGTTTTATATGAAGTATTGAATCTGTTTTACAGTGGGATACACTTTTTTTATTCATAAACCCTTACATGAGACTAGTTAAATTCTAAATCTAGCAGCATGTCGCTGTCTTCTCCCTGACAGAAATCTAAAAGGAAGGATATACACCTCTGCACCTTGAAAACATGGCGCCTATGCCCTACTGCAAAAGTGAATGTTACGATTGCCAAGTAAGATGGCATGTATTAGAGACCACAAAAGGTAACAGAGCCAGTTCAGTTCACCTGCAAGCTTTCAGCTCCTGGTGAATAAGCAGAAAAGAGGTAACGTTGACTGCAGAATTTGCAAAAAGTACATGTACATTAAGCAGCTTTGCCTTGTCAATGAGATTTTATGCAAATCTCTAGCAGTAACCAGGCCATGTTCTTAAGAACCACTTCCTGCACCCTAAGAAGTAATTTTCTCACCATGAGATCAATTAAACTCCCTCACCCCAAGGGAAGCAGTGAGAGTTCTGTCACTTGAATCTTTTCCAATTAGATGTGAGAAAGCAGTCAAGATCAGGCATACATACGGGAGCTATCTGCAGGTGGCAACTAAATGTCTTAAGAGTCATTTTACATTTATGATTTCTGTGGTTCTATGAAGCTGGAAGCTTTCCTAACTCAGGCTAGAAAGATTTCCAAGTCTCTGATCAGCTGTCCCTACAGGATGAACCAGTATTTTATTCCCCAAACTCTCCAGATAACACTAGCTTTATTTTTCAGTTACATCCTTCCAGCATTTCTAGGAAATTTCTAAGAAATTTCAACATTTATATCTTCTAGAAATATCCTTCCAACTCATGTAACTGTTCCTCTAGCAAGGAAGATTTTTTCCCAAACAACTTTTTTTTTTTTTTTTTTCTACAACATCAAAAACTATCACTCTTACTCTATGATGGTTAGTCCACAGTTTCTCATCCCTTGTTTGTTGACCCCAAATTTTTGCTTATATAACCGTATCAAAGTCATATTTATCAGGGTTGAAGTGAGTAATCCTCTACTGATAATTGTTCAATGACTGATTAAGAATTCTCAAAAGAAGTCATTTTTATATTGGTACTTGCCAGAAAGCCCATATCTGAGAGTTGAATCTTAAGGAGCAGATGACAGAGAAACAGCATAAGCCTATGAATTTGGGCCACAGATCCACACATACTTGGAGCAAAAGTAAAGCAACTATTGACTGGGGAGAGAGAAAGACTGTTTAATGGAAGGGGGTCAAAGTCAAAGGACAGAAGAAATATAACACATATTTGCAGATGCCTGCACAGAAACCTGTTGAACATTATGTCTTCCAAGGTACGTAGGCTGAACAGGACTGATCAGAGACAGGAGTGGCAAGTGGAAAAATGTGATTTCACAGGAAATCATAGGGAAACCTATCAGGTACAACATCTAATGGGGAGGGTCTGGGTGAGAGAACAGAGGCAGATGTTAGGGGTTGCAAGCCTAAGGATATAATATAATCAGTATTGGCATCAAACATTATAACAAATATAATTATTTCAGATTTATTCATTACTGATGGAAATGTCACAACAAAGAAATAATTAGACACATAATCCTGTTCTAATTATTAAAATGTTCTACTATCTCCATCTCTGATATCAGAGACATCCAGAGGAGGTGAAAACTGAGCAATATTCTGTATTTTTGCCATAGAGAAGAGAACATGGCTAGCAAAGCATAGAGGGGTTATGTAGGAATATGTAGGAATATGGGACTATATTCTGCTTTTATTTTTTTTTTTAAGAGACACGTATAATACAGTTCATATTCTTACAAGATGCACTTGTGCCTTAATAGGACTGCTTTAGCTGACATTTTTGGCACGGTGACATAAGACATATGCTGGGCAGTGACACAAGAAACAAGAAACAATGTTGCATTACATGTCTGAACTGTTAAGGATGGTCAATGCCAGAAAGTCACTTTTAACAGCCACAGCACTGAGAATGTATGAATAGTGAAGTTCACAAACACATGCACATGAAGTGCTGAGATTCACCAGAAATAAGATAAAAATTAGAATAAACTTTTCACTGCAAGAATGGTGATGAAAATAGCAAATAGCTGCCAATATTGGAACATGTATAAGCTTGTTTTTTTTATGTAAATCTAAATATATTATATACTGTATTCTAGGGACTAACAATTCACATGCATTTGCTGTTATTAGAAACTTAACCCCCTCACACTAAAAGAGTATTTTCACTAAAACAATGAAAACCGAAAGATAATGAAATCAATGCCTCCTTCTCAGAATAGCATCCGTACTTGGTGAACAAAAAAGTAGTGCACCAATACCTTACATTAGTCTCAAAGGCATAGTCCATCAATTCCTGTGGCACAGTGACAAGCTTCATACAAAGCACTGAATTCATCATCCGTATGCTAAATATTATTTATCCTTCACAGAATAAAATCAGGGAAATATCTAGAAATCAATAGAAAATATGTATTTTCTATCCTCTTTATTATGATTGCTAACGTATTTTAATCAGCTGCAATAGTTCTCCTTTTATAAAATACCTCTAGCTTCAGTACGTGGAGAAAATAATATCAAGTTATATAAAGCCCATTCGTGTTGCAGTTTTTCAAGTGATGGAGCTACATCAGAAATCACGTAAAATCCATCACACACAAAAATAAATACTCACAAAATTGCAGGGAAGAAATTTTAGGTTCTTTAGGACTTGAAAGTCTTTTTCCTCTTAACGTCCAGCTGTTTCACAAAAGTGCCTATTTTTAAAAATAAGCACTTATGCACAGCAGGACTGCTAGCCCACAAAGGAATTTAATAATCCCAAATGGCCTAACATTCTTTGAGACTGTGTGCTGTGAGTATTTAAAACAATTATTCTTTCTACCCTATGATTTTGCCTACAGATTCCTCATTGTTAGGAACATTTCCAATGAACAACTGAGTGCTTAATGACCGATTTTCTTTCAATCAACAGGCAAACAAATCAGGATTTTGGAGTAATCTTTCATCCCTCCCATGTTAGGTATTATTTTTCATGAGAACAGGGAAACAATTATATAAGTTAATATTGCCCTGAACAGTTAAACTTTGAAATTTTATCTTTCACATCTTCTCCAGAGCTCCTTCCGGAAACTAATATTTACTGATATTCATTTCATCACACACCACAATGCTGAACAAGTCTACAGTTTTAAAACTGACATAGAAAACATACAAAGAAATTTAATTTTGTGAACTCAAAAAACTGTCCAAAAGCAGTAGTCTAGTAGTTTTTTCCTTCTCTCATGACTATAAGGCCCAAGATTTTTTGTTTTTAATGATTTTGCACTGCTCATCCTGTTTTTCTTAGCTATCTTCCTGATTTTGGGACAGTGTGACCTTCCCCTTCTCTGCTTAACAAACTCCTCACTGCCATGCCACTGTTATAGCTGCACAATCATTTTTGAATATGCAGGGTTAGTGGAATTTTCCACTGCAAAAACACCTTCCACTGCAAGAACACAACTTTGCTTCTCACATGCCTTAGCCACACCTCTAGCCACTGCCCTGCATTGGCTTCTGCCTGAGGCTTGTGCTGGTCCAGCAGGCAGCACAGGCAGAGCTCCAGTGTTTCCTTATGGCACTCACCCCTGTGCAGAGGGCTCCCCACATGGAGAGTGTGACATCTGCCTCCCCACAGTCATCCTGAGCAATGCCATTGGACTCCCAGGGCATGTTTTGCCTTGGGTTGCACAACTGCCCCCTTCACACTCCATAAAGCACACCGGCAACATGTGGCATTGTGGAGGGTGCTGAGCTATTCTCATTGCCCCGCTGGAGGAGCAAGGAGAGGCAGCAAAGCTTTAGCTCCAGAATGAGTGTAGTTGGAGCCCATAGAATCAGCTCCTCAGCAAAATGTTCCCTGATGCTGTGGCAGCCAAGCTGTCAGCACCTCATGCCCAGATTTCCTCACCAAGTGTGGTAGAGACACTCACAGACAAAGCATTTGTTCAAGTAAGAAATATATCGACATTTTTGCAGAGGTCAAAGCTCCCAGAGTGAATGGACACTCCCCAGGAGACCAGGTGGTCACTGCCCAGCTGGAAAGAGGAGTCTTTGTTTCAAGCCTCTCTGCAGCTGCCTCTTCAGCTGCATGGTGTGTGCCTCCCCCAAGAGTGGTTTTGCTGTGGAGAGAACATGGAGGTGCAATTCCTACTGCCGACAGAGCAGCATTTTCTCCATGTCCAGTGTGCTGAGCTCTGGGGCATGTGGCAAGCAGGGTGTCTGTCAGTCATCTTTGTAGCCACCGTAATCAGCACTGGCTGTGGGGCTGGAAATCCCTCCTGTGCATGGTTGCTAAGGGGATGGTGGTCAGGAGGTGATTGACAGCTGTCTTCAAGTCATGGGTGGCAAAGTTGGCAGAACTTTGAAAAACTGCATCTTTGGCACGGAGCAGCTCTGTGGCCACCTCATGCTGCTGCTGCTAACAATGGCCTCTGCCTACTCAAAGCTCAGGAAGGTGTCCAAGTTGTCTTGCTGCACCCCAAGCATCAACTCGATGGAGAGGCTTTTCTTGAGGATATTGGTCAGCCTGAACTTGCAGAAGCAGGTGGAGGGCAGCACCATTATCTGGAGTTTGGATGACTGAGGCATAGCCACCCAGGCTTCTGTCACCAGCTCCTGGAACCACTTTGCCATTTTCTGCACATCCAAGTAGGAGCTGCTGCAGAGGGTGTCTAGGAGGCTGGAGTCCTGATGTCTCAGCTCATCCTTAGGATGGTGAAGGAAGCACAATATGTCCCCCACCAGATGCTCCCTTGCGCACATGCACTGCAGCTCCACGTGGAGGCAGGAGTTCCTCGCTGGTGTCTGCCCTTTGGTACCCAGCTCCAAGGGGAAGATGTGCCCAGGGGATGGGTTCAGGGGCACAAGCAGGCGATATATGGTGTCATTCTCAGTGGCACTGAAAGTGCTGCCCACCCCAATGGGTGGCTGCAGCCGTGGCATGAACTTATTACTGGGAAGTGTCTGATAGACAAAGAGAAGCTTGTCCAGCAGTTCCTCCACAAACTTGCATGTTTCTTCGACATTCTTCACAGGCCACTGCAGGTACCCATTGACAAATCTGCGTGCATCCAAAATGCCACTGGGTTCTTCCTCATTGTCGTCATCCTCCTTGCTTCTGCAGATGCCCTTCTCATTCCTGCTGCCCAGTTCACGGCACAATTTCCTGAGCATGCAGCATATCACAAAGAACAAGACGAGTTCTCCCATCAAGGCCCAGAACTGCCAGTGCTGCAATGCAGATAAAAGCAGGGCTCCCACATGCTCCCAGCTGTTCTCCTTGTTCCTCTACTCTATTTCCAAGAGGAGCTGCATCAAGTGCTCTTGCAGCTCCTCTGCACGCTGCTGTATGTGCTCATGCCTGAATGCATCAAATTTGTCACGAAAAAAAATTGCTGAAACCATGGTCTGAAAGAGTTGAGAGACAAGGGTGTCAGTGAGGTTGGGTGGAAGCAGGCTGGTGGCTGAGAGAGCCAGGGCAGGAGCCACAGACCCCTGGGGTCAGGTAAGAGAGGGGGTAAAGTAGGTGGGAGGCAGCAGGGACTGCGGCCAGAGCTGGCGGTGACAGCCGCAAGCCCTGCCCTGAGTGGCTGGGCCCTCGCTACAGGCTTAGCAACCCCTCAGGGGGCCAGCATTTGCACCCTGGCCCTGGCCCAGCTCAGTCTTCTTCCACTGCTGCACTTACCGATGGCTCAGGCCAAACTGCAGCAGTGTTGCCTGCTGCTAGCCCTAGAAACAGCCCCCTCCTCTCCCCCTCCCCGTTGGGAATCATCCTCTGTTGTGTCACCTGTGCCCCTGGCCCTGCCATCAGTCTCCACCGTGGTGCAGGGACTCCCATCTGCCCTGGGCAGCCCAGGCTCTGGCGTCACCCAAGGGCAGAGGCACATGGCCAGACGGAGCTCCCCAGGATCCATTTGCATTGCCTGCAGGAGCTCCCAGGGCCATCTGCAGAAAGGAATTTGGGTGATGTAGCCTGTGGATGCTGTGCTCTTCATGTGCCACCCAGTGAGCCAGATCAGCTCCCTTGGCACTGGCCTTGGTACCTGTGGACATGGGTGTACTCTCAGTGCCCCTGTGGCAGTGGTGGCTGGGTGCTGGTGTCCATGCCAGTGGTGGAGTGGGGCCCCTCCCTGGCCGGGTCTGTGTGCCTGCTGCGCCAGCGTGAGAGCGCAGTGCTTCAGGGGAGACCTTTCTGAATGGGGATGATGGTTTGAGGAAGGAGAGGTGCCTGGCACCGTAGGACACTCATTCCTTTTGTGCCTGCTTGTGAGAAAAATCACAATTTTTTTTTTCAGACAGAATCTTTTGTAAAACTATTTTATTTGCAATTGTAATGGCAGGCATTCTGTCAGTATCATGTCAGTGACTAGTAAATTTATGGAGAAAATTATCCTGGGAATTACTGAAGTGCACGTGGGGCACAATGCAGTCACACATCACAGCCAACATGGGCTCATGAGGGGTAGGTCCTGTTTAACAAATTTTATTTCCTTTTATGATAAGATCACCCATCTAGTTGATCAAAGGAATCCAGCTGATGTGATATTTTGGATTTCAATAAAGCTTTTGACACAGTTTCCCATAGGACCCTACTGGACAAAATGTCCAGCATATAGCTAGATAAAAACATCATATGATGTGTGGACAATTGCTTGATGGGTAGGACTCAAAGGGTTATGGCAAACAGGGTTACATCAGGCTGGTGGCCAGTCACCAGTGGGGTCCCCCAAGGCTGCATTTTAGGGTCAGTTCTTTTTAATATTTCCATAAACAATGTAGGACTAGAAGGTTTTTTGAGTAAATTTGCTGATGATACTAAACTGGAAGGAGTTGTGGACTCTATTGAGGGTGGAAAGGCCTTGCAGAGAGACCTGGACAGACTGGAGAGCTAGGCAATCACCAATCATATGAAGTTTAACAAGAGCAAGTGCTGGGTCCTACATCTGGGCTGGGGCAACCTTGGTTATACTAGGGGACGAGATGCTGGAGAGCAGCCCCTCAGAGAGGGATCTGGGGGGGTTGTGGTTGACAGCAAGCTGAATATGAGCCAGCAGTGTGCCCTGGTAGCCAGAAGGGCCAAGCATATCCTGGGGTGCATCAAGCACAGCATTGCTAGTCAGTCGAGGGAGGTGATTGTCCCGATCTACTCTGCACTGGTGTGGCCTCACCTTTCGTACTGTGTGCAGTTCTGGGCACCACAGTACAAAAAGGATGTGAAGCTGTTGGAGAATGTCCAGAGAAGGGCAACAAAGGTGGTGAATTCAGGGCCTAGAGGGGTAGACACACAAGAAGCAGCGGAGGTCACTTGCCCTGTTTGTCCTGGAGAAGAGGACGCTGAGAGGAGACCCCATCATGGCCTACAGCTTCCTCCCAGGGGGAGTGGAGGGGCAGGCATAGATCTATTCTCTTTAGTGACCACTGATAGGACCCAAGGGAATGGAGTCAAGCTGCAACAGTGGAGGTTTGGGTTGTATATCAGGAAGAGGTTCTATACTGAGAGGGTGGTCTTGTACTGGAACAGGCTCCCAAGGCACCAGGCAGAGCGGAGTTAAAGAAGCGTTTGGACTATGCTCTAAGTCATATGGCCTGAATTTTTGGGTGTTCCTTTGTGGTGCCAGGAGTTGGACTTGATAATCCATGTGGGTACCTTCCAACTCGGGATATTCTATGGTTCTATAGTTCTAACATAAAAAAAAAAAAAAAAAGATCTTTTCATTCACTTCAGCCCAACATGTAAAATTAACACTTACTAAAAACATTCTACACCTAAAATGTGAAAGTGTTTGATGTAAGAGCATGGAAGAAAATAGAAAATGCATGGAAATGGCTTGGCTTGGCTACTGCATACAGTAAGGAAAAAAAAATAATTTTATTTTTCCATAAGAACAATAATCATTCTGAAGAACTTTACAAATAATCTGACAGAAAGAAAGAATATGCTTTCTGATTTCACTATGACAATGACACCATATGCTAATGAATATCTGTCAGTGCCTCCTTTGCATAACTTACTGAAAATGATTTTATATAACAGATATTAAAGTTCTAAAATGTAAGTCAGGGTTAGAAATTGACAGTTCTCTGTACAAAAGGAGAACACTATAGCCTTGGCCCTATTTAATATGCCTCTGCTGGTCACTGGAAAGACAGGTACTCATACTGTTCTCTTCTTTTAGAAAAAAATGTCTGACTCCTATCCCAGATTTTTATCTGGTCTGTGCAGAATTGGTCTGCCCTTCTAAGAATCATAGAATCATAGAATATCCCAAGTTGGAAGGGATCCGTAAGGATCATTGAGTCCAACTCCTGGCACCACACAGCTCTGCCCAAAAGTTTAGACCATGTGACTAAGTGCACAGTCCAATCGCTTCTTAAATTCAGACAGGCTTGGTGCAGTGACTGTGTCCCTGGGGAGCCTGTTCCAGTGTGCAACCACCCTCTCAGTGAAGAACCTCTTCCTGATGTCCAGCCTAAACTTCTCCTGCCTCAGCTTGACACCATTCCCACCGGTCCTATCACTGGTGTTTACAGACAATAGGTCACCTGCCTCTCCACTCCCCCTCGTGAGGAAGTTGTAGACAAAGAGGTCTCTACTCTGCAATATCAAATTTTCTGATGTGGTAAAGTTCTAATATTTCTCAGTTGCCATTTACATGATTTATGATGATAAAATATGTTTAAGCCTCTTTGTTAGCATGTATCTCCTCAGGAAAAAAACATGGGGGGGAAGGCAGGGGGGGAGAGAGAAGGGTGGAGAGAGAGAGGAGATTTCATATGTGTATGGATCATTAGCTTCTAGCTTCGAGCGGTAAAAACTTGAGACAGTGTCTTCCAGAATGAAAGCCTAATTACCCTACCACTATTACTGTAGTTGCTTGTTCATATTACAGGTGTGAATTGAAGAAATTTTAACTGCAATCATTGTATAAGAAAAATTCATACATATTATGTTAGGCTTGCTTCTCACTGCTTCATGCCTGCTTTGATTAAGCAACCTAATTTAACAACCAGACACCTTGACAATTGATTCATTTTTTTTTTGTTTGTGCCACAGTCAAAATTGTTTAATTTCTATATGCAGCACAAGAGAAATTTCCAACTTCTTTTGGAGAGGAAAACAGTCTTTAGATTTAATGTATGAGATTTCTGGTAGTAAGCTGAACATTTTCATTTTGATTAAGCCATAGCAGTTCATTGCAAAGTGTCTAATAAATAGGGAGCATAGCAGTTTTATCTATCAGGCCCAGAACAACATTATCTTAGTCATATTAGACATTAGCATGAGCTCTCTAACTGAAATATGGGAAAAGAAATGTTCAGGAGCAGACGTTGATATGAAGACAACATACACAAGGAAAATCTTGCTAGTACATTAGTTGCTAAGCAATAATCATAATATTTTTTCAAACCTGTTTGCACAAAATAATATATATTATTGCTTTTTGAACTCCCACATATTTAATTGAACCCATTGAAAATCCCAAGGCAAACTGTATATCTAGGTCATTTCCAAGAAGAAAAAAAAAAAAAAAAAAAAAAAAAAAAAAAAAAAAGCTAAATATAAATCTGTGCCCTAACTTGAATAAGGCTTGAATCTTGGTGAAGTACATTCATTGCTTCTTCTGCAGAAGGAGACTGACTCCTTTCATATGGGATTGCACTGTACAAATGTACAGACATACATTTGGGCACTTTCAGGGCTTGCTACTGGTCTGTCTTGAGGCAACAAAACACGTTCATATATGATTATGTTATAATGTACAGCTACCTCTGCATGCTCTCTGGCATCTCTTTCAAGCTGCACAGGAAATATGTGAGGCATATTTGCTGTTTGTGAATCTTAATGCAGGATACCAGAGTAAGCTTATGAGGTCAGGAACCAATTCAAATGTTGAGTTCATGGAGGAGGGTTCAAAAGACAGAAGAGGAATCCCAGCAGATTAAATTAGGTGAACTGGTAAATCAAGTAGGTGACCAATGAGCACATGGGAGAGAGGAGGCCAAATAAATTGAACAGAAAGATCCAAATATAATCTAGGTCCAATTTACCTATTACAGTGGCTTCACAATTTCCTCACAAGGACAAGGATACCCTTGCATTTCTAACATTTAGCTCTCTGTAATCTTTCCTGGGAAGACCTACACAACTTCATCCCTAAAAAAGTACTTAGGCATGTTTTTTCTTTTTTCCTCTGTCTTCCTTATCGAATACAATAATTCAGTCTCATATCAGTACTGAACATCTTTGCAAAAATGGCTGTTCACCCAGGCATATTGTCTCAAGGAAATGCCAAAGTCCTTTTCCCATTCCATGGCTCTTCCTGAGACCTCTGAGATACCTTCAATGTTTCTGTCTACACATCCACTGTATAAAAAGCCTTCATGAAAATGATCATAGGAACAAGTGCAATATAAATGAATTGAATGTTATAAAGCTGAATTATCACAACATATCTGACACCACTGTATATGCATGTTCATATCAATGAAGTTGCATTTAACCAACTTTTTGATTCATTCCTCTCCATGGCAATGGCTTTGATACGCATGTGTACTTTAAAACAGAGTAATATATATATATATTTCTTTTCATCAGGAGAATACATTTATCAGGTCAAAAATACTTGTGCTCATTACAGAAACAAAAGCAGCATGTTTGAAAATCTGTGGAAACACAAAGGGATATTCACCACAAGTGAGGTTACAGTCCAATGGCCAAAGTTCTCACTTGGAATAACAATATCAGCAGGAATAAATCCTTGCTCTGAATCGGACAGAACAAAGACTTAAAGTAGGTCTTCTATTCCTGCTGACTGCACAGACCACTAAACTATGACTTCTTTTGTAGCACCCACTTCTCTTTAGTTTGATGAAAAAATTCATCCTAAGTATTTGTAGTGAAAGTTTTTCCAAAGTGTACATACCTGGAAGGAAGGCTGTTCTTCAATGTTTCATCTTTTCTCAAGGTATCAATCCACAGAATGATCATAAAAATGTCTAATAAGATGTACTACTTCACTGCGCTTATTTCATTATTTTTCTCTGAGTTTTGTTTGCATGTATACTAGATTTATTTTAGTAAAAATATTTGTGTCTATATATGTTTAGAAATATCCTCACAAAAAAAAAAATTAAAATAAAATAAAATAAATGTTACTTGTGCTGACCCCTACCAATAAAAAGGAACAAAAGAAAGGAAATATTCAGCATTCACAAGACCACTCACACGCACACACACACACACACACACACACAAAAGTGCAGTAGCTTGGAAAGAGTAAGAAGAGCTGGCATAATTTCGAGGCTTAATTTTGATTTCCAAACTAACCCAACTACAGGGTCCTGTTGCCTCTAAGAGCATCAAACATTGAAGCTGCAACTAAAGCAGTGGAGCCGGTACTGGAACTGATGGGAAATTCTCCCTGACTCTTTGAATTCCTATTTCATGATACTCAGAAATGAATGAAGAACTTGTTAATAACCTATTACAGCTGCTCAGGACTATAAATAAACAATCCAACTATTTTGCTGAAGTAAGATTCCCATTTTCATGCCAGTTAAGTTGTAAATCAATTATGGAGCCACTGATCAGCAAAAAATGAGTGGAAGATGAAAGATTAAATCATTCTAAGCCAATGGTCTGTTTCTACAGGTTCTTTAAGACACCAAATAGTGTATATTCTAAGAAAAAAAAAAAAAAAGAAAGAAAAAAAAAAGAAAAAAAAAAAAAAAAGATGAGTCTTTATATCGATCAGTTACACTTTCATACGTCCGTATAATTACATAAACAGGTCTTGCAGGAGAAAATTTGTAGAAATTACGCGCGACAAGCTTCTTTACAAAGAGTTAATTATAGAATTTGTATAATAATTGTGTATCATATTCATGCTTTATCAAAGATTGTTTCCACTCCACTATATGCACCTGAAAATAGCTTTTGCTTGCTTAACACACCTTATTAAAGTTTCATATACCACTTAGAATCATAGAATATCCTGAGTTGGAAGGGACCCATAAGGATCATTAAGTCCAACTCCTGGCACCACACAGCTCTGCCCAAAAGTTTAGACCATGTGACTAAGTGCACAGTCCAACCACTTTTTAAATTCAGACAGGCTTGGTGACTACTTTACTTGGTGACTACTTCACTTGGTGACTCCTTCACTGTGGAGCCTGTTCCAGTGTGCAACCACCCTCTCAGTGAAGAACTTCTTCCTGATGTCAAGCCTAAACTTCCCCTGCCTCAGCTTGACACCATTCCCACGGGTCCTATCACTGGTGTTTACAGACAACAGGTCACCTTTCTCTCCACTCCCCCTTGCGAGGAAGTTCTGGACCACGATGAGGTCCCCCCTCTGCCTCCTATTCTCCAGGCTGAACAGGCCCAGTGACCTCAGCCTCTCCCCCTCTTCACCTTCTTCGTTGCCCTCCTCTGGACACTCTCCAACAGTTTAATGTCCTTTTGGTACTGTAGTGCCCAGAACTGCACACAGTACTCAAAGTGAGGCTGCACCAGCACAGAGCAGAGTGGGACAATCAGCTCCCTCAACCAACTAGCAATTCCATGCTTGATGCACTCCAGGATATGTTTGGCTACCAGAGCACACTTCTGTCTCATATTCAACTTGCTGTCAAGCACAACCACCAGATTCCTCTCTGCAAGGCTGCTCTCCAGTGTCTCGTCGCCCAGTCTGTACGTAAAGACAGGGTTGCCCTACCCCAGGTGCAGGACCCGGCACTTGCTTTTGTTAAACTTCATGTCGGTGGTGATCACCCATCTCTCCAATCTGTCCAAGTCTCTCTGCAAGACCTTTCCACCCTCATCCGAGTCCACAACTCCTCCAAGTTTGGTTTCATTGGCAAATTTGGTCAGAACACCTTCTAGTCATACATCCAAACCATTTTTAAAAACATTGAAGAGGACAGGCCCTAAAATGGAGCCTTGAGGGACTCCACTAGTGACCATCTGCCAGCCAGATGTGGCCCCATTTTCCACAACCCTTTGAGCCATGCCCATCAGCCAACTGCTCCCCCATCGTATCATGTTTTTGTTAAGTTGTATGCTGGACATTTTGTCCAGTAGGATCGTATGGGAAACCATGGCAAAAGCCTTGCTGAAGTCCAAAAAGATCACATCAGCTGGTTTCCCTTGGTCGACTAGATGGGTGATCTTATCATAAGAGGAAATCAGATTTGTTAGGCAGGACCTACCCCTCATGAACCCATGTTGGCTGGAACCAATGATTCCCAAGAGCATTGAAAAATATTTGAGAGAGGTCCCGCAATGACGTGAGCCAGGTCTTTAAGCATGCTGGGATGAATCCCATCCGGACCCATGTACTTGTATGGATCCAGGCAGAGCAGCAAATCCCGAACACGTTCAGAGTCAGTTGGGAGTTTGTCATTCCCACCATCATGGTCCTCCAGCACAGGGCACCCTGGGTCCCAAATCGAATCATCAGTGTTGAAGACAGAGGCAAAGAAGGTATTAAATGTCTCTGCTTTGCCTATGTCATTGTCTGTGCAGAAACCTTCCCAATCAAGTAGCAGACCTATGTTTTCTTTGGTCCTCCTTTTTCTGTTCACATATCTAAAAAAAAACTTTGTTATTGTCTCTCACAGACTTGGCCAGCTTCAACTGTAGTTGGGCTTTGGCCCCACGAAGTTTCTCCCTACAAATACGAACAGCATCCTTGTATTCCTTCCTCGTTGCCTGACCCTCATTCCAGCAGCCATACACTTTCTTTTTTTGCCTAAACTCCAGTATAAGATCCCTGGTCAGCCAGGCCAGCCTTCTGCCCCACCTGCCTCACTTTCAATATTTTGGAATTGCCTGATCTTGTGCCTTTAGGAGGCAGTATTTAAAGATTGACCAGCACTGATGGACGCCATTGCCTTCAAAAGCAGTTTCCCAGGGAACCTTGATGACTAGTTCCCTGAGCAGCCTGAAGTCTGCTTTCCCCATATCCAAGGCTGAAGTTCTGGTGGCAGTTTTCCTTCTGTCACCATAAATTCTAAACTCAACCACTTCATGGTCACTATGGCCAAGATGGCCACCAACTGCCATGTCTCCGACAAGACCCTCTCTTTTCTCCAGCAACAGATCTAGGAGGGCACCTTTCCTAGTTGGCTCCCTTAGCACCTGCACCAAGAAGTTATCATCTAGGTGCTTCATTAACCTCCTGGACTTGCTCATGTGAGCCGTATGGTGACCCCATGTCTGGCAAGTTGAAATCCCTCATAAAGACAAGAGGAGTTGGTCTCGAGGCATCTCATAGTTCTGCAAAGAATAATACATTGGCTTTGTTGTCCTGGCTGGGTAGTCTGTAATAGACTCCCACTACAACATCCCATTTATTTGTTCGTCCCTTAATCCTTACCCAAAGGCTCTCAACTTTGCCATTGCCAACTTTAAGTTCCACACCATCCAGCCCATGCTTCACATACATCACCACCTCGCCTACCCTGCCTGTCCCCTCTGAAGAGTCTGTAACCATTGCAGCACACCAGCCACAGGATTCATCCCACCAGGTTTCACTTATCTGAAGCTGAATTTTCACTTAGCTGAATTCCTATTTCAGTTACAAGATTTTAATACATTATGTGATTGCATAGTGGGGTTTGGGTCTCTAACATCATGTGTTCTCAAGGTTTAAAGTTCTTGGTGGCAAGTCTGTCCCAGCAGAGTGACAACATGCATGCAAGGATTAAGGTAGTATGTTGTAGCAGTGACCTGAAATGACAAAAATGCATGACCAGAAACGACCAAGTATGACAGCGTGAAATAGAAGATTAATATCTGGTAGCCTTCACATTGTATGGGTTTATTTATTTGTTTATTTAATGAGGACCTAAATCTAGTAGGAAAAAAAATAATAATAAAAATAAAATAAAATAAAAAAGACTGTTTCAGACAGCTCACAAGGCACAGGAAGAATTTTTGAGCATACTGAGTTCTTTACCAAAATTTCCTGTTTTCTTCAACAAAACATCAGCTTCCATTTTTGCTTCATATGTTTGTATGCTTTTGAAAGGGATTACTCTATCATTTGTAAGGATCTTGCTGGGTGTGGTATTTAAAATCACTCTGACAGCCTTGTCTGCATGCTGTGCAGACCTGTAGAACATTTTTTTCTGTTGCAACTGCACATCCTTTGTGGTGTGTCTGGTATAAATGCATTAAACCTGACATTCTAAAAGTAAGCACTGGATCAGAAATATACTCACTGCTTCCAGATAGATCTATTAGTGCAATTAGGATGCTTACAGTAATGGAGGATTAAAATACAAGTAAGCAAGATGAAACAGCCATTATAAACAGACAGCTGAATCAATTGCACATTCAGTAATCCATCTGCAGTTTTGAAGAGTGTAAAGAACTCTTATTTTCAGCACATTCTAGACTGTGTCAGACATGGCAAATACTGACTTGATTCATTCTCATACAGGTCATCTCTATCAGTCAGATCCAAACATACAACTTCTCTTCATTAGAGTGAAGGCAAGAAAAATGTCTGCTGCAGCTGGAATACCCTTAATCATGTAACTGCTGTACAAAGAGCTTCATGGTCAAAGACTGCTCCAGCATCAACTTTATGGTCCATCAATGGAGTAAGTCCAAAAGTACTTTATATGCAGAGCGACTCTGAGTTTGCAGCTACTTTTCTAAAAACAAAGCTGTGATCTTGAAGACTGCAGCTCAGTAGCACTTGTCAGTGTCAGTTGTAGATTTTATCTACTAGAGGAGTCTTCCTTTTTCTCCCTTTCATACCCTTTATGGTTTTTGCCTCCACACAAGAGCAGAAATTCCCTTAGATTGGATAGGGTTCTTTTCTTCCTTTATAATGAGGTCTGAAGAAAAGATAGTCACAAGAACAGCTACTGACTGCTGACACTGTCCTCCCATGTAGACCTGGGCAACTTCCAACCCACAAGCATGAAGGTGCTGGCATGCATTTGATCTTGTACTTTGCATTCACTCAGCTATAGAAATCGGCAGCCTGGAAAAGTGAGTAAGGCCCTATTGTTGTAATTGTCATATTTTTCAGGCACTATTTTACATTCTTTGTGTCAGAATGAGAAAAAAAGACAGACATAATACTGTATAGACAAGTCTACAGCAATCAGCTGGGGAGAAGAGAAACCCTAACAGCTCTAAATATTCCTGGACTATGTGTTCCAGGACTATTCATGTGTTCTAGGACTACGCAAGTGACCTGCAAGAATACTATTTTAATACCAAATAATGTTTTGTGAGTTTTTTTTGATTTGTTTTGTTTTGTTTCAAATTTCAGATATTTTAACTAATAAGGTAATAAAGAATTCACACATGTACCAGCTGGAGTCTACCTTTCCATGTTACATAAAAGCTCTGAATGGTTTTCCAAATGTTCAGAAAGTCATGGATTACTGTGTGCTTCTACATTTCTATGCATGTAGTCTAGGCAGTTATAAGGAGAATTAATGCCACTAAAAGTCTCATTTCTAAAATAAAACTTAGGTAAAATCCTCATCCAAGCAAAATCAGTGGTTAATGTTATTTTTTCATTAAATGAGGCTACGATTTCACCCGCAAATTCAAATGCATCATATTCTAGGTATGTATGCACATTTCACTTTTTGTGCCTTGTAAGGAATGGTGTTTCATTTATCTTGAGCCTGTATGAATTGAAAGTTACATGCTTTAATATTAAAATTGTTGTAATTCTGTTGCAATCCAAATCTGTGTTTCACAGTTAAAGCCATTCCTACCATTGCATGAGTAAAATAGCTCTTGCTTGGATGTATAAATCCAATCACTTCAGTAGATCAGTCACAGATTTACAAAAAAGCAGAACTGGGCCCAAAGGCACATAATTCACATAACATTGAAAGGTAAGAAAATGGAGATTCACATGAATTTAAAACTTTAAGTTTTAGTAATAAGATTAACATTGCCCTCTTCTGGTTTGAATGCCCAAATAGGATAATTCACACAAAACCATTGGTAATATATATGCTACTAATGCACATGTTAGTCACAAAGTCTAGTATTAAAAATTGATACTAAGACCATGAGAAAGGAGAAAAAATAAACGTTTTTGATTAATAAAAAGCAAATCTATATTTCAGCTGCATTACATCAGAAGGAATTAGTAGCGAAATGAAAGAGAACAGGATGGAGAAAGAACCTACCATCATATCAGTCTTATAATCATGGTGTGTGGGGAAGTCTGTTGTTTTCATGGTAACTAGAATTCTGTCATTTCTATTACTAGCTTATTAGCAATTTCATTGGCACAAAAAGACATGATAAGATATATACTGCTACTAATACTAATATTATGGAATAAAAAGAAAAAAAAAAAGAAAAAAAAAAAGAAAGAAAAAAAAAAAAAAAAAAAGAAAGATTTTAAATAAACATGATCCAGGTCAAAAACATAAGAAAAAAAAAAAAAAAAAAAAAAACGTAATTAATTTAATTAATTTTGGGTCGTGTGAAAAGTATGTTCAAGTCCTGGGCAACAAAAAAAACTTCTCCCTCTGAGAAAGGTGCTCCCCATCAGAAGCCAGAAGGCCTGGTGTCATGATTCCATGACTCTTCTGGGCTATGCTGCCCAAGGTTTGTGCTACAGCCTGGGGTCAATGGGGCCCCTCTGTTGGGAGGGTGGTACATCCATGCAGTCCTTTTCCAGGAGGGGTGGGGTGCTGACGCAGCAGCTCCACATCCTCAGCTCCCCTCAGCCTGCTGCTGCGTAGCCCATGGCTGAGGAACTGCTTGCTCAGAGGAGTGTAGGAGGGGGAGGTAGTGCTCCAGGTGCCAGAGCAAAGATTCTCCTCCAGCCCATGATGATGAAGACCACGGAGCACACATCATGGAATCAAAGAATCATGGAAGCACAGAATGGTCTGGATTGGAAGGGACCTCCACTGAGGGAGGTCAAGGGATTGAGTCAAGGTCAGCCAACTTGGAGCCATCACAACTGCAGCTGCAGCACCCAACCATGAGTACAGGGTGATCTCTGGCCCTTGCTTCACCAGGGGTGGCCCAGGACAGCAGCAAAACCAGTCCACATCCACCAGCTCTTGAGGGAAACTGATGGGGAGTGGTCATTGCCAGGGCAACAGTGACTGTGCCCAGGCTGCCTAGAAAAAAACTCTGGGAAGGTGGTGGCACGTCGACAAGCAGGGAAGGGCCAGCAGTGGTGAACACCAATGTCCCCACAGGCGGGGCAGGTCCAGTCCGATGGCACGTCCATGACCACTGGGCTCTTCCGTGAGCTGGGGAGAGCTGAGGTCAAGGAGCTGCTCCCCTGCCCCAGCACTGCAGCTGCCAAAGGGTGTTCCAAACTGCACAATGGACAGAGGTCAGAGTCAGTCATTGTGCAACAATGCCCCAGCCCCTCAGCAGAAAACCCCCTGGCCCTGCAACTGGGCTCTCCCATGCCCCCCACCCACCACCCCGGGGCCTGTGTCCCTGCACAGCTCATCTCTGCTGCTGCAAGCACACCGCATGGGGCCCCAGCTGCCTGAGCCAGGCAGGGCTGGGGAAACATGGGAATGGCTGCAGGGATGGACACTAAGAGCAACTGCCAGCATCCCTACAGCACAGGTCCACCAAACCCTTGCTTGATGCTCCATGCCTCGCACACATGCTCGTCTAGAATCCAGGAACAAGCCAGGCTGACGTGGCCTCTGCTGGTTCCCCAAGATAAGCAGCGAGGGTTGTGGGGTCACAGCCCTTCACTCAGTGGCATTACCATGGACCATCTGCCCCACAGGACCTGTGGCACTTTGCCCCAGATGTTACAAAGACTGTTGGGTTGGACTGGTGTTTTGATTGGTTTGTCTTTATTCTTTATTTTTTTTCATCTTAATTTACCATGAAGTATGTTGAAAATTGGTTGAACAAGCATGCTAAGAGCATTGAGATCACTGTAAAGGTTTATTTCCTCTTCTTCGATACACAGATTTGATCTCTGAACTCCTTGCTGTAGTTTACTATTCACAAACACACACACACACACAAAAAAAAAAAAAAAAAAAGGAGCCAAGGAAAACACTCTCCTAATTAAGGAATAATAACAGGATTATCCTACTGGATGGCATTTACTTGAAGGAACTGTGCTCTAGACATGCACGTTACACAAGCAGCATAAACCTGAATAATTTAAGGTCTCACCTCTCCAGTTCATGAATTTCCACTAGCTTTTTAAGATATTGATGGCTCCATGGCCTTGGTTTGTCACCAGTGGAGACACACTCACTTTCTGATCTACCATTTACCTGAACGGAAAGAGGATCTGAGCTCTTCAGACACTATTGCTTCCAAACTCTCCTTCTGCTTCTCCCTTTTTAAACACTTTGCATATAGGCTTAATACAGGAAAAGCCAAGGAGACAACAATTATGATTCATAATCACCAAACATTAAGGTGTGACCATCATTACCAAAAAGATGGGTATCCTCTGCTACTCTGGTCTACAGAAGTTACCTCCAAGTTTGGAAAGCCAAAACAAGCAAGGCTGCATTGGGCTTACACATCTTGCAATGGCAAAATTTTGGTAGCAGGGAGGCTGCTGAAGTGGTCTCTATGAGCAGAGCCCAGCAGCTGCCCCATGTCAGAGCAGAGTCAGCACCAGCCAGCTCCAAAAGGGACCCACTGCTCGCCAGAGCTGAGCCAGGGAGTGACACTGCATGGGCCTCTGGGAGATCAGACTTAAGGAAGGGATAAAATACTGCTGCTCAAAAGCAGCTAGGAAGAGCAAGTGAGGAGTGGGAGGCAGTCCTGCAGCCCCCCCAGGTGAGTGCAGAAGGAAGGCAGGAGGTGCTGCAGTCAGGCAGCAGCAGTTCCCCTGCGGCCTGTGCAGGGAGAGGCCCCTGGTGGAGCAGGCTGTCCCCCTGCAGCCCATGGGTCCCACATGGAGCAGATCTCCATGCTGCAGCCCCCCCATGGGTGGAGGAGCCCCCGGTGGAGCAGGTGGATGTGGCCTGGAGGAGGCTGCGGCCCATGGAGAGCCCCTGCAGGAGCAGGGGGTCTGGGGGGAGCTGCCGTGAACCCGTGGGGGACCCATGCTGGAGCAGTTTGCTCCTGGGGGATGGATGGACCCCGTGGGACAGAGCCGTGTGGGAGCAGTGCTTGAAGAGCTGTTGCCTGTGGGCAGCCCCCGCAGGCTTAGTTCGGGAAGGTCGGCATCCTGGGGGAGGGACCCCATGTGGACCAGGGACAGGGAGTGAGTGTGAAGGAGCAGCAGAGACGAAGTATCAGGGACTGACCACAGCCCCCATTGCCCAATCCATTGACCTGCTCGGGGGTAGGAGTTGAAAGAGGACGGGTTGGGGGAAAAGGTGTTTTTAGTTTGTTTGTTTGCTTCTTTCTTTCTTTCTTTTTCTTTCTTTCTTTCTTTCTTTTCTTTTTCTTCCTTTCTTTCTTTCTTTCTTTCTTTCTTTCTTTCTTTCTTTCTTTCTTTCTTTCTTTCTTTCTTTCTTTCTTTCCTTCTTTCTTTCTTTCTTTCTTTCTTTCTTTCTTTCTTTCTTTCTTTCTTTCTTTCTTTCTTTCTTTCTTTCTTTCTTTCTTTCTTTCTTTCTTTCTTTCTTTTCTTTTCTTTCTTTTCCTTCCTTCCTTCCTTCCTTCCTTCCTTCCTTCCTTCCTTCCTTCCTTCCTTCCTTCCTTCCTTCCTTCCTTCCTTCCTTCCTTCCTTCCTTCCTTCCTTCCTTCCTTCCTTCCTTCCTTTTCTTTCTTTCCTTTCTTTGTCACTGCTCTAGCTTCTTAGTAATAAGCAGTAAATTTTGTTAGTCTCCCCATTCTGACTCTGATTTGCCTGTGATGATAATTGTTGAGTGATATCCCTGTCCTTATATCAACTCTTGAGCCCTTTTCATTGTATTTTCTCCCCTTTTCCCTTTGAGGAGGAGGAGTGAGAGAGTAGATGTGGTAGAACTTAGCAGCCCACCACAAGTTCAAGCATTTAAGTATACCACATACCTTTTTGGACCATTCGCTACCTGTTGTCCTTGAAGGGAACACATTGCACTGTATCTCTGAGCACAGATTTTCAAGAATTAGCTGAGGACATGTTCCTCTTAAAGTGGACTTCTTACCACACTTCATGCAAATAAGCTCTTACATATTATATAACAATCCACTAAATTGTTCAGTCTCATGATCTACTTCAATAACAGAGTTGGTTTCATAACAGGGCTTGGTACCTAGGTACCATCTTATAACAGTTCAGTCCAAAACTGAGATCTCACCTCTGGCTGTTAATTACCTGTCTTTCACCAGTCAGCCTCTCCTATTCACCTGCAACTCTTCCTTTTGTCATGCCAAAATCAGTCTGGGATCCCAGAATCTCAGACAGAGAGTTGTGTGACACAGAGCCATGGCAGATGGCAGATCCAGGAGGCTGATCAAAGCCAGAAATCCTAGTCAGGTGAACTGCTCCCAGAAGTCTATACAAAGAAAGGTAAGGAGCACGGAGCTCAAGATGCACTTCAGGACTACTCTGGGCTAGTCTAGCTGTTCAGTGAGGCTAACTTTCATAACACTGTTCTTGAGACAACAAAGGAAATGTTTGTATTGGTCATGAAAACACACTACATAGATTCCCCAGTAAGACTCAGCCTCAGATGGGAGGCTCCCATAGAACAGCACTGACATTGGGTTTGTCAGTTACGTGTTACTATGTCCTAAGGTACCTAAGCCAAGCATGGATTGCAGTGAATACTTAGGGTATTCATCTAAAACTAGATATGTTATCTGCAACTCTAACCCTTACAAAATATGCATCTGAATGCCTTGCAAGTCTGTCAGCTTCTTTAGGCTAAAATGAAATTAATTGGCAATATATTGAGAACACAACCTATTTGAAAAAATAACACCGCATTAGCATCTGCAGGTATTTTTTACCTAGTTTTACTACAAAAATATAGTATAAAAATATTTCTACCTTTCCAGCATGAAATTTATGATAAGCACCACAGAATGTTTTTATTATAGTGATGGTTTATTGCAAATAGAAGCTTTCTAACATTATGACATGAATTAAGATGCTTTTCTGTGCAAGCTATTCAATACCTTTCTGGCTGTGAAATTTTAAGCATATTATGATTTCCTTACATAATTTCAAACTCAGTCAAGGCTCTTCACATAACTACTTGGAATCTGGATGCAAACGTGATAAAGAAGGAGTTAGAATAAAATGTTGCCTGGTGGAAACAGTGCTCCAAAAACAATAGTAAATGGAGTTAGTTTACCAAAGAAACTCTAAATAAAACACTGAGAGAAATGCATGTTACAAAGAGCAAATATTCTATTGATCTGACACTTCCTGAGCTTGAGCAATATTTTGGTATTCATAGACGTAGAACTGGTCTGGTTTAGGAAGACATTCTATTATGTAGAATAGTAAACTTCCTCACGCACATACCCCTGCTAGCAACAATTTAATTTTCCCCCATCTGATCACATACAGATTTTTCAAGATCCTCCTTCCTATTGATTTTTGAGCTCTCATTATTATTCCAAGGATATAGCCATGATTGTGCAAAAAGGCTGTGATTAGTCACATCTTTGGCACATATCAAATTCTGATAATTTCTTTCTTTGTCACCTCTACATGTACTGAAACATACAATTGCAGTTTCCCTTTCACAGCCTTAGGTTTCTTTCTCACAGAGTATTTGGAGAATCACACTCTATAGAAACAATATTTTTCCTGTGTTAGGGAGAAAGAGAAAAATAAAAATTTGTATTTCTTCCTGTTAGTATAATAATTTAAAATTATAAAACACATTAAATACAGTTGAAAAAATCTCCATTTGAAGTTCACTACAGAGATATCAATGCAAAAGAGATTTATAGATGTATATAACTAATCTGATTTTTATTTGATAGAGAACAGAAGAATTGTGTCAGAACAACCGATGAAATTTAATCTATGACATAACCTTTAATAATTGGTAGTACTGCAAGCATACCTTTTAGCATTTTCATGAGGTTATGGTAATTGCAGTTCAACTGATGAGAAAGAAGTGAAGGACACAGTACAGTAGCTGTATTTGCTACAATGAAAGCTATGATAGCTTTGACAATATTGCATTCTGTGACAGGCACTTATTTTCTAGCTTGTCCTTAGATATTGATCAAAAGCAAGACAGAAAATTAATTTCTACCCAGGAAGCTCTGGAATGTTTAAAAGTAGAATGGAAAAGCTAATGCAAAAGCTTTAGATGGAATGGTCAACATCGGTCTCATGTTACTGTTATATGGAACCTACAGAGATTTCTGTGAACTAGAACATGCAGAGATCACATAAGCCATCATGTCATACAGATCACTGTAATGAAATTATTGTTCCATGTATATATGCAGAACAAGGCATGTCTTATAAAGTGGTTTATATCATTGCTAACATAATTCAGCTTGTGAAACCTATATATTGTTTCATAGTCAACCTACACATCACAATTTTGTCTTCGCAGGCTTGATCCTTCTAATTTTGTTTTTTTGTTGTTGCAAGAACAAGAAATAAGAGATCAGAGCACAGATCTATGCAAGTAAACATGGGGACACAGACTTACCCAGCAGATAAGGGACTGTTGATAAAAGTGATGCCCAAACCCTGTCACTGAATTTTTTCCATGGGAACTAAAACATTTGTAACAGTTTGCAGAAACCTTTTCCTTCAGTTCTAGTTTCTATCAGTTTGCACTCTTATTTTCCACATAATTTGGAATATTCTTGTACTTAAAGCAAATAATAAATAAATAAAAATAATAAAGTTATATTAATAAAGACATTTTGCATAGCTTTCTCACAATATTTACACCCATCTATATGCTTACTCCATTATATAGTAGTAAGTATTCACTATACTCCATTTCCAGTGATATTTATCACAATATTTTTTAGCATCATTAGAACTGAAAGACTTCCCTGTTTTTTCTCTGTAAGACTGCTTTACAGTTGTCAACAGACATGAAATTTCAGTTCTCTAACATCATGTTGTGGTTTAACCCAGCTGGCAGCTAAACACCACACAGCCATTTGCTCACCCTCCCACCTCCCTCTCTGAGATGGGGGAGAAAAATAGGAAAGTGACGCCTGTGAGCTGAGATAAAGACAGTTTATTAAGACAGGAAAATAACAATAACAATAATAATAATAACAATAATTACAATAATGACGGTAATAGTACTACTACTAATAATGTGTATGAAACAAGTGATGCACAATGCAATTGCTCACTACTCACTGACCAATACCCAGCCTAACCCCGAGCACTCCGGACCCCCCATCCCGGCTAGCCACCCCTATGTATTGTTTAGCATGATGTCAGATGGTATGGAATACCCCTTTGGCTAGGTTGGGTCAGCTGTTGTGGGTCTGTCCCCTCCCAGCTCTTGCTTCACCCCCACCCTGCCCTCTGCCAGGACAGAGTGAGAAGCTGAAACGTCCTTTGCTTGGTGTAATTACTGCTCTGCAACAATTAAAACATCAGCAAGTTATCAGCACTCTTCTCATCCTAAGCTAAAACATAGCACCCTACCAGCTACTAGGAAGAAAATTAACTCTGTCCTAACTGAAACCAGGACACATCACTGCAAATTAATCTAAATGTTTGGGTTTTTTTGTTTTGGTTTGGTTTGTTTTTTTACACTGTTAAGTACAGATTCTTCCATGCAAAGAGCTTGAGTTTTGGAATTCAAAATATTAAATGTTCAGGGAAACAAAATGTTACAAGACAATGAAAATTAAATTTGAAGTTGTCTGGCCATTTGAGCAAGTCAAATGATCTGATATACATGCTGTATCTTTGATTTCTTCATTCACTGTATTCCCCTTGCCACCAAGTTAGCAGAAATCACATTTCTGAGAGGAGATGATTTCCACTCCTGAGGATGTTTTTCTTTCGTGCATATGCCAAGCCAATCAGATAAAGGTTTGGGATCTGATTTTGCTATTTCCTTAGTATTTCTTCAATTGTTTCTCTGACATATGCTGATATTCATAAAAATTAAGCCAAGGGCATGTTGTTTTTGCTGTGCTTAAAATCTTAGATAATAACTGTTAAGACTATGAACAGAACTCTTTACCCCTATTTTAGTATACCTGGAAAAAGCTTTCTTTCCTCATACCTGGAACTGCAGGCATTAAGTGCAAGATTATGATTATTCTACATGCAGTTTTAGAAAGGAAACAGTGCCTTAGAAAGATGACAGCTCTGCTGTGGCCTGACATCAGACACAGACTTCAGAAATGAAACTAGTCAGCAGGAGCAGCAGGAGTGATTTTCCATTCTCAAAACAAGGAGGCGTTTTTCCAAAAAAGGCACCTTTAACAAGGGTCAACCTGAATGTTGGGTCTGGCCCTAGGCATTATAACAGCTTCCTCAGCAGTGATAACCTCCTGGAAAACAATTTAGCTGCAGATCTCAGATGCCAGTTGCCAAAAAACATGTGTCTAATTTACAAAATTAGGAGGGAGTTCTTAGAGGTGGTCTACAGAGAGACGGCCGCTGCTGCTCACAATGTCAAAATGGGAGAGTTTTACTGATGTGTCAGGTCATCTGGAACAAGCTGTCACAGAGCCTGGAGAGGAAGGAGAAGCAAAAAGCTGCTGAGGGTGAGTAGAAAACGAGAGGAGCCAAGTGCAGGCTCTCAGTAGGAAGAAACTGCTGTCAGATTGTCAAGGCAATTCCTTTGTGATTCCACAGATGTGAACTGCATCAGTGCTGCACATGGTGAGTGCTGGGGATGCTGCTGCCACTCTTCTGATCTGCTTCTGTTTGCCCTGAAGTCCCTAGCACAGAGTAAGACAGACCTGAGCAGCACCTGGTGACTCATTTACAACTCTGGTGGTATGCAACACACAAGTTATACGCAGCTTTTTTAACATTAGTGTGGGCCCACTTGCTGGAGTCCTTCTGTTGTGCCTTCTCTTGTGTGCAGACACTTCTCAACTAAATATTCATCCTTAACTACTTCAGTAACTACTGCTATTTTTGTTGCTTCCAGTCCTAGACCAAATCCCATCAGAAATGCTTGTTTAAAGCCAGTTCCCATTGTTCTTTCTGTTAATAAGTTTTATGGCAGTATTTGCTTTGCCCACCCTTAGCTGGACTGAAACAGCTCTTAAGTTAGGAATGTGAGTATAAATAACACATGTGGACCAAACATATGTAAACTGCCTGAAATGTCACATGCCAAAAACTGAGTATGTTAACTGGTTGCATTAAAGAGGAAGATTATCATCAACTGGATTATACAGCAACTAAGGGATTTCAGAAAGACTTTAGAAAAATGTAAAAGAACAATTAAAATTTGTAATAATTAAGTATTGCAAATTATCTGTTGTATTTCTGATACTGATCCTGAATGTACCATTCACTAACAGTTAAGTATGTTTTGTTAGTAAAATAATAAAGCACACCAATATTTATTTAAGATTTTCCCTTCTACAGGCTTGACCAAGAAATTAGCACTGGGGAAGGAATATATCAGTGACCATGCATGGATCAGCTACCAACCCCCAACCCATGTCTCCCTGTCTTTGCAGAAGAAAACTGGTAGGCGAGAGGAGGACACACAGGGTAGAACTGCAGCAGCACCAAGCAGCAGTTACACACTCTTAACAAAACCACACAGGTGAGAATCAATTACAGGAGGAAAATGCAGCAGACCAGAGGCTGGTGAGCTACTCAAATCCCCTGGTATTGCAGCTTCCAGCAAGAGTGTCAATAAAATTCATATGATGTGTGATGGCAATTTTATCCTAAACACTGTGATGATAGAACAGAAAACACGTCTTAGTCTCATTCAGTAATGCAATATTTTTTTTTCTCCTTTTTTTAACACCAATAACACTCATCCCTTGACATGGCTACATGAGGCAATGCAGTCTGGCAGAGCTAGCACCTCACAGTTAACCTGGATCCTCTACTGAGGGAATCATCTTTAGAGCAGAAAAGCACTAACACAACTGAGGTACTTCTGGATCTACAAATAACTGAGCTGGAACCAGTTGAGATGCAGCATGTTAGCAGCATGCTCATAGAGGAGAAGAACATTTTCAGCTCAGAGATCCTAAAAGCTGATCTAAAATCCATGACCTTCTCTAGTATCAACAAATTGCTGTTTGAAAGGATAGGGAGGACAGCAGGAGATATTTTGACAGTACTGAGGCAAAGCTATAGCAAATACAGATAGCCCTGCAATCCTTGCTTGTTTCACTGACACAGAGAGCTCTTGCAGAAAAGCAGCCAACTGCTCGGCTGTTCATATATTGAAGATAATTTATGAAATTTATGGCTTCAGAGAGTAGGGAAATACAAAAGTATCTTAAGTCCTATAGTCCTGTTCAGCTCCCATGGTGAGCACAGCTGCCTGGACATCATGATGACATGCAGAACCTCCCGCACATGTTAAAAATCGTACCTTGCAAATTCTCAGAGCTTCTGGGTTGACTTTTCAAATAATTGCATTTGAAAAGTCAATTCCTTACCTGCCTGAAAAGGGGAAACAGAATAAAGAAATAAAATAAAACAAAACAAAACAAAACAAAACAAAACAAAACAAAACAAAACAAAATAAAATAAAATAAAATAAAATAAAATAAAATAAAATAAAATAAAATAAAATAAAATAAATAAAACTTTCCAACATTACAAAGCTTTACTTGTCAGTCACTTCAATGAAAATGAATTCCAGGCTGCTGTCCAGCAGACACTGATTACTGCTTTGTCTCACTATGTATCACAAAATTCGCTTAATTGTTTCCTTTTCACTGATCTCAGAATGTGTGACTTTCCTGTAAGAACTGTTAAGTGGAAACAGTCAGTAGCAGCACCCAGCAAATCAAGAATATCTTAATAATATATTCATCTTTTTTCTTTGCTTTGTGCTATATATTTATATATATATTACATATTTTTTTTTATATATATATATACTTTGATTTTTGAATGCAAAGGTTATCTACTGATTCCTACTCTGCTTTACTACATGAAGGTTGATTCTGAAATCACTGCTGGTTATTGTAACATTTCAGCTGAAGTCTGGGCACAAACATCTTACGAAGCATGGAAGTATACCATTAATAAACAATCCTCATTTTCAAACTACCTAAATAGCTTGCATGTGCTTTCCAAGCTTTAATGAAACTGCATAAAATTGTCAAAATTATTGCACGTGAAGTATATTAACTGCCTTTTCTATGAAAAAAAAAAAAAAAATCTTTTTGAAGAGATTCTAAACATTTTGCAAAACACCTGCTCTAATATGGAGGCCCTACAAATGAAGCATGAAAATATTTTTTGGGCTATTTTTTTTTTTTTTGCTTGGAAAGTAATCCAATTTTCCAAAAAACATAAATGCTTATTCTTTAGACTTGACATGGCAGACCTGGAAATGAGATGTACCTGAAAACCCATTAATAAATGCATTAATGCCATCCAGATATGGCCAAGCACTGGCTGGCAAGATCCTGTCTTACCTGGTTTTCCCTTTTATGATCTCATGTACTATGCATATTAACTTATATGACATTACATATTGAATTACATATCACTGTCTGTATTGCAAAAGTGTGAAATGAACTCCATACTTGTCCAGACAATATACGTTGAAAGTCTGATACTTCTGAAGTGACATATTTCAGAAATTTAATTTCATAACTAGTAACTAGAAGTCAAGATTTCACATTTCATTCTGGTTTAATATACAAACAAGAAAATGTTTTGACTAAGTCTGCTTCCCACTATCAATTGTCTGAGTCAATAACAGATAGTTCTGGAATAAATTCCAAATCTCCTCACTCTCAATTTCCAGTCCCTTATATATATTTTAGAACTGAATATCCTGAATAGGATATAGCCTGAATAGCCTTTCAATATCCTGAAAGGCTATGGGCAGGTTTTCTTCTGTAAATCATTCACCATGAGTATGACAGATACTCTAAATGCACAGTGCAGAAATGGCTCCTTGATGATGCTACACAGAAGAGCAGAGCTGAGGGGGATCCTGTGGCAAATCCCCTCACAGAGCAACATCAAGAGCAGGTCTTCCTCCTATCACAGAAAGTGGAGAAAGTCTGTACTGCCAAAAGAGAGAACTCCATTTACAGTCAGCACCCTCTCTGCAATCCCTCCCTGATACAGAAATCATAGCACCCATCAGGGCAGTGATGAGTTGGCATCATGCAGCTCTCCCCGGCAGACAAAAGGACAGACCTTCCCAGCACTTTGAGATGCTGCTGCCTGTCAGCTGTGGATGGGTTCAATAACTGGAAACGGATGTGCTGCAGAATTTGAGAACATCAAAGTGGCTAACACAAGAAAGAAATGGCACAAACAGATAGTTCTATCAGGGTTACTTGCCAGGGAGGGAAGTGGATTTTTCCTTAAACTGTAATAGTGTATCTATATGAAGAGCTCTGGCCAAAAAAATAAAATCACAAATTATAGTTTTTCTAGTGATTCACACATGGATGGATGGATGGATGGTGTGTATGGAATTAAATCTAAGCTGGGGACTGCTAGGGAAGGTACTGAGTCAAAGCAAGGAAACTTGATTGTTAGTTTGTTAGTTGATCTGGATAGGCTGCACCGATGGGCTGAGGTCAACTGCATGAAGTTCAACAAGGCCAAGTGCCGGGTCCTGCACCTGGGGCGCAATAACCCCAAACAGAGCTACAGACTGGGAGAGGAATGGTTGGAGAGCTGCCAGGCAGAGAAGGACCTGGGAGTGATGGTGGATAGTTGGCTGAATATGAGCCAGCAGTGTGCCCAGGTGGCCAAGAAGGCCAACGGCATCCTGGCTTGTATCAGGAACAGTGTGACCAGCAGGGCTAGGGAGGTGATCGTTCCCCTGTACTCAGCTCTGGTGAGGCCGCACCTCGAGTACTTTGTTCAGTTTTGGGCCCCTCGCTACAAGAAGGACATCGAGGTGCTTGAGCGGGTGCAGAGAAGGGCGACGAAGCTGGTGAGGGGCCTGGAGAACAAGTCCTACAAGGAGCAGCTGAGGGAGCTGGGCTTGTTCAGCCTGGAGAAGAGGAGGCTCAGGGGCGACCTTATTGCTCTCTATAGGTACCTCAAAGGAGGCTGTAGCGAGGTGGGGGTTGGCCTGTTCTCCCACGTGCCTGGTGACAGGACGAGGGGGAATGGGCTTAAGTTGAGCCAGGGGAGTTTTAGGTTAGATGTTAGGAAGAACTTCTCCACTGAAAGGGTTGTGAGGCACTGGAACAGGCTGCCCAGGGAAGTGGTGGAGTCACCATCCCTGGAAGTCTTCAAAAGACGTTTAGATGTAGAGCTTAGGGAAATGGTTTAGTGGGGACTGTTAGCGTTAGGTCAGAGGTTGGACTCGATGACCTTGAGTTCTCTTCCAACCTAGAAAATTCTGTGATTCTGTGATTCTGTGATTCTGTTTGAGGAGGAACTTTTGAAGGGTTGGAAACTGACTTCTGCTGGCAGCATCAACAGTCATGGCATAAGTCACAACGGAAATATCCACAGCTTCTCTGGACAGCCTGTTCCAGGGCCCCACCACCCTCTGAGTGAAGAATTTCTTCCCAATATCTAATCTAAACCCTCCCTCTTTTAGTTCAAAACCATTACTCCTTTTTCTGTCACTACATTCCCTGACAAAGAGTCCATCCCCAGCTTTCCTGTAGGCCCCCTTTAGGTACTGGAAGACCGCTGTAAGGTCTGCCCTGAGCCTTCTCTTTTCCACGCTGAACAACCCCAGCTCCCTCAGCCTGTCTTTATAGGAGAGATGCTCCAGCCCTCTGATCATCTTTGTAACCTTCCCTAGACTGGCTCTAACAGTTCCACATCCTTCTTATGCTGGGGGCCCCAGAGCTGAATGCGGTGCTCCAGGTGGGGTCTCACTAGAGCACAGCAGGAGTCATTTCCCTCACACTGCCAGCCACTCAGCTCTTAATGTAGAATATTAATTCTATCTAGTCTGAACTATAATGATGTATTTGTGCCTGAGTTACAAAGCTATGCCATATCCATATATAAAAGGATCAGTGAATACATTAAACAGACAGATTTAATCAAATAATAGGTTGAAACTATAGTTTAAAAGTAACTGCCTACATGATGAAGTTATATGAATATGAAAGACATGCAAACAGTACAGTCTATCATATTAATTTTAAAAGCTCACTTTTTAAGACTGAGATCTCAGGCTTTTCATTCCACATCCCTTTTGCAATGGTAAGAAATGCATAGGATTCATAGGAATTCAAAAGACACAATGTTTTGAGAATTATGTATCACTGCCCGTATTTTAACATCAGAAGGGAATAGAAGACAACTCATTAGATCTGATTAGGTTTGATTTAAAGTTTTAATAAGAATAAAAAAGAGATTTTAAATTCTTAAATTTCTATTTGAAATCGTTGATATTCAATTTTTATCAATTTGAGTATACTTTTTTTTTTTTTTTGAGGAAATAAAATGTTATTTTTAAAATGTCAAAAGTAAATACCATTATTAAGACTTGTTTATGTGTTCATTTCCCATCTGAAAAAAAAAAATAAATAAATAAAAAGAAAATGTGAAACCAATCTGTTTCTTGCAGGAAGATTTAGATTTGAGGAATACACATTTCTTTGGAAAACCCTGAACAGCAGTGGAGCTCAATCTTTTTCATAATACTTAAATGCAGACTCACAGCAGAACATAAAAATAATGTGTTCAGAAAGCCATTGATAACCTCCTCACAGCTGAAGCTTTTCACAGCTTTAACTTCATCACTTTACAGCTATTTCAGATTATTTTTAGAAATAACCCTAACAGGAATAGCTTTTCGTTTTCTTGATACAAACAGAAACTAATCTGACAATTACTGTGGGTTTTTTTTAGCCTTGTGTGCAACTGATTTAATATTTCTAACCAACCACAATGTGGGATCTTTTTACAGTGCTGAGATCTTATTCCTGAGATGTCTTTTAACTTCCAAATAAGATGTTCCCACCCCACCCTCCAAACTCTTTATCCTGTCTGTTATTCTTCATAAGAAAAAATGATAACAAATAAATAATGGTAATTTCAAGATGAGTGTGTCACTCTTTATAGCATAAAGTTGTCCTTTGTGGATACGCAAGACAGTTAGACTTTCAGTGATGCTCAGATGTCCATTGGGCATCTCCAGATCTGAGAGCCACCTTTACAAATATTGACCTAGAGAAAGGAAGGAAGCATTCTGAAAGCAATTTACTATAGTAAATAACATATTTTACAGTATTAGCTTTCCAAATGGTTACCATGGTAATTTCTGGTTAAACAATGCAGTGCGAAAAATTTAAGAAGTTTTACCAGTAGATACCTTTACCTTCTTAGATATTTAAGCTGGAAGCTATTTGTTGAGACATAATGTGCCTTTAAATCAGAATACATGAAAGCATTGCCTCAAAATCACTGACTATCTCATTACAACAACTCCATGTGAATTAAATATTTATCTGTTTTGGAAAAAAAGGTATGGCCTCCTGATAGTAATGTAACATATTATCTGAGTTCATGCTTCAAGTCTGGCTATAGGAGCCTTGTTAAATGAGCCAAGTTTCTTCTCTTCCTAAATGCTAGATGTCCAGTCACATCCTTCAAAGATGACAAAGCTAAAAGTTGTCCTACTTTTTCCTCTTAACTATACTTCAAATCTGCAGGAGCCATGAAATAGTTTCATTGATATCACTGCCAGAGAAACATTTTCAGTCATGACTGTTTGTCAACAGTATAGATCCAAGCATCTTCTATAATAGGATCACAGAAAGGTTGAAAGTAAGAAGGTTCTGGGTCCACCATTGGACAGGACTACCAGTGCTTGAATAAGAAAATTTTGAGAAGTTAAATTGGCATTGGTTATATCATCTCCATAGTACAGGTCTTGTTACAGTATATTGACAGCTGCAATAGTGAAAAAAATGTTCCTTCCCTCTCTCTTTACTTCCTTCTCCTTGAGGCATGTAGCTTTATTAGGAAGGTGTTAAGGCCTCCTGGAAGGCAGAGGAATGAGCCAGCTACATCTCTCAGCATTACTACAGCATGTCCTTCGGGGACTGTAATAGATGACACTGCTTTCCCTACCTTTGGCTGTGTCTTCCAGTTTTTTTCGTGTAGTCTTCTGGGCTGAAAACAGCTTCTTGTTTAAAAGAAGATCTCTGAAGTCACATTGCTCAAGACAGAAGGGCAAACACAGAGCTGAAGTCTTGAACTGGCTTTGAAATGCATGGTGGGAGGACTTACAAGGCACATAGTAAGCTTCTTGTTATCAAAGGTTTGAGACCAAGAGCTGACAAAGAAGCGGTTTGCTTATCTATCACAAAAGTAATTCTCCAGCACACAGTTCCTTTTCTCAAATATAATGAAATGTGCAGAAAGTCAGCACAATGTTTATAAACCATGAAGAATAGAGTGTAAGTGTGAGGTAAGTGATACATAGGTCTTACATTTGCACTGTGATGTGAATTACACTCCTTGAGGACATAGAGCATAATCTGGTGATACACAACTTATATACAACTGTCATGCATCAGATAAGAATTACTTTTTGGGGGGATTTTTGTTTGTTTTTTTTTTTGTGTTTGTTTTTATATGAAGACGCTCTGCCAAACAGAAGAAAGAAAAAAAAAGAATCAGTTACAGTAATAGTAGGGTTCTGGAACAAGAGAAAAGAGTTTCATTTTCAGGTAGCCATAGTAAACTATGAAGAATAAAAACAAAAACAACAACAACAAGATGAAAATCTTTCAAAATATCCTTAATTATTAACAACTTCCTATGGAACCACAAAAGCATTTTCATTGAGCAACCATGTAACAGGAGTGAATAGCTGTTTCCTCTGTAGTTTCTGTCTATCAGATTGCATTTCAATTTGTAACTTCACTGCATCTCTATTTCTAGAGCAAAGCAACATAGAACTGGACAATATAGGGAGCATCTTTCCTGCCAATCAACAAAGGAAACCTCAAAGACTAATTATTAATAATTATGCTGGTTATTAAACTGTCAGGAATCAGGAGGCTGGTTCCCCAGTAGATGTAGATTTTCTAATTGAAGGAATAAGGCATACTTAGCAGCCATAAGCTATTTGGCATGACAAGCCAGTCCAAAAGGATGTGTGACTCCATGGCTTTTTTTTATTCATTCCAATCACACAGAAATTACTTAAATAAATGCTTTGACAACATAAACTGTCAATTGTGGTTAAAATGTTCCATGCTGAAACTTAACAATTGCTGGCAAATGTTGAATAACCAGTCAGGCTCACTTTGTGTCCCAGCTGCTACATAATATAATCAGAGACTGATGAATTCTGTTCATTGAGAAATGAAAAATGAATGCCTTGGTTACAGTGTTGAATATGATAACCCCTGAATTTGGGATGAATGACACATCTTATCTTTTGTGAAAATATTACATGATAGATAGATATGGTGGTTTCACATCAATGGCCAACTAAACCACACCACTCTCTCAGTCCTCCTCCTCAAAGGAAGAGAAGGAGAAAATATAATGCAGAAAAAAAAATGCTCATGGGTTGAGATAACGACAATTTAATTAAAGGGAGAGAAAATAAGAAAGAGAGAGAAAAATAAAATCCATGCAGAAGCAAAGACAGAGAAGACAATTATTCTCTACTTTCCATCAGCAAGCAATGTTCAGCCATGTCTTGGAAAGCAGGGCCTCAATACACATAGCAGTTATCTGGGAGGACAGACATCTTCATAATGAGAGCCACCCCTTCTTATCTCCCTTCCCCACATTTTATTGTTCATTGTGATCTCATATGGCATGGAACATGGCCTGGTGAATGAGGGTAAGCCTGTTGATGTAGTCTACCTAGACTTCAGCAACTGCTTTGACACAGTCTCTCATAGTATTCTCCTTGAAAATCTGGCAGTCCATGGCTTGGACAGGTACATTCTTTGCTGGGTTGAAAACTGTCTAGATGGCTGGGCCCAGAGAATGGTGGTGAACAGAGTTAAATCCGTTTGGCAACCAGTCACAAGCGGTATTCTCTAGGGGTTGGTGTCAGGGCCCATCCTCTTTAATATCTTTATCAGTGCTTTGGATGAGGAAATTAAGTGCACCCTCAGTAAGTCTGCAGACTACACCAAGTTGTGGGGAACTGTCGGTCTGACAGAGGGTAGGAAGGTCCTTCAAAGCGACCTGGATAGGTTAGATCAATGGGCAGATTCCAATGGGATAAGGTTCAAAAGGACTAAGTGCCAGATCCTGCACTCCATGCAATGCCACAGGTTAGGGGCAGAGAGGCTAGAAAACTGTACAGAGGAAAATGATCTGGAGGTGTTGGTCAATGCTCACCTGAACCTAAGCTGGCAGTGTGCCCAGGTGTCCAAGAAGGCCAACAGCATCCTGTCGTATCAGGAATAGTGTATCCACCAGGACAAGGGAGGTGATCGTCCCCCTGTACTCTGCTTTGGTGGGCCGCACCTAGAGTACTGTGTTCAGTTTTGGGCTCCTCAATACAAGAAGGACCTTGTAATAGAACTGAGGCCCTGGAGCATGTCCAGAGAAGGGCTATAAAGCTGGTGAAGGGCCTGAAACACAAGTCCTGTGAGGAGCAGCTGAGGGAACTGGGGTTATTTAGTCTGGACAAGAGGAGGCCTGGGGGAGACCTTATTGCTCCCTACAACTACCTGAAAGGAAGGTGTGTGGAGCCTCTTCTCAGAGGTCAGCCTCTTCTCACAGATAACTAGTGATAGGACTAGAGGGAGTGGCTTCAAGTTGCGCCAGGGGAGGTTGGAAATGAGGAGACATTTCTTCTCAGAAAGAGCAGTCAGGCACTGGGACAGGTTGCTCAGGGAGGTGGTGGCATCAGTGTCCCTGGGGGGTTTCAAGGAAAAGTTGGACATAGTTTTTAGGGACATGGCTTAGTGGGTAATATTGGTGATAGCGGGACAGCTGGACCAGATGATCTTGAAGGTCTTTTCCACCCTTAATGATTCTATGACTCTATCCCTTTTGTCAATTTAGGTCAGCTGTTCTGGTGATGTTACCTTCTCATCTCTTGCCCCTGTCCCACCTACAGGCTTTAGGGGGCTGGAGAGAGTCTTGGTGTTGTGCCAGCACTGCTCAGCATTAGATGAAATATTGGTGTGATACCAATGCTGTTCCAGCTGAAAGCACAGCAATATATGAGCTGCTGTTAGGAAAGCTAACTCCATCCCAGCTACACCCAGTACAGTAACATAGAAAGTAAATGTGTAGTCTGTGCATTGCAGTCAGTGCCAGTCAAAAACCTGAACTGACTGAATGAAGAGTATGAACCATCCTAATTATGAAAGAACATTTGTCCTGATAGCTCCATGTTCTGTTAACCTCATATTCCTTTATAGTGCCTGATATGGAACTGCTATCTACTGACACTCTCAAAAAGCTATACTCTCATGTTCTTCTATCAAAATCTAATTTTACAGTTGAATACAAATTCCCTCTATTCATGTGGGTAAAAGAGCTGCTGAACAAGATGTGTTCGTTCGTTCGTTCGTTTGTTCTTTTTCTTTCTTTCTCCCTTCCTTCCTTCCTTCCTTCCTTCCTTCCTTCCTTCCTTCCTTCCTTCCTTCCTTCCTTCCTTCCTTCCTTCCTTCCTTCCTTCCTTTCTTCCTTCCTTTCTTTCTTTTTCCTGAACTTAAGATTTCTTTTCCCCAATATCATGAACAAGATTATCACCAGGCATTTTCACATTAATGGGTAACTCTTGGACCTCTGATTATCAAGATAATACAGTTAGAGGGTACCTTACTCCTCCAGTAGACTTCAATTTTTCCACAACTAACCAATTTGAATTTTTACAAAAAGAAAAATGAAGTAAGGACACAATGACATATCAGAACTTTATGATCTAGAGAATAGTTTTCTCAAAATAACTAAGCATGTATCACATTTTGGAAATTAAACCAAATCACTTATAAGGGGGTGTCGAGAGGCAGGAGACCTTTTCTCCATTAACACTAGTGACAGGACCCGCGGGAACGGGGTTAAGCTGAGGCAGGGGAAATTTAGGCTGGACGTCAGGAGGGGGTTCTTCACAGAGAGGGTGGTTGCACACTGGAACAGGCTCCCCAGGGAAGTGGTCACTGCACCGAGCCTGTCTGAATTTAAGAAGAGATTGGACTGTGCACTTAGGCACATGGTCTGAACTTTTGGGTAGACCTGTGCGGTGTCAAGAGTTGGACTTGATGATCCTTAAGGGTCCCTTCCAACTCAGGATATTCTATGATTCTATGATATAAGTGATAGCTGACGGAAGAATTAAGTCCTGTAAAGGCAGTTCCACTGGATTAACAGCATGGAATTTATTTTGTATGCTTAGAGTGCAACTTAAAGTGTGCAACTAAAGTGCTTGTGAAAGACTTTACTCTTCACTAAAACTTGAAATCCAGTCATGTCTCGATTTGCATCCACAAAATTATTTAAAGAACATCTACATTAAAGATGTCCTCGCTGAATTTTCTCAGGTTAAATTAGAAACTCAGCTGTGAATTTATATAAATGCTCCTTTATTATTTAGGAAGTTTTAATTAAAGTTTTTGTACATAATACCTTGCTATTTGTTTGTTTATTAGTTTTTTCAAGTTTCCCATGCTCTTCTCAGCTGCCAACAGTTTGGTGTTTTTCTTCCTGCATGGACTGATACTGAAAATGACAGAATTTGATTCCACAGGTTATTACTATGGCTGAGTAGATGCAGGTATGTAATGCTGAGTATTATTCCTTTTCCTGCAGCAGAAATACAGTTGTCATGGAAATATGGGTATCAGATGAGATATCCCAATACCTTCTTTCACATCAGCTTTCCAGAATGGAAAAAGGACATGAAGAAAATATTTGTCTCTTATGTGACCTAGTAAGGAAGAAGCATATAGTTTTATCAGTTTTATTTCAAAAAGTCTTTTAGAGATTTATTTCTGTGAATAGTGCTATCAAACTGAATGTTGACAAACCTCGCTAAGAATTGGCTTTTAGAACATGTAGAGACACTAATACACTGCACATTTCCTGATATACAGACATTCTGATATTTCCATTAAAATGTGTTTTTATTGGCTACTGACTTTATAAACAGGATGCCATTCAGCTTAAAACTGTAATGCCTTTCTTATGTTCAAAAAGTTGAACTCTTCATCATTTGTTTTTAAAAATTCCTTATTATATGCTGTGTTAACTATTTGTTCAAAACCCCAAGAGCTCTACAGAAACAAGTATTATTCGTTTGTTCTTGAATTATATACCAGAAGTATATAGAAGTTAGTCCCTATGCTTGATTTACTGTGACGTCCTAAAGAGTACAGGGAGAAGTAAAAAAAAAAAAATAAAAATCAGTGGCTGCATGGCCTGATTAAAGACTGGAGGAACAAGTATTTTACTTCAGAAAACTATGGATAGGTAAAGGACACCAAAACACTGCAGTGGGAAGTAAATATACTGAATTCCTCACAGAACATGAATGTAAAATTTCAAGTCAGTCATAAACTTCACTTTATTTCTTTATCTCATAGGAACCAAAGTATTGAAGGAAAAATAATGCTTACTATTTATAAGGATCTTCTCTAATACCATCACCAAACAAGGCAATGTAAAATCAATACAAATGTGGGCATTTATATTACAGAATTTCAGTCAGTGTCTAACAATACTTTTCCATTTGGATCAAGATGGGAGGAGCACTGAGAATAAAACTGATAAGTTGAAAGCTGTATTTATTTCTAAATATATCTTCAGTCTCTACTGAAAGATAAGAAACCAGTAAAAACAGACATTCAGTCTCTGGAGCCACACTACCTGCCATCATTATTCAATTACTTCTACTTGAGTAAGGAGACTCCAAACAAATGCAAGTATTTGTTGCTGTTATTCTTATTTCTTCCCCTTAATTAATTCTAAAATTAATATTCATGAATGCTAGACAACAAAGAAGTTAAGACTTCTATGCAATCTGAAAAAAACAGAACCAGAATCAGCAAACCTGTGCCTCTTCCTTGTCCAAATGCACTTATTAGACTTGAAGTCCAGCTCTTGAGGTTGAAATATTTGTTGTCTGTTTCTTTCTTCACTAATTGCTTTAGGTCCATTTTTGTGAGTACATTTTCTAAGAACTAAGTAGTAATAATAGTAATCCTGAGTAATTTGTCTTCATTTGAACCACTGCAGAAAGCACTACCAGTTCTTATATTTGAAGTGTTTTATGAAGTTCTAGAAGATAGAATTTCAAGCTATCAATCAGTCTAAAAAAGTGTAACCTCCCTTTCCAATAGCTGTCAATAGCCTTGGGGAAAAAAAAAAAAAAAAAAAAAAAAAAGTGAAAAACAGGTTTTGTCTGTTCTCTTTAGAAACTAGCACATCAAGACTTAGTTTAGAGGCAAATAAGAAGGAAACACAGTAAAGAATGTTTACCTTGAGAGTGATTGTTTTTGCTATTTGAATAATTTTAATAATGTTTTCAACTATTTTATGAATCTTGACTGAGGAGGAGAGCAAATTCCAAACAAAACAAAGAATTTATTTCTACCTTTATGAAATACAAAGACTTACTTCTATTGGTGTCAAAAAATAGTTGGAATATATTTTCTAGAAAAATATGTGTTTTTGTTTTTTGGTTTTTTTTTACTAAATAGCTACTTAGTTATCACTACATCATCATAAACAGTTAGAAAATATGCAATACAATGCTTTTTAACCATCTGCATTATTAAAAAAAAAATGAAAGATCCGCATTAACTTTCCTTCAGGCAAAATTTTATTCCAAGACACTATTGAGTTAGTCAGTACTACTCTAAGGCTCAGTGCAATTCTACAAGCACAAAAGAAAACTATGTTTAGTTCTTGCCATTTACAGAAGACCTGTTTCCAGTGGTTGAGCTCTGGAAAAGCTGCTTCCTATTGATCAAAGACTACTGTGATGATGGACAACACCAGGACGATATATTTTTAGAGCATTTTCTTTCCTGTGCTCCAGATTTTGTCCAATTCAAACCAATAATAAAGTTCCCATTAATTTCCAATGAGAATCAGAGATGAAGTCCTTACAGACTGACGTGGAGCAAAAGGAAGCCTTGCAAATTTCAGTCTGAAGGAAGTGTTTGCTTGGTTTCTTCTGAGACATTGCAGGTCAGAAAGTGAGATTCCTGGGACCTATAATTTCAGAGCACCAGAGTTAATGGCATACAGAACCAGAATACTGAATTATTCAACACTACCAAGCATGTATCAACATAATAACCTGATTCAAAATTCTGAATGACACTAGCCTGTGCAGTCATTCAGCATTACTCTTACTAACAAATTCATTGCCTAGGAACCATGGATTTACAGAATTTCAGAGGGTGAGTTAGCAAAGATTTATAGTCACTCATATAACCTTTAAGATGGTGTTTTATTACTAAAATTTCTGGGAGAAGTGCTTATGGAAAAGGCAAAAAACATTTAAGTCCTTTTCGGGGGGGGAGAGAGAGAAAAAAAAATAAAGAAAAATTATATTGCTAAGGCATAAACAATATTCTAAAAACACAAATTTAAATGAGATCATGTCCATATCAGAGCTACAATAGCATATCATAAAATAAAATTATGGGGCAACAAGAGTTATTTTATTTTCTAATTTTGTCTTTCTAAATGCTGACTGTTTCTCTAAATCACTGCCTTCAGCAACAAGCCTCAGCAGCTCTGTCAGCATGTTTATTGCTTCCATGATCATGCTGAGAAAAACTGTGATTTTCTGAGATATTTTAGAATATATGAATAAGAATTACATGCTATCTTCCACAAGAAATTGTTGGTGGTGGCCAGCATAAGTCCTTAGTGCTCTCTGAATTGGCATGCACCATTTATCTCCTTTTAATCTCTACTTCCACATTTCTTTTTCTTAGTTCAGCATTTCAAGGTGCAGAGAATAATGCCCAAACATAATTATTGGAAATCAATGCAATTCTATCCCTGTCTCTCTCAAAAAATAATAAAATAAAATAAAATAAAATAAAATAAAATAAAATAAAATAAAATAAAATAAAATAAAATAAAATAAAATAAAATAAAATAAAATAATAAAATAAAATAATAAAATAAAATAAAATAAAATAAAATAAAATAAAATAAAATAAAATAAAATAAAATAAAATAAAATAAAATAAAATAAAATAATATGCTGCTGAATATTAAAAGATCTCAAAGATCTCATTTTATCCTTGGATTGAGAATCAGAAACAAAGAAAGAAAGAAAAAAAAAAAAAAGGGGGGGGGGGGGAAAGGAAAGAACGAAACAAACCAGCAAAGAGTTTTAGAACAAAGAGGCAGAGAAACAAAGAGGAACTGTAAAGTTATTTATATGCCAACTAGATGTCTGGAAGAAAAATGGAGACAAGTCTTAGTGAAAAGGAGGGAAATAGAGGGGTAGGAAAAAAAAAAAAAAAAAAAAAAGATAAAAAGGAATTAAACAGAAGTTATCCTGATGTCTAAAGTTTAACACAATGTCCATTGATTTGCATTGTCAGCTTTTTCTCTTCAGTCTCTAAGGACAGATATAAAAATATATGGGTAATTTCAAAAGCAGCTAACAAATGACCATTGCTGAAAATATATGAAAAACATTATAAATATCTGACAACTATAGTGAAACTCTAAGGAAAGCATTTGTCTTCAACAAAACTCAAACTAGCTAGTCAATGTAAAACATGAAAGAAATCCTTATAGTGCTACATAATATTTAGAAAGTCTATTGCTCCTTCTGTTTGATGGCAAGGCTATCAGAAGGCCCTGGATGTTCTGGAGATTCGAGGGGAGAGGGAGGTGGAGGGGGAGAAAGAAAAAAAATTGGTAAGGATATGAGGGCTGACATTTTTCAAGATTTTCAAAATCTATTAAATCTATTTGTGGTCACTTTATTTGATTATTTACCAATGATGTTATATAGAGCTAACACTTTATATGATTATTTACCAATAATGTTATATAGCTAAATTACTTCATTTTCTTTCTAGAGGTCATGCCTTCTCTTTGCTAGGCCAATCAACCCATAGTTCATTTCATAAAATCATAGAATCACAGAATAGGTTAGGCTGCAAAGGACCTTAAAGATCATCTCATTCCAACCTCCCTGCCATGGATATGGACACCTCCCACTAGACCAGATTGCTCAAAGCTCCATCCAACCTGAGCTTGAGCACTTCCAGGGATAGAGCATCCACAGCTTCTGTGGGCAAACCTGTTCCAGGGCCTCACCACCCCTTGAGTAAAAAATTTCTTCCTAAAATCGAGAGGTACTTCCTAAAAGTAACATCTTTTACTTTAAAGACATTACTACTTGTCCTAGTATTACAGTTCATAAGGGATCCTTTTCCGTCTTTCTTGAAGGCTCCTATTAGGCATTGGAAGGCCACTACATGGTTCTCTTTGGAGTGTTCTCTTTTCCAGTCTGAACAGCCCCAACTCCCTCAGCCTGTCTTCACAGGAGAGGTGCTCCAGCCCCTTGATGATCCTGACAACCCTCTTCTGGACTCTTACTAATACTTTGATGTTCCTCTTGTGCTGGGGGCTGCAGAACTGAACACAGAGCTTCAGGTGGTGTCTTACGAGAGCAGAGCAGAGGGGGAGAAGCACCTCCCTCACTCTGATGGCCACACAGCTTTTGATGCAGCCCAGGATACGGTTGGCTTTATGGGCTGCAAGTGCACATTAAAGGCTCATATTGAGCTTCTTGTCAACCAACACCCCCAGATCTTTCTCCTCAGGACTGCTCTAAATCCATTCTCTACACAGCCCGTATTTGTGTTTTGAATTGTCCTGACCCAGGTGCAGCACCTTGCACTTGTTCTTGTTGAACCTCAAAAGGTTGCCACAGGCCCACCACTCAAGCCTGTCCAGGTCCTCCCTTCCCTCTAGTGTCAACCACAGCACACAGCTTGGTGTCATCAGCAAATTTACTGAGAGTGCACTTGAACTCATTGTCCACGTCATCATCAAAGATGATAAGCAGTGCTGGTCCCAATACTGACCCCTGATAAACACCACTTTTCACTGGTCTCAACTGGGACATCATGCCATTGACTGCAGCTGTCTGTGTGTGCGATCACCCAGCCAACTACTTACCTAACAAGATGTCCATTCATCAAAACAATCTCTCTCCAATTTAGGCAAGGATATCATGGCAGACAGTGTCAAAATCTTTGATCTTTGCTCATAAGAGGCTGCTTTTTCACATACACCTATATAAAACAATTTAAAAATTAAAAATAAAAAAAAAATGTTTAAGAAACAAACTTAAACTTGAAAAGAATAGAGCATACCCACAAAGAATCCTGGGATCTCATTGTTCTTTTTCTTTTTGTGACTTTTGGCTCATAAGTGTGATCAGTTGTTCTATTAGGTTTCTCCCATTTTTTTGTCATTTTCAACTAAACAGCTTTCAGTTAATAATGAAGCTTCTTATTACTACTCCCTAAGGATATGAGTAAGCAGTTGCACTATTAAATTTAATCTCATACCTTGCAGGCTGTTCCTCAAGGTGACCCAGATTTCCAACACTCTTTTGATGATGCTGACTAACTTTGTTTCATCAGCAAGTCTCATTAGCACTCTTCTGCCAAGGACTGCAATAAAAATATTAAATGACACTGGTCCCAGGACTGATCCTTGAACATCTCTAACTGTAACTTTCCTCCAACTTGATAAATTCCTTTTTGGACCAAGCCAATGTAATTTCCTCTTTAACCACATTAAAGTATTTTGGTGGTTTTTGTCTGTATGTTTGTTTGTTTTTGTTTCTTGTTTTGTTTTAGAAATCACCATTTTAACTTATACTCTCCAATATGGCACTACAGAAAAAATTTCAAAGGTCAAATACTTCAGACTTACTGCATTTTTAATCTATCTTTCTACAAATAAACGTTTTGGATTATTTTCAAATGTGTTACCTTTGGTTAGTTCGTGAGGTAATTTATTCATTGCTCAGTATTTATGTCAGTATTTTCTATTCCCTTAAGAGGTTCCGGTAAACTCACATTATAGCTAAGAACAGAATAACGCATTTATCACTCTTCCTGTAATGTACAGTAGTTGTTGAATTTTACTTAATGAAAGCTATAAAACTACCTGGAAGTTTTGACTTTCCTATGGAAAAGAAAAATGCTGAAAATGTTTCCAAATATGTGATCTTCTCCTGAAATACTTACACTTACAATGTTATAACACTAATACTAACACTTACAATGAAGCTTGCCTCACAGGTAAAAAATATATGACAATTCTTTCAGTAGCCAAGAGGGAAGGCTTGATGGCCTGTTTTGAGAACATTTAGTTGAGTTTTATTTCCACACTAGAAGAAGCAATACATGTACTTTAGCTTTTCCCTTTCCATCTGTGTTCATTAGCTCTTTTTTTTCAGCATTATTGTCCTAGATGAAAATTGATGCAAAAGTTCCACCTGATTTTAGGGATTTGTCTAGACTACTCTGAACTTCTGCGTTCATGGTATAACAAACTTGCTTATTTTCCTTATTCTTTTTATTGGTAAAGTTGAACAATATTGAGCATTTTGTTTTACTGGTTTTCCAAAGTCAGGTTCTGTTTTCAGCAATTCTTAATTCACTCCTAACTTTCCTTATCTCTAAGAGTAAGTAAAGTGAGAAAGCTGAGAAAATCTTCTCTTACGTCTGTTAATCCTAAATTAACCTGCTTGTACTAACACCTAACTTTGCTGCAGCAAGTACTTAAGGTTTTCTCCTTTGTTTCAGATAAAAAATCTATTTTGAATTTTTTTATCTAACTGCTTTTCAATGTATGTAAACTCACGAAATTCACCTGGATACACAAAGTTGACCTCTAATTTCTGAGTGTTTGTTATTCTGCAGCATCTGTACTAGACATTCTTCATTATACTTAACGTTTTCACTTACTGCAACTAGAATACTTTCCTGAGCCAATTCTTCTATATCATCCTTATTATTAATCAAAGTGAAAGATGAAACATCATCAGCTTTTGCCTGTTAAGTGAATTTGAAGAAATATGTTAGCTATCTCAGCAGGAAATATCCAGGTGTACCTGGCAGTACATTTATTTTCTAATCATCATTTAAGAAGTTTAATTCTCCCATCATTCCATTATAATTTAAATAGAAAAAAAAAAAAAAAAATCATTCAAATAATAGTAGTGTTGCAAATCTGAACTGACTCTCAATAATTTTCTCAGTGGAGACTTTCTTACTCTCATATACTTCTTTGGGGAAAAAAAAAAAAAATCACCACCTTTATATCTTTCTGCACTATTCTTGCATCTTCTTTGCACCCTATTATACCATAAACACCGTATTCATGTCTTCAGTAGTAAAGCCTTGGCCTTACCAAAATTGTTATTCTGTCATATATTTCTTATATCAGCCAGAAAGAAAGGGAAAAAAAAAAAAAAAAAAAAAAAAAAAAAAAAAAAAAAGCTATTTATATTTACAAGGTTTTTACAGACTTCTGCAAATCAGCATCTGAGATTTGCCATTGCCCCTGATTATAAAAGAACAGAAGATTTGGTTATCATGATGACACTGCCAGCTGTCATATTGCCCCTGCCAGAGCAACAACAGGAACTTGTTTTCAGCTGCTCTCTGTGAATTCAACACAAGCCATTCATTGCCTCACACTCCTTGGAAAAAAATGTTTCTCGCCTGGGCAGCATGAGGAAATAGTGTGCACCATGCTGCTAAGAGACAGCAGCCGCAATAAAAACTCACACCAGAGAGAGTACTTGTATAGACACTGTATTTATGACTCTCACAAGTAGCAAAATCAAGACACGCTTTGTTCTTGTGAAATGTGCTGCAGAAGAAGCAAGAACATGGGTCCATCTGGTGGTGGTCCTGGCAGCGCCCTGGCATTGTCCTGTCCTTGTGGTGGTTGCTCATGGGCTTGGCTGATGGTATCAAGGCAGCGGGCCCCTGTGGATAGTGGCATTTTCAGCATGCAGCAGCCCTGGGCTCTGCTCCCGGTCCTTCTGGGCACTCTGTTTGATGACACCTTCAGATGCCATCTCTGGCCTGGGGAGAGAAAGTGGCCCAGCTGTTGGCCCAGGCATTGGTGGTACAGCCATTGGCCCAGCCATTGCCACTGCAGGCAGTGCTGCACAGGGCGCTGGGCCACTGGGAAGGGAGCCTCAAGATGTTGTTTAATGGGGGTTGCCACTAGGGAGGACAAGAAGGGGACTGATAGCATCATAGCACAGTGTTTGGAGTGACCAGGCTTGGAGTTGCATGCAGCAAGGACAGCAGGAGGCCATGCCAGTGTGAGTGGCAAAGGGTGGCCATCAAAGCAGGGAGAGCTAGAAGCCTGTGACTTCCATCAACAGGTGTACAGGTCCTGATCCACCTGCAGCTTCAGTATAGGCCTAGTACCCTAGTCACTGGCAGAGACAGATAGCAACTGCCGGGGAATTCATCAGAACCTGAACTTAATATCTGCAGGAAGGAGAAGGGTCATGGGACTAATGTAAGGGACTTCCCCCCACAGGGGCTGGAGACATCACTCTGACTACCCCACCTGATGTCTTGGGAGGTCTTTTGCTTGCTAGTGACTGTGATTTACTGTCTTCGTCAATGACCTGGAAGATCGGATGGAGTGTACACCCAGCCAGTTTATAGATGACAACGAATTGGGGTGAGCAGTGAGTAGGATCGCCATTTAGAGGAACTTGGACAGGCTGTAGAAATGGACTTACCTGAACCTCATCATATGCCCTGAAGAAATGCCCTAACCAGTATAGATTTAGGCTTTCTATTTCTTTGTGTTGATGGTGACATTGTAAAAAAGCTCCTCACTCCAAATGACTGTGCAGATCTATGCCAACAGGATATTGTATGCAGCAACTTGCTTCAGAACAACAGGCCTACTTTATCTGCACTTCACTTGCCAATTGTTCCAATTTAAGCTTGCTCATGAATATGCTTCTTGCTCGTCTTTTGAATGATTTGAATTGGAAGTCTGTAAAGCTGCATCAGATCTTAATAGCATAAGAATGTGCTGTGGTTTAGCTCCAGCAGGCAGCCAAGTACCTCACAGATGCTTGAGATAAAGACAGTTTACTAGGCAAAGCAAAAGCTGCACATGAAAGCAAAGCAAAACAAGGAATCCATTGGCTGCTTCCCATCAGCAGGTGGGTGTTCAGCCACTCCCAGGAAAGCAGAGCTCATCACACATGAAGGTTTCTTGTGTAGACAAACACCATGACTCTGAAATCCCCACCCTAGCCCTCTCCTCCCGCCCCCACACACACACACACGCATCTTACCCCAGCTTTTATTACTGGGCATGATGCCGTATGGCATGGGACTTCCCTTTGGTCAGTCTGGGCCAGCTGTCCTGGCTGTGTCCCCTCCCAGCTCCTTGTGTATCCCCAGATTCCTCACTGTAAGGACAGCACAAGAAGCTGAAAAGTCCTTGGTTCTGTGCAAGTACAGCTCCGCAACTACTGAAATATAAGTGTGTTATCACCACTATTTTCATCAAAAATCCAAAATGCAGTATTGTGTGAGCCTCTGTGAATGAAATTAACTGTGTGCCAGTCAAAACCATGACAGAATGCTACCTTCTAGTTAAATGGTACAACAATGAGTATTTTGTGTGTTCAGACCTTCAGGATAGGTTTAATTGCACATCATGCCAGGTAACCTTGAGCTCATCAGCAGATATCTAAGAGTCATAAATGTGTTTGTAAATGGTTAAAGTAGAAAATAAAGTGTCATAGACGTCACTCGACCATTAAAAATGAAAAATAATATACAGTTGCATGTTTGATGCAGTTTCAAGCTCTTCATTACCTCCAAAACAAGTTACTGAATACATTTTATTAGGTAGAAGAAAAAAAAAAAAAAATAGAAAAACAACAAAAATCTGTTAATTCTTCTCCTGAAAAAACATTCATAACAGAGGCTGAAAACTGTACATGTGAAATAAGTGTCTGTTATAATGACGTTGCAATTGCTGTATGTCTCCATTTTCTTCCCAGTCTGTATAATTAGACATAATTGCACGTACATACATTTGTGATTGAACTGCCGAATGAAAACATTTGCTGTTTAATTATCATCCATGTTGTTGCACATAACATTTGAAATACTGCATTTTATCTGAACATTTTAAAATAGATGAACAAATACTTCAAAACATCAAAGCTCGAGAGCTTTTTTCTAGTTGATTTATTGTTCAAATAAGGTTTTCAGTTCCAATTTCACATTAATATTTGTAACATTGCTTCATGTCATCAGTTGAAGTGTTATCTCTCACCAATGTGCTCAGTAGTGACCTATGAATAGGTAATAATACATATTTTAATTTACCAAAGGAATATATAGTTACCCTTGTTTAGTTCATATTTACAAAAGTCGAACATAAATATTTATGTGCATTAAACATATGACACAATAGTTGCACTGTAGTTGAACTTATGAGATAGACTAACACTGCCAGAGCATTAAATATTAATAATCCCATTTTAAACATGGCAGAAATAAAATTATATTTAAATATTTAAAATAAAAAACGTATTTAAAATAAATAAATTATATTTAAAAAATATATAAGTCTAACAAAAACTATAGAACTAGTGAGTACAAATCCACTGTTAGAAACCAGGTGTCCTTCTAATCTGGCTTTCTACTGAGCTTACTGAAAATTATTATATATTTTTTAAGGTTGCATATTAATTCTGCTTTATCAGAAATCTGAAATATATTTTGAACAGAGCAGTAAATTGAAAACAGAGGTTATGGGAAGAAACTGGAACACAAGGTTCTGTCTAAACATCACGAAGCACTTTATTGTGCAGGCGCCAGAGCACTGGAACAGGTAGCCTACAGAGGATGGAGAGTCTCCCTCACTGAAGATGTTTAAAAGCCATCTGGACAGGGTCCTGGGCAACCCACAGGCAAGAAAGGCAACTTAGGTGGCCATCCTTGAGCAGCTGTGTTGGACAAGATGACCTCCAGAGGACTCTTCCAATGTGAGCTATTCATTCAGTCTATAATTCTGTGAGCAGAACAGCTAACCTATAGAAGTAAGCTGCAACAAGTGGCCCTGCTAAACAAGATATAAACGGTCTTGCAGGAATAGTACACATACTGATGCATTATATAATTCATACTGAATGATTTTCAATGGCAATTATGGCCAATCCAAGGCTTAGCTTGAACAGTGCAATTCTCTGCACTGGCTTAACCACAATAAATTTCCCAAAATAAATAAATAAATAAATAGTATGCATGTATATATATAAATATACATTATATATATACTAGAAGTACTAGTCCATGCTTCTCATAATATATAACATATCTACTATGTTATATATTATATATGTTATATATTATATTGTAATATATACAATATAATATAATATAATGTATCACAGAATCACAGAATTTCTAGGTTGGAAGAGACCTCTAGATCATCGAGTCCAACCTCTGACCTAACACTAACAGTCCCCACTAAACCACATCCCTAAGCTCTACATCTAAACATCTTTTAAAGACTTCCAGGGATGGTGACTCCACCACTTCCCTGGGCAACCTGTTCCAATGTCTAACAACCCTTTCGGTAAAGAAGTTCTTCCTCAGATCCAACCTAAAACTCCCCTGGCACAACTTTAGCCCATTCCCCCTCGTCCTGTCACCAGGCATGTGGGAGAACAGACCAACCCCCACCTCGCTACAGCCTTCTTTGAGGTATCTGTAGAGAGCGATAAGGTTGCCCCTGAGCCTCCTTTTCTCCAGGCTGAATAAGCCCAGCTCCCTCAGCCGCTCCTTGTAGGACTTGTTCTCCAGACCCCTCACCAGCTTGGTTGCCTTTCTCTGGACTCTCTCAAGCACCTCGATGTCCTTCTTGTAGCAAGGGGCCCAAAACTGAACACAGTACTCGAGGTGCGGCCTCACCAGAACTGTGTACAGGGGGACAATCACTTCCCTAGACCTGCTGGCCACACTGCTTCTTATATAAACCAGGATGCTGTTGGCCTTCTTGGCCACCTGAGCACACTGCTGGCTCATATTCAGCCGACTATCAACCATCACTCCCAGGTCCTTCTCTGCCTGGCAGCTCTCCAACCACTCCTCTCCCAGCCTGTAGCTCTGCTTGGGGTTATTGCATCCCAGGTGCAGGACCCAGCACTTGGCCTTGTTGAACTTCATGCAGTTGACCTCAGCCCATCGGTGCAGCCTATCCAGATCCTCCTGCAGAGCCTTCCTACCCTCAAGCAGATCGATACATGCACCTAGCTTGGTGTCATCTGCAAACTTACTGAGGGTGCACTCAATGCCCTCGTCCAGATCATTGATTAAGATCTTAAAGAGGACTGGCCCCAGCACCGAGCCCTGGGGAACACCACTAGTGACTGGCCTCCAACTGGGCTTGACTCCATTTACCATGACTCTTTGGGCCCGGCTATCCAGCCAGTTTCTAACCCAACGAAGCGTGCGCCAGTCCAAGTCAAGAGCAGCCAGTTTCTTGAGGAGAAATATATACGTAATATAATAAATATAAAAAATATTAAAATATAAAAATATATACATAATATAATGATAATGATATATAATATTATAATGATATAATAATATAATATTATTATATTATATATTATATAACATAATACATGTATATATGTTATATATTATGAGAGGCCTGGACTAGTTCTTCTCTTTTGATTGCCTCCAGCAGCAAAGGAGAGAAGACAGACAGCACCACCTTACACCTTACAGAGGTTCAGTGGAAGGAAGCCTCTATATCCTTGTATGTGTGAAGAAGTAGAAACACAGATTCAGATAGCCATCACGCAGGTCTATTCATGTAACTCATAACCACAGTTGTGAGTTTGGGCCCAGTAAACACTGGAAGAGACCACTTAACACACCCAATTCTAGTCTTACTGGACTGGGGATTTTAGATATTGTTAAGCTATAAAAGCCTAAACCATATATTTATTTTAAAATACAATTAATTGGATTTTAATATCAGGTTTTTATTTCTATATCATTACATATCTGCAATTCTATAAGCATAGCTAATATAAGACTTTAACAAGGTTGTAACCAGCTTTATTCTAATTACAACATTCTCTTTATTATTGAACCTTAAAAAATTTGTATATACATTCCAAGATAAGCTGATTCCAAGATTAATACAGAGGTATATATATATATGTATTTGTAAGCAAGTGGCTTCAGAAAATCTTCACTCTTAATCCTGCAGTACTAAATGTTAAGCTCCTAATCTAATACATTTTACTGAACCTTTGCATTGTTCTGTCACTTCTGGAAGTTTTTCACAATGATCCACCTACAGAGTGTGCACTTTCCTTCTTTTTTCCTCTCCTTTTCCTCACTGTTACTACTTTCTTCTCCTTAATGTCTTCCTGCCTTCAAACATCTTTGCTTGTTAGCTTTCTCATGAGGGTTTCTCCCTTTCCTGGATTTTCACACTGATGTTCCTTGGTTTTATCCTAGCTCCTGATATCTTTTTTTCTTCTTTGTTTGGCGTTGTTGAAGAAAAAGATTTTGTGGGGCTGAAATAAAGAGATAAACAGTTTTCCTATTACAAATGGCTATGTAAAAAACAAGTCATTTTCTCAACCATGTGGTATCAGCCTAGCTAGGCATCATGCTTATTATGTAGGGTATTTTTCCTGCCCTCCATGCACAAAGTAACAGAGAGAAAAAAGTACTTTTCTTTCTCATTCTTAAGTAAGGAGTGGAACTGGATAGTGTGTGTGAGAGAGAAGAATGTGGAAGGTAATCAATTCTGCAAAAGAATCCTGCAAATCCTCCTTCTAACAAATCACTGTTGAAAGTAAAAAAAGTAGATATCAGATTTTGTTTGAATAAAATAGAGAAACCTTCAGCATAATCATATATTCAAAAGTGATAAAATTGTGTTTATTAGTCTGAAAACCAAACATTTTCAGGCTACAATTGAGTTACGTATCATAAAGGAGAAAGGAAAGTAACACCACACAGCTGAATTCACAGGCAAGGTGGGTACCAAAATCTCTACAGATTTTGGGCATCACATCTCCCTTCTCCCGGGGACCAGACTCTACTCATTTTGCATGTGGAAAATAGTCCTGAAATTTCTGGATATGGCATCATATGCCAGTAGGCCACATACTGAGTGGCAAGTAAAAAAGACTTTTGCCTAGTTAAATTAAAAGCTGCAATATATCTGAAGCAAAAAAGTTAATGAAGCAGTAGGATAACATGCCCCCCTGCTAGCATTAATAAATTTGAGACCTCTATAGCCTATTTCATATGAAGAGACTCTGATCATAACTTGTCATCTTGTGAACACTTTAATATAAACTGCAGATTCATTACAATTTTATGGAAATTTAAATCAGCCTGGAGTGCAGAGCTTCATCGTAATAAGCAAGAAAATGCAAAGGGATTTTGATTATTACTACGATTTTGGTGACTTGGGTGCACAACTTAGTAGTAAGAAGACTGTGAGCTATTACTGAATTAAATAAAACAAGATCAGGCCAGAGAACTCTTTAAACATGGATTTTTTTTTTTAAGTGAGGAAAGTAGGACAACTTACCATCTCATTAGAAACATTTACATCACATGCTTTATTTCATCAATTTAAATTCTGCAAGTTCTATGTGAATGAATTCTGTTAAATAACCCTTGAGCATTTACAGATATTTCAGCCATCAGTTCACTTTTTACATGTCCATACAATCATAAAACATAATCACTGTAACCTATCAGCTTTTTTTGGAATTAAAAATAAACCCCAGTTATCATTCAAATCTCTCTAGAAATAGCAGCAACTTACTTCACAATCCCATGAGAAGATGGTGCAGTAAGAAACTGAAAGTTAGAAAGCCTATGTGATAAGAGAGGCCAAACTGAAAGCAAAGAACACATTAACCTAACTTTGAGCTGATTCTAGATTTTAATAACAATAATTTAGCAATCATGACTGCAAGACTGGAAAACAATACAAGTTCTGGGACACCAGGAGGTCTCTAAGAGAAACATTAATTTCAATGAAGTAGCAGACATGGCTTAGAAACAAGTATTTCTGTAAGAAAAATATATTTCCAGTGTTTAAGCTTGTGGGATTTGCTGCATTTATAAATGTCTCCACTACAGTAAGTTTATTAAACCTTTCCATTTTATTCAGACACTTAATTTGACAAAGAGCTCTTAGGAGCTGTGAGGCACAGCTGACTCCTGTATGTCTCAAAGCACTAGGTCCTATCTTGAGTTGCCACATCGCCTCAGTTCCAGTGAGAAAGTAGGACATCTGTGCTTCCACATTTCCCTTGTATATAAACATGAGTCAAAAGGGATGTGGCCAGTAAAACACAAATCAGCATGAGAGCTTGCAATAGCACATTGGACTGAAGCTGAACATCATTGTCACAGAAATCTCAGAACAAAAACTCAGAATAAAAAATTTCTAAGGAATAATTCCCTCACATAACATGCTTTTTTGTTAGAATATGACCTATGTACTTCAGTAACATATGAATTCCACTGGAGTGTTTGAGAGAAACGAACCTCTAACAGCTGGCCTGGCTGCCCCACCAGGGTTTCTTTGATCCCTGTAAGGTTCTCTTGCACCCCGAGTATGTTGCTTGATTTAGACGTTGCTTGATTTAGAGTGTGATATAGTAGCAGTCAACACATTATAAAGTGTTATCAGAACATCAGAGAAGTTTCAATAAACGGTGAAAATAAAAATCAAAAGGTAGAAAAGAAAAGAAAAGAAAAGAAAAGAAAAGAAAAGAAAAGAAAAGAAAAGAAAAGAAAAGAAAAGAAAAGAAAAGAAAAGAAAAGAAAAGAAAAGAAAAGAAAAGAAAAGAAAAGAAAAGAAAAGAAAAGAAAAGAAAAGGATGCTTTTACTTTTTAAGAGATGAATATTGAAGAACTAACTTAACAAATGAATGCAAAATGAAGAATATCTTAGAAATAAATATTGAAAGTTTTTCTGCTTTTCTTCACCCCATAGAGGTGGATTTTCAAAGCAATTTAAGAGCAGTCAATTTCAAAAATTGAAAGAAAATAAAGTTTGAAGATTTTAAGACTGTGGACTTCACTTTTGCAGAGATCAACAAAGTCTAGAACTTAGCAAAATCAAGAAATAGCTTTGAACACTTATTTGCATATTAGGAAAGTACAAATGTTAAATAACAAATTATTTTAGATATCTCATATAAAAGTTTAAGACAGTTTCTAGCAATAGTAAATATGCTGATGTAAACAAGTATGTATGTTGGGCGAGAGAGTAGAAAGAGTATTGCCAATTTATTTCAGACTTTTTAAAATTTTTAAAGATCTACAAAATATACATGCACAACATTCCATTTTTGTTTGGTTGGTTGGTTGTTTTGGTTTAGTTCAGTTTTGATGTAGATTACCTGATTTTTATTAGTGGCCAAAATTTGAAGAGTGGGAGTTGTTATAAAAGTTTGAGATGGAGACAGTCGAAAGACAGTCTTCAGAAAGAAATCTGAACATTCCCACTTATTTTGAGGATGAAAGACAATGCAAGATTACATCATGATCCACTTTTTAGTTATAAAACACATATGACAGACATAACACATACAACAGACATTTATTACCTTTTACATTTTCCCAGAAGTCAAGAGTTCTTTCACAATACACTCACTAAGTGTATTTTAAGCAGAAAAAATGACATCAGACTGAAAGTAACTGAAGATACTTTGGCTTCCAGAACATCCTAGGACAATGAATTCCACAGTTCAGTAATGGAAAAAGTAAATTCGGTGCAAACTTTTGAGAATTTGATTATAGTTCCCCATTGTCAATATTTGTTATAGTTTCTTATCTTTTTTACTATGTAAGTAATCCCTTTATAAACATTTTTTTGTATTTATTAAAATTGAAGTTAATCTGCCATTTTGCTACCTTATCAATTGTTATTATAAGATTATTTTGCTATATCACTTTCACTGACCTTATATAGATATGCTGTCGTTTAATACGTAGCATTGTAGGCAAGGCAGCACATGGTCACTCTCTCATTCCCTCTTATATTCATTCCATTTAGTATGAATATTCTCTCCTATTTTCCTCCTTCCCTCACACTTTGTCTGTGTACTTAATCATTTTGTTGTTGTTTACCATTTATTTCACAGCTGGCAGATGTCTGGTCAAAACTGCCCCATATAATCACTGTTTACATACAAAGTCTCAAGCACAGTTGTGTTGTATTTTTTTGTTTTGTTTTCTTTTCTTTTCTTTTTTCTTTCTTTACTTTTTTTCTGAATATAAAACTAGTGCAATACACTAATCAATATTCTAAGTGTTTGTCTTTCAGACAATGCCTCACTGTCTACACTGTGTACTTTAAAAACAATCTTGGTTTATATAGTTTCCTTCAACAATATAAAAGGTTTTCTTGTATGAAGGACACTAAAATGTTGGCCATTTGATAGTAACTGCAGCATACAGCTAAGCGTGTGGATTACATAAGAAGAAAAAAAAATGTGAACAAGACCTAAACCTAATGTGAAGAGAAGGTCTTTTTGTCAAGACAAAGCATGATATTGGAATCTCTAATTTCTGGGTGGTAACACCATGGGTTAAAAATGAAGATAAGTGTCGCAGAAATTAAACATAGTTCCTGGTACTTTAATACTATGAATTGTGGTAAATTCTGAACTTTAATTCCTTCTAGATGATTGTTTACATTTTGTAGTATACTGACACTGTACTACAAAAGCAAAAAAAAAATAATAGTAGACCTAGAAAGGAAATTTATCAAAACAAGCCCAAGACTCAAGTGGAAATATTATTTAAACAAATTTAACTCATGAAAAGTACAATAAGAACTGAAATGGCAAGACTGTTATGAAGGTAACTGTATAATATGCAAGAATATATTATATTTTTAAGTTAAGATAAAATTAAAAAAAAAAAAATACATGCATCCCTTTGTAGCTTGCATACACAGTTTATATACACAGCCTCCATTTTAGTGAGCCAAGCATTCAGTGATTTACTTGACATTTCTGTTCTCAAATATATATGAAATTATTTTGCTGAATGAAAAGTAAAAATAAGAAAACTTGTGGATTAAAATAAAAATTGTTTAATAACTGAAGGAGAAGTGGAAGAAGAGAGAATGAAAACAAAGCAAAACACACAGTACAATGACAGTTGCTTGCCTTCTCCGATGGGCAGGCCAATGTCCAGACAGTTCCTGAGCAAAATCTAGCTAAACCACCTGAAACCCTCTTCTAAACACTGCTGAGCATATGACATGGAATATCTTTTTGGTTAGTTTGTGTCATCAGCCTGGCTATGTCCTCTCCCAACATCTTCCAGACCCCCAGTCTATTCATCGTTGGGGTAGAGAGAGAGATAAAAAGGACCTAATGCAGTACAAGCACTGTTCATCAGTAACTGAAACATGGGTGTTATCAACACTAGTTTTGCCACAAATCTACAACACAGCATCATACAAATTCCTATGATGAATCATAGCATCATAAAAGGGTTCAGGTTAGAAGGAACCTTAAAGATCATCTAACTCCAACCACCTGCAATGAGCAGGGACACCACCAGCTTGCTCAAAGACCCATCCAACCTGACCTTGAACATCTCCAGGGATGGGGCATCCACATCTCCTTTGGGCAACATGTACCAATGCCTCACCACCCTCAGAGTAAAAAAAAATCTTCCTTACATCTAATCTAAATCTATCCTCTTTTAGCTTAAAATCATTTTCCCTTGTCTTATCATTATTTACCCAAATAAAAAGTCATTCTCCATGATGTATCTCCATATAAGCATCCTTTAAGTACTGAAAAATTACAGTGAGGTCTCCATCCCAGCCAAACCTGGTACAGCCCCCATCAGCCACTTTCTCATGATATTTTGTACCTCTCAACCCAGCAGTGATACCTTTTAATCAGAGGTAAGAGAGTAATTTATTATACTACGTCATGTAGCTTAGAGAAGATGTGGTATCTCCATTCCTAGAGATGCTTAAAAATCAAACAGACATGATCCTGTGCAATCTATTGTAGCTTTGAAAACTGAGCTCTAAGCTAGGGGTTGGACCAGAGAACACCCAGAGGTGCTATCTGGTCTAATTTATTTCACAAGTCTGTTATAGTTTTATATTGCCAAAGTTAAAATCTCTATCTAAAAAGAGTTTATATTTGGCATATTTTTTCATGCCTTTGTCATTTATAAAACTAGTGGGAATATCCAGTAATTAAAAATTCATTAGGCCTTCTAATTTTAGGGCTAATTCCTTGTTCCTCCTAAAACATCTTATGTAAATACAAAAAAGGCCTTTGGTGAATTCTCAAGCTCTGAAAGCAAAGGTAGTAGCTCTGCCCTGACCCACAATATACCTTGAGGTCATTAAAAAAGCTTTACAGAGCAGATTGTGCTAATTTAGCCATAGCTTTAGCCAACCAAGAAATATCCACAGATACATGGGGCTGTATGGCTTCATGAAAGCAAGAGAAAAATATTAAGCATATAAATGATCAATGAAGAATCATTTCAATTAATTCTACAGACATCTTAAGACCTTGCAAATTTCTAACATTAAATTTATACACAAAATTCATGTCTTTGGTCTAAGAAATATGACAAAATTATTGTGTTGATCTTCTCTGCTAATATTTTATTCCTAGTAAGAATAAAACCTGACATAAAATTCTGAAAACTAAAAAAAAAAAAAAAAAAAAAAAAAAACATAAGCACAAGGCTTATTAAATACAGTTTTATCACATTTATTTTTAGAAATACTTGGTATATATTTTATGGATATTTATGGTACACAGTTGATTTGATTTCTGAGGAGCAAAGGGTATAGAAACAATATTTTCTTTCTGATCTACAGGATGTATTTGGGACTTGAAGCATTTCCACATAAACAGACATCTGGGTCTGAAATGAGCCTTGTGAAAGTCAGTGTGCCTCTGAGCAGGTGCAGTGCCTGTCAGTACAGGAGACCCTAAAGGTAATGATGTGAATCACACATGCATATGTTATAGTATCAGAGCCTTATTTTTAACCCAAGAAGAAACCGCAATTGATCCTGACAACAGTATGAAATGTATCAACCTTTCAAGGTCCACAGGCCATCTGTTGTGCTGGCTGGAGATTTAAGGCACTCACTCATTAATGAATATGTGAAGAGTTACAAGTTTATTTTTACTGATGTTTTGTAGTTTCAGGGTTTTCATTGTTTCCTTTATTTTAACCAAAACTTTGTCTTTATTTTAACGCATAAAACATGACAGCTTAAGTTTTTATTCCCTTAACAATCAAGACAGTGCTTTATTTAATTCAAGTGGAAATTTGTTCCATAATGGAAAAATTCATCATAATTTTGTCAATATCATCCCAGAGCAATTGCATTTAACTACACATATTAGACCTTGCAGAATATCTATGGAAACCACATCTCATTTACTGTGGCTCTTTCCCTTCACTAATATCAATCACTGCTGTCTGCATTTCTGTCTTACTCTTCTTCTCCATGCTGTCAAAAGAAAAAAAGCAGATCTTGAAATCAATGTGAGCCCAACTTATCCACAAATTAATCCTCAGGCCTTACTCTTTTGCAGGTGATGGGAACAGCTCTTTATTAAGAGCTGTGTCTTTGTATTGTAGCAACAGTGACACCCAATGGTCAGTTACAAATTATGTTTCAAAAAAATATTTGGGGAGTGAGGTACATAATGTTTTCCACTGCAACTGAATAGCTCATTCCTGTTGTTTAAAGTGAATACCACATCCACATGTTTTTCACTATGACTCACCATAATCATGATATTTTACATTAATTTGAATTCATCTTGCATTTGCATAAATGACAAATAGCAAATTTAAAAATAATTTGAAGCAAATAAAAACTAGCAAAGGAAAAAAACAGTTTAGGAATCCTGTAGTACACTGGAAAAAATCTTGAAAGACCTTAAGCTTGGACTGATATCACAGGGCAAATTTATTCGAAGATTTAATGACTTTAATGATTGCCATCAATGATGGAATAGCCAGCTGCTCAGACTTCCTTGAACTGCTCCATACAAGTTTAAAGAATACGATAGTGAAAGTACAGAAGTAACTAAAACTTTTACATTACTGTTAAATCTTGAAGAACTAAATTCTGTATGGACAAGCAAGTTGTACCACACTTGGAATAACACATGCTTCTGACAGTAAAAATTATCTTACAAATATTAAACATTATCACTTATGAATGAACCCTAAAGTCATAGGACATTTATAAAGTAAATCAAAGGTATTTATTGATCATCACTGAATCTTTCACTACAAAGCAATATATATACTTTATCAATTTAGAGAATGAATATTGGGGGACTGGGGCTCGGATTTTTTTTTTTTCCTCTCCTAATCAGCATTTCTTTTGGCAGTAGCTTTAACTGACTTTAGTAAGAGTCAGTTTATGGTGATGAAAAGACAAAGATTTGACATGAAGCAGTTCAAGAGAAATATGTACCAGAAAGAACAAAACACATGAGATACAGTCTTTTCTTTCTGTCACAAGTAGACTCTCAGATTATTTTTATTCACAGAAGGCATAGATTTCTGATCTTTCTCTTTTTTTTTTTTTTTCTTTTTACAGTTGAATTTAGTTAAAGTGTGTAAACTGATGAAAAATGTGTGTTGCTTTTTTGTTTGTTTGTTTTTCATAATTTTTCATAAGAGGAAATAACGCATTGGTTTCTAAACCACTCTGAAAAATAAGGTATGGCTTGAAAGCCTCTTTCAAGAAAGTTATTTAAGTCAATACCCAAAGAATGAATTTGAGATTGAGCTCTGGTTTTCAATTATATCACCATTTAACTAGATTGATTATATGTAACAGCATCCTCACTAGTCAATGAATGCCCTCTTTTGAATTTATAACTGCTACACAAATAATCCAATTTGTATTTCTTCTTATTTATCATGTACGTATATTAGATTGAACACATAGTTAAAGGTTCCCTTAAGTTGAAGTTTTTAATAGTTATATTTCAGACTTCACACACAATCGAAGTAACAGAAATTTCTTCATACATTCAGGGTCCAAACCCAGAAATATTCCCTTTCCCTTACTGAACCAAAAAAAAGCTGATAAAATGAGTGCTCAGAAGCACATTACTTTTAGCCGAGGTATTTCTGTGAAACGATATGTATCACTCTGTCAGTCGGACAGTACAGTCCTCACAAACACAAACCTGGAGACCCATCCTTCTTTGTGAATTCTCCAGTCCTGCTTTCACTAGTGTAGAAGGCATTTCAGTCTTATTTTGTTATATTTATTGAAAACCATATCAAAATATATCCACATCCTATCTGGATCTGGAGCCTCTTTTCAATGATTAATAAATAAATAAATAAATTAATTAATTAATTAAAAACAAAAAGAGGAACTACCCTCAATAACCTCTAGAATAAAAATATAAAATATCAACATTAGTATAAACATAGTGAAAAATTGAAAGACATTTAGTTAAGTAACTTGATGAGTCAGGTAATGAATCAAGGTGCATACATATGGTGACTCATCAGTCCAAAATACTGAAAAGCAGTTAATTAGGACTTGAGTAAGAAACATTTAACTTAAATCTATAAAAGAAACAGAATGTTGGTTCATTCATGGTTGTGCTAATTATCAATATATTTATGTCTCCGCAGAAGCATGCTATTGTGGGAAGTAAACTATTGAAAGCATTCACAGTCATTAATTATTTTAATGCTACATTAAGTTAATTTTGGCTCAGACATAACACCAATGTGAAGAAAATATAACACTCAGAGAGTTAACAGAAGGAAATTTACATCAGAAGTTATTCATTTTATTTTGCCAACTTCTCAGATGAGGATCAAATAAATAAAGTTTTGTTTACCAAAACAGATTTCAGAAGTCTAGTCTATTTCACTGAAGTTGTTTCTTGACAATAGCCCTACCAGTTTTTGAAACAGATTCTGCCATATAAAGTCATCTCTGTCTTGTAATATTTTGTAAACTTGTATTTGTGATATCCATGTTTGTGATATACCTTAAGCCCTTCTTTGTGTTTGGTGCATAGACTTTATTGGTGCATAGGCAATTTTTAGGCTCTGCTATTAATAAGTGGAAAATCTAAACAAAACATTCCCATTAACTTTGAAAAGAGATTATTGAGGTGAGGTAAGACAGATGAATAAAATCATGAATGGCACGTATAAGGTAAATCAGTGTTTGAAGAATAAACTTTTAACATCTATGACACCTTCTCCTGAGTTGTTTTATACAGCTGTGTTGACTTCAAGTACCTTCCTGTTATTCATCCTAGATATTTAATATACCTTTCCAGAGATAAAAAGTGTACTATAAAGAGAGGCTCAACACCTAAATAGTTGGGGTTCTTCTCCAGGGTCAATTGCCAAAATAACAAGAGTACTTTTTTCTGCTTTAGACCCTAATCCCCATTTTCAGTGGTACTTGAAATCAGAATTTCTTTTTGTCTGTTGAAGATATTTTAAACCTTGTCCTCTGAAAGTGTAGAAAATTAGGAAACATTGTCTTATCTATTTCAGGCATCTAAATACTTCTTAAAATCTTGACTTGAAAATCTTGACTCAAAATTGAGAATTTTGTAAGCATTTCTTAGACATTGAGAAATGCTACTTCTGGTTAATTATTGTGTTGTCATATACAATTACACATTTGAATACTACTACTAAATTCCTCCTAAAATGGGGCAAGGTAGAGCATGGCTATGGACTATACAAGACTCACACTAAGTCTTCTTAACATAATAAAAATTAAGTTTGCTGAAGTTTAAATCACAAGATGCATGGTCATATATCTTACACGTTGTAAGAATTTTACTGCAACAGAATCCATGGAATCTGAACCCTAAACTGTTGAGTTTATGTTGTTTATGTGTGCTGCAGCTGTTGCAGCACTGAGCACATGTGAAAGTCAAAAAGGACAAGTTTACACTCTAAATCTAATAAACTGTATAGCCAAGAGGTTAATGAGAGGTTTCAGAGACTCTGGAGTGTGACAATTTAATACCAGAGTTTACACTAATTGTGGGGCTGATTTATGTACTAAATCTGTATGTTAGCTGGCTATGAGGAAATAGAAAAATGACAGTTCGGCATGGTACCATTTAAAGTTAGGACAGGAAAACTTATTAAAGTTAGGTTACTAAATAGGAAATGCTCTGATCATTGCCTTTTCTCTACTCCCCTTTCTCAGATTTACTAGAGAGCAGCTTTTGCAAATAAACTTTTTGGACACAGACCCTAGAGCATCATCCCAAAGCTCAGTTCTGTTGCTGAGATGGAAAAGAATCATTTTCTTTGCAATGCATGAATCCTTTCCTAGAATAATAGGCTTTGATGAAAGGCCTTTAAGTAAGTATTTTATTGAAAAGTGTTATTTAAATGACATTTTTTATCAGTGTCAACAGTTTTGATGCAACCAAACTCTCACTATTGTAATCTCTCTGTTGAAGTGGGTGTGTAAAGCATGTAATCTCACAAAGCTCTAAAATTAAAAAAAAAATAAATAAATAAATACATTTCATTAATGCTTAACATTAATAAAGAATGTATGTTTGATCAGCTAGAAAACAGACTCTAGTTTCAAGACATAAATGTTGGCATATTTCCATTCTTTCCTATTCTACATTAGTCAACATTTATTATTATTTAGCTACTTCAGCCTTGCTGAAAAAAATGTGCTCATACATTGAGGAAAAGTAAATCACATATCCTCTATCAAGATCTGCCCAAAAAAAAAATAAAAAAATAAAAATAAAAATCCTCTGATGCAGCAAATACCTACAAGCATTCTCAAGTCCCATAAAATGGGTCAGAATATAAACGAATACATCTGAACTAATTCTCACAGGCTTGAGAAGTGAGCCCACATGAACCTATTGAGGTTTTACAAGTCTAAATGCAGGGTGCTGCACCTGGGCCAGGCAATGCCAGACGTGAGAACAGACTGGGAGAACTCATTGAGAGCAGTGCTGCAGAGAAGGACTTGAGGGCTCTGGTGGACAAAAAGCAAGACATGAGCTGGTAGTGTGCACTTGCAGACCAGAAGGACAGCTGCATCCTGGGCCACATCAAAGGATGGGTGGCCAGAAGGTGGAGGGAGGTGATTGTCCCACTCTACTCAGCCTTTGTGAAGCCCCACTTGGAGTACTACATCCAGGTTTGGAGCCCCCAGCACAAGGATGTGGAGCTGTTAGAGTGGGTCCAGAGGAGGGCCTGTAGTGGGTTTACGTGGCAAGGTTTTGCTAGTGGGGGGCCATAGCCATAACTTCTGTGAGAAGAATCCAGAAGCTGCCCCATGTTAGGTAAGGGCCCCGCCACTGGCCAGAATCAAACCAATCAGCAATGTTGTTTGTGCCTCTGTGAGAGCATATCTAAGAAAAAAAAAAAAAAAAAAAAAAAAAAAAAAGAGGCTGCTGTGCTAGGAGAAAGGAGTGCAAAGCAGCCCTCCAGCCCTGCAGGTGAGTGCAGCAGGAGGGCAGGAGGTGCTGCAGGCAGGCAGCAGCAGTTCCCCTGCGGCCCGTGCAGGGAGAGGCCCCTGGTGGAGCCGGCTGTCCCCCTGCAGCCCATGGGTCCCACATGGAGCAGATCTCCACGCTGCAGCCCCACCATGGGTGGAGGAGCCCCCGGTGGAGCAGGTGGATGTGGCCTGGAGGAGGCTGCGGTCCATGGAGAGCCCCTGCAGGAGCAGGCCCCAGGCCGGAGCTGCAGCCCGTGGATAGGAGCCCAAGCAGAAGCAGGGGGTCTGGGGGGAGCTGCCGCCCACCTGTGGGGGACCCGTGCTGGAGCAGTTTGCTCCTGTAGGATGGATGGATGGACCCTGTGGTACGGAGCCATGTGGGAGCAGTGCTTGAAGAGCTGCTGCCTGTGGGCAGCCCCCGCAGGCTCAGTTTGGGAAGGATGGCATCCCGTGGGAGGGACCACATGTGGAGCAGGGCAGAGAGTGATCGTGAGGGAGCAGCAGAGATGAAGCGTCAGGGACTGACCACAGCCCCCATTCCCTGTTCCCCTGTGCCGCTCGGCGGGAGGAGGTGGAAAAGAGTGGGTGGGGGAAGGTGTTTTTAGTTTCTTTCCTTTGTTTCTCACTTCTCTAGTTGTTAGTAATATGCAATACATTTTACTAATCTCCCTACTCAGTGTCTGTTTTGCCCATAATGATAATTGTTGAGCAATTTGCCCATCTTTATCTCAAACATTGAGCCACTTTGTATCATATTTTCTTCCCCTGTCCTTTGAGCAGGGGGAGTGAGAGAGCAGCTGTAGTGGAAATCAGCTGCCCACCCAAGTAATGATCAAGGATGATCAAGGGGCTGGAGCACCTCTCCTACCAAGATTGGCTGAGAAAGCTGGGGCTGTTCCGCCTACAGAAGAGAAGTCTCTAGGGTGATCTCATCTCAGCCTTTCTGTACATAGAGGCGACTTATAAGAAGGATGGAGAAGGACTCTTTACTTGGGTAGATAATGGTAGGACAAGGGGGAATTGTTTTAAGCTAAAAGAGGCAAGATTTAGATTAGAAGGTAGAATGAAATCCTTCACTCAGAAGGTTGTGAGGCACAGGAACAGATTGCCCAGAGAGGTTGTGAACGCTCCATCCCTGGAGGCATTCAAGACCAGGCTAGATGGGGTCCTGAGCAACCTGATCTAGCGGGTGGCATCCCCTGCCTATGGCAGGGGGATGGGAACTAGATGATCTTTGAGGTCCCTTTCTACCTGAGTCATTCTATTATTCTATGATAATTCAGAAGATGGTAATCCTAGTTCTGTTTGTTAAATGACTTAATGGACACCTTTATTCTTCAATGTGTTCTGACAGTTTACTCTTTTTCAGTGTCAAAGATGAGTATCTCAGTCCCATCTCTCTAGAATGAAAACGTATCTGAATGATTTTGTCATATACTTAGGTGCCTGGTGTAGCCATAAGTATTTCCTTTAAAAAGAAAAAATGCTTATTTAAGTATTTTAAAGGACCCCATTTATAGCAAACTTGCCTGAATGCGAGGACAGTTGCAAATTGTAGGGACAAAAACCAAAAGAATTGGGAGGAATTTGTCCTCAAGCAGTGCAAATCTTGGTAACATAGTCTGTGGTGTTTGGAAGGGGGATAGGGAGAGGTGTATTGTTTTGTTTTGCTTTTTTTAACCACTAGGACTGATCTCATGATTTCCTGGTATATGGTTTTGAAGGGGGAAGACATGTAGCAGTAGTACTAAGCATGTTATTGGTCCTGCCTTAGTGCAGCATAGCTGACACAAAGATAGAACAATTTCCATATACGTAACAGGACCTCACTGCTCTGTTAGCCTGAGCAGATCCTGGTTCCTTAGTCATTAAAAAAAAAAAAAAAACAGTGAAAATACATCACCATTTCTTTTCAAATTGTTTCAGGAAGTTTATGCTGAATAAAGCTTGTAATCTGGTGCATGATTCAGCCATGCAATCTATTACCTAAGCATATGAAGAAGTTACTGAAGCTCTGCTACTATTTTAGAAAGTAGGTCTATACTCACAGCTGTGAGCTGCCAACCATAATATCTGTAACCTATAGACTTTTAACCCGAGTAATGCAATAATTACTTTTTAGATGGCAGTGGGATCTTTAAAATCCATAAAATATGATTATTGGTGCCATGTTCTAAGAAGTTATATGTTACTGGATATACATTATATATATAGCCACTATATACTCTTAAAATGTGATATGTACTGTTTCTGCAAAGAAGTTTATAGAGGAGTTCAGTAAAATTCTAAGTAGAAGCACAGTAATAAGTGTGTATTGAGACAGTCTAAATGGACTGTTTGGAGCAGAGCCAGCATCCTCCACTGCTGTCCTTCAGAGTTAGCTTCATTATGGCATTTCTGGTTTACTGCCATGATACAGAACACAAAGCAATTTACAGATCCATTCATTTGCTCAATTATATGTGGAATCTAGCTTCACTAGAGATTCTCCTATGTTTTAAACTAATGCTTCAGAATGTTATGATTAGGAGCTTAAAAATTTACTCAGCATGGTCATAAATCCAGCCCACCATAGACATCTGCATATCAAAAAAAAAAAAAAAAAAAAAAGCTTCAGTAGGTCAGTATTAACATTTCTCCCAACACACACTTTTTTATTTTAATTAAAAAGTCTTTGCATCATTTCAAGTTGACAAATGAAACCACTAACAAAAGGTTGTTTAGACTCTGCTTAAGTACTCGTATTTACTTAGCACAAGACGTTTCAGCACCAATTAATCTCAAGGGCAATTCAGAGTTTTTAATTCAGTGATTTATATGATCCCTTGATATAACTGACATGTCAGCTTGCTAGGTTTTGCAGCACTTTCAAGAGAGTCACTACCCATTAATGTAAGTTCAGTATCATCTTTATATATGTATTATTATTTCAGTAGGAATTATTTTAACAGACACTGTTGGTTGTGAAGCTCAGCACTTTTACTTCTTTGAAGCCCTCCAGAAGATCATATTAGAAGAGAGAAGCAGGACCACTGGTCTCCTGTTGAGGGGGAGGGAAGGGGAAGCTACCTACCTCTTAACATAAAAATAACATTCGTAGATCTTCATTATTCATCTACATTTTAGTACATTCATAGAGATAACCTTGCATCTCCCATCTAGCTAGACATTACACACTTCTGCTGCTGTTTGCAGCTAAACACAGAATTGCAATGTATCTGTAAACTCTGTTTCTGTAAAGTTATTGCACTTGCAAGTATACAAACCATACATCTTTTTTTTTTTTTTTTTACAATTAATTTATCTCTGTGTATTTAAGTTTTCAGCTTATTCAAATAGACATAGTTATTCTGTAGCATCATTCCTCAAAAATTTCTCCAGAAAATATATTTATTTCAGTATATAAACTATTCACAAGCCATTAGCTGTAAATGTTAATTCTTTATCAGTTTTGACTGAACATGAAAATCTCATAATAAGACTTTACTTATTAGAGAGATCCAAAAGCAAGTGTGGCACAGCTTTTCCTCCCACAACAGATATGCAACGGCTGCTGCTACTGTTAAATGAAGAGTGGAAGTTCAGGTTCTTTTGACATTCTAATCTTTTACTAAATGAAATTTACTAAAAATTTAGTTGCAATTATTTAAGAATTAATGAGGGAATTTTGTCTCCATGCACACTTTGAGCTAATATCACATTAATATTGCTGGAGATATTCCTGGATTACTAATGGCTAATGAGCATGTAAGGCCTCTTAAACTCTCATGCCAAAGTACACTCTCGTGACAAAAAAAAAAAAAAAAAAAAAAGAGAGAGAGAGAAATGCTGTTATTTGCCCTCTAAATTTCAGCACACTTCACATTTGTGTGGGACTACTCTCAAAGTAACAAATTTTCTCTAAAATGTACATTTTTCCCAGTGAATAGACACTAGCTACAAATTCCAGTTTTACAATTGCAAAGGGAACAAACAAAAATCCCAAAGACAAAAAGGGTAGTCTAGTCCAATTAATGCAAACTTTTTAAAATAGCATCTGAAACCCACTTTAAATTAAAAAATCATTTTTCGGATATTAGCACCTCAGGTAACAGCCTGGATCTTCCCAGAACACCAACACATCAGAGGAAAATGGCCAGACTTTTATCAGATTTTTGTTTAATTATAATTTAATTATATTATAATAGTACAAGGTACATCTTGACATAGCACGTAAGTCAGAGGCCAGGGGCACCCTGCTCCATTTGCACCTTCCAAGTCATAAATAAAGAAGCAATAACACTCCAAAACTCTCAGTTTGCCCTGATATCAGGGTATCCTGTTTCGTAATATCCTGTTCCATCTAGCGGCTGAAATTCTCAAAATCATCAAATCATCACAGAGACAACGTATACAGACAAAAGCTGATTGCCAAGATGCAGTTATATATATATATTAACATACGTACTCTCATATATTCACCTAGTCCGCAACAACCCCAAGCAGAGCTACAGGCTGGGAGATGAGTGGTTGGAAAGCTGACTGTCAGAGAAGGACCTGGGAGTGATGGTTGATAGTCGGCTGAATATGAGCCAGCAGTGTGCTCAGGTGGCCAAGAAGGCCAACAGCATCCTGGCTTGTATAAGAAGCAGTGTGACCAGCAGGTGTACGGAAGTGATTGTCCCCCTGTACACAGTTCTGGTGAGGCCGCACCTCGAGTACTTTGTTCAGTTTTGGGCCCCTTGCTACAAGAAGGACATCGAGGTGCTTGAGAGAGTCCAGAGAAAGGCAACCAAGCTGGTGAGGGGTCTGGAGAACAAGTCCTACAAGGAGCGGCTGAGGGAGCTGTGCTTATTCAGCCTGGAGAAAAGAACTGGGACCTCCCCCGATAGCCAGGACTGTTGATAAATGATGGTAAGCGGCTTGGCCAGCTCCTCTGCCAGTTCTCTCAGTACCCTCAGGTGGATCCCATCCGGCCCAATCAACTTGTGCACATCCAAGTGCCGTACCAGGTCACCAAACAGTTCTTCGTGGATAGTGAGGGCCACATCCTGTTCCCCATTCCCTTCCACGAGCTCAGGGTACTGGGTATCCAGAGAACAACCGGTATTGGCACTAAAGACTGAGGCGAAGAAGGCATTAAGCATCTCCACCTTTTCCTCATCTCTTGTAACTAAGTTTCCCCTCGCATCCAGTAAAGGATGGAGATTCTCCTTAGTCCTCCTTTTTGTGTTGATGTATTTATAAAAACATTTTTTGTTATCTTTAATGGCAGTAGGCAGAATGAGCTCCAGATGAGCTTTGGCCTTTCTAATTTTGTCCCTGCACAGCCTCACTACATCCTTATAGTCCTTCCTAGTGGCCTGTCCACTTTTCCAAAGATTATAAACCCTCTTTTTTCTCCTAAGCTCAAGCCACAATTCTCTGTTCAGCCAGGCTGGTCTTCTTCCCCGCCAGCTTGTCTTTGGGCACATGGAGACAGACCATTCCTGCGCCCCTAAGATTTCCCTCTTAAAGAGCGCCCAGCCTTCCTGGACTCCTCTGCCCTTCAGAACCGCCTCCCAAAGGACTCTACCAACCAGTGTCCTCAGCAGCACAAAGTTAGCCCTCCGGAAGTCCAATACAGCGGTTTTACTGGTCCCCTTCCTGGCCTCACCAAGAATAGAGAACTCCACCATTTTGTGGTCACTCTGCTCAAGACAGCTCCCGACAATCACATCCTCCACCAGTTCTTCTCTGTTTGTGAAGAGAAGGTCTAGTGGGGCACCACCCCTGGTAGACTCACTAACCAGCTGCGTCAGGAAGCTATCTTCCGTGCTCTCCAGAAACCTCCTAGACTGCTTTCTTTGGGCTGTGTTGTGCTTCCAGGATATGTCAGGGAAGTTGAAGTCCCCCACGAGTACAAGCGCTGAAGATTTCGCAACTTCTGTCAGCTGCCTGTAGAACTCCTTATCCGTCTCCTCATCCTGGTTCGGTGGTCTATAACAGACCCTGACCAAGACACTAGCCTTGTTGTCCCTGCCGATCCTAACCCAAAGGGACTCGACCTTGTCATTCCCAGCCTCAAGTTCTACAACATCGAAAGACTCTCTAATATAGAGAGCCACACCACCACCCCTTCTGTGCTGCCTATCCCTTCTGAAGAGCTTATAGACAGTCACTGCAGCACGCCAGTCATGAGACTGGTCCCACCACATCTCCGTGATGGCAACCAAGTCATAGCCTGCCTGCCGCACGATGGCTTCCAGCTCCTCCTGTTTGTTACCCATGCTGTGTGCATTGGTGTAGATGCACTTCAGCTGGGCCATTGCCTTATCCCCTGACCTTGCTATTGTTCCCCCTGGCACAGCTCCAACGATCCTTGCTTCAGCCCCATCCCCCTTCTTACCTAGTTTAAAGCCCTCTCAATGAGACCTGTCAGCTCCTGGCCCAGGATCCTTTTTCCCCTAAAAGATAGGGACCCGTATGCAGCCATCAGGCCGGGTGCCGAGTAAAGTGCCCCATGGACCTTGTCGCTCTCTACCTTAAAGGAGGCTGTAGCAAGGTGGGGGTTGGTCTGTTCTCCCATGTACCTGGTGACAGGACGAGGGGGAATGGGCTTAAGTTGCGCCAGGGGAGTTTTAGGTTGGATCTGAGCAAGAACTTCTTTACTGAGAGGGTTGTTAGGCATTGGAATGGGCTGCCCAGGGAAGTGGTTGAGTCACCATCCCTGGAGGTCTTTAAAAGACGTTTAGATGTAGAGCTTAGTGATATGGTTTAGTGGAGGACTTGTTAGTGTTAGGTCAGAGGTTGGACTCGATGATCTAGAGGTCTCTTCCAACCTAGAAATTCTGTGATTCTGTGATTCTGTGATATACACACAGAAAAGGTGAAAATTATCAAATATTAGGAACTTTGTATGAAGAAGTAACATTCTGCATTATTAACTTTTCCCTAAAATATTATTTATTGCTTCTCATACAACATACCCTGTGTTCTTGCTGCACTCCATTCTCAGCATCAGGCCGGTGAAAAAATATTCAATTCCAGTGTGTTAATCACAATCACAAACCTCCCTACCAAAATAAATAAATAAATAAATAAATAAATTGTTTTTATTTCACTATTTTATTGCCAAATCTTGGAAATCATTCCACAAAATACCACTGATAGTAACGTGCATATGTTGGGAGGTTTGAGTTTCAAAGTGCTCAGCACTGTACAAAACACTTCTATTAACTTCATGGACAAAATATAAAAAGACAAGCTTCAAGCACATATTCACAATGTATTTGAACTTTTATTGCAGAAAATGAAAAAATATAGGTCAGCACAACCCAGGGTATCACAACCTGAGCTTACATTGAGTAGACAACTGATGTATTTCACAGAAGTATTTTTGTCAGTATCATTTTAGTGTGTATTTAGTAAATTTCACTATACATGTCCAAATTAGGCACTATCTCTGTTGAATAAACTACACTGTTTTACTTCGTTAAAGTGGTTTTTGAGAAGTAACTGTCCTTCCTGGGTTTTGCATTGTGGTTTTACAGTATTATTTCCAGGAGTGATGTATATTCAACAAAACACATGAAACTAGTCAAGTTTTTAAACTGTGCAAAATATTAAATGTAATATAAACATAACAGATAAAAGTAATTCTAAGCAACTAACATTAAAACCAGATTTGAACAAAAACACAAACAATAACTAATTTTAGATGCTTCTTCTAAAGGTCTGCTGTCCTTCATGGATGTGCCTTCTTTCAGCCATATTTTGGTTAACAGCACAACTAATTATGACATTCCACAGAAAAATCAAGTTCCTATTTGGCTTTTTCTAGATTTTGCTTTGCTACTTGAACACTAGGTAGGCCAGGCATAATGTGTTCAAATTCAACCCCAAATAGCAAAGTATTTCTTCACAAGCTAGATGCTTTCAAAGCAGCTGTAAAGCAGAAGACCAGACTGAACAGTTCTATAATGTGAAGCAACTGTGTTCCATTTGATATATGTTATAGTAAAAGAAAAGTAATTAGTTTCACCTTACCCCCTTACCAGTGAAAACATAAGAGTTTTTAAAACTTCCATTCTTACATCTTTACACATCAAGCTAAGCATAGATCTTCCACTACAATATCATCTTTTGCCATATTTGGGTTGTCAAAGACCACTAGCTTGTTGGGTTCCCTATGAAAATGAAGTCAGAAGAATGCCAGGGACAACATTTTAAAAATTAATATGGAAAATCTGAAATAAGTTTGTAATTTCTAGGGCCAGTATATAGAAATGTTAATTATATTAGAAGTACTCATTCAAGTGGAAAGATTCCAAAGTAGATTCAATAACAACTCTAAGACTTAGGACTTTTCTGATGTTAGGTGCATTAATTAAGTTCAGATAATACAAAAATTTCATAATCATTCATCTAGAACTTATTTGTATGTTGAACGTAAAGTTGAATGTAAAGAAAAATAAAAAATAAAAAATAAATGTTTTCATATACGTAAAGTTTGTATATCCCAGAGATATCATAGATGCTGTACAATCTGAATAAGCAACAATCACACTACTTAAATTATGACAGTTACTTATAATCACCATCCTTGTGCCCATGGTATCCCCAAGCATAATGTGAAAGATAGAAGTAGTTTTTACACAATGTTTCTTCCTTGATTAAAAAGAATGGATTCCAAGCTTCTCTCAATAAAATAAAATAAAATAAAATAAAATAAAATAAAATAAAATAAAATAAAATAAAATAAAATAAAATAAAATAAAATAAAATAAAATAAAATAAAATAAAATAAAAAATTTTTGAGTACTGAGTCCTTTTAAATTAGAAAAAAACTCCTTTTGTTACTTTCTTTGTTGATATTTTAATGGTATCAAATGTAAAGGTAAGTCTGGGCAATGACACACACAAAACATTTTAAGGAAAAAAACACAAACATTTCAGAAGACATTAAAATACATTCAGCTTGTAATAGCAAAATTCTTAACACTAGGCACTTACTAAGAAATAATCTCCTCTGGAGTTAATGGTCCTACATGCAGTTGAGGACCATTAACTCCTCCCAGCTGGTCATTAAATGGCAAAAGAACAAGAATTCGATTGTGATTAAGAATCATTCATTTAGTTCTTTGGGTATTAAGACACCTACTTCACACTGATACATTAAAATGCATGGAATTTAGCTTTTCTGTTTCTTCAGTTAACATAGAGCTGAAAGAAGATAAATCACCATCCACAAAGAATCATTGTAATTAGGCTGTCAATGTTTGCAGTTCACTAAAATAAATTTCCTGCATGATATATCCAGAACACATGTACCTTGTCTGAATATCCAACCAGGAACTATCACAGGGGATTAAAGGAGAGTTAAAACATTATTTCTAAAGGTTAAGTTCAGATCATTTACTAAGGAAAAATGGGCAGGCTGCATAGAGACTACCTCCCACTGAATTGAGAGAGACATGATTTCTCTAGCAAATTGGGGGGAGGGAGGGGTTGGAATTTATCACATCCATATTATTTACCACATCATGAAGATGTGACTTCAGATCATTGCTTTGAAAGGACTTCCAGAGGTCTTCTAGTACAACGTTCCATTCCAAATGCTCATTCAAATGCTAGACCAATTTGCTCAAAGCCTAGTTCAGTCACGTTTTGAAAATCTTCAAGGATTCAGATCCTCTCCAGGAAATCTGCTCAGAGTCATTGCATCACTGCAAAGCTCTTTTTATATCTTATTATGTATCTTTCAGTTGCCCCCTTATAGAATAACAACATAAAAGCCACTTTCATCTGCTTCTATTCCTGTTTTGGTAGAAGGCTTTTTAAAAGTAAATGAACTGTCATGCTAAATAAGACTAGGAAATTTTAAATGATAGTTGAACAAGCTTGAATCTTTATTCAGTGATATAAAGCATGCTTTTGCTTAATGCTTCACCAGGCTTCCCATCCTCCATGGCAGGGTGAATATTTTTCCACCACTGTGTAATGAGCTTACTCTAATTCTCCCAAATTGGTACCCTTAGAAGGAGATTGTCCCTTCAGCATCCTCCTCAGTCAACCCCACCACCACTATCTTTGCTTGTCCCTGCAATGACCTCTTCTTTTTGTCAGCATAACATTTTGCTCAAAAAATCAAATCACAGAAGTGGACATTTAAAAAATGCTTGCGTAGGGGATAGGTTAAATTCTGGGCAATGTGACAACGCAAGCACAAAAGGTGCTGTAACCTGAGTGGGGATGTCTCCGTGCTATTTCAGTAAAATAAACGTAATATCATATCATGTTTTAAAACTATCATGTAGATTTACTTTTAATATGACAACGACCACTTCTAAATATTTTCATTATTTCCAAGGAGCACTTGGAAAGAGATACTAGGCTGTATTTCTGAGATTTTAGTCATTCTCTGCACCATAAAATAAATAGATAGATAGATAGATAGATAGATAGATAGATAGATAGATAGATAAAATCAGGCTGATTTTCAACAGGAATAGACCAAAAGCTAGTACAAGTACTGAAGTTTAAGGTGTCTGTGCAAAGAGGTCCTTATTCTTTCAGTCCTGAAGGGCAGAGGGATCCAGGAAGTCTGGATGATCCTCCAGAAGAAAACCTTAAAGGCACAGGAACAGGCTGTCGCCATGTGCCACAAGTTAAGTTGGTGGGGAAGAAGACCAGCATGGCTGAACAGGGAAATTTTGCTGAGTCTCTGGGAGAAAACAAGAGTTTGTGTCCAGTGGAAGAAGGAACAAACCACTCAGGGAGGGTACAAGGAAGTTGCCAGCATATGCAGAGAAAATCAGGACGGCTAAAGCACAGCGTGAGGTCAACCTGGCCAGTATAATAAAGGATAATAAAAATGTTTTTATAAATTTATTAATTTCAAGAGGAGGGACAAGGAGAATCTCTATCCTTTACTGGACACGGGGGGGAACATGACTACTGAGAATAAGGAAAAGGCTGAGGTTCTGAATGCCTTCTTTACATCTGTCTTTAATAGTCAGCCCACTTGTCCTTGGAGTACTCAGCCCCCCAATCTGGTAGTCTGGGACAGGCAGCAGAAGAAACCCCCCAGAGTTCAGGTGGAAACAGTTAGAGACCTGCTGCTCCACCAGGACTGTCACAAGTACATGGGGCCAGATGGGATCTACCCAAGGGTGCTGAGGGAGTCTGTGGATGTGATTGCTGGACTGTTTTCCATCATCTATCAGCAGTCATGATTATCTGGAGAGATCCCAAATGACTGGAGACTTGCTAACGTGATGCCCATCTATAAGCAGGGTCGTAAGGAGGACCTGGGGAACTACAGGCCTGTCAGCCTGACCTCAGTGCCAAGAAAGGTGATGGAACAGGTCATCTCGAATGTAATCATGTAGCATATGCGGGACAATGGAGGGATCAGGCCCAGTCAGCATGGGTTCATGAAAGGCAAGTCCTGCCTGACCAACCACCTCCTTCTGTGACCAAGTAACCTGACTGCTGGATGAGGGAAAGGCTGTTGATGTAGTCAACCTAGACTTCAGCAAGGCCTTTGACACAGTCTCACACAGCAGTCTCCTGGAGAAGCTGGCAGCCCAAGCTTGGACAGGTACGCTCTTTGCTGGGTTAAAAACTGGCTGGGTCTGGAGACTGGTCACCAATAGTGTTCCTCAGGGGTCAGTGTTGGGGCCGATCCTCTTTAATATCTTTATTGATGATTTGGATGAGGGTATTGAGTGCACGCTCAGTAAGTCTGCAGATGACACCAAGTTGAGGGGAAATGTTGGCCTGACAGAGGGTAGGAAGGTCCTTCAGAGGGCCCTGGACAGGATGGGTCAATGGACCAAGGCCAATGGGACGAGGTTTAACATGGCTAAGAGCTGGGTCCTGCACTTTGGCCACAACAACCCCATGCAGCACTACATGTATGTGGGAGAAAGGCTGTAAAGCTGTGCAGAGGAAATGATCTGGGGGTTCTGAATGATGCTCACCTGAGCATGAGCCCTCAGTGTGCCTGTCTGGCCAAGAAGGTCAATGGCATCCTGGCTTGTATCAAGAATAGTGTAGCCAGAAGGACCAGGGAGATGATCATCCCCTTGTACTCTGCTCTGGTGAGGCCAAACCTCAAGTACTGTGTTCATTTTTGGGCCCCTCAATACAAGAAGGACATTGAGGCCCTGGAGCATGTCCAGAGAAAGGCAATGAAGCTGGTGAAGGGCCTGGAGCACAAGCCTTATGAGGAGCTGTGAGAGAGCTGGGGTTATTTAGTCTGGACAAGAGGAGGCCCGGGGGAAACCTTACTGCTCTCTACAACTACCTGAAAGGAAGGTGTGTGGAGCTGGGGGTTGGCCTCTTCTCACAGATAACTAGTGATAGGATTAGAGGGAGTGCCCTCAAGTTGCACCAGGAGAGGTTTAGGTTGGAAATTAGGAGACATTTCTTCTCAGAAAGAGTAGTCGGGTATTGAAATGGGTTGCCCAGGGAGGTGGTGGAGTCACTGTCCCTGGGGGTGTTCAAGGAAAGGTTGGATGTGGTGCTTAGGGACATGGTTTAGTGGGTAATATTGGTGGCAGAGTGATGGCTGGACCAGATGATCTTGGAGGTCTTTTCCAACCTTAATGATTCTGTGATTCTATGATTCTATATACAGTCTCCAAACCACTTTGTTGTGTTTACAATTCTGATCAAATGATTTTGAAAAAAAAATAACTCTATCACTTGCACATGGTGCAAGTTTCTTTCCTGCCCTCTGAGAAAGAACTGTTTATTTCAATGTCCAAATCTAGCTTACAGTAATATATGCTGCCAATGTCTTAGAGCCAAAACGACTGGAGAAAAGAAAGATATTTAATTTGCAAAATCCATCAACAGGATTGGCAGTGAAATTCTGACTCCAGACTGTTTATATTAGTGATGATATAGGAAGTGGAATGAACACAGCTTGAATTTCACATAAATCACTGGGCATGCTGTGTGGGCTCTTAGGAAAATCTTGCTTTCTTATTAACTGAGTTCATCTGATCTGGAAGCTTCAACAGAAAATAAATAAAGAGCACCAAGATGTAGTTTTCACAGAAACATTTATCCAACCATGCTTTACATGACTGTTTTACAGACAAGTTGTTTCTTCTTTTCATAGTATGTTCTGTTGTATGTTATTGTATATATAGTATTTTCTCTTAAACATAAAGATGTTTCTCCATTTATGGAACAATACGGGGGGTGGGAGGGGTGGGGAGAGAGAAGGAAGCTTTCACCAGATATAGGATAGGATATTTAGCCTTTCCTGTTCAGCATATTCCCTTTTGTACCGCACTATTTACTAGTTGCTACTGAGAGACTGGAGGTAACATGACCATAGATAAATAAATTATCTGCTCAGTGTAAGATGAGACAATCTTGTTAATATGTTGCTGGGCTTGAGCTACAGTCTTTTCTTTCAGCAGGTCTTATTAGCTCAAGTTTAGCACCAAATAAAATAAAGCCACATGTCTTTTTGTCAAATTAGAACAGGAGCAGGACTAGTTCCCAGCTGTTTGCAACATTCCATGACAATATTTTCATTAAAGCCTTCATTAGAACAATTAGCTGGAAAGTAGAATATATGCATTCCAGCTCCAATTAGCACAGAAATATAATTAGTTGAAATACAATTATTAAGACAAACCTACATGCTCATCTTCAAGCACATGGAGAAGTTTGTAAAACAGAAGCTGAGGAATCTATACGACAATTATAGCTATTATGGCAATAGAGAAAGAACTCCCACATTTTTATTGCTTCTCCTAAATTCACTAGGAAGTATTTCCTTCAATAAATCTAGTTGTTGGTGCAACATGCACAACAACTAGAAAGCAGGACAATTAAGCATGACCCAGTAAAAAGACAGACTGATGGATGCTCCCAGTGATGTTGAAAGTCTGTGCAGTATTTGCTCAAATGGAGATAGAGATAGTGGGGAAGCTGCTCTGAGGAATGAAGGAAGGAATCCCAAATCTGAAACCACACATCTCCTCTCTAACCTCACCTTGTATTGTGGGAGCACAGCGTGATTTACTGAAGAATGCAGATACTAAGTACTGGTCTACATTCAAAGGTAAAAAATAACCCTCAGTTTCAGGTACTTGTGGCTTAAATCAACAACAAATTAAGTTAGACATTAATGAGCCTGGTTAGAAAGATCACATTATAAAAAAGACCGTACATAGCATATTTCTCTAACACAGTTCTGCAATCACACTGTTTCACAATAAAGCCCAACACCAAAGAGAAATATACTTCCATCGGACCCAGAGGTCATTCAATTATCTAATGATTACATTTGCAGTACAGTCTGCTCCTGAAGATAAAATCTGAGGATTATGAAAGAAATAAGAGGGAGGAACCGAGTAAGAAAACAAAAACAAAACCAAAAACAAACAAAAAAGAAAAACGCTATGCATATAAATGGTAAATTGGCTCATCTAGCTTTTTGTGAGCATGGCACCAGCTACAGATTTGTACTTGTCACCTAACAGCCTGTTATTATCACCTCAGCAATCATTTTAATGGGATACAACTCTGAAAACAGAAAGGTGTACTACCCTCTAAAACCCTACCCTGTTTGTTGCCTGTCACCAGCAGATTTATTTGCACTTTTAGCATACAATTCTAGTGCACAAAATCACATTTTTCAAGAGCTTTAATTCAAGAGACTATGTTTTCTATCTGTTGTCCCAAGACCTCTTATAGGCTAATTAGGTTCCTGTTATTCTGAAAGTTTTAATATTTCCTCTATAAGTAAATTCTACATTATGTAAAAAATATGTTAGGGGAAAAAAAAAAAAAAAAAGTATAGCATACAAGTTGTAATTGTTAGATTTCCAAACTGACAGGCCCTTGAAAAATTCAGCCTCACAGCTTCCACTGCTAGTGCAGCAACCCAAACCTTCTAAATGCCAGTGAAACATGTGGCACTGGTGTGTGTCACCTTCCACAGCTTGTAAGGAGCCATTCAGGCCCTATATCCACACTATGCCCAACAGAGGCTCACCTCTATGCTGGGTCAGTGGGCACAGGTACTGCATGGAGCAGGCATCTGTCCTGCTTTTTGGTGCTGAGTGAATGAACCTTTATGATAACATTTTATCAAGGGCAAGGAAGAAGAAGGGCAGAAAACATTTCTAACATGCTGACACTGACACTGCATGTTTCAGATTTAGTCCATTTTAGTTTGGGGAAAAACAAAACAAAACAAAACAAAAAACTAAGCTTGTGAGAAGCTTTACAGGGCTAGAATACTCCATGAAAAATAGCAGGCAAATTTAAACCCAAGATTCTGAGGCTAATGCTCTAGAAGGGAAAAGGTATTTTGTTAGGCACATAATTCTTTCAGAAAAAGGCTCTGCAACAGGGTTGAAATGAAAGTCATAAAAAAAAATCATCATCATCATCCCTTTCCCTCTGCAGAGAGAACAATAAGATTTAATGGTTACTGGTGTATTGCTCTGCATCAGATGCTGACAGTTACAATTTTACTTTCATTTTAATTTTCTGCTACCAATATGCTGATTTCAGCAAGTGAAGTTGCTGCTTGAAGAAGTAAACTCCCATTAGGATCATAATTTTAAGAGACCAGCAACTGCTTATACTTGTATTGTTAGATTATGTAGCCACTACAGTGTAGTTAATAATTTAGAAGCACTTGGGGAAGGGAGGGAAGGAGTCCCCAGTGCCCAATTTTATCACAATTACTCTTACTCTCCTAATATCCTTTTTGAAAAGAAATTACTCACCCAAAAAGAACAAGACATTGGTCCCTGTGAGAACAACAAATAAACACTTTAAATACCAGATAGAAGAATCAGAGAAGGCTTTGCTTTTTAATGAAAATTGAAGTTTAGGATCCTCTGAGGATGTCTGCTTTGAAGAATGCTGTTCACCTAAAGATACCTGAAGCAGCATAAAAGCTGAAACATTGGATAAATTAGCCCATGCACAGCTTCTACCTTGAGTATTTAAAATGAAGCTCAGGTACCTCTAAATTTTACTGCAGTTAGACATATAGATGATCAATTTAGGTATCTCATTTAATTGGCCTGATTTTTCGAACTGATGAGGACTCAAGACTTCCAGCAGAGCTTCCCTTGGGCATTCTAAAGGATGTCAACAATGAAACACTTGACTCTTTCTAACAAGGCTCACATTAAAATATATACTATGCTGGCCTGCTAAATAATATTCTCTTACCAGCTGCAAGTGATGTTATGCAATATGCTGAAACAACATTACTGTTCAGGCAAATACTAATAAACCTGATCAGCATATCTTTGCAATGTGTTGTCCTTGCTTTACTTCTTCACATCAAAAAGTAATGAATGCTACCCATTGCTAATTCCATACTGAATGTGATGGATATTGTCATGTGCAAATCAAATTTAAAAATGGAAATGAAAGGAAAATATTTTGTCTGCCATAGACAATGTGAAGAAGTTACAAGATAAAATTAGAAACTATCACTTTCTGCTTTATTCATTGAAATATGTTAGTGAAGGACAAAGAGATATATAATGAATGCATCAATCAATCCATGCAAACTGCTACTGGGTTCGCAGAAATACCAATCAAAGTAACCCTGAAGTTTTGCAAAGAACACAGTCTTAAAATGAGACACTTAAAATGAGCCCATTCACTGTGAGTCTAAAAAGATTTTGGACTTTTTACACAGAACACGTAGTGACAGTATTGAGCCCTATAGGTAAGCTGTATGATTTCAAAAACACAGTATTTGTGTGTATATATATATATATATGTAATTTATATATAATTTATATATATATATAAATATATATAGTGTGTGTACAAATATATACACACAAAACTATACAATCCAACAAATGGAATAATTCAACTAACTATATCACCACTGTCAGTCTGGTTTATTATTCCTCAGAAAGATGCAAACTTCATCATTGTGCTCATACCAACTTTAGTACAACTGTTTATATACACACAGGGTATCAGGTTCATGTTGATCCTATTTCAGGATCAAATGTCACCAAAAGACAATGAACAAAACACAAAGTTCCGCCAAACACTAAAACTGAAGACTAAGTTCCAAAAAGCACATTAATATGCAATATACATATTTAATATATATTAAAAAGATACTGCATAGTATGTCCACTCTACTGATTGCACATTTTTTTCCAGAATTATGCCTCTATTTCTTCCTGAGAATTGACTACATGGTATAATAATTTTCATTAATAATTTTCATTAACCAACAGCATATAATAATGTGTTTCTGCTGAATAGGAAATACTATTGGTACAAAGCTAGTTGAATATAAAAACACCTAAATAAAATGTGTGTGAGTTTATTACCTCTGTATTCAATTGTATCATCTTAGGAATGTACCTCCTGATCTGCTCGCATTCTGTTTTTGAATAAAATCTATTTTCAGGGCTGCTAGGTACTCTAAGTAATAATGTGCTAAAACTTACCTATAAACTTCTGACTTGCCATTATTTTTATATCATTTTTATGCCAGACCATTGACACAAGCATCCCTTACTTCTAACTCTTAGGACAGATGTTCTACCATATCAACTTCTATCCAGCCCACACCAATTTTCATCATGTTTTATTATAAACAAACTGTTGATCTATAGCTTAAGGGACTTGGAATGGTATATATCAAATCATCCCGTTACATGATAAACTTTCTTGCCCAGCAGTGTTATAGCCATAAACATTTAAAGGAGTGATCACAGCACATGCTCATTATTATTTTTGAGCTTTACAGATATTTTAGGCAGAATTCCCCATCCCCGAAGTAATTTTGTTTCTTAATTAAAAGCAAGAAGGACAAAAACAGACTTTATTTCTCAAGTAAATTACGAAGTCTTCAGCAGCAGCTATATTACCTGCTGCAGTAAAGAGAGAGAGAGAGAGAATAAGAGAAAGAGGGAGAAAAAAGAAAGACTGAAGAGGAGCGGGAAGTAAGGAGGGAAGGAGGAAGGCAGGAAGGAAAGAAGGAAGGAAGGAGAAAACCAACCACACAACTGCATAGTAAAGAATACAAAGGAATGCAAAGTTCAATCGAGTTAGTAAATAGAACATTATTTAATAACATTGTGCATTCCACATATCTGTATCGTTGGAAAAGCAGCCATTATAGAAATTCTTTGAAAACAGCCTGATTCTGAATTGATTTACAAAAACCTTAAAATTACTTTAAATCTAGTACGTCTTTAGCACAGCACACAAAACTGTAAAAGTTTAAAGGGAAAAAAAATATTAATTATTACTATCTACTAATGTTTGGCTAAATTATTGCCCATCATACCTTTTCAGTCTCCTGTTACTTTATTGTTGAATTCTGTTTTTTTTTTTACACAATTGTTTGCTTTATACATGTAATCTCAACTTTTTTGTTTGTTTGTTTGTTTAATTATTATTTTATTCTTCACTTTGCATGCTTTGAAGTGAGCCAAAGTAACAAGATGATACATAACACAGGAAAACTATTGCATTAGCCAATATCCCTCTAGTCATTTTGAGAACTGTTCACTGGCAGCTGTGGAAAGCACTTAAAGCATGTGTGTTGGGTCTGTCAGAGCTGGAGTCACCTTTTCCCTGCAGCAGCCCACACAGTGCTGTACTCTGCACTCGTAGCTGGAACAGCACTGATATCACTCCAGTGTTGTGTCTATTGCTGTGTAGTGCTAGCACAGCACCAGGACTCCTTCCAAGCCCCCCAGAGCCAGCAGGCTGGGGGTGGGCAAGTGATGGGGAGGGGACATTGCCGGGGCAGCTGACCTAAACCAACCAAAGGGATATTCCATAACACCTGATGTCACACTCAGCAATAAAAGGGGGGGCTCTCGTGGGGGAGGGGGCAGTTCCTCCTGAACAACCACTACACGTTTGAGGCCCTGCTTCCCAGGACATGGCCGAACACCGCTTGTTGATGGGAAGTAGAGGATAATTTTTTTCTCTCTCTCTGTGCTTCCGCACAGACTGATTGTTTCTTTTGTTTCTTTTTTCCTCCCCATTCCCTTTCCCTTTAATTAAACCTTTCTCATCTCAAACCTCCAGTTCTCTGTGTTGTATTTTCTCCCCCTTCCTCTTTGAGGAGAGGGGGAGTGAGAGAGCGGCTGTGGTGGAGCTCGGTTGCCCACCTGAGTAAAACCACCACAGCATGGGAGACCAAATAACAATATTCAAAAAAACCTCCTGACTATCTTCTTAGACTGACTGGAACAGGACATTAAATCCTCTTTCATGCCTTGACCCCTGACTCTTGCTATTATACAGGAGGAAAACTTCATTAGGTGAGTAATTTTTAAACTTAACAAAGCTGAGGCACTTGGTAGCTTTTTCACCTTCATACATGTAGCCTCAAATTTCTGAAAAATGAAGAAAAGGTAAGCAGAATACTTGTTTAATCATTCATGGGCTTCAGTAGTCAAAAACTTCCAGCACACATCAGTTTATTAGCACAGGAGGCAAGACAGTTTTTTCTCGATATAGCAGTAAAAAAAAAAAAAATCTAACTCCAAAAGATTCAGAAGCAGACTTCCCATATCAGTTCAAGTATTCAGGAAAACAAAAATGCCTCAAAAGGTCATAATAAATCCTACTGACAGATGCAGGAAGATCTATAAATTGCTTATTTTCCACACCAGCATTGTTTTCAATTTCATCTCTTCCAGTAGTTCTTGCTAAAAGACTCATTTACACCGGAACTGAATTAATAACATCTAATTGTTTTTGCAATTGTTTTAATAGCTTCGTCTCTTTCCTTTGGGCTTCATGATTTAAATGATAGCATATGTTTGTCTAAAGGCGTGAGCATGATGAGAAAACTGTTTCAGGGTAGATGTCACTGTCTCAGAAGCTCACAGAATTATTTTTATCTTTTTCCTTAAAAACATTTATGCATCTGCTCTCTTTGAAATCTACAAATACTTTTAGGGAGCTGCAGACACAACTGAAGTTAAGGATTTCCACACAGATTGATAGGATCAAAATATCGGTAAAAATCTTTTCCACCTATTCCACAGAACAGGGTGTGGGGAAGACAGTTCAACAGTAAGTGGTAAATAATGACAAAACTGGTGCCTGTGTGAAGACAAAGAGTTGTCTGCATTAAACAAAGTGAATTTTAAATTTGTCTAATCTTGAAGATTTTTAAATATAATAATAGGTGCCCAATTACTCTCAGTAAAGTTTAAAGTTTAAAGTTTAAACTAGAAAACTTCATTCTGCCCTCCAGATCTTAGGGAAACATTTTGAAAGAATAAAGTTGTATTTTAAAGTGTTCTTTAATTCTTTTTCTGGGGGGAAAAAAAAAAAAAGTCAGAGTAAGACAAGAGCAGAGAGGTCACACAAGAAAATAAACAAAAATGGTATGAAGCTGAAGCTGAAAGGAAAACAAACAGAAATGAACAGCAGAAATATTAAAAACAAGCCGGTTTTGTTATGGGCTTGTCATACACCTGCAGCACCACTCCCAGAACTGCCCCACTGGGCACCTACGAGCAGCAATCACTCCTTCAGATCTATATGTAACTGTCTGGCTGACCTCTAGCTTTTAGAAAAGATAGATGGCTGAGTTGCAACTTTCTTTAGTGGATGGCAGCCAGCAATCAGTTCTGATGCTGTCTGATGAACATTTCTAGAAGTTTCACATATTTGTGTCTTCTGTTTCTGTTAAATTTGGTACAGATTCATTCACATCCACAAAAATTCCCAAGAAAGACATGGAGGCAATCTTAAAGAAGTAGGGAACTGACAGAATAGGTCAAATTTTTCTTGTTTTTTTAGCAGATCAATCTTAGAAGAATTCTTATTGCAGTGTTTTTTTTTTTGTTTGTTTGTTTTTTTGTTTTGTTTTGTTTTGTTTTGTTTTGCTTTGCTTTTTCTTAATGATAGGACAACCAAAGAAAAGAGGCATGCTCAGGAGAAAGTCATGAAAAAGCAAACCCAGTTAACTGAAAAGAAAATATCAGCACATTACCTGGTAAACAAAATCCACAAAAATTAGATTAGCATATGTACATGAAAAACATAGCCTTAGAGTTTTTACAGCATTAGAAAGTTAAATTTAATTTCATATACTGCATCTTACTTCTTCTACCTATCCTACCATATATCATAATATGCCCACAGTATCAGGTTGTTTTTTTCTGCAGTTTGTTTCCAGGAGGCTATGCTCCTATGCAATCAACTACTGTACATCCTTCTGCTCCTTTGAGTACAAATTACTGATTTACAAAGCATTTCAAATGAAGGTCGTTCACTTTGACTAGAACAAAATATAACAGGAATGTAATCTTCTTCATCTCCTGTATGAATTTCCTTCCATGTGTCTCATTTTCAGCCCTCATTACTTTTGTCTCATTTCATATCTCCAATTATAGCTGTTTTTGTGTGTTTATTTGCCAATATATTGCTGGAACTGCTTCAGTTCACTTATTGTAGGTAATTACCTTGGTGTTTTGGAGCCTTCATTATCTCTAGTCTGACAGTTTGCCATTCAAAGGAATGACAACAGATGCCTGAGAAGCAGGAAGCACAAAGGTGGGGATGTGGATTTGCATTAATTGGTGGTCTTTTCCCAATCTACAAAGCCAAAGCCTTCATTCAGCTGCCTAAAACAAAAGAATTGAAACATCTTTAGAAGGTGATTAGGTAGGAGAAAAACCTCATGAAAAGCATTTCTCTCTGCCCAGTCTGCACTTCTGTCATTGCTCAGTCATATCTTACTAGGTTTATAGGTTATCAAATACTTTCAATGTAGTTACACCAACTTCTGCTAAGTATAACAAATACTAAACTGTTGTCATGTAATTTGTCTAAATACCTTGATACTCATTAAGTAAATAGCAAAACCTTCACTTTTCTTCAAACCAACTGCTGCTGCTTTATGGTTCTGTTTTTATTTCCAAACAAGTTAAATTTCTCATCATTTTAATCCTTCAAATAAAATATCATAGTAAAATGGGGGTGGGAAGGGGTGAAAACATGCCTCCAGGTAGCCTAGCCATTGTTAGGAATTCTTGAATAATTTTGAGGGAATAACAATCTCCATGATCAGCCTGGATTTTATTTTCCTGGTTTATATTTCACCTCTTCTCAAGGTGAGGTTTCGAGTCATACTAAGAACACACATGTTCAATATGAAAGCTGATTAATAATAATCAGAAAAGCTTTATGTGATTCCCTGGACTTCCATTTACTAAGGTATTCAGGGGCTGTGGAGGTGTAATTGTCTAACCAGTTATCAACACTCATATTACAGATTTGAAATGCATACACTGCATGGAGCTGAAGGAAGCTCTAATTTGTAAGAGTCTTAAGTAAAGCAGCAGACTCACTCTTTCTGTGTATATATGCTATGGGGGATGCACACATATAATGTATTTCAGCTTTTTTCATCTTTACTACTGAGATACAAAATTCATTGTCTCTCTCTGTATTTTTGCAAAGCTTCTCCAAACTAAAACTGATCCTTGTTGCCTGAGGATACTTTGTCTTTGGGGAAAAAGACATAAAAGAACCCATATAAAAATACAGTTGCATAGAGTGCTACACAAATGTGTCAGGGAAAAAAAAAATCATAAACAAGCATATTCATATATTTACCACAACAAGAAATCCACACAAGAAATCACACAGACAAAAGAGAGCAGCCATGCTTCCATTAGCAGAATATTTCTGCAAAAGCTGCATATTTTCTTCCCTGCACTCCAAAAATGACTTTTGTTAACAGAAACAGAGCCATCTACTGGCAAAAAAATAATAAATAAATAAATAAATAAATAAATAAATAAACAAAAGGAGGGGAAGTTAAAAATTTTGTTTTCCTTCTATAACAAAAGATAATAGAAGTATTTCACATACATTCATTCCAAAACTGAAATACTACTCAATCCACAACCCTTTTGAAGACTTTCAGAGCTGAAAGATATATTTTCAGTAATTTTTCAGTAAAATTCAGTAATTTTCTTAAATACATTTACACCTGATCTAATTTTAACATGTTTTAGACCAGGAAGCACTATAACGCCAGCTCTTACCAACTCAGTAGTGGTCAACAACTAAACATCAGGTATGTAAAAATATCTAGCAAGCTGCACCATTCCTAAGCTTCCCATCTTTCAGTCCATGAATTACGGAGAAACACTAGGGTGTACTCTGCTTACATCTTGCCATTCCAGGTCATCTTTTTTAAGTATATATAGTCATGTGCAAAGAGACACTGCAAGCAAGGTGAGTATACAAATGAATTTATACATTCAGTTTTAAGTAATGTTACCTACGATGGTCACATGCAAAATAAAATTCAGATTTTCCCCTTTCTCGGTGTTAATGAAGCTGGGAGGAATGTCACGTGTCACTGCAATGAACTTCAGAGTTAAGCTATACATACTTTCTGTAGAAGTACTCAAATACAAAGAATTAACTTAGCTTAACAGAGTTCCAGCTTCAGCTCTCCAAATACAGCTTGAAATTCTCTTATCATAGTCCTTCCTTTGCAGAACAGTCTTGATTTTCAGATAAAAGGAAACATAAGAGCTAAGTTTGAATCAGAGGTTTAGCCTCAAGCTACTGTCACTCCCTGGTAAATCTCGTGGGAAAATAAAAAAAATAAAAAAGGAAGCAGCAACATTTAAATTTTAAAGGTAAGACAATCTATAGCTAAGTAATTTGCAGTACTGGCAGTCCCAGTGTTGTTTTTTTGTTTTGTTTTGTTTTGGTTTGGTTTGGTTTGTTTGTTTGTTTTTCAGTTTATTCAACCATACAGCATGTCACAAAATCTCACTGTCTTCTATGATATTTCAGAGAATGGATCAGTAGGACATGCTGTAAACCTGCCCTTTTTAGCCAAAATAGAGAATGAATATATCAATTTTCTAGAGTTTTGGATGCTCTTGATTTCTCACCTCTTGAGCAGAAAAGCTGTTGATGCTGAGGAAAGTGGGGGAAAAGAAAAAAAAAAAAAAAAAAAAGGCATGTTTGTTAATGTATGGAAATGCAAAAGTGACTCTTGAGGAACAAACCGTCTGCTAGAGGTAATGGCAAAACACAAAAATAAAGGTCAAAAAAATGTTAAAATGTTTCAGTTAAACATTAATTTTTAAAAGAACAAAGATCCTGATACACTAAGGTCAACAAATGACTCTTGTATAGCTGCTTTCCATCTTAAGAGCTTCACAGAACCACAGAATCACAGAATGGCCGAGGCTGGAAGGGACATCTGAAGATCATCCAGTCCAACACCCCTGCAGAGCAGGATCACCTAGAGCACTTTGTGCAGGATGGCATCCAGGCAGGTTTTGAATATCCCCACAGAAGGAGACTTCACAACTTATGTGGGCAACCTGTTCCAGTGCTCTGTCACCCTCACAGTAAAGCAGTGCCCCCTCATATTCAGCTGGAACCTCCTGTGCTTCAGTTTTTGCCCACTGCCTCTCGTCCTGTCACTGGGCACAACTGAAAAGAGAGTGGCTCCACCCCCTCAATACACTCCCCTCGGGTATTTACATGTATACACATTGATGAGTTCTCCCCTCAGTCTTCCCTTTTCCAAGCTAAACAGGCCCAGCTCTCTCAGCTTGTACTCATACAACAGGTGTTCCAGTCCTCTAATCATATTAGTAGCCCTCCTCTGCACTTGATTTAGTAGTTCCATGTCCCTCTTGTACTGGGTAGCCCAGAACTGGACACAGTACTCCAGGTGTGGCTTCACCAGGGCTGAGTAGTTCATCACCATTTCCAAGTAAAAAAGAAAGGAAGAAAGCTTTAAATAAACATTTTTAGTTGGGAGTATCTATCACTAGGGCTACTTCACTGTAGCCTTAGTATACTCAGGGAGAGAACAAGATTTGCAGATAGCAGAAATAGTTTTAAGATCAGTTCACATACCTTGAACATTAAAATTTGTTTTCAGGAACACAAGGCCTTTTCTCAAGTGAGAAACAGCTAAATTTGACTTCAAAGATAAATACCTTGAGAATAACTCTCAGGAGTCTTTTCTGACACATGTTCCTGGCAAGATCATGGAGCAGATCCTTCTGGAAACTACGTGAAGGCACATAAGGAGGTGACTGGTGACAGCCAACATAGCTTCACTAAGGGCACATCATGACTGACAAATATGGTGGCCTTCTATGGTGGGGTTACAGCATTGGAGAATAGGGGAAGAGCAATTGACATCATCTACCTGGACTTGTACAAAGCATTTGACCCTGTCCTGCAAAACATCTTTGTCTCTAAATTGGAGAAATATGGATTTGACAGATGGACCATTTAGTGGGTAAGCAATTGGCTGGGTAGCTACACGCAGACAGCTGCAGTTGACGGCTCAATGTCCAGGCTGAGACCAGTGGTAAGTGGTGCTCCTCAGGGGTCAGTACTGGGATCGGTGCTGTTTAATACCTTTGTCAGTGACATGGCAGTGGGATCTGGTGCACCATCAGCAAGCTGACAAATGACACCAAGCTCTGTGGTGAGGGTGACACTCAGAGGGAGCTGGACAGGCTTGAGGCACATGTGAATCTCATGAATTTCAGCAAGGCCAAGTGAACTTGAATAGCTGAATACATGTGTTTATGATCAAAAAAAAAAAAAAAAAAAAAAAAAGTGTCCTAACGCTGCCCTTAAATCTGCCATAACGTGTGTGGGTATCGCTTAATGTTAAGAAATCATTTGCTAAGAAATATTCATCTCACCTTTTTCAGTTACAAAGAACATTGCTGTTGTTATAGTAAAGAAGGTGTAATCCTGGAAGATACAAATACTCTTCTGAATTCAGAGGTAGGTTGTCAGCTAGGTAAATGCACATTTGAAGTCAATACTCAAAAATTATACTTGTTTGTTTGTTTGTTTTTTCATTCTTCGTATTCTGCAAGTACTTGTTTAACCTATTGGTGGAGCTCTATCCTGCAAACCATACAAGCAGCACATTAAAATCTAAAAAGAAACAAAACACCTTGAAATTTACTATTACTTTAGAACTTTAGATATCAAAAAGTTACAGCAAAAACAAAACTAGCTAATGTGAGTAAGTAAACTATACTTCAAAAACGTTTTAGAAACTTATAAAATAAAATACTAGCCAAGAAAGCAACAGAAATTTACCAAGCTGAGGCTCCAGTAGGACTCTGGAGACCTTATTTGAGCTGGAAATGCAAGGCAATATACTCAGTTAAAAGCTTCCTTCTGCTTCAGAGATTAAGACATTTTATCATCTACAGTGTCGGATTGCATTTATTTGCACTAGGAATAGTTTTTAAAAATAGTCATGCTAGTTAGAATATGCAACATTCAAAAACTTTTAAATCATCTTTATTTTGGATAATACTCAGGATTGTACAAGCACATTAAATAGGAGTTCACAGAGCATATATAAATCACAGAAGACTGTCAACTGTTGTTTGAAATGTTTTGTTGATCAGGAGTGTTAGCATGAATGGAAATATTACAACCTAGCAATATACACACACCGAGTGTTAGATTCTGAACATAGTTTAATTTGATGTACATGTACAAGCTGATATATACATATGCTAGAAAACAAAACAAAACAACAACAACAACAACAAAAAAAAAAAAAAAAAAAAAAAAAAAAAAAAACAACTGTGCAATAACAAGTAGGTCTTCCCTTGCTAGAATCCATACAGAAGTTAAAGAACTAACACATCATATACAATGGGGAACAAAGACCACAATAACTATTTCAGAAAATCACTGAAGCAAGTAAGTTGCAAGGGGCCTCGTGAGATCATCTAGTCCAACTCCCCTGACTGAGAAAGGTCAGCTAGCATAGGTTATCCAGGATCAGGTCAAACTGGGTTCTAAATACCTCCATGAATGGAGACTTCACAACATCTGAGCACCCTGTTCCAGTGTTTCACTGCCCTCCTAGTAAAAAAAAAAAAAAAAAAATGCTCCTGTGTGGGCTCCTTTCCACAAGCTGCAGCTCCAGCCCAGGGCCTGCTCCTGCAGGGGCTCTCCATGGGCCGCAGCCTCCTCCAGGCCACATCCACCTGCTCCACCAGGGGCTCCTCCACCCATGGGTGGGGCTGCAGCGTGGAGATCTGCTCCATGTGGGACCCATGGGCTGCAGGGGGACAGCCTGCTCAACCAGGAGCCTCCCCACAGGCCACAGGGGAATTGCTGCTGCCTGCCTGAAGCACCTCCTGCTGCACTGACCTGGGGGACTAGAGGACTATTTCTCATTCCTCTCTCCCAGCTGCTATTGTACAGTGTTTTTTTATTTTTTTTTCATTTGTTTGTTTTTGTTTTTTTTTTTTTTCCCCTTTGTTAAATCTGCTCTCACAGAGGCCCAAACAACACCCCTTTTTGACTTGGCTCTGGGCAGTGGCAGGTCCCTTTGGAGCCAGCTGAAACTGGCCCTCATTTAACATGGAGCAGCTGCTGGAATCTTCTCAGAGAGTTCAACCCTGCAGCCTCCTGTTACCAAAATCCTGTCATGTAATCCCTCTACAGTTCCAGTGGAACTTCATGTGTTTGTGACCATTTCTTCTTGTCCGGTCAGTTGGGCACTACTGAGATAAGTTCAGCTTCCTTCTTTTCATTCTTGCCATCAGATAGATATTTACATGTTGGTAAGATCCCCCTGAGCGTTCTCTTCTCCATGCCAAGAGCAGCCCCAGCTCTCTCAGCCTGCCTATATGAAAGATGCTACAGATCTTTAGCCATCTTTGTAGCCCTGCAGCACACTTGTTGCAGCAATTGTGCAACTTTCCTGGGCTGAGGAACCCACAACTAAAGAGCACTGCAGCCTCACCAGTGTTGAGCAGATTTTAAAATGCTAGCAGTGCTCTGCCTAGTGGAGCCTATGACCTTTTTTTTTTTCTGAAAGTACATACTGCTGCCTCTTCATCACCTTTCCTACCATAGGCTTTCACTGCAGAGCTGTTTTCCAGGTGGTCGGCCTGTATTGTATGTACAAGTATACATACACTTGAAACTGTTCCTCCCTCAGTGCAGGATTTTACCTTCCCTTCATTTAACTTAATGTTTCTGTATATTCATTTCTCCAGCTTGTCATAATACCTCTGGATGGCCCTTCATACTTCTGTAGTATCTGTGATGTTGCTGAGAGTACACTCTAATCCCATTATCTGGGACAGTTTTTTCAATCCCAACACCAATCCAATCAACACCAATCCAATCAACACCATCTAAATACCAAGACAGACCTTGTCAGCTCATCTGTGACATTTACCTCTATTTAGTAAAACCTTTAACATGCTATCTGCCACTTTGTCTATTTATTTGGAGAGAGAATTGAATGTTTTTATAATGCAAGGTAAATGAGTAAAATGAGTAAATCTACCCAGCTCTATGCATTTTATCTCCCTTCTATCTATTGTGTTGGTCTTCCTAACTAGCCCATGTTATCTTTAGCAAGTCAAAAGTTAAATTCTAAGTTGCAACAGCCTTTAACCTTAACTGTAACTTTACACCACAGCAATACTTCCTTCCTTATCCACCCAAATAGCCACCCCAATAGGGACTAAGAGCAACTAAGAGCGTTAATAACTTCCTCAGAAGAGGAAGGTCCTGTTGCTCTGCCTGAAAAATTTTGTAATACACCCAAACATGATAACCAGTATAAACTAAACTATGATCTCACGTCTCAAGTCAGACCAAGAGAAGAAAGTTTGCCAGCTTAGCTACCATACTACACATCTTTACTACTAAGTGATTTCCTATACCTCACATGGAGAAACTCAGCAGGAAAACAAATTCAAAGTTTTAGGCCATATTCCCAAACTTTGAAGATCACTAGATCTTTCAAGGGAAGTTAGCCACCTCACTGTAAGTCCATTCATAAGGCAGCTGTGTTATCAGGAGTTTTTCAACAAGAGAAAGCCTAACTTCAATTGTTTTGAATTGTCTTCCACCACTTTTCTCCTCTGTCTTAAAAACATGAAGTCTTGTGCTTTAGGGTTGTATAGTCTTCTTCTGCTCAAACCTCCTCTCCCCCTCTCCCTTTGAACAGCTCTGTCTGAATAACTCTGCAGGATTCTCTTGAGCTGTCTACTTACATCTGCCTAATTTAAGCACTACATTTGGAGACTCAAATGAAATGACTCATTTGTTACAAAACTTCATTCTAGTACTTGTTTGAAGTTTTGATAGTCAATAAGAAGTTATGTAAACACAGAAGATGGGTACACATCACTACATAAAACTGGCATGCACTACCAGTGTACAAGATAATTGGTTTACATTAACTAAAACAAGTGCAGAGAATATCTTGCTTATTAAAACAACCCAGTCAATATTGAATGATATTTCAGTAGAAGGCAATGCAGTTCAATACCCAGTAAGAGTGGCTAAGTCACATCTGTCATGTGAAACAGAAACAGCTTCAGTACACAAGTCAACAGGATAATTAAAGCCATGTTTTATTGCTTCTAATGTTGGTATGCTTATTTGTTTTCCAGCTTTTTGTTTCTTTGACTCCTAGGCTTCTTAACTCACTCACATACAAATGACACAGCATACAGAGAAGTTTAAGAAAATAGGTTTTATTTTCAAAATTTATAGAAAAAGTGTTGACATTCCCTAAAGAAAGAAGCTTGACAGCAACTTTCTGTATATATTATATATTTCAAATAGAAACTAATGCATTTAAGTTAACAAACACTATGCTGTCAAATGCAGCTACCTATAACTATTTACAGTTTTCTACAAATACTAAGAAGTGAATTAATGCCATTAGGATAACATGTAAAAATATTTAAAACATGTCCATACTTGCAAACTCCCAAGTGTATCTACAGTCAGAATCCATACTTGAAGTAAAGGCCCAGGCAATGTGCACATATAAATAATCCCCATTTTAAACATTGACAGTTCCCTTTAACATACTAAGTTCCACATTTGCTCCCACTAGAGTTCCTCCCTTAGGTATTACTGTATAGGCAGGGAAAATGTGACTCACAGTCAGTCCCATTCAGCTCATTTTTGCCATTTTTTATTGGAATATTCTACTTTGTTTCACTTCAACATTCAAAATTAAACTAGAAACATATGGACTTTTTTGGATATACAGAATGTAATACTAAATATCACATTCAGCAAATTAAAGAATGTGATACACATTCATAAATAGTTTAAAGTTCAAGAATTAAATATTATCTTTTATATTTTATGTTGTACAAGAACTTTGGTATAAGTGTCTTAACAGTGCTTACTCTTATTGGCTTCTTTTGAAACTCCCTGATTTGCTCACAATTTATGTGCATATAGCAGTCACCATTTCTGAATCCTTTTGTGACAGGGCTGGACTTGTTTGTGGAGGCTTATACAAAAGTACTGCCATGATCACAAAGATGATTGTGATGATTTTGCAAGCAGCACCTGAATGCAAAGAACAGAAGAGTCCTTCAGTGTTGAGACAAAACCATTTCACCTATTCATAAAGTTTCACACTGCAAGATTTCAACTGCATTTTTAATTGATACTACAAATTTCAATGTGTTTTAGATGAGCAAAGGGCAGGTATAGTCAGCATTTCAACTGACTTTAGACCTCTCATCTGCCTGTTGGTTCTTGCTTGCAGCAGTTGCTATTGCCATTACTTCAGTTCTATATTTCTTCACCCCATTCTAGCCTAAAGTGCAAGTCTTCCTTATTTCTTGCTTCACTGGTCTTTGTTGCATCAGTATTCTATTTTCCTCAAGCTAGAACTGCCCATGTACAACAGGCCTGGTAAGTATTCTTCCTCAGCTATCTTAAGAAGTTATTCATTTCAATTTCAATAACATTTCATAAGTTATTCATATTCAACACCAGTGGTGCTGACTGGTGTTTTGACCAACTATGGGTGGGATTACATTCTATCACTGAAATATGCCTGAGAGATACTGAAACCTGAAGTTGAGACTTTTTATTTTTTAGTTTAAAGATTAGATGCTAGTAGTTCAGTTTACACACTTTAAGTGCCTCAATTACCAGAAGATATGACAACTGCATTTATCACGATTGTACACTTAGCCTGTATTCCCTCCCCCAGACATAAACTTGAAAGGAGCAGCTTGTTAGACAAGTTGGGAAAAAAATTCTCTACTGTTCAGAGATATTTTCATATTGTTAATTGAATAAAAAGAAGTTAAATATGACAAGAGTGAGTTCCTCTTATACCTTAATTTGTAAACAGACCAAAATAGTTAAGACTGAAATGTGTGCACTAAAAGCCCTTAAATTCAGTAAAGTGTGACAATAAAAAAAAAAAAAAGGACTTGAAAAGTAAAACAATTCTGTATTATGGTTAAATTTTTGTATAGGCTTCCCCCAATATTTTGCTTTTTCTGTTTAGGAAAAACAAAAGTTTGTTGCTGATGCTTTTTTCTTTAAAGACCACTACTAGGACAACAAAAGCTGAATGTTGTTTTAAAACAATTCCTTCTAGCAGTCAAGGTCAGCATATTATCCTGTACATGTATTTAATATAAAGAAGTCACTTACTTATGCCCATCAGCAGATATGCCATTCTTTCATTGTCATACACCCAACAGGCTCCTTTAGTTTTACATTCATCAATATCCCACAGAGTACAGCTGTTATCTATTGCAACACCAAACAAAATTGGTCCAGGGATAGTGCCTAAGAAAACAGGGTAACATGTTGAAATGTTTGGAATGATCTTACCCAATCTTAATGCATAGTGTGAAATGTCAAGCTGGTGGGGAAGATAAAGTGGGAGAGCCACACGCTAAAGGTACATGTAAGTAAGCCCCATGACTTCAGTTAAAATACTTGTATTAGTTACATAGCAAACACCTCTTCAACTGACCTCAGTGAATAAGTAGGATGCACAGAATTTGTTATATATACAGCTCAAAGCAATTTTCAAAGACTTCGCTTTTCATAATTTTCATTGGAAAAATGTAATTAGAATTAGGGGATAGAACAGGTAATTACTGAAGTAGGATTTTAACTGAAGGAAAAGAAAGTCCCTTTGTGTAACACACTAACTTGTTCCAAGTGCAGAGGAACAAAACAATATATAATCAAACACATTAATATAACATTTTCCCATTACTCTGATGTAGCCAAGCTTCTAGGAAAAAATTAATGTAGAATGAATATCATTTAATATTATTCCTGCTTAGAATTCACTATATTTGTGTTATTTTTATCACAACAATGCTTTATAAATCACAAGTGGTTTGCATCCAGTTTTATTATACACTTGAGGTACATCACTGCATGTCTACCTAACCTGCTCAAGGACTAAGCTGTTCTTGAGGAAACATGCAGTTATGTCATCACTACAAATCCTCTCTCTAGGGTCCCTGCATGATCCATTAAGTCTATAGCATAAATATCAGTAGTAATGTTGTTAGGTGCTGCCTTCTTTAACTACAGTCGCTGCAGGCAGTTCAAGTTCTTAGTAAAATTTCCATCAACCTTTAGAGTGTGCTTCCTTTTGGAGAAAGTGACAGAAGGTGCCTTTTGCTGAAAGAATGACACTTACTGACATTTTGTTCTTACATATATATATATATATATATATAAAATAACAAGAAAGGCTAAAATGAACAAGCATACCTATTTAAAACAAATTTGAATTCTGATAGCATTTGCCTTCTAATAAGTGCATTTTCTAAGCCAACAAAAGGCTGCTACACACCCCTCTGAAAGCTTCTTAATACATCATGTTGAAGTCTAGAAAAATGTCAAAAGGAGATTGAGAAACAGGAGTTTCAAGTCATACCTAGTAGTCGTAGAAATACTGACTGTACTCCAAGAGCAAATGAACGCTGTTTATCTGGCACACATCTGTAAACAAGATGCAATTTAATACAGAAAACAAGTTTTAACTGTTTCATTTCAGCTATATTCCTCAGTGAATATCTTTTAGCTTAATATATTCTTTTACCAGGGTTTTTAGAAATCCTGTGTGCAGAACAAATAACTAAAGGACTTCAAGAGATTCTTTGACCAATGAATATTATATATATAAATATAAAAGCGATTCCTACAAAAGGTTAAAGGAACTGAAATTAAACTAGCTTAACAAAACAAACTAATCAAAAATCTAGCTTACTAACAGCACCCTGATACACTGTTGAACATCTTTTCAATAGAACAACCAAGGATTTGAGGATTTAAGGCCCGTGCCAGAGAGTTAATCCTGAGCTACTGTACCTGAAGAAGCAATACATAATTGAGTCTAGGCTACAGCACAACACCCTTATAACATTTACATAGGCCAGAAGTGATTAATTATAAGGTTGGGTGACTATCTTATAGAAGTCAATATCATTTCTAATATAAAACTAGTAGATTTTACCTCCTACCCATTTCTTTCAGATATTTCCTTAGCAGCAAACATTTTATCCTGGTAATGTCTTAAAGAAACTACACAAAGATTAACACAACTTGATCTACATCTTTTATACAACTTCTTTTATACAACTAAGCTTCTGCAGCATTTTGTTTACTCAGAGTGTAGGATGTATATTGAAGTACTTCATCTAAAATGAGCAGTTAGCACCTGCCACTGTTAGGATTCCCTTACCATAAAGGCAAACACAGGTAAGAGAATGAGCGGTCTTACATAGTGTGGATGTTTAGTTCTAGCACTTGAATATGTCAGAAACACCTAGATTTACACTTCAGCGCATACAGAATAAGCTTGCTGAAGAGATAGAATATGCTATAGTCATTTAACTCACATTTAGCTATTTAAATTTTTTCAAAATTTAAACTGCTTTACAGTCCTCTCATCAGAAACTGTTTCATTGTTTCAGTTTATATAAAGATTCCAAATTACTAATGTTACTGCTTAGAATTAACAGAATAAAATTGTCAGCTCAATTCTGAAGATCATGTAAAATTTCTGTAGCCAGACTAACAGGATAAATTCTTAAGCTCAGGTTTACACCAACCCTAAACAGGAGATTACTACAAAGTACAGTTGCAGAATATCATTCCTCATCCCACCCCAAAACTTGACAAGAAAATAACAGCTTCCCCTCACCCAAGCATCATGTGACGAGTATACATGTCTATTCATCATGAATATTTTCTCTCCACAAATATTGGAGGTGTAAGTCACATTTCAACATAAAGTGAAACAGCTCCACTTCCACTAAAAAAGTGTATCTAGCTTTCAAGCATATGAATGTTAGAGTGTTAGGGATCTGAAAAGCAGCCAAGCCAGCAGTTAAACACATACATGCTGTCAGGTTTTATATTAGTGACTGTCATTGAATCCCCCTATTACAACATTAATGATAGGTAGTCTACAGTTCCTGTCAGAGTACAATTTTACACATCAGAACCCAATTAGAGAGTCAATTTAGAATTAAGTACCTATTGACTTTTATTAAGTTATTGGTAAAATTTGAAAAACTGGAACTACATACACACGGTAGTTGAATACTTTCTTCATCCAAGCATGTGGCACATTTACTGTGTTCTTTTCAACAAAGCAGCCAAAAGTGTGGTCTCATGAAAATGGGAGCTTTTAACTTTTGCTAAAAGTTGGAAAACGTTATTTTTATGGATTCAAACAGTATCTGCTAAGCAAATGTAACTATAGAGATAGGAAACAATGACATGATTATACTCTGCTTCAAATACTGCCTGCTTTATCCACAAAATACTACAACAGGAAATTCCCTTGCACATTGGTTTGAATCTGTACTCAAAAATGAAATGATTTAGATTTCACTGATCAGAGTTTTCACTAAAATGCTTTTTTCCTGAGCCCAAAAACTTACCTGAGAATGGCCACAGTTGTTGGAGTAACAGCCATAAATGTAAAAACAACAGCAAAAAAGAAGAAGATCAGAAATAAAGGTAAAACTGTGCATTGTGTTGGACATTTTCCAGGTATAGCTTCATAGAGAATGTCTTCTGAACCATTTTCTATTTTCAGCTTCCCAATACAGGAACAGTTGTAGTAAGCCTATAAATAATTTGTAAAACAAAATTTAGCTTTAAGAACGAAGAGTGGCAGTAACATTGTAGATGTTCAGTATGTCTGCATCCCATGGAATACAAGGAAAATAAACTTATTTCACAGTATGGGAAACAGTCTGCTTTCTCATGATCAGATAAAAGGTAACCCTCATTTTTAAAACCAGTTCAGCACAACTTGACTGATCCAGCTCACGTGAGCAGCAACTATTTGTGTTTTTTTTTTTTTGATATAAAAACAGTGACAGTTTTTTGAGTAACAAGTTTTGAGACAAAACACAAAAGGCATAAAACTAAAGGAGATCCTGCAGCTAGAGCCACAGTCATATGTAATACATGACATTATGCAAGACCAGCAAAATAAAACTTGAAAAGCTAGCTTTCACACTCAAATCTTACTATCCATCAGTGAAGGGAATCAGCAGCAAACATTGTTTATAATTAGGAAAGGGCAAGCTTCAGAGTCTCCAAACCTAGTTTTATTTTTGCATATAATTGTGAAAATGACTTTCAAACAAAATCTCCTCACAGATATTATAAACACTATGTACAGTGTCACAGGTTAGTGTCCCTTTTTTCTTTCCCCAGGTGAAATGTTTCATTTGCAGTGTTTCACTTCTAAATAAAGTATTGTCAAAATCTGCAGTTCCCTTACAACAAACTATCTCTAACATGGTTTTCAAAAACTTTTTCCAGTACTGACATTAGCTGTTGTTAACTGTTACCTTATTTATTAAACAAAGCTGCTGATTATTTCTATACAATTGAAAAATTTTACTCCAAGCAACTTTAACTACAAAAACTTGTTACACTAAAACAGTGTTCACTCTTTAGATTTAAATCTACTTATGCCACTATTTCCTCAAGCCTCACTCTTCAGGCTTAGTAAAAATTATCCAGTTACAGTGGGAGAACAAACTAAAAACTGCAACAGTCCTCATTCTTCTGAGTTTTTAGAAAGTCTCAGATCATCTGTCTCTATAGTCTTGGTTATAAACAAGCTGGTTTTCACAGCAGGCTGTACTTGACAAGAAAAGAGAAGATATCTACTCAAAAACTTAAGTGGTAAAGAACAGAAGTAATGAGTTGCTTTTGTAAGGATGTGAACAAATGGGATAGTTTCAGGTTCTCCATTTAAATCCACTCTGTTTGTTTTAAAACAAAGTATAATTCAAAGTGTTCAGTTATTTGCCAGAAAGTAGTCACCCACCATCATCCTTTTCTTGCCTACGTTTTAAAGACTTATCTGCCTACAATGCTGCTAAAGAGTTTCTTGTGCTAGTAGAGACAAGCGCAAAAGAGACAAGCACAAAAGACTCAATTCTGGGAAGTCTAGATAATAACCACGACTTTCATGGCTTTGGCTTACCACATTCATGGCATACCACCAGAGCAAACTGACATTCAGGGATGCAGACACACACAGAAACAGATTGCCATGCATACAATAGACGTTATATTATGCTTAAGATCCCGGTAAGTACTGCTGCTTAATGTCAAAGCAGTAGCTGATTTCTATTTTTCTGATTGCCAATTTTATTCAAAGTAAATTCAGGTTTGATGTGTTTTCAGAATAGAAAGTTTAGTAGCAGTGACACTGCACAAGTAAGAAGCATATCAACATTCATCCTACTGACAAATATTTGCTTCCAATGCACATTAACTTTTCCTGTAGTAATTACCACTTAGTTTCAGAAATACTGTGATTTACCAGCATACTAGGGGAAGAACACTTTCCACATTTAATACTTTTTGTATGAAACAAAAACAGACCAGGTCAGCTACCTGCATAAGATAAAGTACCTTTTTCATGTTGGTAAGAAGAGATGATGTACATCCTGCATAACATGGGGAAAAGTACTGGACTTTATCTCTGCCACAAACTGGGTAGTACGTAGAACGCAAGCATTTGCAGTTAGCATTACATGGTGCTGTTAAGTTATGTAGCATGCCTGTTCTGGAAGGTAAATAGGCTTTTTAATAAAAAATAGCAGTTATGTAAATAAGCAATACAGTATTTATAGGATAATGAATCACAAAATATTTAGTTCAGATTATTTATGCACATAATTGTTCAAAAACAAACCAATATTCCTAGTAGCTACATACAGCTATAGGGGAAATTCCTATTTATTCTGCATGTAGCTGTTTTGTGCTATTATTACTTTCATAGGTTATTTCTCCAAAATACATTCACAAAACAGATGAAAACTCCATGTCTCAACCGAGTTTTTCTACTGTCTCCACTATCCCACATACATATTAAAATTGAATAAATTGAGTTGTAAGGTCTTAAAAATGCAGCAAGATTAAACCCAGTATTTGGTGATGTTTATTCTATTAATTAAATTTCAAGTTTTGTTGTTGTTTTGGATTCAAGTCGAGTTGCAAACCCATTGCATTTCTACAACCTTTAACCCTGTTGTGCAGGCATCTACATCATTCCAGAACCCAGATGACTGCACACAGTAAATACAGAACCGTTCTTGATTTATGTATTTTGTTTTCAGTACAACCATACTATGTCCTATATTTGAAGCGGTCCCAATATATTGTCAATATATCGTTAATATAAAGTCAACTTGAGATGTGGGAAGACATTATGTCTTAAGGCATAATTGCAGAAAATAAAAACACTTGATTTTCTAATAGTGGTGCACATAATAAGCACAAAAGCTTCATGGGCTAGAATTTCAGTCAGCTGAAAACAGTCAACTGAAAACAGGATTCTGAGAGTCAGTAGCTGAAATATTGTTCTGTAATCTGAATGTTTCAGATTCATTGCCTCAAAGTTAGGATACTTTGAGAGAATTTAACATGGTAATAAAAACTAAGAGCAGAAATATTTTTTCCAGGAATTAAGCTGATTAGTTACACTGCATTCAAACTGCATATGGAGTATTAGGGACATCATATCTACTTATGTACTCAGTTTTATAACAGCACAGTTGAGCCCTACCATTGTCACATTAGATCATTCTTCAGATAGGGAAGAATCAAGAGCCAGTTTGCTCTGGTTTAAAGCGTCCCAGTACACCATAAGTAAATTCACAAGTAACTTACTAATCACTGGTTTCTCCATACAGTGCCTTATCAGTCAAGCCTAGAAATACTTGATCAATTGAATGACAACATATGACCTCTGTCCACATGTGCAGAGGTCTCAATTCTCTGACATAAAGAGGAGACTGAAACTTGAAGTACTCTCAGAGAAAAATTAGAATACAGAAGAAGTAGTTTCATGTACCTAGGTTCTTATGAAATGGAAATTCTTGTTCTTTTTTTTTTTCCCCCCTGGAGAAACACAGCACTATAAGGAAGTAAAAGTCTTTAAAAGCTCTACAGATTGTGTGTTCTGTAATAGAAAAAAAAAACAAAGTCCCACAGATGTGTGGGAATGAACAGAAATAAGTTTCTGTTCTTTCACGTTTGAGGAAATACTAGATAAACAAGTGTGGCAAAAACACTTCCTTGAAGCACATACTAGATTAAACCATACGTGTTCATTCTGCTTAGTCTAATTTAATAGCACAACTTATCACAGTTAACACTGAGGGCTATTAAAAGCAATACACTTTGTTCATTAACATTGGAGCTCAGAAATAATCCAACATTCATGTGCTTCCGCTACTAAACATAAAAATGCTCCCTCATTACCACCACCAAGCTATTTTTCAATAGAAATGGAATGTTTGCCATAAAGGATTTCTTCAAAGTCTCCACAAAAGTTCATCTACATCAATTGCCAAGCCAACTCTCAAACACCCTCAAAATTTATTCTTTCAGAATCATTTGTTCAGTAACATATGTTATTTAATATAAGCTATTTATATGTAAACTATTGTATGAACTTGGCTATTGTTCCACAAGCTTTTAATTTTTTTTATTTTTTATTTTTAACTACTACTACATACTTCAGCTGCTTATTCCTTCATGGAAAGGAAGTTCAGAACTAGCACTATATTAGTGCTACTCAATCTGATGGAGGTCTTGTCTCAAAAGAACTAAAATTAAGTGTAACAGTGAATTAGATAAAACTGAGTAATTGTTGATAATAGATACTGAGTGGATAGTTATTTCAGGATTGGTTAATGCTAAATTGTTGTAAAAGGTCTACAACAAGACAGTTGCAACTACATAACTGCTAAGGTTACGCAAAACTTAAACCAAATTAACTGCACTTAACTTAAGATGAAAATCAATTCAGCTGTACCTTTTGCTAGTTGATCATTAACAGTGGACATACAATATGATTATGTATTGTTCACAGTATATATGTATTAGTCACAATATGAATAGTTTCATATTCTATTTCCTGGACAACCTCTTCAATGATCAGCAATATATTGATTATTTTGATTATTTTGCTCAATATGTAACTATAAAAACTTTCCGCAAGTTTACATCCTAGTTTTCACAGATCTGAAGTGTCTACAACAACCTTCCTGCTAGCATTTTTTCATACCCTAAATCAATGCCATGTTTTAAGTGTCAGCGTATTCAAAGGCCTGTGATGACATTTGTTATAGCAAGTTGTAAGGATATAATCTAAATGAGTAATAACTTAGGCTTTCAATGTGTATTTTTTTCCCCTCCAGTCACCAGTGTGAAGTTTATTTTATTCAGTCTGCCATCTAGATCAAGTATAAAGGAGTGATGAAGTATAGTTTCTTCATCTTTCTATAAAGATGAAGCATAAAGGTAATAGCACTAAATTTCTACTCTGTCATCAAAGTTTTACCTGACTTCCCTGGGACCAATCCTTTAAAAAGCTTAAAAAGTTTGCAGAAACAAGGGATACACTTTAAGATGCCTTTTAAGATATTTTTGCCATATACACATACAGAAGGTTTTACTCATCAGGACAGTGCGTAACTCTGGTAAAGGCATGATCAACATATAGCATGCCATGATGGCTTAAGGAACATGCTGTGCAGAGTTTAAGCAAAATGTATCCTCTTAAGAAATACAAAAGCAACTGTTGCAAAATCAGAAGCCTGACATTCAATCACTACTGCCTTCAAGGCCTCTGAATTTCTGACCTGTTAACCTAAAGTTATGAGTTAAAGTTTTCATATCTACCTAAAAGAGAAACATTAAAAATACCTGGTCAGTCTTTCACATCACTCTTTGCTATTATGTGGGGAAAAAAAAAAAAAAAAAAAAGAAAGAAATATCCCTGTTATGTTTATGTGACCTAAGAATACTGGTAACTTTTATATCCTATAAAATGTGTACTTAATTGCCTCTGAGTAAGATCTGATTCTTCTGTACTATTCTATTGTTATATGCTCATTTATAATTAGTTAATAAAAAGCCTGGTAATATCAAGTGAAGAAACCATATAAGCCTAACTGTTGATTAGAAGTTTGCCATTTTTTGCTAGAATTATTACCCACATGCATTTGTTTTAGACACATCAAAACCAATTCCACTGTCTATCCCCTATTCTTCTACATCTTTATGGTGCATTTTATAGTATTGCACCTGAAAGATAGAAAGATCCTCTTCCCCCATTCCACTTGGGTGAAAACGCTTTTGGACTTTCTGGAACAGAGCAGTTTCTACCTTTGTAGAAGTTCTATGGTGACCTAACCTTTTTCTAAAATGGGGGATTTGGGTAGACAATATTTAAATATTGAGAAGTTGCACAGCACACTACTCATGCTCTGCTATTGGAGCCATCTTGGAAATATTTTGCACATCTTCTGGCTCTTTGGCATATACTCAAGCAATTGGAGTTGCCTCTGTGTTATGAATTCAGGGAGTAGCTGACCACTTGTCAGTTTTGACACAGCTAGCCCTCTTCTTCCTGTGTTTAAGTATTGCTCATTTTACAGAAGTGTTAAGACTATAAGAGAATTTAAACCTTACAATTTTACAGTTAATTCCTTAATAGGGCATGATAATACATTTTATATAATATACTGTCTATGCTGGTGATAGCATCATGTGCATTTGATGCTGAAGGATTATTAGAATTGCATTCTCTTAAAACATACTTCTGAGGAAAATTATTTTTAATCTTGCTTCATTTTTTACTCACTTTTTCTACTGCCACACTTGTTTCCAGAGTAAGCTTTATTCACAGGAACAGGAAGAACATTCATCCTAGAGTTCTGCTATTATAATTTGTATAAAGATCTAGAAACAAGTGATTAACTGTGTTCTCATTACTGATGAGAAATGTATTCTTCAGGGGATAGAGAAGTATATATATTTTTAAAGAGTCCTCCTTATACATGCTAATCAAATATTTTGAGTCATTTCTCTTAACCATGTTATTCTACCCATTTCATTATTCTGCTTCAGTCACCAAGCTATATTGCCTTTGCATAACATGTCTGCCTCTCACTTCAAATATTAGATATTACAATAACTTTGTTTTCCTAGGGAAGAGCTTGCAAACTGAATATTATTTAAGTTGTAGTGCCCCTCACTTCTCACTCATGAAGCTGCTGCAGACAGATTCCTTTCAGAAAAGAGCTGCCTAGATTGTAAAAGTTGAGTAATAAAACAATACACAAAAGACTTATTACTGTTTTAAAGAAACAGAAAACTAGTTCTAATTTATACCATTTCTACTACAAGTAGACTCACTACAGAAGCGGGTACCCATCCCTTCACCCTTCCTGTTCCACAAGGACCAGGAATGCTTAGAACATTTTAAGTGCAATGTATCCTTACATTCTCTTAGTCATCTATTTCATGCTAAGTCCAAGAACGAGGTTTTAGAGTTTTTGTTGTTTGTTTGTTTGTTTTAATAAAACTTCCATTTTCCTACATCAAGGCAAAGTGATATGACATTTTAGAGGTTTTGTATTCTGTGACATAACTTACTTATTTTAAGCATTAACACTAACCCCAAGAGTGCATTAAAATATATTTACCCATCATATGTTTCAGAGACACCTGCGAAAGGTTCATTCCCACACTTAGCAAATAAAAACACTGTGTTTAACAGTAGAGCCACTGAACAAGTGCCTATCATGAACTTGATTATGTTTTTGCAATCCATTTTGCATTTGGATACCAAGATGCCACTTATGACTTGGCCTAGTGCTGCTGCTGGAACTAATACAAGCCCTAGAGAAAAACAAGACACCAGCAATTACACAAGAATGCAAGACATAATTAGTGAAGTACTTCAGAAAGCAGTTTCATGTTAAGTAAAAAAAAAAAAAAAAATCACAATACTTACCTGCCTCTTAAGATGCAGCCCATATGATGTCATTTTCAAACCATCCTACCAGAACCTCTCAGCATGAGTAATTTAATAGTTTCACTGAAAGTCATTTCTTCTACCCTTACATTACTTTTAGTCTTTGCAGAAGTTCAGCTTGACAGTGTAATTTATAGATGTACAAAATCAAAGTTCTACACAGCAAATCTAGATTACTTAACTGTAATGCATTCTGTGCAGAAATCTCTGAACACCAGTAGGCTGCTTTATGAAAATAGAAAATTCTAATTCATGGCTTCTTAGTATTTTTCACATCCATTTTTGTTACACATTTGTGCTATAAACTTTTTATAATAAGAATTATGTTCTGTTATTACAACAGACAGCACAAGACAATGAAGTCTTAAGTTTCTACAGAAACTTGATTTAAGTTCAAGACCTAGGTGGGCCAGTTTTGCTGAATTAATCGATATGTACAAAAAAACAATTCATCAATGTAATTTGCACTGAGCTGAGATCACTAGTTTTACAGACACTTCTGTTACAGTTGGAGAACTGAGTCACATAGTCAAAAGAGTTTAAGTAGTTAATAGTCATTTAACTAACTAGTCTGTATGTTATCAACATTAGTTCAGGTGCAGCTGGCTTTCAACATTAGCACAGGCATTTCTTTAAAACTGTACATTGGATTAATACTATCAGTATTTAATTAAAATAAATTAAAACAAGGTCTAAAGGAAAAACTGAACATTGTTTCTCACAGCACTGCTAATGATGTTTAACAGTTGAGCATGCATTCCAATTTATTTTTATGTAAAACTTGCAGATACTTTGTTCTGAATCAATGACCAAGTAGCAATAGTACTAATTATCTAGTACTATCCAGAGAAGGAGTAAGTCAAAGTCTCTCCTAAACACATTGTTGTTGGACAAAGCAGTTCAACTACCATGTTTTTAAATTGCAGCACTCTACAGCTGAAGTAATGTAGCAAGATGTTCCAGAACTAAGAAGTCTGACACATTGCAAGTATTCATTTGCCTTTCTGCCTTGATCTTGTTGCTGTCCTTTAGAAATAACTGTATCATTTACTCATGTGACCCCACCTAATACCTCTTTCATGTTATTGCATTTATTTCTGCAATGATCAGCTTTTCATAGCCTTCCATTTTCTACCTATTTAAATATTATGATAAAGCAGTTAAGGAAAACAAAAAAAAAAGCAAACAAGAAAACCCACAACACATTACCTCCAAGAGTTGCTGAAAAACTTGATGTCTTTCCAAACTGATTTTCTATGAACTTTGGTAGAAATGTGGCAAAGCCAGTGGCAACTAATGCTTCTGAAGAACTAGCTATTATTAGACTCATAAGTACTGGATTCTTCAACAGAATCTATGTAGGAAGCATGGAGAAAGATTAGCAAAACACTCAGGAAATTTCATTGTCATACCCCGTAAACTAAATGCCACTTTAAAGCAGATACTTTCATGAACTTCACTAATATGCTTTTCAAGCTTTAACAATCTCATGCATCAACAAAATGAAGTAATATGTAGTTCTCAGCAGCACTGGAGACTTCGCTGTTGCATGAAGAAGCAGTTGCCTTTATAAAGACTTACATAAAGTCTGAAAAAGAGTCTCATTCTCCAAACACTATCAGTTTTAGTAAATTCCAGATTTTCTTACCAAAAGAGCAACAGGAAAGTCTTTAAAATTCTTTCCAATATTCTTGGTTTCAACAAGTGCCTCACTTCCATCATTGTGGGTTTCAGAGATTTTTTCAGCCTGTATTTTTGCTGTTCCTACAAAAGTGCATATTTATTGACAAAGAAATTCTAAATAACAATGTTCATAGGCTTAAAATCAGAAAAAAACATTACAATATTACAAAATTTCCATGGGAAAGACAGCTTGGACACCTCAAGACTTCTGGAATATTGTATTGGTACTGATCTATAAAAAGATCAATGCATTATTGCTGTGGGGAAAAAAAAGAATGGCTGTAGGAATCGTACTTCCATTTGAGAGCCTTAGCTGTATTAAGAGATTATCAGGGTATCCGAAGAGTTTCAGACTGCCCTGAAGGCCGTTCAATATTTTATCCTCACATTCCCACTAGTTCCCTGTTTCACTGTTCCTTATCCTCCATCATTTCTCCTTCCACATAATGAGTAGTAAGTAAGTTGCTTTAGATGGATGCTTTTCCAAGAGACTCTGCCTGAACAGGAAATGTATTGAAAGTATTATTTTTAAACAGACTGCTCTGGGATATTTTGATTCATGTTTATTAATAATTCTACCCATAGCCATAACACAATAGCCAAGACTACAATGCAAGAGTTAAGTCTATAGGTGTTACCTGTGGTTCTTGGTGCTAACTCCATAGCTTTAAACACAGTCCTGGAAGTCTAGCTGCAAGCATCTTTCAAACTTTGACCATCAGTTTCCACACTCTACCTGTTTCCAGTCCTACTGTACATATTCCCCCTGCCCCATCAGTACTTTTCAGAGCCTCCCTCTAGCCAATTCCTCTCATTTTAAAAGGCCACATATTGGAAACTATATATATATATTATATATATATATATATATACATATAAAATCAGGTTTTAGCCAAAATATATAAAGAAAAGAATCAAAGAGGAATAAAAACAAAACTCAAAATGACACCAAATAAGCACATTATTTACCTGGCAAGTATTTCGGAAAGCATGAAAATGGTATTATCAGAAACCAAATTGCAAAAAAGCATGCAAGGAATGCTATCCACCATGCCCCAAGCCAGCGTGGGTCATCTTGGTCTATCTGTGTACTGGAAAAATAATTTGCAAAGAGCAGGCTTACAATTTGTGAACTCATGCCAGTAATTTCAAATGTCAGCGAGCTGGAATTATTTTTTTAATAGACATGACAAAAGTCTTTGAATGCTGTAATTTTCTTTTCTTCTAAATGTATTCAATTTCTTATTTGTTGAAAGAGTAGTAAGCATATTAATCAGCTCTGTTTTAACATTGCATTCTACCAAATACAGCTTTACAATTAATTGTTCAAACTCATTCTGATTTGAAGACCACTATTTGGTCTTGTTTTTAAGATCCTGTAGCATATTAAAGCATTGACAAAGGCTTTTAAGAGACAATCTTGACAATCACTAAGTTGTATGAGGGCCAATACAGAAAATACAGGATATGAAAGTATAAGTAATGCTTATTACTCATATAGTCCAGACGGTTTTACAATGCAAAGTGTTACTTCCTGAATAGGAGACTATTTGTCAACTGATATATTTTCTAGAAAACTATCCCCCCCGTATAGAAATAGCGGCACTCTCTCTTACATCAAGTTCATGAAAATGCAGCATCTTCCAAACAAAATCATTTCTCCTCATGTGAAGAAAATTCTTAAAATCTTCAACTAATTAGCAAATGAAAAAAAAAAAAAAGAAAAAAAGAATTCTCACCTTTCTGGGATCTGGATATCAATGTAAACATTAAGTAGTTGTCCTCCTAAGACATAGCCAATAGCAGGCCCCAGCAGTGACATGGCATAGCCAATTCCTAGAAGAGAAAAAAAACATTTACCATACATATTTAAAGCCTTCTTTTAAAGAAATCCCTAGATCTTACTGATCTTATTAATGTTTATAAATTCCTTAAGTGTAGGAGGCAGAGATCTTGCCAACCTCTTCTCAGTGGTTTGTGGAGACAGGACAAGGGGTAACGGCTACAAGATAGAGCACAGGAAGTTCTGCACCAACATGTGAAAGAACTTTCTCCACAGTGAGGGTGACAAAGCTGGACAGGCTGCCCAGGGAGGTTGTGGAATCTCCTTCTCTGGAAATATTCAAGGCCTATCTGGACACCTACCTGGAAAACCTGCTCTAGGGCTTCTGCTTTGGCAGGGGGTTTGGGCCTAATGTTATCTTGAGGTCCCTTCCAACCCCTACAATTCTGTGATTCTATGAATTCTGTGAAATCAACTTCAGACCAAATGCTTTCTAGAAATCAGCTTGTTCTTTCAGTGTCATTACTTAGGGTATAGTGTGCAGAAGACCGTTTGTACCTGTACATCAACATGAAAATTAGCAGCTCTCATTAAAAGCTGCAACTCTGAGATGCAGCATAGACACTTCACTGACATATTTGCACATTATTAGATTGCCTTTTGTAGATTAAATCATAGGCACGAAATATGGAAAACCTTTCTGAACTAAAACTGTTACAAGCATCAGTTGTCAGTAGTACATGCATGCAATCTTTAAGAGTCTACATATTTAGGTGTAGTTTGAGTGTTAAGAGTTTTTTTTGTTGGTGTTTGTTTTTTTTTGTTTTTTTTTTTTTTTTAAGATCTGCCAAGATGAGAACAACACTGTTGACAGAAGTAATATCTGCCACTTGAGTTTGCAGAGGACTCAATCATGTGCACTTCAATTTACTGATGTGAGCCTAAAAATATAAAATCAGAGCTCTTAACTGCTTTTAGAGAAGAAAAAAGTTGCAGCTGTAAGTACTTGCTACTGAAGAACACTCTTAGGCCTATACATTTTTCTGTTTTAGTACATGATTTTCTTTATGTCACAATAGTCTCTTTGGCTCAGATCTGTAGCATGTTAGTACTGATGGCAGGACTGTCTGCAGATAGATGCTTGCAAGTAGCAGTCAGCTAGAGCTATCTAAATAAATGGTAAGACTTTATTGCCTATATTTTATGCACTTCCCCAGGTTGAAGAACCTAGATTTTCCAGTTTTTTCCATAGTGCTAGTTTTAGGAATATTTAGCACTACTGCAGTCTATTTAGACAGCAGAAAGTAATAGCAGGTAAGGGTAGAAGAACACACTTGCACACCAGTAAGTCAGAATAAATATGGAGTTGATGTATCCCATTTTCTGTATTTTCAAAATAACGACATATTCACAGGACCACTCTGAATTTAAGTTCACATTCATCCTGCAGAATATCAGACTTCGATTAAAAGGCATTTATTTCCTCTTACAGACCATTCAGTTTAAATTATCATTTGAAACCACATAACTGTTCACCAGTTCTACATGTAAATGTCTCAGTTAAGCAAGCAGAAAACAGTCTTCATGAAGACAACCATTTTCAGAAGGCAATGAAAATAACAGTTCATGAATTGCAAAGTTTTAGTCAAAGATGCTATCAGCTATTTACAGTTACTAACAGAAACTTTTAGGGTTTTTTGTTTTGGCTTTTTGTGATGCAAGAAGGTTTGTGTAAGACAGCAACACAATATACTTTAAATCCTTGGTACATTGCATTAGAGTTAAAAAAGAATTACAGTCAAAGCATAGCTTTCCGTCCACTCCTCATCTATTTTTGATGCATCATCCAGAGTACACTGTTGTCCTAAATTCAGCATTTGTCCAAAGATTGTACAAGAATCAAATTATTGTATTACCTATTATGTTTTATTTCTCTATACTTAGCAAAGTCTTGACTTTTCAGGTCATTTCTTGATCCCCTAATCATTTAGACAGTTTTATTTTCTGTTTCATTTATTTCAAATATTTCAAGCTGAAAATTTCAATTTTGCCTCCTTAGATATCGATTTAGAGTCTGGAAAACAACCCAGACATCTAAGATGTTTTAAATTCCTCCTGGGAGTTTTCAGTACAGCTGATATACTTCTACCAGTTTATAAGTGAAATGGCGAAATTACTGACCATCTTCATATCCATTGAAAACACCCTAAAAATTCAACCAATTAGGCAGGGAAAATGCATATAACACAGAATGCTGATTGGAAGCATTAAAAACTATAAGTAATTAGTATTCCTTCATTTTCTAACAGCCCCACAGTAAGACATAAATCCATTTTCCATGTTTCTAGGCAATCCTTTAACTTTCCCTTGTACTTTCAGGTAGAGAAGCATACTTCCATTATTCCCTCCTTAAATGCCAATTTTTTTGTGACTAGAGGGCTGCATTGATCTCATGATGTACAGGAGTGTCCCTACAGACAGGGATGCCCATTGTTAGAAGACAACCAAATGAAGCATAAAGGAAGGTATGGCTATTGGGCTGATAAACAGTAGCTTTCATTACCTACAAGAACAGAATGCAAGTTTTACTCAAAATTCTTGTTGTTTGTAGCCAGGCTGTATTAACCACTTTGATTAATCACTTTCAGTTGCTGATAGGAAACATCAGGAGAGGTGCACAAAGTGACCTTATGGTATCTATGGTAACTATTGGTATCTAAAGTAACTACTGAAGAAATTTCACACTTACTAAATACTATCAGTTACGTATTACAGAACTATTTTATGCATATAAGCAAAAATTGAAAAAAGATTTGAGGAGTATATAGAAGAATTTGTAAGATAGTGTAGTCTATGATCTACACAGACAGCGTGTTATAAACAGCTTTTTAAAACTTACCTATATAAAGAGAAGACTTGTGCTTTGGGACACTATCATCAATAAAAGCTGTCCCCAAAGTATACAGTGGCGTTCCTCCAACTCCCAGCAGCAGCTGTCCCAGTATAAAGACATAAAGGTAGTTCGAAAGTGAAGACTTTGTGTTGGCACTGCAGGTGAAGTTTGTAGAGCTTGTTCCTGAAATTTGGCATGTATCTGAATGACAGAAACACAAAACCTTTAAAATTGTTACCCAACTGAAGATAGATATGTATGTGTTCTACATGTACATATCTACTAAATATTAACTAAAATATTCTGCACTATTAATGCTAGGCTCCCATTTTAGTTTTCACCCCTGCTAAAGAGTCCTATATGACACCACCAAAGACTTCTATGACATAGTGCCCTCTGGAAGAAATACAATTATGGCTTGGTTTTTGTTTCTATTCCTTGAAGAAAATATGGATGAAATAGCCTATTAAAATACTTCAGCTTTTTCAAACTATTATTGACCTTATGTATGCAAAAAATACCAAATGGTTATTCAAGAGTTACTTCATGAACATTCTTTGGAAACAGACATTTTTTTGTTCTTGTACTTCATAAAGGTTCTACGGAGCACTAACAGCAACCTCCATTTTGAAGTGACAGAGGAAATAGTGGCCTGAAAAACAGGAGGAAAGTTGGACTGTTGGAGAGGAAAAACAGCAGTGAGAATCATAAGTGAAAGTCTTCCCTTCTCATACCCTGTTTTTGAAAAAGGACTTCCCTGGAAAAAGCACACCCCACACAAACCACCACGCCTCTGTCTCTATATGCACATATACAGACAAAAGAGGGAATCAAAAGGCAGAACAGCCTAAGGTTGCATCCACTCCTGTAATGTTTGACTTTATGAGGAGAGAATCAAAAAAGGAAGAAATGAAGTCAGGGGGTATGTTTTCTCTTTCCCCCCTCCTTGCTATCACTGCACTTTTAGTAGCACATTTCTTTCCAAGCTGCTCTGAAGAACAGTGTACAACCCTGAGGAAGAAAGATAATATACCTGTCAGTTCAGTGAAACTGAAACAAGCCATCCTGAGGAACAAAAACTATCTCCAGATCAAGTAATTAGACCAATCAATGCTTTGGGTTCACAAAACAAAGATCAAGAAAAAGCTTGCCATGCAGTTTGCTTAACTAGAAGGCTACATGGGTGTTGTCATAAATGCATCCCTGGGGTTTATCATAACTTTCTCCAGAAAGAACAGCATCATAGTTTGATAAAACAAGAGGAAATGGCCTTAAATTGCACCACAGGAAGTTTAGGGTGGTATTAGAAAAAAAATTTATTCACTAAAAGGGTTGTGAAGTATTGGAACAGACCGCCCAAGGAAGCAGTTGAGTCACCATCCTTGGAGGTCTTCCAAAAGCATGTAGAAGTAGAGCTTAGTTACATGATTTAATGCTGGGCTTGGCCATGCTAGGTTAAACATTGAACTAGATCATAGAAGTCTTTTCTGACCTGAATGATTCTATAATAGTGATAGCAGAGTCATGTACCACACAATCAGTAAATCAGGGCTACTGTACAAAAAGTGGCCAACATAGAGTCATGGAATACCTCACTTCAAGAGGAGTCAATATTTTCCTTCCTTCTATTTAGGAAGGATCTTCATTTTAATGTTGAAGTCATATAAGGAACATTATGAAGTTTATGAAGTAATGTTCTCAAAACTTTAATTCTGGAGTAGATTTTCCATTTAGTGTCAATTCAGTTAACAAATTTTCTACAGAAAACAGCAATGCTGAAATCTTAAATCAAGTTCACTTTGTACTATTATTATGCACAGCATCTAAAATTAATTATCACAAGACACCACGTTCCACAATAGTTTGTTAACCATGTTCATGTGCAGCATATATAACCACAAACGTGTTCTATACATTTTAACCTTAAATGCCCATTAGGTCAGTCTAAAACAGCGCCTAACTACTTATTTAGCATCTTGTTATATATATATATGTATATATATATAAGCATCTTATTAATATACATATCTGAAAACAAGCAACTGTGCAAGGAAATGGCATGAATTTTATTAGGTGAAAAGAAAGATACAGCCCAGTTTGAGATCTAGGGACAGCCACATGAAATAAGCAGATTACACTCACTAATGGCAATCCAACTCTGACATTGGTTCAAGAATCACTATCTGCACACCCTGTGGATTTGTTCACATAAATCTAAAAGCCTGTGCCACTGTGCTGCTAACTGAGTATTGCTTCTCTTCAGCTCTTCAGTTTACATGCCATAGGATAACTTATCTTGTTGTCACAATAACTATCACACTAGTTTGTTTTCAGAACCATGCTATCCAGACTTTAACTACAAAATTAACAGAACCATCAATATATACTTTAATACAGTTATAATCCTTTATTTCCATCACTTAAAAAATATCAATAAATAAGTCTGATAATTCAGCAAGTATATATACGCATTTGCTGGGGATCATAGGGATCATGGACTCCATATTCCATTGCAAGAAACATTTTAGAAGCAAAGAGGATTTACCACGGAAGTTATGAGACTTTGAACTAGTGTAAGTCAAAATGGCCAAATGACAAATTACTGTCCCTACTTCAGACATTTGTGTCATCCAACCTTGTCGTTTCTTTACTAATACAAAGTTTCAAACAGTTAAACAGATTGGCACAGGTTAAACCTAACCTTGATTAGTTCCACAAGCCTGTTTGCTGCAGTCATAAGAACTATAAACAAAAAAGGCACTGACTTTTACATGATCATAGAAGTCTAACCTGAGATAAGCCAGGCTGTGGGAAAAGTCTAGATTGGTGGCTGACCACTTATTTACTTTTTCTCTATAAACCTGTTCTCACTTCTAAAAGTCACTGGATTTAACTGGTATTTTGAAGGGCAGAGCTGCTTTAATGGCAACACAAATACAGTTAGTCATTATAAACGTATTTCCATTCTTTCCTCTGACATAACTACCTGAATCCAAGCTATGTAAAGGCCGAAGTATTCCCAAAGACCTAATTCAACATAATAGCCAAGGAGGCAGAACCAATTGTGAGATGTTTTAGCAATTACGTTAATTAGAAACAAGACAGGTCAAGACTAGCTTTACTCACACCTTAAAAAGCAGCAAGTAGATGTGTTCATTTTCATTTGGTTTTGTATGTGTTCTTACTTTTGAATATTAAAAAAAAAAAAAAAAAAAAAAAACAAGATGTGAAGAATAAGAAAAAACAGCTTAGTTTCTGTTCCTTCTTAGAAGTTTGTCTCTCCTGTAGGTTTTGAAAGGGAAGGTCTTTCTGAAAGCATCAATAAATATTCTAAATAAAGACTATATTCTTAGCTTCTACAGACAGATGTTCTGTAATATCGTAAATGCTATAGAGAAACATACCAAGTAAAGAACAGCAGTGCTACCCATTATCTGACTAATCTCAGTCTTAGAGCAAAGCTAACAAAGCTAACAGAAACAGGCATGCCAACAGTGCAAGAGTAAACAGTCAAATTAGAAGCTGGCATCACAATGTCATCACCCCTCCTCATTTTAAAGATGTTCTCATCTATCACCAATAGTACCCAAATGCCACAGCCTGCTTTAGCCTTTAATTTGTCCTCAACATATTCTAAGAAAGTGGGTCAAGAACTGCCCTTCTGAGAAGATGCATTAATTCTCAGACCCTAGTAGACTAATTCAGAGTTTCCAGCAAAACAGGGAACTGAAGAAAGGTGCCCAAGTCATTCTAACTCATCACCTCATTAAATCACACCATATGCATTTCCACTCAAAAGGCTAACATCTGTTGTTATCCCAAACTGATATTTTCCTGAAGACACATTACTGAAGGGATTCATAGAATAATTCAGATTGCTAGAGATATCTGGAGGTCATTTAGTCACTGACCAAGTTGCTCAGAACTCCACAAGGTCTTGAAAAGCCCCAAAGACAAAGACCATGCAGTCTCTTTGGGTAACCTGTTCCAATGCTTGATGGTCCTCACAATGAAGTTATCCTCCTTCTGTGAAGTGAATACCTATGTTTCACATTTGCTGCAAAAGCCATCTCACACAAAGTCAATTGTTTCAACTGAGATGGAAGTTTAAAAGTCTGTTGATTATAACATCATTCCTACTGTGGTATTTACAGTACTCTGTACTGTCTCAAAGAATAGTTTCATTACAGAAAAAATCACTAGATGGAGCTCCTAACTCCGAATACGAGAACCAGCTCAGAACCTGAAGACCCTATGTAACGTTAATAAATCATAACAAACAGATGACTACATCTAGATTACACTTTTTAATCTGAAGAATTTTTGGAGATCAGACAAGATATAAGTGTTTGCTATCGCTACTTTTTTCCCATAAACAGGTAGTCCACTGGTCAGCTACTCATTCAATAAGAATGAAATTAAGCTATTCCTATAGAGTGATATAAGCATGTCCAATGCAGTAGTTTTATCATGTAGGGATATCATTTATCAGGGTATCGTGTGCACATACTCAGAATAAAAGCACACAAGCATTGCATGCTAAAATAACTTCCAGTTGTCCGCAAGCCTTATAATGGAGACTAGACATAGTTTAATAGTTTAAGTTCCATGTTAGATTTATTTATTCACCTGACAATCATATTAAATGTTGCACTGAACTATATTTCATAATTATACTTTAGGTGAAACTCACTAATTACATACAACTGATGAACAGAAATGATCAAGTAACCAACTAGTTAACTGTTCAACAATAGATGAGGTGGTACATTTTCATACAAAGCACCAAGAAACAAATAGACTGCAAAATTAGGATGTTACACTTCCAAATGGAGTTCACTCCCAATAAATTAAGTCTATAATAAAACAGCCATCCAAAAATAATAAGCAACAAGGAAGGCTGTGGGGTGGTGTTTGTGTTTGTTTTTTTTTTGTTTTTTTTTTTTTTTGTTGTTTTTTTTTTTGGGGGGGGGGGTGTGCTATTAAATTCTACAACTAAGTGCATAGCCTTTTCATATAGACATTTCATCAACATCAGAATTAGCTAAATCAGACATATAATAAAATCATGTACTGTGGTTAATTTCACTGTTAAAGGATGCTGCTGAATGGCACCTGTAGACTTATATTCAGTCTTCCATAGTCCACACATGCCCTGGACTTTGTAGTCATTTATCTTTGATAGCATTTGGTTTTAGTCAGCTTAGGACCTTAAATCTGCTCACTTCAGCAGTCACACCTTGGGCATCTGTATTACAACAGTCAAAGAAACAGCATGATGTTGATCAGCTTAAAGGGACATGAAAAAAAAGCACATGCTCCATTTGAAATTTTCTAGCTTTTAGATTTCAAGAAGTTAATATAGAACTTAAGGTATAGAATTCCTACAGCATCTTTAAAGGCAAATGAAATGGCAGACGTATTGATAAAACAGGAACAGACTGAGATTCCAAACAGAATTGGTACAAGGGGGAAGAGATTAGTTGCAATACTTTGCTGACTCCCTTCAAAACACCTGCTCAGTCAATATTTCATTTCAATAAAAAACAAAGCTAAAAACATGTCAGAACATTATTTAAATTAAGTTCAGCTTCTCTTACATACTAGTGGAGTAGGGAGGGTAATACTAAAACTGACATTGGGAAAAAGTTCTGTAGCATAGCCAGAAGCAACTAAGCTGTTGCTGTTCTACTATGGGTTTATATATAATCTCTTGTTTGTAGCCTCCAAACATTGAAAAATCTTGTTTTGATTTTCCTCCAATTTGCCCTTACTCCATTAAAACTTGAACTAACTTCTGACATCTATCTGTTGGATGGCAAACAACAGTTCACCTATAACCAAAGTTGTTTAATTAATGGTCAATATCTGGATAGCGCATGGAAGTGCAAGGCAAGATGTGATGAACACAAAAAAATGACCTGAGAATCAACAACTGGAATACTAAGAACCTTCCGTAAGATTGCTCAATAGCTACTGTTTTTTGTTGGTTTTTTTTAACTAGCACTCTAATACGCTTAGTTATTATAGACACATCTGGTTAAGCACTACAATAACAATTAAAACAATCAAAGATTAAGTCAACCTACTTTAAGGATATCTGGATGTTTCTTTATTAACTACAGGTGAGCCACTACATAGAGATACAAGTATATGGCATTAAATTTACAGGACTCAAAGTCATTTTATGAGGAAAGCTACCTAAGATCTCAGAGCAGACTACCACCATTTCAGTACCGTTTTGTTCTGTGCAGTTCAGTTTTGAGTGTTTCCTCTATATTTCAAACAAACCCACAAGTTTACATCATCATTTTAGATAAACCTAGTGAAACTTCTTAATGAATTATTCAGGATGATTTTACAGTAGACAATGGTTCAAAGCACAACAAAATTGCAATATGCAGTAGCCTTTTGACAGGAAGACAGTAAGCCTGACAGCTTTTGTTTAAGATTTATTCTACTTCTCTAACCTATCTTCATACTGGGTCTGGCTGGGATAGCGTTAACAGCTATGTTATGTTATGCAGCAGCCCATGTAGTGCTGTGCTGTGCACCTACAGCTAGAACAGCATTGGTATCACACCAGTGCGTAGTCTATTGCTGAGCAGTGCTGGCACTGCACCAAGACTGTCCAACACGCAGAAGACAGTAGGATGGCAAGAGGTGCGGAATGGCAACAGGGCAGCTGAGAAACCAACCAAGGGGATATTCCATGCCTTATGCAGTCACACTCAGCAATAAAAGGCATGGAAGGGAAAGGAGAGTGGTGCTCTCATTATGAAGACATCTGTCCTCCTAAACAACCACTATGTGTATTGAGGCCCTGCTTCCCAGGACACAGACAAACATTTCTCCTTGATGGGAAGTACAGAATAATTTTCTCTGTGCTTCTACAAGGCCTTTGTTTGGAGTTCAGCTGCCCAGCAAGGTAAAAATCACCACATACTTGTATTCTTATTCACAAAGAAAAAGTCAAATCATTTTTAATCAAGTTAGGTTTTCATTGCATTCATCAGTCCAAATAAAAAAGCGTTTTACTCTACCATTGCATGTAAGTACAGATCTGACTCAGACATCTTCTGAAAAAGCAAGTCCAGTGTAGAGACAGCTCTTGAACTCATGGATTTCACTTTCACTTCCATTGTTAGAGACAATGTTACCCCACTTTTAGGGCTTCAACAAAGATTAACTAAGGGTTACCGAATTAAAAGTTGCACTAGCTCACTATGGAGATTTCAGAAAAAAAAATAAACCAAAACATAAGAATAAGCTTACCTTCACGCTTAGCTCCAAATTGGTATTTTCCACTACTGAAATGTGGTAAGGAAAATATAAGTGAGCCCAATCCTAGCATAAATGCTGAGAAAGCCAGCCATCGTGGTTTGTGCCCTCTTTCTCCAAAGAAAGATACGAAAAGTGACAATATACAAAAAGCAATGTCATAGCTTGCAGAGATTAAGCCAGTGAGAGAACTGTTCAACTCATAACGCTTCTCAATTGTTGAAATACTAATGTTAATCAGGCCATTTACCACAATACCTGCAAGAGAACAAAAAAAACATACTTAGTCAAAAGTACTTAATTTGATGGGGTTGCAACAGTAAACTTACTATTGTGTAACAGAAGGGTTACAATGAATATACTTGCAAAGCCACGCTTTAAGGTATTTATTAACATTAAAATCTGAGCATATAGTGGATTAACACATTGCCAATTTAAACCAGCCAATCTGCACAGGAACTACTCCATTTTATTCTCTCCTGTGGGCATTAAAGATTTAACACTCAAGTATTCATCCAGCAAACTATCATGCCCCAAGCTCTGCTAATGTATTCCATTCAGATTCCAGATTCAGTTTGAAGCACAAACTTCAAAGTGACTATATTACGTTTTCAGAAGATACTGTACAAATTAAAATTAATTAGTCAAGGTAGTGACCTGCATTAGACTACAAACTAAGACTGAATCAAGTTATTTAACAATACATAGCCTTCAAATAATTGTATCAAACATATTTCCTCCCTATGATCACAAAGAAAAGATATAAGAAGGCTTTTGAACATGCATCTTCCACTACAATATTAAAAAAGTATAAAGCTATTTGAAAACACTGCAACTCCTTCAGGGCAACTGAGGTGATTTACTTTAACTGACAAAAATGTTTGCCCTCTGAATCTTTATTTTCTCTGAAGCTGAAGTATCAGACGACCTGGAAAAAATAGGCCTTGCAAGAACTGCCCTACTTAGGCAGAGGCAAAAAGCAAACTCCAAAAAACAACTGATCCAAAAGCAGAAGTTAAGCCAGTTGCAGTTTCCAGTGAATGCTTATGCACACCGTGCATTTTTACAAAAGATTTGGCTGCAGGTACTAATTTCTATCTGCCTCATGTTCTGTTTGCATTTGGGACAATGCAAAGTAGCTAAAGTTTATTTTTAACAGTCCCGAAAATATGATTCTGTTACAAATGAGATGAATATCTGTACTTTATAACATTGCTAAATAACTCCCTGATAGTCTAAATAAATTGTGCCTGTAATAAAATGTATACATTGGGAAAGTTAGGAGGTCTTGAAGTCACAGCTGCAAATAAGATTCAGAGTTCTGAAACCTCAGAGATGAGTGTTTAGCATCTCTTCAGACACAGGCCCTATAGTTATCCCTCTTATTCCTAAAAATTCGAACAAGATTCTCTACTATTGTTCCAAGAACAGCACAGGAAGACGGCTGGCTGGGGACGGCAATAGATTTAAGTTAGCTTTCAACAAGCATTGCACTGTCCAGAACTGCAACTACACAAAGCTGAATTTCAGAGCTGTCTAGAGTCCCCTACTTATTAAAAAAATTACTCTAGAACTGTGATCAACCAGCTGTTTTCCTATCACTGGAATCTTCCCCACAACTAAGCACTTCAGCTTTCTGTACCAAGAGCCACCTCCTTACAATCTTAATTTTCTGATACACCACTGTGGCCTTTTTATTAAGATAGTTTCACCTGTCAGTCTGGCCACCACACTTAAATTCATATAGGATTAACAGAAGTATTCAAGTGTGTCTCCATGCAATTATTTATTCCTTTGGAAACTTTCTTCTAAAGGAGCAGTGACCAAAGAACAATGCTAGCATGAAGGAATGAACAAACAAATTTTCCTATTTGAAAAGCACATTGAACATTTGCTAAAGCTTTAAAACATTCATGTGAAGTAAGTGACCTACTCAACGAGTTGATTACCAAATTAGAAGGCATTGTCTTTTGCTTGTTGTTTAGCTGTCTCCTTTGAATTTATAACCTAAAAGCTATAAAAAACCTTGCAATGCAACCTTGCAATGCAATCCAATTTTATTGGATAATTAGATTTCAACTGTAAAAATGCAGATGTGATAAATGGCAGCACAACTTCTCTGATGCCATCATCTAGTGGATAACCACTAAAGTCTCCTCAGGAAAAACATAACCTGTTTGATCTCAACACTTAAATAGTAGTATAGAGATTATGTTTTAACTGTCGACATCCAAAACATTACTGTCCTACCACATGCTTAAGTACACCATGCACTGATCCATAAAACACCGATTAATCATAAACCAAGTTCTTTTGCTCTAACAAAAAAAAAAAAGACCATATTTTATTCATCCATTTACCAAGGAGTACTCTACAGTTATTGTAACAGATTTAAAGCAGTAGTTTGCAGACACTCCATTAAAATAAGTGTCCTTCCAGTAACAAATCTAATCAGGATATAAAACATTAGTGTTACCTAGAATTTTCAGCTAGATTAGACTGGGCCAATCTCAAAGACTAGTTCTGTTGCTTTGTTTAACAGAAGTATTACTGACATCTAAAATAAATAGACTTTCTTGTGTTCAAAGTAGTGAGATAACTTTTACCTTGTGTGCTACTGTAACTATGAACTGCAGCATATCCAGTTACTGTATTGCAAGACGCAATCATACATTTATGCAATTCAAGTGCCATACAGAAATCAGGTATTAGTCATGTAACTGTGTTCTACGCAAATAAGTATTTTCTGTTCTGGAAATACAGGTTTCACCTGTACTTGAAACAAAAACAGACAAAAACAGAGTTAAGTTTCACCTGGAATCTACTAATTAGCTGAAATAGAGGAAATCAGCTGCTACTGATAACAACCACCTCTCTTCTAGGCCAGCTAGAAAGTAACCTGAGAAGCACATGACCTCAGTTACACACACACACTTCCTCATACACTGCAGATAACTACCTACCGTCTTCACTCAGTCTGTAAAGGGTCAACTGCAAAGACTTCTACACATCAGGAACATGTTAATGATTACTTCATTATTGTTCAGCACAGTAGGATAAAGTTTTCCTAGAGGTACGTTGTCAATACAAAATGTTTACATTTTATCTTCCTCAGTGATTATTGCTGCAATTTGGAGAGTAAATCAAATACTTAGAAACAAACCCAGAGTACAGCAGCAGTTTAGATGAAAACATGCACCACACAACTAGGATTTGGAAGTTACCTAAACCCTGGAACTGCAACACCTGAATATTTTTGCAGCATCACATACAGCACTGAATCTTGTCTGTAAACTGTTCTTGTTTTTTCTGCTTTTCAAAAAAGGGTGGCAGTTCTAGTCTTCACTGCCCAGTTTCCTCCCACAGGCTAGCCAAAGCAAAAGGTACTTGTTCAGAAAGTCCAGATAACAAATCTTTAAGTATGCCACAAAGTATACGGTAGCCAGGCCTACATCAGCTTTCAAAGAAACATCAGATGTTTCCATACACTAAGGCCCAAAATCTGAACTAGATTATAGATATCCCTCTGAGGTCTAGCATACATCTATGCATCTATGCTTATGGTAACAAGACCAAAGTCAGCATCTTAAGGAACACACATAGCATCTTAAGGGGACAGATATTCTGGAGATTTAAAAATTTTTTGCTGTTGAAAACCTACCCTTTTATTAAAAGGTAAAATTCAAGTGATATTATTCAGCCAAACAAGCACTCAACACAACCTAGATTTTAAGAAACATTGCTATAATAAGTTGAAGTGCTGGAAGTAGTCAAGATGCAGTTTAGTACAATATATTCTGAAATGTTTCGATGTCAGTTTTCGGTCATGTTCAGTTTCCTATCTCTAATAAGTCTTCGGCAACTCAGTTGTCAAAGAAGTCTGTTATGTAAGAAATTCTTCTGTTGTGTATCCAGAGAAGGGCTACGAAGCTGGTGAAGGGCCTGGAGCACAAGTCCTATTAGGAGTAGCTGAGGGACCTGTGGTTGTTTAGTCTGGAGAAGAGGAGGCTCAATTGAGACCTTATTGCTCTCTACAACTACCTGAAAGGAAGGTGTGGGGAGCTGGGGGTCGGCCTTTTCTCACAAGTGATAGGACTAGAGGGAATGGCCTCAAGTTGCACCAGGGAAGGTTTAGGTTGGAAATGAGGAGACATTTCTTCTCAGAAAGAGCAGTCACTGAAATGAGTTGCCTAGGGAGGTGGTGGCGTCTCTGTCCCTGGGAGTGTTCAAGGAAAGGTTGGCCATGGTGCTTAAGAACATGGGTTAGTGGGTGACACTGGTGGTAAGGGGATGGTTGGACCAGGTGATCTTGGAGGTTTTCTCTAATCTTTATGATTCTAAAATTGATTCTGACTGATTCTTTTTACTGTTAGAGACAGTGTGAGCTAAGGCAAGAAAACTTAACAGTAATCATCTCCTGCTCATAACAGCTGCAGCATGGCTTCTCAAATGCAGAGAAAGAACAACAGATACTACCCAAAACTCTAGACACTTTCCTAACCTAAAAGATGTATGTTAAGAAAAACAAGATTGAAAACAGGTTAAAATCAAAAAGAATTTGTGAAGACATGCTCTGAGAGACACTTGTTCTTCTACAAAATTTTCCCATGCAATGTGAGCAGCAGTCATATTTTTCTCGGTGTAAGAAGAGCCCCCAGCTCAGCTCTCCCAAGACCATCCCAATGATCTCAGTTTGGTTCCAGGCAGGTGTACAGCCATCCACACCCTGGTTGCCTTCAGCACAAGCAACTTGCTCTCTTAGCACAGGACCTGTGCACACTCTCCCCCAGCCACATTCTTTATGTGCAACACAGATCAGCTTTAAAGCCTCAGACTTTTTCAGGTGACACAACTTTCTTTTCTAGCTAGTCCTATGAAGTGCTAAACTGAAGGCTCTCTAAAGTCCTAACAAATCTCATCACCAACTACAGAAAATAAGGGTGAGAATACCTGAAGCTGAACAACAGAAATTTAGAGCAAGCTGAACTTCGCATTCCCCTAAAGTTAAGCTGTTAGTTAAGCATTAGACAGATACGTGCACTGTGATCCACAGAACAAGATTAGACTTTTGAAAGCCATCTTAATCACCCAGGGTTCCACCCAACCATGCCAAGCTTTTTTTTTTTTTTTTTTAAATTAGCAGTCAGGTAACAAAATGCACAGCAGCTCTGTGTACGCTTATAGCTCATGCTTTGTTTTCTGGCTTTTATGTTTTGTTGTGAGTGATGGGGAAGCAGTACCGACAGGAGCACAACGCTGGTAGGGCCAAAGCCTCGGCGGTGTTCAGAGGCAGGCAGAAAAAGAAAATAAAAAGAAGAATAGAGTTGAGTACGGAGAGCAGCATTGTGCAAGCAACTTCCCTCTCCAGCCCTGGGGTACTTTCTTCCCCTGGCGCAGCCGCTACCGCCACAGCTCAGCAATGGCACCGGGCTCGGGCAGCTCCGTGCTGGAACCAGCACCTCTGTGCCCTACCCTGCGGCCCGGTGTCGGCTGGCCCGGGGACAGACACACCGCCACCTGCCCAGGGCTGCAAGCCCGCGGTTACCTTGGAAGATGGCCAGCAGGCTGTAGGCAGCCAGGTAGCCCTCGGGGTTGTTGCAGAGCTGCAGAGCCTTGGGGGTGCACCGGCCCCAGCCGCACGGACCCTCCTCGGCTGCCTCCGCCACGCCTCGGGACGGGGCTGGGAACGGGGCTGGGGCTGGTGCCGGGGCTTCAGCATCGGCACCAGCACGGCTCGCGTGTCGCTGGCCGCTGAGGTCGGGGCTGGGGGGCTCAAAGGCCGGGTTCTCGATGCCGTCTCCCTTCATGCCGGTACCGGCTGCGAACAACGCCGGGGCGCGACGCTCTCCCTAAATACCGGCGGGGAGGGAGGGAAGGAGGGCGGGGCGGCACCGGGCCCGGCTCGGGCCCCGCAGGAGACAGGGGCAGGGGCAGGTGGCGGCGGCTTCCCCCTCCTCCCGAGGCCGAGCCCGGCCCCGCCACGCCACGCCCTGGCCGGGGCAAGGACGGCGGCGGCTGCCCCCGAGGAGCGCCCCGGGGCCGGGAGGGCAGGGCCGGGCCGTTAGGGCTGCCGCGGCCGTTGCCAAACACCTCGGAGCGCTCCTCGGGACGGCTGCGGAGAAGGGGGAGCCCAGCCCCGCCGCGGTGCTTTCCCGCTTTAGGCAAGCGAGCTGGCACGCTTCCCTCGGTGTGGAAACCCACTCACAATCCACCCCCCACCCCCCCAAAAAAAAAAAAAAAACACAACTGGCCTTTGCAAATGTCATCCTTACAAAATGCCATTCCCCGGCTGCAGCGTAGAAAGTTTCCACCCGCAGGAGCTTCCCGTCATCGAGCAAGTCACTCGGACACCGGCCGCGGTAACTTGTCGAGCACACAAGGAAGTGCGGGGTGGGAATTACTTCAGTCGTCTGTGCAAGATCGACCGGGAAGGAGACCAGGGATCACTTAGCTGCCACCACTAGCGTTAATCTAGGGTAGCACAGGTGTGTCTCGCAGAGTTTTTCACCTTTTCGAGAGTGCAGTGCTTTAGAGGTAAGTGGAATAAAGTGGAGATGCCATCAGTGGCTTTGGCTCAGGGTTGCACTGAAAGCTTGGGCATCCTCCTGAATTCCCTGCTGAATTCCCCTCCTGCAGTCCCAACCTCACTTCCCATGGTGTCACAGCTCGTCAGAGGGAAGTATGCACTTTCAAATATTTGTTAGCAGCTACATGGAGATAACCCTCTGAAAAACAAAGCAAAGCAATGACAAATAAAAATAAAAATAAAAATAAAAATTCTCCCTGCTGCTGCTGCTCTTTCTAGGGGCAATGGCAGGAGCTGGGACCTGCGGGGTTCCCTGGACCTTGGACCTTCCTCACCTGCCCCTGCCTCAGCTACCTCACAGTCCCCCTTGGGCTTTGCCCACACCCTACAGCCAGAGCCCACAGGTAGCTACTCCCCAGCAAATCATTCCTCGGCTAGTCAGTGATGGCCCCAGACCCTGAAATTAGCTTGTCATCACTTCGGTCTGTAGACAGGGATGTTTTTTCCTCATCTGGTTACCAAAATATATCCCTGTAGCTAGCCTCTTGGGAGGTCTAAGGATGTGCCTAAACTAGCTGGCAAGCTAATCTGTTTCAGGAATAGCATATCAGTAAGGTCATCTTTGCCTATGTGGATTTTTTTTTTTTTATTGTTTGTTTGCATTTTATTGTATTTTTTCTTTCATCTAATTAAAATAAAATATGACATATCATTAGAAGTAATATCCTGATCTTCACTAAAGCACTTATGTGCTAAAGTAGTAAGAATGATCCACTAAACTGCTAAATAATTGTACCGTCTTCCCTTGATCTGCTTGGTCTGTCAGGCTTTTTGTTATCTTCATCTACTGGGCCCCCTCCCAGATGATGGTTTTGGTTTTATCATCACAGGAAGGTTACGGAAAGGAAGGGAAAAAGAGAAGTGGAGCTCACTGTGAAAAATAGTCTGCCCAGCTGAAGTCAAGAACATTTTTTAAGAAAGTGTAGGAGTTGTAGTACTGTGGTGTCTGCTCTAGGCCCTTACAGAATGAACCAGAGAATTAAATAGGAATGAACTCTCAAGAGGGTTTATGCCACCTACTAGAATACAGATTTTAGGAGAAAGCCACAGGGAGGGGGAGACAAATAGAGAAATAAAATACGAGGTATATTTGCACTGGTTTTATTGCTTGAGTGATACTGTTGCTTCTTAACAGGCAATTTCTAGAGAAATGCAGCAGATCCTAACAATTTTTATAAAATGCTTTATTATGAGACATCATTTAAAACTATTATATAAGTTTAAATTCACAACATTCGAGACTAGATATACAACCCACCTGAAAATGTCAATCAACAACAGCTTTCTAGGAAGGTATCTAGACTGCAGAGTTAAAAACGATAATAGATGTTAAGGGGAATAATTTGATGGACTGGATGGAAATTGCTGCTGGAAAAGGTGAATGTGACCATACAATGTATGTGTATTTTTATTAGAACTAATTGTGGTGGTGTAGCAGTAGGTAGTCAAGCACCACCACACCTCTATCTCACTTCATCTCCTCATCAGGAGAGGAAGAGAAGATAGATGAAAAAAAAAAAAAAAAAGCACATGGGTTGAGATAAAAACTGGGAGATCATTCATCAATTACCATCATGGGCAAAACATACTCAGCATAGGGAGACTAATGCTATTTATTGCCTATTGATAGCAGACAAAAGCAGAGAGAAACTAAAAGCAAACTAAAATACCTTTCCCATGCATCGGCCACCCTATTCTACCTCCTCCCCTCAAACAGCGCAAGGGAACAGTGAATGGGGGCTTCAGTCAGGCCTAGACACTTCATTTCAGCTTCTCATTCACTCCTTAACAGCCTTCCTCTGCCCCTGCTCCATGTGGGGTCCCTGCCATGGGATACCGTCTTTCCCGAACTGATCTTGTGTGGGTTTTCCACAGGCAGCAGCTCTTCAAGAATCAATAAACTACCATAAGGAAAAGAAAGACAAAAAGAAAAATCTGAAACAAATGATCAAACCGACCATATTATTTTTTTATTCTAAGTTCAAAGGTGATTAATCTTTAAGGGGGGGAGAGTTTGGGAGCAAACTTCTAATAGATTTATTGAATTATAAAACTCTTTTGACGGAGCACAATCAATTTATGACTAGAATAAAGGCACAAGAATTGCTCATCTCTGATGTCTTTTTCTGATCCAAAGTTCCTGTGAAGTGGGAATGGGAAACTGCAATCTAGGATAAATAAAACTGATGTATCACACTGAAATACATTTTGGGGAGGCAAACTAGTATTTTAAAGAATAAATTTGCTATGTTGAAAAAAAATTGCTATATTTGGGGAACTATTTTAAATCCCTCTTCACAGTCTTGTATTTGTTCCCTTGCAGCTTCTGCAGATTCAGAAATCCTAGGAGTTCTCCTGTTGCTTGGTGTCATGGCATGCCATGTTGTTCATCAGACATAAATCCACCACAGGAATAAGACCTGTGGATTTGCTTAAGAAATAGAGATTAATTTTAAAATGTTTGAGAAATGTTATTCTCTGAATTTGGAAAGCAGTTGAGTTTTACATTCAGTAAGGTGAAAAGTACATATGTAAAACTTTTTTTCAAGCATCTCAAAACCTGTCAATGGGTAGCTGATAATGTAAACTGTTTGTAATAATAGGGTTCAGCTAAGAATAATGACGTATATAGAGAGAAAATAAATAAAATGTAACTACAGTGTCTTTCTTGTGAAGAATTTGGGGGGTAGGGTATGAAGGGAAAGACATGTCTGTAAAAAAAATTACGAAGCTTTGTGGATATTCTGTGTGACATTCTGCTCTCATTTAAAGGCCAAGTGGTATACAGCCCTACTTTCTCATTGTAAGAAGATTACGTCCCAAAAATATAGCACAACATTTTGTCAGTACAATACTTCCATTGACTCTACCAGATGTAAAATAAGATGCAAAGTGGATTGTGCTGGATTCTTATAATACGTTTTGAGTTAATTGATCTAGGTTGGATTTCATACAAAATAAATTGTTAAACAGTTTGATTTCTTCTATTGAAATATCTTCATTTCTATGAGTTTTTGTGTTTGTTTGTTTGTTTGTTTTCCAGTGAAGAAAAAGTTTGAATCTTGAATTTTTATCTATTTGTTGATATTCAAAAGGAAGAAATTAACATCTCTTCTAAGTATACTTCCCCATTTTGGTGGTTTAACACTATAGGTATCTCAGCACAACCACTACTCTCAACAGAAGAGGAGAAAACACATGAAAAAAAAAAAAAAAGAAGCACGTAGGTGGAGATAAGGATAAAGGGATCACTCAACAATTATCATCACAGGCAAAACAGTCAGCATAGGGAGATTAATATATTTGACGACCTATTACTGACAAGCTAGAGAAGCGAGAAACTAAAAACAAACTAAAAACACCTTCCCCCCATCCACCCTCCTCTATCTCCTCTCCCTGAGTAGCACAGGGGAACAGAAAATGGTGGCTGTGGTCAGTCCCTGATGCTTTGTCTCTGCCACTCCCTCACAGTCCCTCTCTTGCCCTGTTCCACGTGGGGTCTCTCAAATGGGATGCCGTCCTTCCTGATCTGAGCCTGCAGGGGCTGCCCACAGGCAGCAGCTCTTCAAGCACTGCTCCCACACAGCTCCATACCACGGCGTCCATCCATCCCCCAGGAGCAAACTGCTCCAGCACGGGTCCCCCAAAGGTGGGTGGCAGCTCCCCCCAGACCCCCTGCTCCTGCGTGGGCTCCTCTCCACGGGCTGCAGCTCTGGCCCGGGGTCTGCTCCTGCAGGGGCTCTCCATGGGCCGCAGCCTCCTCCAGGCCACATCCACCTGCTCCACCGGGGGCTCCTCCACCCATGGGGGGGCTGCAGCGTGGAGATCTGCTCCATGTGGGACCCATGGGCTGCAGGGGGACAGCCTGCTCCACCAGGGGCCTCTCCCTGCACAGCCCGCAGGGGAACTGCTGCCCTGTGCCTGCAGCACCTCCTGCCCTCCTGCGGCACTTACCTGGGGGCTGCAGGGCTGCTTCTCTCACATTTTCTCATTCATTCCTCCCAGCTGTTGTTACACAGTAGGTTTTCTTGTTTGTTTGTTTCCCTTTCTTAAATCTATTCTTCCAGAAGCACACCCAGGTTCGCTCACTGCCTTGGCTCTGGCCAGTGGTGGGTCCCTGTTGTATCCATCTGAAACTGGCCCTTATCTAACGTGGGCCATCTTCTGAACTCAGCTCATAGAAGTTCCCCCTGTAGACTCCCTGTGCCCACTCTCATCACAAAACCCGTGCCACATAAACTCAATACAGGCAGGCATAGGAACTGGGATACGTTAGCACCCCAAAAGACTCATAATAGAGCAGAATGTAGCCTGTTTTCTTGGCTTGCAGAACCAGAAATTTAATACATCAGTCATCCTTTTCTTGACCAACTTCATTGTTTCATATCTGAACTAAAATCTTAATTCCATTTAAATCCTGATGACATATTTAATTTGGAAACAATATAAAATCAGCATTTAGATTTTTTCTGTGTAGTTGTCTCATTATTTATGCAAAAATGATCTGCTTTTGTTTCTTTTTATTCTTTTGAAAGTGAACAAATTAAAACCTATGGAGTACCTAGGTGATTTTGTGCTGTAGGATCTGAACTAGTTAAAGGTGTCCCTAAATGACATTGTGCCTCAGGGCAGTCATGTGATTCTGCCAAAGTAGCATTAACTTTACAGTGTTGGTACCTTTAGTGTTTTGTGTCTATGCTAATTTAAATAAACTATCATTTAATCGACCTTATGTCTAATTCTGTCAACAGTAGGGGTACAAAGAACCAACATCAATTTTTCCATGTTTTGAGCATATGACGAAAGAAAAATTTTCTTGGAGGGTTATCTTGTTAAAGGCTTCAGTCATGGACCTTCTATTTTTACTTCTGCAACATTTTTCTCCTTGGGAAGATGAGCCAATTTATTCTGCAGTGGTATATATCTAAGTGTAAAGACATTAGTCTTTACAAGTTTGTTTTACATAGTTAGTGATAGTAAAGGGGCTAAACTGGTGTCCTGAAATTAATTCCTACATTTATTACCATTGTTTGTTAAACTGTCTATTGAATGTTACCCAGTGTGAACTCGAGGCATCTCCTGTTTGTATCTCAGTACTGTAGTTTACTTCTAACCAAATCTTGCCTGTTTTCTTCAGATTTCATGTTTCACATTCATTGATAATGTGACAAAATTAACAGTCATTGATTTCTCACATAGTGAGTTCCATGGATTGTTTTCTACTCTTGGAATCTAATGAACCGATGAAGACAGAAGGACCAATTATTTCATTTAGTTTCAGAAACACTAGTTTCAGTGTTTTCTAGAGCTTGACAGTCTCTTTTTTTCTGTTTTTGCCCTTAGTTTTGTTTGTTTGTTTGTTTGTTAAGGTCTGACTCTTTGTTCCATCAGCAAATACATGACCTCTAGTGGCAAGCTGTTAGTAATGATTTATGAAGTAAACTAAATTCTGCATATGAAGAGCAGGAGCAGGTACTCCACAAAGTTTCTCTCTTAAATGCTTATCTGACCATGATGGCAGCTCCTTTTTTTTTTTTTTTTCTTTTTTTTAGCAGTGAATTTAATCTGTAACATTCATACGGTAAGTGAAAATGCACTCCACCTTTGTGATCATTCTACTGCTCGGTCTTCATTCTCAGTTTCCTTATATTCATTCCTGGTGAGGCCACACCTGAAGTACTGTGTCTAGTTCAGGGCTCACTAGTACAAGAAAGACATATAGCTGCCAGAGTGAGTCCATTGAAGGGCCACTAAGATGATGATGTAGAAAAGGGAGGATGAGAGGAAGGTGTTTTCAGTTTGTTGTTTTTTTTTGTTGTTGTTGTTGTTGTTTTTCTCACTGCTCTAGCTTGTCACTAATAGGTAGTAAATTATATTAATTTCCCTATGGTGACTATGTTTTGCCCATGATGATAATTGTTGAATGATTCCCCTTGTCCTTATCTCCACCCTTGGACCTTTTTCATTGTATCTCTCCCCTCCTCCCTCCTTTCACTTTGAGGAGGGGGAGTGAGAGAGTGGTTGTGGTGAAGTTCAGCTGCCCAGCTGAGTAAAACCACCACACGTGCTCAGAGAGATGCTAACTGTGCTGTGACTAACTGTGACTTTTTCCCTGGCCCTGCTTGGATCAGGCAGACAGGACACCCAGATGGTGAGCTTGCAATAGCAGGGGTGAGCAGTATGGGGACACCTCACCCTGGGAAGCTGAGAGGGCTTCCTTCTTGAGGGACCCCTCCCCAGGCCAATGAATGACTACGGCCTCCTTCTTCCTTTTCTAGTGTGACAGACATTGCTGCAGTATCAGTGACAGGGAGCAGCTAATCAACCTCAGCTCTCCCCAGCCCACCACAGCATGTAGATAGCATGGCCATGAACCTGGACAATCACTGCCCCATATGCCTCAACATCTGGGGTGATTCAGCTTATGCAGTGCCATGCCTCTACCAGCTCTGTTTCACCTGCATCCAGCAGTGGACTGACAGCAAGCACAAGTGCCCTCTCTGCAAGAGGAAGACTGAGCTTTGCAGTGCACTCAAGACAGGTGAATGACAAATTTCAAGAGTTCATCATGAGAGCATCTGCAGCAGCGTCAGTCATCACCTGCCAGGCAGGAACAGCTCAGGAAGGCCCAGCTGCCCTTGTCCCAAAGCAGCCTGGCCATGTGTTGCAGGGCTGGTGCCCAGGGCTTCTGTGGGCACGCTCCACCAGCACAACTGGGTGTACCTCTTCCAGGCGAACCCATCGCTGCTCCTGCCCCTGCTGTCCTGGCTGTGCCAGCTGCTGGGGCTCATCTCTGGGACCAAGTGTTCATAGGCACTCATGCTGAAGAATTCTTACACTGGTACCCTGTGTCTCTCCAGCCTGGAGAAAGAGCTCCTGGTCAAACTGCTGGAGCTCAACCACTGGAAATGTACAGCAATATTTGTACACCATTTAACTGGTGTCACTGTGTGATCATACAGCAGGGAGACCCACAGTTTGCTGGGCCTTGGTATCTCCCACCCTGCCGCAGAACAGCAGGCAAGAACCACAGGTACCCCCCAGCCCAGCTGCCGCCCCAGCAGTGACTCCTGCCCCCAACCCAGAGCCCTCCAGCAGCCCCAGGGAAACCAACATGGAGGAGCTTCCTAGCACCTCAGGAGATGGCCTTTGTGAAGTCCCAGATACCCCCTGCCACCCTTGTTGATGTCCCCAGGGAGCGAGAAGTCCTTAATGGAGAGCCAAGGGAGGCTGTGGCAGGTCTCTCCACTTCCAGCTGGGGCAGGGACCACCCATATGGGGGCCCCAGTGGGTCCCAAAGAGGAAGGCCTCCACCTCCCAGGCCTTAGGACCACCCCCCAAGAGGTCACACCACTGGTGATGCTGGGACAGTGGCCCCAGAGCTGGTGAGACCATGGACAGGCCAGCTGCTGGGGCATGTGCCAGCCCCTCAGGACACAGAGAAGTCCTCAGTGTCTCACTATCACAGAGAGTAGTAAAGCAATAAAATTACAGGAAAAAGTCTCAGTACTGTCAACAATGCATTGGTCATTGCCATCCCCACCCCTGCTGCCGTCCCTGCCTCTTCCTGCTGCTGTGCCCACGGCCTCCTCACATGACCACTGCACCCAGAATCCGATGGGTTCAGTTTGGTGGGAGAGGGTAATGCCACCCTTTGCCAGGAGGGCTGGGGTATTCGTCTCGGCATTTCCCTCCTGAGGTGCCCAGCACCACTGCTTTGCTCCCACTGAAAGTGTGTGCTGCCCAGCTGCAGGCCTGCAGCTCTGTAGCTGCTCTCAGCGATAGGTTTGCAGCCAAGGGGTGCCCAGAGCCAGCCTGTGCCCATCCCCATCACCCCAGGCCTTGCCTCCCGCTCACTACCCCCTCTGCCCCTGGGCCTCAGGGCTCTGCCTCCTGTCAGCCTGTGCAAATTGGAACACAGGAGGTTCCTTCTGAACATCAGGAATCACTTCTGTACTGTGCAGGTGACAAAGCACTGGAACAGGTTGCCCAGGACAGGTCTTCTTCCTTCGTGATCTTCAAAAGCCATTTGGATGTGGTCCTATGCAACCTGCTCTAGATGTTCCTGCTTGATTGGGTGGGAATGGAGGAGTTAGAACAGATGAGCTCCAGAGGTCCCTGCCAACCTCAGACATTTTGTGGTTCTGTTATCCGCCATAGAAAAGTTTTCAGCAGCAGAAAAAACGCATCTGTTTATGTGGGATGATGCAGTTCTCCCACTTCACTGTTTTAGTTACCATTGGCTTTGCCGTTTTATTAACAGAGGATATTGTTATGATTACGTGTCTAGCAGATGAGTCTATTGAGTATTTTGAGCTTTACAAAATGTTTCTGAAAAAAAAAAAAAAAAAAAAAAAAAAAAAAGATGTGTAGAAAGAAATTTGATAGTATGTTAGAGACACCACTGCAAAAGCAACTCAGTTAATGTTAAGGCTGTACTGAGTGTAGAGTTAAAGCTTCAAAAAGAGTTGATAAACTATGATTGTAAGATTTGGGCACCTGTTCCAACACTTCATATTTTTATCTTAAAGAATTGTAGGAGAGAGTTGAATTTTCTCAGGAATGCCTCAGGCTTTTCTAAGTCAGGGACATTTTCAGTTTTGTAGTTAGTTCTGTTATAAAGGATAAAACAATTGATGGAACTTGCTGTGCAATCCAAAGGATCAAGATTTTCTTTAGCAGTTCTTCAAATTAGACTCATATAGTACATGAACAAGGCTTATAATCAGCTATGATTATAAATATTTCTGTGTAGATATATGGATATTAAAGTAAATTAATTCACATAAATATATAAGCCCTGAATCTGTTGCTGTGACTTTGAGAAATGTTTTAATGTCAAATATTTCCAACTGTTCTAGACTTTTACTGCAGATTTTTGGCATCAAGTGCAATAAAGCTGAAATTGCACAATTCTGCTCCACATTTTCATTGAAGCAGCAAAACTTGTCAGGGGTTTTCCAAGGATTTTCCCTCCTTCAAAATATATAAAGTTTCTGTTTGTTTAGGAGGTTTCAGTCTGATTTCATTTACTAGCTATTATCCTCCTGGCCAAAACCAATATTTCTGTTAATGATTCTTGGATAGGTTCTTTTCTAAAATTTCTTATTTTCTAAATAAGTGTGCTTGCTTAATCATGATAATTATATGTGTGAAATATAAAAACTGGAAACTACTATATGCATTACAACATGGTGTTTGTGCGTGAAAATTGTCAAGTTGATGAAATCCCTAGAATATCTATATCTCTGTCAAAAAATAATCCATTGGCAAATTAAGATTTTTAAAATTGCTTTGTACAGACGGATCTAGAAATGAAACTTTTCACCTGATGCTTGTGTTTTATGTTTCTCTTAAACTAGAAGAACAGCAAAATTGTGATATTAACTTAAAATTAATTTAAAAATTAAGAACAGTAACTGGGAAAAAAAAAATAAAATAAAAAGTGAAAACTCAAATTCAGTTACACTGGAGTTTAAAATATTTTTAGCAGTAAATTACTTAATTTCCCTTCTCCAGCATCCCATTGAATATATTGATGAAGTGGATTTGATTCTCAGGTTATTTAAAATAGATGTAAGAGAATAAATAAATAAATAAATAAATAAACCGTTCATATGTTAGAAGTTATAAAATGCTTTAGCCAACTTAACAAAGATTGAAAAAGACACTCACAGCCATATTTCACAGCCATACCAGAGTAACAGAAGAACAGTAGAGAGAAAAGGTATCAGAAAGATTTCTAGCCATAAGTGAATCAATAACTACACCAGGAGGGCATGTAGCATACCCATCAAAAATGGCAGGAGACATCTGACCACAGCAATGCACAGGAAGATTTTGACAGATCAAGGGGCACTTCATACTGTCACCAGTTTATGGGATACAAGTTAATGTTGATTGCTTGAATTTCCAACAGTTTGTTACACATTACCTTGGGGTAAAACAAACACACCGTCTTAACAGTCTAATCAAAGAACTGTTAGTCCAATTACCAATTACTAATTAATACATGTATAGTTCAAGTAGTATACAGTTAAAATGACATATAAAGAAATATCTAGTGTCTGCCCCCTATCTGGTGTTACATGCACACTCCCAAAGATCCCATGGGTCACTAGTTTCAGTTTGAATCGTGGGGGCAAGTGTGGCAAGTCATACTGAGTTTCCAGTCAGGCCAAGTGAAGTCATATAGGCTATGCAAATTCAGGCAATACAAAGGCTGACAAGTCTTGAGGATGGTGTCATATCAGCCTAACAAAAAACCTTGTCTTGTTGCAAGCAACAGCATTCATATTTACTGGGCTACTATGCACTTTGCACCCACACGACTCACAAAAAAGGATATTGCCATGGGAAGGTCCAAGTGAACAAGACCCCCTATGACCCTATCTGCTGCGAGTCAGCACCTCCAAACAAGTGATGGTCAGGCTGAGATGAGGCAAGGAAGTGGGCAAGGGGATCATGTGCAACCCATAGTTGTGGGAGGGAGAGTGGGGGAGCAGGGACAGCAGCCAGGAATCACTTCCTGCAGGCCTGCAGGCCATCACCACCAGACCAGAGAATTGTGATGAGGCTGGTGCCAGGCACAACTGGCCAGTCTGGTCCAGGGGGCAGGGGCTGGGCACAAGACACAGGGCACAGGGACCAAGGGCAGGAGCCAGGGCTTGATGCAGCTATTTGGAAGTCAGGGGCTGCCACAGTAGGGCTGCTCCCAGCTCTACACATAGAGCTCCATGCCCAGCAGCCTGATCTGTGGACCTGTCTGTACTGCACCAGGGCTGGTGTCACAGGCAGCCAGAACCAGGGACGGGGATGGATGGAAGGAAATAGACTGCAGTAACTCTTGGGGCATGGGGACCTCACAGATTTGATTAAGAAATATCTCATATTATCAATACTTTTCCAGATTTTCTTGGAATACAGTATATTAAATAGTGCCAACTATTCAAAGATGGAATGATAAGCAGCAGGGGGTACACATTTTTTTTAACCATGTCTTTTTTAATGCCCTATTATTTTAAGTGTATTTATAAACTATTGGCAATATTAAATGAATTTCAGATAGTCTTGTACTTGTTCCAAGCATGCAGCTCATACCTGTGGAGCTGGAGATCTTATAAGTTGTTAAAATTCACCCTGACTTTAAGAGTTTTTCAGAATAGTAGATTACTAACCAGGAGAAACTGACAAACTGATTCCACCTAGAGTATACATGTGTGCTCTTTGGAAGAGTGCTAGTCATCCAAGGAAAATTTTGAGAAGGAATTAAACAGAATGGAAAGCATTCTAAATAAATAAGATTGGCATGTAATCCAAGAGATAGATGTCACAACTTGAGTGGGAAGGGAAAGAAATAACTGAGTTTGTTTAAATATAGCAGCTCAAACTACTTTACAGAGACAACATATCAGGAATTTGCCGGCAAATCTTGTGTCACCTTAGTTTGTCCTAGCTATGATTCCATTGTTTTTGCAGCTAATTATAACTCTCATAATTACAAGTTATGGTAGTACATACCCTAGCGAACATATGGATTTGATGTGACACCAAACATTTTTCACTGAACAATTATCTAACTCTTCACAAGCATTTTAAATCAAATTCTGCTGAGAGATGTGTTCTCTTGGGAACTGTGCAATATAGTTTAATGCACCATTCTTTGGGAAGAGCACTCAAAAAACATACAAAAAACAGAGTATAATTATAATATAACTACACATTTGAAATACAGGTTTTAAAGTGTAAGTCCCAAAAGAGAACTTAAATTTGTCCAGAAGAAGGGAAAAGGAAGTTTTTGAGGGTAGAATTGCAAATGCTGACTTTCAGTTCAGTGTTCCAGGAGTGGGTAACCCATTGACTGGACTTATTTCAACAGCCTAATGTAAGAATATAATCAGAATGAACACTTGAAGCTGAAACACATCCTGTCATTTACATCATTCAGCAAGGATTTTTTTCCTTTGAGTAAACCCATTTCATACACTTTACCCATTCTGATAATCGCCTTGATATCAATGGGACCACCTGTGTAAGTAGGAACAGCACAGTATGTGTTCTCCATGAAGAGTGCACAAACTGTCAATGAAAGCAGTATTCTTCCATAAATTTAGGTGAACCTGTTTAGGAAGTACTTTTCACAAGATGTGAAGAGACAATATCCACTGATATTAATAAAACAACTGTGTGCCTGTAGTAGCAGATGTGAGTGAGGAATAAATTCATTATATGAAAACAAGAAAGCAAGGCAGTATTATGTATTTGGTGATTCTCCAAATGTGTTCTTTTCAGCCAGGTAGCTATATAAAATGATTTCTTGTGTACCAGCTTTGGCTGGGATAGAATTAATTTTCTTCATAGCAGCTTTTATGATGCTGTGTTGCAGATTTGTGACCACAACAGTGCTGATAACACACCAATGTTTTAGTTGTTGCTGAGTAGTGCTGAGTTCTTGCACAGAGCCAAGAACTTTTCCTCTTGTCACGCTGCTCTGCCAGTGAGGAGACTGGGGGTGCAACAGAAGCTGGGAGGGGACACACCCAGGACAGCTGACCCAAACTGGCCAGACGGATGTCCCATGCCATAAGACATTATGCTAGGCAATAAAAGCTAGGGGGAAAGAAAGAGGAAGGGTGGACATTTGCCACAATGGTGTTTGTCTTCCCAAGAAATGCTGTGTGTGATGGATGCTGCTTTCCTGGAAATGTCTGAAATGGCCCACCAAAGGGAAGCAGTGAATAAATTCCTTGTTTTGCTTTGCTCGTGCATGCAGCTCTGGCTGTACCTGGTAAACTGTCTTTATCTCAACCCACTAGTTCTCACACTTTTACCTTTCTGATTCTCTTCCCTATCTTGCTGGGAGGCAGTAAGCAAGCATCTGTGTGGGGCTTAGATGCCTGCTGGAGTCAAGCCACAACACCTGAATATTCTCATCATCTAAATGTTGTTATGGGGTGAAAACAAAAGATGCTTGATGTTTTCATTAAAATCTTTATGCAATACATATTTTGCAGGGGCAACATTACTGTATATCTCTGTTGCAATTTTCAACTTTGAAAATTTAGTTCATAAATGCAATCCTCAGTTTTTAAATTATGTGTCAATATGTAAATGGTAATCTTACATCATATTTGATTGATTTAGCTATAAACATTAAGCTAAATCCATGGCACTAAGGCCAACTGTGTAGTAATCATTTGAAATGTTCATGAGGAAGAACTAAATACAGAAGTAGCCATGCAAAATAAGTTTTCATTCAATGAGTCACGCTTTGTGTTTACCATTGACATATCTAGCATGAATAACATTGGAAGGCAGTGTCCACCCATGTATTACTTTGCAGTTTTAAAGGATGGGTGTATTCATATTCCATTTCACACTTGTTCTGTTGTTAACTTTCTCAATTCATCTTTACATACTGAGATGGGTGTGAAAACAGGTCCAGCCACCTTTAACAGCTGAATATATGACATAATTCACATAACATTTTTCTGTGTAATATTTCAAACTCACCTTTTTTAGTTTCTCCTTTGAGAAATAAAAATATAAAATCTGCTTTATTTCAAAACTGTATATCTGAATGAGAAATTTTCAAAAATTCTGTAATAGAAAGTATGGACTCTGTGCTGTGAGCTCTATATTCAATTCAAATGTTGTATCAATAGGCTCTTTTATGTTCAACAGGTTAAATACATGGCTATCACTTCACAATTCTGATATTTAAATAACATTTGCAAGTGTGAGAAAGCAGTCTTCTTTCTTTACATAACTGTATTTTTGTACAAATAACTGAAATTAAATTTAGATTAATGTTAACAAGAGTATAACATTTTAGGAAATATAAATCAGTAGCATGCCTTGAATTGCCAATTTTGTACCTTTTAAAATGGATAATAGCTATAGAATTCTTTAAGTTCTGCGTTTCAGTAGTACAAGTGATATATGTACAATGTATTTACAAACACCATGTATGATATATGGTATTTGAGACAGAAGAACTGTTATAGAAATAGGACTCAAAGTAAAAGAATGAAGAAACACTGATTTTGAGAGAGGACAATGACAGCATGACATCTCAAGTGTTCAAAGTTAACTGTAATTTCACTTGGCCTTCGCAGTGCTTGGAAGTTCAGGAAGAGAGCTCAGAAAAGGACTGATAAGTAGTGAAAAGGAAAAAAAAAAATAAAAGAATAATAATAATAAAAAAAACAACACTCTCGTTGGATCCACATTCGGTGGATCAGCCCAGATTTTGAAAGGACTGGTTTAGTTAACTATTATTTTGTTTTGTATTCAAAAACATTAGTACACTCTGGAAATTCCTAACTGACTGCTACTGGTTTGCTTTTCATCTTGCCAGCTAGCACCTGGTTAGCCACATTAGTTGATTTACACCCCACATTTTTTTAAACAATATATTTAGAAAAGTATTTATTTAGTTCATAAAGGATATGTATTAAAATCTCTGCTGCTTTTTCCTATTTGCTTGATTTACAGTATTTCTGTTTTCAAAAGCAAAAAGTTCTTACAAAAAGGAGGATGAACTTCAATACATACATAACATCTTCCAGTTATTTGAATTATTTGAATTTAGTTTCTAAATTTTTAAGGCCTAAGAACGCCTTTTGGACAAAGATGAATAATGCAATCCATTACAGCAGTGATCATTACACTGTGATTTCAACACAAATTGAAGGCACAGACACCAGGTTTAGTCCATAGCATGAGTCAGTCGGTTGGCAGATCTGTATCTGTGCTTCAGCCAGCTGTGGAGCAATTGCCCTGTTAAACTTGCAACAGTGTGGTAAGAATTTGCCCAAGCCCCTGATCACAATATTAACTACCATGTGATTAACAGGTGAAACTGGCCTTTTCAGTGTGTCTCTGGAAAGAACAACTTTATCACATCACTTCATAAAACTTGTGACAAAAAGTAAACTGCCAAAATGTCTAAGAGTTAAAGTGATATTCTGTACAACAGCCAGAAGTTCCAACAGCATTCACAGATGCACCTTCAGAAAGTATTGCAGCTTCTCCTTGAAACATATGCATCTGCTGGATACAATGATAGCCTGTGTTATGGTAATTCCTTTATTAGTATGCTTCACACTTGGCACCTACAATAAAAACCAGTCATATATTTTGCTTTCCCAATGGTATATTTCCTTAATACTAAAGTTTCTGGGTGGTGGAAGGTGTTATGTTCCAACTGACTGTAAGTATGTCACTTTTTTAGATATTATTTCTGAAATTATGTTGCACTATGAAACCAACAGTATAATTGAAACTTCTTGTGGAACAGAATGCCTGTAAAATTCCTGTATTCATATTGTTTAACAGACACTAGCATATACTTAGTCTTCAGCTGCTTTTTTGGAAAGCACAAAGGAATAAGAAAGCAATTTTTCTTATTACTACGACAATAACATTGTCTCTTTCTGGTAATAATTTATTCGTAGGTCTACCTGTGCCTCCAGGACAGAACATATGCTAAAGCAAAAAAGAGGCATCCAGTCCCAGTGACAGTCCAGGCATAGGGTGAATTCCTACTTGGAAATTCCTGCTTGGTATTGGAAACACAGAGGAGGATCTACAAGACTCTGTGCTGCAGTTCATTTTACAGTCATTTATACACACTGAACTAGCCCATGTGTTCGCTCAGGCATAGGCCATTACCAGAAGTAATCTCTTGCAGGGAGAGTATGAGCACTGTATGAATATTTCAAAAGCTGTGTTGGTGCTAGCAGGTATGGATAAATGGAGATCAGTTCTTCCACTGTGACTGCATGCCCTTCTCAGAGAAACTTAAAGCAATGATCAATCAGCCAGGGACAGCTGTAGAGGTAGGCTGTCAGGGAAGTTCCTCAAACCTCTTCCCCTTATTATTAGCCTCTCCCACCTCCCACTTCTTCCTTTAGAGCTGGGCAGAATCTTTCTCTTTAAAAACGCAGTAACATAAAAAGCTTTGAATTTAACCTATCAAATGCTAGACACAGGAAAAGAAGAGCTAATAGTCAAACTGCTTGTGGTAGTACCCCTGACTACCTTACCAATAAGAAGCCCTGAAAAGGCAGGCCCACTACAGTTTTTTTGCTGAGAGAACATCTGAGATGTCAGGGATAGTGACTGTTCCAGGGACACCAGTTCCTCCCATCATTAGCACGTGGGCCAACATGTTCCCCAACTTCCTACTGGCAAAGAGGCCTGAATCTTCAAGGCTTTCCATCTCTGCTCTGCCAGTTTTCTGGGTCTGTATTTGGATTTTTGCTGCAGAGAAATTTTGAGCTGTGTCTTCTTAATACTTGCAAACACTAACAGAAATGTTGGTGGTACTTTTTTTTTTTTCTTTCTTTATTGGAGACTTTTTAAGTATGTAAGGATACAAAGTCAGTAAAACATTGTAGAAAATACGTGGGTTTGGTACTTGAATAAAAATGACTCTTTATACTAATACTAAAAACAGCCTTTTCACATTCTATGAAATGTTTAACAATATTTTTAATAGACTATTCATGTTAGTAACTTCAAAATTTCCAAATAATAAATAGTGCTGCATATAGCTTCACTTCTTCCTTTACAGTGAACTTGTCTCAGCCAAATTTTTTAGCCACAAGGAAGTAATTTTCTCCTATTTCAACATTCCATGCCTCTTCTCAGAAGTCTCTTTGGGTTTCAGTTGGCTTGAAACTGGAGGTAAGGCTGGGTAGATTTATTCCAACTTAGGCAGTGCATTTTCACAAGAGGTACTTGGATAAGAGCCCAGTGGAGAATGTAAGTACAAGAAGCTCAATACCACTGCTTGGAACAGTATTTTAGAAGTAAGTTATTATGCTGGTGTCCAGATAAAACAATTACCTGAAGATTTAAAGGCAGTAAACCATAGTAAAGCTAGAGTAAATAGAGTAACTCAATGGCACTATTAACTGTCACTCTGGCATATGGCATTGTTAAGACAGACTGTAAGATGACTTGATTAATGGAGAGAGAAAACATAGTATATGTGTGAAGTTTGCACAGGTTTACATGTTTAATACATTAATTTAAAATTAAATAATATTACAGGATTGGATACTAGCTATCTGCTGGTAAAAATTGAGATAAAATATTGTTATAAAAAAATTGTTGGTAAACTTTGAGATATAATAACACAGGCTGCATTACCAGGAATCCAACATTGTTAACAAAATGAGGAGGTTCTAAAGAGCTACATGTGGAAGTCTGAACAGACTTCTGAAATAATTTCTAACAGGATGCTAAGTCACTGGAATTAGAGTTCATATGACTGTTTTCCAGGGTGTTTTAGTTATTATCTTTGCTTAAGAGAATCTAAGAGAAATAATCAACTTTGGGGAAGGTTCCTGCTCACATTGAAAGTTTCCTGGAGAGGTATTACAACAAGACCGGCAATAATTTTCTCCTTAGTGGCTAAGCAATGCATAAAAGTACATGTCATTCTGCCTCTGCAGGCAAATGAAACTTTTAGAAAGATTTGTTTAAGAGTTGGATATAAACTGTATGGTCATAACAAATATTTTTCTGTTATTAATGTCATTGTTTCATTTGGTATTTGTTTCTTTTGACATTCCACATTTATTATTGTCATTGTATCCATTGACAAGTGATACTTTGCTACTATTGTATATTTTGCCAGGGTACACAAAAAGTGATTAATTAACTGGCAGCTTCTAATCAGGTATCTAAGGAAAAAAAAAAAAAAAAAAAAAAAAAAAAGAACAACTGTGAAACATGTAATAATACCATAATTAAAAGTTAGTGAAAGGGCATGAGAACTATATTAGAGCTCAGATTTGTTATTATAACAACGTGCAGCTGCTTAACAAAAGCATTTCCTCTGCTGCTACTGCTTTCTGCTGCTTTTTCCTCTCAGACTTCTGCTTGGATGTTGAAGTTAATTTCCTGATGGACATCCTTCCAGTGAGAGAGACCAGCAGTGTGGGGTGGGTACAACAGCTGTGGGACAGAAAGGCCTGACAAAGCACTCTCCACAGCAGAGGAGTAACTCATCCACTACACCGGTCTAACCTGAGACCTCTTTCTACTCCCTCCTCCAGCAATTCCTCCCCATACCATGACCCAGCCAGGACCAGCAGTTCCATTGGGAAGGAGCTGAGGAGCCTGGCAGCATCTTACAGCCAGGGACCATCCCACAATGCCAGCTAGGATCAGGGCAACCAGGGACAAGTAAGGACAGCCCCAGCCCCAGCACCATGCACCTGCAGGAGGACAGGGCCAGGCCAGGCCATGGCTAGGCCCAGTTGAGCAGGGCTCATGGCTGAGCCAGCCTGTGGGAAGCTGGAGTCCAGAGGCTCCAGGGCTGGCATGGGGACCTGGGGCAGGTGGGGGATCCTTGGGCAGGCTCAGCAGGGACAAACAGGGCTGTCAGAGCCTTTCGATATCCAGCACCTGCTATAAAGTCTAATAATACATGTCTCTTTTCAATAAAAGTCACTTAGGATTTCTTAAAGCTTTTTGAAGACCATTGTTACAGCAAAAGAAAAAAATCAATTGCTGTGTCTGCTCCATCTTTGGTGTCTGTCTTGAGATCTTTATTCAGCTGTGGAAGCACCAGCTCCTTCACTAAACTGAACTGGAGTTAAATTGAGGTTTATATGTGAGCCTCTTTGACTTTTATTTTCAGTCATTAACAATTGCACAAGAACTGAACTATTAAAATAGCAATGAGACCAGATGGCTGGTTTCAGATGGCCTAGTAACTAGGGAAACCTTACTTTTCTGTATTGACATTTGCATGGATAGAAACTCATTTTTGTTACTATAGCAGAGTTCCCATTCAAAAACAGAATTTTTATCCTCAGTGATTTCAGTGGTAGCTGAGGAAAAAGATGAAAATGGAGAAACTATATAGCAGATGTTATAAAATATTCCCAAATTTCACAATCTGAAGTCTTCCACCCAGCTGTTATTTTGTTTTAAGCATCTGTTAGCAAAATAAGATATTAACATTGTGTTAAGCAATGAATCATTGAGGAAGCTTTCTTGACATTATAAACTGCTTCTTTTCTTGTTAACAAGACTAGAACTGAAGAAATTTAGTTTACTCAAGGACAAGTGACTATTCAGATAACAGGAAGTTGTAAAAGATATAATGCCAAATTGGTTACACTTAAAATAGAATTTTACTACAGGACTAAGAAACTACATTCCTGCATTTCATTTTGTCCCTCTGACACCCTCTCCTACATGTACTCATAACATGAACAAAGGGAGTACAAAAGCAAATACCCCATCTTTTCTAAGTCCTCCCTTCTACCATTCCACGTTACACTGGAATATTCACTGTCATCCAAAACTCTGAGGAAAGTGTTGTGAACTCATTTGTTATACTTTCTCACTTCTGTGGGTCCATTGACTGTAATCTGGTTGAAACCTTATTGCTAAAATAATTTTCTGGCTTGTCAGTTAGACTTTCATCTTCATTTGAATAGCTCTAGTTGATTCTTTGCTTCCCCACCAAACTGGGGGTATATTTCTATTTCTCCCTCTTTGTTTACTTGTTTTTACCTATATGATCCCCCAGAACCATTTCTTTGAGTCATTTCTTTTGAGTTCAAGCAATATATAAATTTAATAAAGAATAAATGGCACTATTCTGATACCAAAAATAAATAAATATAATAAACCAAACTAAACTAAAATAAAATACAGGATTGCTCACTGTATCCTCAAATTTTTTACATGTAGATTTGAACAAATGACTACATTAATGATGAAGTCACATTCTTGTCCTTGGGTGTTCCTCTAGATACCAAGCTGCCAGGAAATGGAAACAGTATTATTATTATTATTATTATTAAAGTAAATAAACTGGTTTTATTATCTCTGGATACAGAAAACTAAGACATGAGTAATTTTTTCAAGTATTATGTGAAGACAGTAGGACCATCTCTACATTTTTCTCAGCCCTCACACAGCTACGATGGCATATAAAACCTGGTAATATGGTAAAAATAAAACGCTGGAAAAGTATGTTTAAGAGATACAGAGAATTATGTTTATGTTCTATGTGTTTATAGTTGGGATCTTAGAAGTTAACAAACATAATACTTTAAATATTAGTGAGCAAATATAAAAAATGTACCAAGGGAAACAGAACATAAGTATTATATTTACTTTTAAGAAATAATTTCTGATTTTTAGAAAACAATAAAAACTAATCTGTTAAGAATACTGATCATTTGATGACTAAAGGAAGGGCTGTTGACAATATGTTTTTCAGAATTTTACAACTGTGGTGAGAAATACAGAATAGATATATTTATTTATACACTGAAATTAATTCTAATATTCCTTTTGTATGAATTAACTTCTGCAAACAGAAGCAGAAAGGGGATTGTCCTGTCCCACAAATACCACTGGCTTGCTATTTGCTTTCTGATAGTGGAAACCAAAACCAGGGTCAATTTTAACCTTTTACTGAGATGAACATTTCTGGATATGCACCTTGCAATGTTGTAGTAAAGGAAGATAACCTAATCATCATGACTCACAAACAAATAAACATTTTTAGCTTTACACAGAATTTTTTTAACATTGAGATATTATTAGAACATTAAGATACTATTAGGACTTTAGATTACAATGAATCATCAAATCCAAAGTGATGGGGGTGCTATTGAACAGGCTGCTGAGGATCCTCTGTTCCAGGAAATCGGTTCAAAAATTTAATAACTGCGTGCAACGGGAATCACTCATTCCTTCAGAAACTGTTTGCATTACAAAGAGATGCCAATTAATTCTTAGAATAAATTCTAAGCTGTGTGTTTAGGCAATACAAATACTGTGTGGACATATTCTAATATTGCCTAAGTCTAACGGCACATTGCAGTTGACCACCACTAAATTCAAAGCCCTATTTTTTCTGCCTTGTTAATATACAGCAGCAGCGATATCACGAGAAACTACCTCTTTCACAGACACCTTTTCCAGCTGCCTGTCAATTTCAATTCTTCATTTTTATTCATATAAAGAAAATGTGATGAATTCAAGCTAGAGAACTCCACTCTCATATTTACTCTTGCCGTCTGGTTTCCTGCCTAGGTGCTCTACTCGGTAGTAATTAAAGTCTCATATCACACTCATGTATATGTATCATCTATTTTGATAGGAATGATCATGAGATTGTATTCCCCTAGCTAATCCTGAGAAGATATGCTGCTTTTCTGAGAACACTGACAAGGAGTGTTAGAAGGCAGTTACACCTACAGAACTTAATAAGGCTCCATCTTGTCATTTTTTTAAATGTACACACTAATTTATTGAAGTCCTAATAAGGACACTTGAATGGACATGTTGATAATCTAACATGATAATGTTGTCCAGATCTGCTGGACATAGATATCAACTATGCCTTCTTAGTATTGTTTAGCAAAGACTGGTGCTTGGAGACCCCAGTCCAGACAAGTAGTTTTAAACTGGTTTAATCATCAATAGAAACAACACAGCCTATACTGAGGAAGAACAATCACGAAATATTTTTCATGTTTTCATATGTGAGTACTGTCTGCTAGTAAAATTATTTGCAGGTAGCTTCAAATACTTGGTGAAATACTTGGAATATTGGATGAAAAGGATTCATTTCTCATTTCTTTAAAAACAAATAAATAAATAAACAGGAAAAAGAGATATTTCTGCATCTATCAACACCTAAATTATCTAAAAGAACAATATGTTACATGCAACATCTTGTAATTATAAAGAATTTGATTGTTATTTTATTATATTGTTTTTCAAATTGAGTGTTTTGGATTTGTGGTTAAAACACACCAGTGTTTTGGCTGTTGATGGAAGGTGCTTACACACCATCAAGGCTTCATTCCTCTGTCCTCCCCTACCTCCAAAGCCCCCAGCCAGGAGGTATACACAAGGAGCTCAGAGGGGACACAACCAGGACAGCTGACCCAGACTGGTCAAAGGGATATGTGTTATACCATATTGTTGGTATACCAACAATACTGTATTGTTGGTATTGTTGTGCCCAGCAGTGAAAACTGGAAGTAGAAGAAAAAGGAGGAGAGCTGGTTTGGGCTTCCAAGATAGCCATTGCTCAGAGAGTGGCTGAGCATCAGCCTGCTTCTGGGAGATAGTGATCCATCACTTTTTTTTTTTTCTTCCTTCACCTATTAAATTTTCTTGATCCTGACCTGCAAGTTTTTCTGCTTTTATTCTTCATATTTTCTCCCAATTCCATTGGGCAAGGGGTGGAGTGAGTGCTGTGAGTGAGCCACCTGTGTGGGTGCTTGGCAGCTGGATGATGTCAATCCACCACATCAAGAAAAAATATTGGAATGTTATGTAGACTCCATGACTCCAGTTGGGTGAATTTTATGGTGGGCGTATTGATCCAGACAGCACCCAGTTGTTTTGAATCTAACTACTTTAGGCAGAAGCTCATTATCCAGCCATAATTAATAAAAGTGACCAAGATAACTGCCTGCACATTGAGAAAGAATTGGCTGTTAGTCATCTCTTGTGAAAAGCTCCTTCAGATCTTTGCAGAGATTTTCCTAATTATCCAGATATGAAATTTCTTTTGATTACAGTGATCCTGTAGCAAAACCATGAATGTGAACTGGAAAATAAAAAAAAATAAAATAAATAATAAAAAAAAAGTCCTGTTTTTTTTTAATGAGAGACAATCTTTTGGAGAAAAAAAAAAAAAAAAGGGTACATTTCTGTCTGAAAATCATCTTAATTCATTTAGTTGTGTAGTTTTCCCAGACAAAATAATTGCAATAAACTAGAGTAATTCTTTAAAGTGAAGAGATAATCTCTTAGGAGCCAAAATAGCCACAAGATTTCTGTTTGTGTGTGTGTGTGTGTGTATTTAAAGAAACTGATCACAGATCACATTCTTTGTCTGAAACTGGTCTTAGTTAATCATTCTTTTTTGTTTTACATGGGGTAAGATTAACTTTTAAATTTAGACTTCTAGGTATGCAATATACTTAGGCAAAACTTCTTTTCAGATTTCATTGAAGATAAAAAAATCCCTAATGGGAATTTGCATTTTAGACCAAAATTTATGTAAAGGTATTTTAGGGAAAACTAAAGGTATTTATTACTAAAAAAAAAAAAAAAAAAAAAAAAAAAAAAAAAAAAAAAAAGTTTTGACAGAAAAGTTTAGCTAGTCTGCAATTCACTACTTTATTGGGATTTCTTTTCTCTCTTCAGCATTATTTATTTTTCCTTTTTGATACTAATAATGTGGAATCTGTCTCAGCTTCACAATTGAAAAATGAAAACAGGAAGTATAATGGTATCAAAAATAGTAAAAGTTTTTAATTTAACTCTCCATTTGTTCTTTTTTTTTTTTTTTTGTATTGAAGGTACCAATTATATTGCATAATCCATGTGAATTTTGTTTCATTATAATTTTATACTATAGACTGTACAGGTATACACTATAGGTGTAGTTCATAGGAGTTTATAATACTTGCAAAATCTTATCATTTGAGAGCAATCATTTGATTTATAAGCTGAAAAGAAATTTAATGTCAGCCACTCTCCTACCTTCCAGTTGCCTGATCTTTTCACATGAGGACAAGAATGAGATCAGTGATGGATTTTACCATCCTTTTTTATTGAGCATAGCCTGTGCTTGCAAAGTTAGAATGACAAAAAGGAAAATAGAACATTTCTAGGATGATTTACTATTGAAATACTATCAGATATTCTCATTCCAAATAGAGTGAAGTGACTTAGTCTATAAAGTCTCGTTGTCTGCAGTAACCGAACCTCTTTTCTGCTGAAGGTCCTCTTTGTGTCTCACAGGAGACAATGATATTACTTTGACATTGTGTAAAATTCATTATTTCTCAATTATGTCAGCAATCCAGCATATTTATTTCATCTGGGGGCTTTGTAATGCCTTTAGAGGTTTGTAACTTCATGCTTAATTTTTATGTATACCACACTTAAAAGGAGACCTCAGTTATCATCTAAAAACCTCTAACATATTCTGTGTCATCAGATTCTTTTTGCTTATGGAATAAATTGTTTTTGTAAATATTAATTTTCATCTATACAACCTCCTATAAACATCAGCCTCATTAAAACAAGACTGACTCAAGTCCTGTCCATCAGTTCTGTTTAGTAAGCTAGAAGAGTTTTATCAGATTTTTTCTGCTTCTTCTCCATGAGAATTCCTTCTAGATGATGACAAAGACAATGCAGAAATTTTTATATTGCCTTTTCATATGTAAGCAAAAATGAATGCTACCTAGAAAATCAATGGTATGTGGTACATAATTCTATCAACCATAAAGTTATTGTGCTTGAATATTTTAAGAATTTATTTGTTTCTGGTTTGTAGTGATGAAACTATCGTCTTTTGTTTTGGTTTGGTTTTTAAGGCAGGAAGTGAGGAGGTGGTATTTTAGAAGAAAATATCTCAATATGACAGAGTGAGACTAATGATCATTTTTATGATTATGAACTGTTGTGGCAGTACTTCAGCGAGGTGTGTTATTTCTTGAACTGTTTCATCTGTATTTCCCAAGACAACACAGGGATCTATTTTCATTTAAAAATACAAATGGGAGCCATAAAAGTAAATAGCCTTTCAGGTAGATAATTCTGTAATTCTGTTTTCAGATTACTTTTGTCAGATATCCCTCTTTTTATCTCTTATTGCAGGATTAAGAAGGTGTTTCAAGCTTTAGCTGGTTTTGTATACAATGAATCATTGTATATTGTGTGTACTGTGAAAAGCCTCAAGCAATAGCTGAATATAACATGAAATATTTCTTTAATGTTTTCATTGTTTTTCATTGGTGTTTCTTTGAAATATCCATCATCAAACATACATTGTTTTGATTACTGAAACACCAATATCCAGAAAACTTTGGTATGATGATTCATACTGCAAGGATAAGTAGATGTTTCCACAGGCTGTCTGCTATTCTATACCTAGCAATAATGTTTATATATAGAAATGAAATTCTATGTATTCAGCTTCTGACTTAGTGTTTCAGAAATGGACAAAAATTAGCTACAAAATAAACTGCCATGTCTTCCTGGATGCATCTTGAAAATGGAAAAGCAGGTGAAGAGAAGTTCACACATATATTCAGGTATCATTTTCATTATTTCCTAAAATAGGTATCAAAGAAAAAATGTTCTGTTTCCATCAGTTTTTACACTAAAATATGTGATTATTGCCTCTATATTTATAATATTTCTTGATGCACATACATCCAATAAAAGTATAGAACATGTATGTTTATGCTGATACATAAAATGTACACATTCAGAAACAAGAATGATTTGTTAGGTTTATGAATACTGAGCCAATTCCTCTGTCTGCACTGAAAGTTCTGTGTGATATGAAAGCAGTGTTTACTTACATGCTGCTTGCTGTGAGGTATTTCCTTCTTAGAAATATTTCAACATATCAAACAACCTCTGTAGCTCACGGCATAGTGAGAAAGCAATGAATGAGGAAAGCTAATTGGGTAATGAAACTTCACCGAAAACATTCCACTACCACTGAACCCTAGCTTCTTTCCACCCACAATGCTATGACTATAGCTAACACGTAACAGGGAGCCTAAAAAAAAATAATAATAAAAAGACAAAAAAAGAAAAGTACAAACACAATCTACCCTACTTAAAAATAAAACAAAGAACAACAACAAACAACATAAGAGTTTAATAATTTCAATGAAAAGAAACATTCAAAAACAGTCTTGACTGGACCTTTTTGTTGATAATAATAATAATAATAATAATAATAATAATAATAATAATAATAATAATAATAATAATAATAATAATAATAATAACAACAAGTCCAGCCCTACAGTTTACAGCTGAAAGTGACTATGGACTACTGAGTCATGATGTATGAGAAGGGTGTTGAATTTTGAAACCCTGAACCCTGTTACAGCAAATATGAGGAAATGAAACAGGTCTCTTGCAAATATTTTTGTAATACACCAGAGAATTCCTGCACAATCTACCCTTTTTAAGTACAGAGTCCCATCTTCAGTTCAGAGGGAACAAATACAAAGATTATCAGAACCAGTATTTTGATAACTTGCAGTGCAAAGAAACAACTCTGGGAGGCTAAAGAAATGTAACGGAGCCCCTGTTTCCTCTTGCTTATGAGAATATTTAGTTATGAGTAGAAATAGTACCCAGGAAGGAAGTTTTGTAAATTTGTATACAGAGACTGTATACAGAAAAGGAACCATTCAGGGTTCCTTTTACAGCACCTGAAAAACCTGGATAAATTAATCATTTTCAAAGAAAGTGTACTATTTTCAGACTTCTTAAACTTTCTGTGTAAAATACACTGTGTTTTTTCTATTTGCAGAGAATATGATCCTTACACATGACAAATGACAGAGCTGTAATCTAGAGCACCTAATACACAGAAAAACTGGAGAACTGATCTGAAAATAAATAAATAAATAAACATATAAATAAATAATGAATAAATCCAAGGCCAACTACAAAACTTGTAGTGTCAAATTTACAAGTGTATGTGTAGGCGGAAATTGACAGCTGCACAAATAGAGAATGTGAGACAAGTGCTTGGGCAACAAATTCTTAGAAGAGGAACTGAGTTCATAGTGATTGGCAAAGCAGACCATGGGGGTAGTGGCATACAAGTGGGTAAAAAAAAAAAAAAAAAAAAAAGGACAGAAAAAAAGAGAGAGAGAGAAAGAATACAAGTTCAATAGAAAGGAACAGAAGCTCTGAGAACATGAAGTGATTTTTTTTTCCTTTATATTGCAGTATTAAGGTATTTGGGCATTGATAGAGCATTTTGGCACTATGCTTCAGGGGACATGGGGATCAATAAGGATGAGAGTTACAAAGATGTTCAAAACCCTAGAAAGCATGATCTACAGGGGAAGTTTGAACAGCTTCAGAAAAAGAAAAATGAAGAGGAATATAAATCTCCCAAGTTTGTAAAGGTTTTTGCTAAAAGGAAGGGAATAGCCTGTTCTACATTTCCAAGCTGAATAGCACATTTGCTGCAGGGAATATTTGGGTTAAACACTGGAATAAATAGGTCAACACTAAGGATTGTAAGGAACTGCAACAGATTTCCTGCTGTTTTGCTAGAGTTTCCATTGCAAGAGGACCTTAGGACCAGGTTAAATAAATATTAGTTAGAAAAGCTGAAGGGTATGACTTACAGACCAGAGCTGGATCAAGTGATATTGCAAGGTACTGTGAGCCCAGGATTTTATATAATTTTATAAAATGTTGAGTCATTTTAAAATAAAAATGCTACTTGAAATGAAAAATATAAGGGCTTTAGTCTAAAGGTTTTCATTGAACTATATGCCATGCTAAATCTCATTTCATGATTAGTTTCAGCCATTTCAAATGTAGGATTTTTCTTTTCAGTATAGATAGGGGAAGACAAAGCTATGGCTGAATCATTTATTGTGATTTTGGTAAACCACCTAACACAAATATATTCTCTCTTCCTTTCTGCATGATGAATATAGAACTGCTATGCAGATACTCTGGCCACAAAGTTTTCTTTATTTCTTTATTCAATTTCCATCTACATGATTAAGATACTGAAATAAATAAATAGATTTGGAGTAGGATAGGTGAGGAACAATAGAAGTGTTGGGTGTTCAGACCCATTTCAATAAGATCAGGTTCTGTCAGAATGTGTTTTAAAATACTTGAAAGCAAAATGGAATAATATAGTATGTTTTCAAGTGTAGAGATGTGATTAGAAAATTCCTTATTGACATTCTCAGGCATAAAATCAGATATTAGAAGACATTTACAGTATGCATTTCAGTGCACAGAAAGGTCTGAAATATTCTTCCAATTAGCAGTTTGTGTTGCATACAATTTCAGACCAAATATTCACATTGTGCCACTTGTCTGTCTTTGCAGAAAGTTTAAACCAAGAGGAGCAGAAGTTCTTGCAGAAACAGAATGGTCTACAGAAGTACAGAAAGGAGAGGTCTCGTGCTTTATGAACCCCCTTCGAGAGACATATTGTGTGCTGAACCTGGGGACAGGGAGAACTCAAAGAAATATGAAAGTGTCCCCACACAAACACATGACCAAAAAAAAGTCTTTAGGTCTAAGTTCCTTTGGGCAGGGACTGGTATTAGAAAAATGTTAATGGAAACCAAGATACTACTAAGATCTTGGTTTTTTTTCCCAGTTATTTTTGAGATTTGTCTAAATTTATCCTGCTTGGTCTACATATATACAGCAACCAACATCAATTACAGTGCAAACTCCTCCTTGTGAGGCTAATAATAATAAATCTAATACCTACCATTCAATCCCAGAGTACCATTTTTGACAAACTTTTTAACATTCTCTCATAGTGCCTGGGTCACATCTAGGATGTTATTTTCTAATTCTTTGATTTTTAATTCTTTGGTTAATTCTCTGGCCTGGTGGAGCAGGCTGTCCCCCTGCAGCCCATGGGTCCCACATGGAGCAGATCTCCACGCTGCAGCCCCCCCATGGGTGGAGGAGCCCCCGGTGGAGCAGGTGGATGTGGCCTGGAGGAGGCTGCGGCCCATGGAGAGCCCCTGCAGGAGCAGACCCCGGGCCAGAGCTGCAGCCCGTGGAGAGGAGCCCACGCAGGAGCAGGGGGTCTGGGGGGAGCTGCCACCCACCCGTGGGGGACCCGTGCTGGAGCAGTTTGCTCCTGGGGGATGGATGGATGGACCCCGTGGGACGGAGCCGTGTGGGAGCAGTGCTTGAAGAGCTGCTGCCTCTTGGCAGCCCCCGCAGGCTCAGTTCAGGAAAGATGGCTTCCCATTTGAGGGACCCCACATGGAGCAGGGCCAGAGAGGGACTGTGAGGGAGTGGCAGAGACAAAGCATCAGGGACTGACCACAGCCCGCATTCCCTGTTCCTGTGTGCCACACAGGGTGGGGAAGAGGTGGAAGAGAGTGGATGGGAGAAGGTGCCCCCAGCCTGTTTCTTTGTTTCGCATCACTCCAGCTCATCTGCAACAGGTAATAAATTTTATTAATCTTCTCATGCTACATCAGTTTTGCCAGTGCCAATAGTTGTAGAGTGAACTCCCTGTTCTTATCTCAACCCTTGAACCCTTTTCATTTATCAGGCACTCTTGAGGGGACTAGCTTTCTGAGAAGCCCTGACAACCCTCCTCTCTTCCCCCCTCCCCCTTCTTCTCTCCTCCCCATTCTGAATTTATACAGCAGTCTCTCCTTCTTCCACTCTGGATATTCCTATTTGAAGTGGACGGCCTGGCCACACTTAAAACATCTTCTCAAAGCCTGTCCCTGCTAGGATTTAGGCTGCAACACCAGTATCTTTCCTTGCCTGCCATTCCTTCATCTCTCTTCCTCTTCTTTCCATCCTGAGCCCAACTCCCCATGACAGTTTTCTTCCTCTGTCTCCAACTCTCTGCCTCACCACCTGGTCCACTGTGGATGACGTTAGTTTCACTCTGCTTATCCTTCTCATCTCCCTTCCTAGGCCTCCCACAGGAGGGCCCCCTGTGACTGTTCACTCCATCCTCCCACATTCTGGAGCTTTTTCTGTGTATCTGGCCAGGTTTTCATCACAAAATTAACTTTCAAGAGCCCTTGGGCTACCGAGTCCTCAGGATTCATCCATGAGTTCTTTCTCATTCCGACCTTATTTGTCTCATATGATTTCTGTGTTGTGGGTTATTATTATCCCAGTTGGATAAGCGGATATTTCTGCTCTGTCAGAATTACTCCCGTTTCAGGGGCTGTGTTTCTCTCCCATCCTTGCATAGCTGCCTGCCGAATCATTCCCCTCCTAAACATTCTTCTCCAGTGAATAACATACTCAAGATTGACTTTTCCCCCCCCCCGCCCCCCCCCGGAATATAAACTAGGCCTTAGAAACTGATCTAGCTGTTCTGCCACTCTTATACGGTCCTCAATTAAAAACTTCGTTTCCTTTTTAAAACTCCTAACCTCTCTGCTGGGGAGGAGTTGTCACACAAGAGGATGCATAGGAGTGTTAGTACTGTTAGTTTCAGGGAAGGCAAAATTCTCAATATCTCTTCTACCTTGTTTTAATTCTTGTCAGAGCCTAGAGTGTGCTCCTTTTCTAGGGACAGTGTTAATTGCAGTTCCTGGAGTGGCTGCTGCTGCCACCAGTGCAATATTAGGAATATAGGGAGAATAACTTGATTCTTTCTCTGAAAAGGGAGTCTTATTGTTGACATAAATTTAAAGCCTGAATTTTTGTCAGACCCATATTTTGGCCAAAATATTGAAGTTTCTTTAATTGGTTCCTTTGTCCAGATTAATACACAGTATTTAATTATTTTCTTTTTATAATTTCCTCTAATTTGGGGATTATTTTTCAAATTAGTTATCATTCTTCTGGAAGGAACTGTCAGTAGGCACTGCCCGAAGGATATATCCCTATCCCCTGGAATCCATATTTCCCATTTTTTCTAGCCCTTGTCACTGTGCCGCAGAACTCTTCGTTCTGCAGGGTACCACACACTACCCCTCCAGTTCTAGACAATGGGGGTGGTACTGCCAAGCACTTTACCATGCAAAGAGGTACTGCACACCAGATTTCCTCAAGACTCTTTCACTCACTCTCACTATTTGTTTTCATGTCCATTTGCAGCCATGCCCCTCTTGGAGCTATGGAACCATGGATCAGGACTCCACACTTGCTTCGTACAGATGTATGTCTCAATCACATGTCACACAAGTCTTGCCCGACACCCAAGGCAATACTTAATATTTCTTACCTTGGTCTGTGCACAGAGTTAACGGGTCAATTCTCAAACCCAGAGTGCATACCCTCCTTTCTTCCCTAATCTTTCACCGATCCTGCCTTCTGTTCCTTTGTCAGCTCTCTGCAGAACCACTGTCACCGAGGTACAGAACCACTTCCCCAGGGAAGACTATAATAACAGGGGATGCACTCCCCTCGGTGGTAACGGGGCTCTACAGAAGGTGACTGGATCCCAGACAAGCTCTCGATTTGTGAGAAACACCTTGTAGCCAATGACATAGGCTCAGGCAAAGATCTCAGTAAAGTAGCATTTTTATTCATGATTGCAATGGTGGGTGCCCTGCAAGCAGGAATGCACAATAGAAGTATATCATAACCTTATATTCCCTATTGCCTGATGCTTGATTCCTCCCCTGTTTCCTCATTGGCTGAGCACTACAGTTTCACAAACTACTCAATGCTTATTATTAGACCACATATGTACAGTTTTACTTGACCAACCATTAATTTCTACTTTTCCTTTTTTTCTTCCTTTATTCTCTTGTGACTAGAGTGCCCATGATTTTTATTTTTATTTTATATTTTTTACTAATTTCACACTTTATAAAGGAAAGATTTCTATATGAATAAAGAACTTGTCTTTTCTACTACTCTGGAATAGCAGGACCTATTTTTAAAGGAAGATACTGGGAACAGCTAGGTAAAGATTTTATATTGAAACTCGGTCAAACAGATAAGACTTTAATGATGGAAATGCATTACCAAAGAGTGTCACAAGCCTGCCTGCAGAAGGACTAGGTTTTCTGTACTCCATATGGATATTTGGGTGTGAGAGTTTTCTTTACATCTATTACAAAGGTAGTACTCAATATGATATTCTGCCATAGATCTAGAATAGAAAGAAATAATCTAGCATCGAATAAAGGGTCTTATGGCATTTCTATTACTCATGGGCTCTCAGTGACACCATAAAGGAAAGATATATTCCTTTACTGCATGTTTATTATTTTAATAATTACCTCATTGCAAAAACATCACTACAATGATGGAGAAAGAACAACATTGGGAAGGAATATTGACAATGTAATGACACAACGAGGCTCTTACTCCTCTTTGAGATGCCTGTGAATCAAAACCACAAGGTAGATTTACTACACTCCAGGAATACTCCTAAAAGACTCTAACTGATATTCTGGATCAGGTGGTAGTGACAGAGAGCACTACAGAATGCAGTGTAGTATCTGGAATGGCCAAACTGACAAAAACATGCTAAGGGAAAAACATCTCCATCTCAAAGAGAATTCGAGACTGAGAGTTTCCAAGATGATATCAGAAGTATGTTGAAGAGAAATTCCAGTGTCAAAGACAAGCATTTCCATTGAAAATCTAGAATGAGACTCTTTGCCAAAATTTGTGCTACCTTAGTGATGACTAAGCCAAACAGAAACTTTCCATAATTTTGCTTTTAATTTACATGTCAAGGCAGAAATCTGAAGGTTAGTGTAGTTTCATAAACTTAACTGCTTGCTCTGTATTTCCTGTTTTTATCAGAGCACTTTAGATATTTCAGATAGTTCTTTTTCTGATGATTGCTGCTTTTCTTGTAATTTAACCTTGTTTTTCAACTGTATAAGTATGTCTTCAAAGCTGAGATAAACTTTGATAATAAAATGACATTTATGGGGAAGGAAGAAGGGGAGGGCAGGGCAGGGCAGGGGAGGGGAGGGGAGGGACAAAGAAGAAAAGAGAAAAGAGAAAAAAGAGAAAAGATAAAAAAGGAAAAAAAAAAAGAAAGAAAAAAAAAAAAAAGAGAAAAGAGAAAAAAAAAAAGAGAGAGAGAGAGAGAGAGAGAAAGTGTGGATCATTTTTGCATTTTCTTTACTTACCACAAGATGGCATCAATTAGTTTTTGCTGGCTAGAAAAGCCTCTAGTTACCGTTGTGCGCAGGTTTGGGGAACGTGTTATGAGTGGGAAGTTGTTTGGACTTTTTTTAATAAATTTCAAAAGTTCTCTAAATAAATTTAAAATTTAACAATGCAATATGAAGGAAATTATTAGGTGAACAAACTTTTATAAGAGCTTTGTCTCTAAACTGGTTTCAAGAATGTAAGCACAAGAATACTGATGTTAATGTTTCCAGGTTTATACCGTTTCAGTTATCATTACTGCTCTAAGAGATATGTTATTAGCTATGGTTAAACAGTCAAATGAAACTCAGGAGCAGAAGATATTGTGACAACCATTCTATTGATCAGCAAGTTCACCTAGGCTTTCACAATGTGGCTAGTTTCCTGAACCTGCAACAATATTTTATGACTTTGAAATTTTATTCAAAAAATCTGTTTCTGTGGCTTATCTTCATGGATAAGCTGTATTTTTCGTTTTTTCCTTTAAAAGTTTAAATTATTTCCAGTATGCCATACTTGGGCAAAAGGTACACTTTTTTTTTTTTTTTTTTTAATATCTGTATCCTACTTAACTCCCACATAACATAAGCAATGGATATAGAGGAAGGATTTTGAGAGTAACATCTGTCACAAAGGTCATTTCTTTGAGGGTTATATTAGGAAAGCAAAAATATTAAAGTAAGTATGTTTTCTTGAAATAAATAGCAAAGAAACTGCTTGAAGTACAGAAAAAAAAAATGAAGGAAATTACAATAAAGAAAGGAGGAGTCAAAGAAGTCTTTCAGCACTAGAAATTATTTCAGTTGGTTTAAATAATTGATACTTCAGAGTTTATGCAAGCCTCAAGGCTTGGGATTGCCCCATATAACACAAGCTGCATTAACTTTGTCCATTAAGTGTTGCAAAACATTACCAGGGATTAATCTACCCAGCCTACCCACATACTTGAGAGAGGCAACCTCTCAGCTGTAACACTGAAGTAATATGTGGAATCATTGTTCTCATTATAAAGGGAAGTAAGCAGTATACAGCATGTATTCCAGAAATATCTTTACAAACTTTAAAGAACAGGGTTTTTCAGAAGTGGAAGGATTGTTTTTATTTATAAATCAGACATCTGTAAGCAGATGCCTGGACTTTATATGTTGTGTTAATTGTTTTCAGAACAAAGTACCACATCTCCAGTAACGCACTTTACAATTGCTAGAACTGTTATGATGATACAATATGGGGGTGCTCTGCTTCTCTTCTCTTTGTCTTGTGGGACAGTATTTCTGGTCTCTTTGACTTGTCAGATGCATTCACGAAAAATGAGAGTATCTCACTTGCAGTGGGTATTGTTTTAGTGGTTAAGAAGTGAAAGGAGGCTTGGATTGTTAACAGACAATATCTAGCATCTCTTCAGTGACTGACATCTTCCTGGAGAAAACCAGGAATTACCAAGAACTCCCCCACAACCCTGTTACATGCTTCCATTTTTCACAGGTCTAATTTTTGTAATGGTTGTGGTTTTATTATTATTATTTATTTATTTATTTATTGTTATTATTATTACTATGGGAATAAGAAGGATTTGTTTAATCTGAAGTTAAACCTTTAATCATTATCACCCAAAACTGGCTGCTGCAAGTTGGCTCAAGTTTGAGAAGGTTGCAGTTCTAAAATCCAGCAGCTCCCTTTTTATTACGGATTAAGCATGGGAAAGGATTCAAATTACAGGTTTCTCTGCTGCACAGTTGTTCAGAAGAAGCCCTCAAAATCCAGGATAAAAGTGTGAAATGACTTATGCTGCAAAAAGAGAATGTTTGTGGCTGATTCTTTAGATACCTGCTGAGGAGTAAAGGCTCAGCATGAAAAGTAGGAAAAATAAATAACTAAATAAAAGTCTGGAGGCTTCTTATGCCTATCAGTAGCATAACTGTCATTTTTGGTTGTCGTGGTTTAACCCGACCGGCAGCTAAACACCACGCAGCCGTTCGCTCACCCTCCCCCCTCCCTCTTTGGGACGGGGGAGAGAAATGGAAAGTGAAGCCCGTGAGTTGAGATAAAGACAGTTTAATAAGACAGGAAAAAAAAAAAAATAACAAAAATAATAATAACAATAATAATAATGATGATACAATGGGGATAATACGAAAGTAATAATAGTATGTACAAACAAGTGATGCACAATGCAATTGCTCACCACCCGCTGACCGATGCCCAGCCTAACCCCGAGCAGTCCGGCCCCCTCCCCCCGGCTAGCCACCCCTATATATTGTTTAGCATGACGTCAGATGGTATGGAATACCCCTTTGGCTAGTTTGGGTCACCTGTCCTGGGTCTGTCCCCTCCCAGCTCTTACTGCACCCCCCAGCCTGCCCGTTGGCAGGACAGAGCAAAGGCTGAGATGTCCTTGGCTTAGTATAAGCACTGCTCTGCAACAATTAAAGCATCGGGGTGTTATCAGCACTCTTCTCATTCTAAGCCAAAACACAGCATTCCACCAGCTACTAGGAAGAAAATTAATTCTGTGCTAACTGAAACCAGGACATCTATCCACCCCTTATTCCATACCATTTATGTCATGCTCAGGTTACACTCTTTTCCATACATTCTAATTAGTCACCTATAGTAATCATGGTAGTGATAACATACAGTATAATATACTATTTAACATGGTGCAATTCAGTTCATGGGCTATTCTCACCCAGTATTAAATCTCCTTGAGGTACACACCGGACCTCTCCGTTCTTTTGCATCACCCACCAAGTATATCCAGGTCCCTGAGCGAAAACAATTCCACGAATAGGTTTGCCTTTTCCTGAGGCAGGAGTAGCCCAGACTGTTTTACCCAGCATATTTTTTACATGCACTACAGGAACTTTATCCCCATCTACAGTACGTAACAGGTTTGATTGGGCAGGTCCAGCTCGGTTGGTAGATCCCCTAGTATTGACTAACCAGGTGGCCTTTGCCAAATGCGTATCCCAGTTTTTGAACGTCCCAGCGCCCATTGCTTTCAAGGTAGTCTTTAACAGGCCATTGTATCGTTCAACTTTCCCGGAGGCTGGTGCATGATAGGGGATGTGATACACCCATTCAATACCATGTTCTTTGGCCCAAGTGTCTATAAGGTTGTTTCGGAAGTGAGTCCCATTATCTGATTCTATTCTTTCTGGGGTGCCATGTCGCCATAGGACTTGCTTTTCAAGGCCCAGGATGGTGTTCCGGGCGGTAGCATGAGGCACAGGATATGTTTCCAGCCATCCGGTGGTTGCTTCCACCATTGTAAGTACGTGGCGCTTGCCATTGCGAGTTTGAGGGAGTGTGATGTAATCAATCTGCCAGGCCTCTCCATATTTATATTTCAGCCATCGTCCTCCATACCAAAGAGGCTTTGACCGTTTGGCTTGCTTGATTGCAGCACATGTTTCACAGTCATGAATAACCTGTGCTATAGCGTCCATGGTCAAGTCCACCCCTCGATCACGAGCCCATCTGTATGTTGCATCTCTACCTTGATGGCCTGAGGTGTCATGGGCCCATCGGGCTATAAATAATTCACCTTTATGCTGCTGTTTTGCTTCCATTGCTGTAACCATCCCCACAGGGCATTTGCTACCATCCATGAATCGGTGTAGAGATAGAGAACTGGCCATTTTTCTCGTTCAGCAATGTCTAAAGCCAGCTGAATGGCTTTCACTTCTGCAAACTGACTCGATTCACCTTCTCCCTCAGCAGCTTCTGCAACTCGTCGCGTAGGACTCCATACAGCAGCCTTCCATCTCCGATGCTTCCCCACAATACGACAGGACCCATCAGTGAACAGGGCATATTTCTTTTCATTCTCTGGCAACTGGTTGTACAGTGGGGCTTCTTCAGCACGACCCACCTCCTCCTCTGATGATATCCCAAAGTATTTGCCTTCTGGCCAGTCCATGATCACTTCCAATATTCCTGGGCGACTGGGGTTTCCTATTCGAGCCCGCTGAGTAATCAGTGCAACCCACTTGCTCCATGTAGCATCAGTTGCATGATGCGTAGAGGGGACCCTTCCCTTGAACATCCAGCCTAGTACCGGTAATCGGGGTGCTAGGAGGAGCTGCGCTTCAGTACCGACCACCTCCGAAGCAGATCGAACTCCTTCATATGCTGCCAATATCTCCTTTTCAGTTGGAGTATAGCGGGCCTCAGATCCTCTGTATCCCCGACTCCAAAACCCCAGAGGCCGACCTCGAGTTTTCCCAGGTTCTTTCTGCCAGAGGCTCCAGGTGGGGCCGTTCTCCCCGGCTGCAGTGTAGAGCACATTCTTTACATCTGGTCCTGTTCGAACTGGCCCAAGGGCTACTGCATGGACTATTTCCTGCTTGATTTGTTCAAAGGCTTGTCGTTGTTCAGGGCCCCATTCAAACTCATTCTTCTTGCGAGTTACTTGGTAGAGTGGGTTTACAATCAGACTGTAATTTGGGATGTGCATTCTCCAAAACCCCACAACACCTAGGAAAGTCTGTGTTTCTTTTTTGTTAGTTGGTGGAGACATAGCTGTTATTTTGTTGATCACATCCATTGGGATTTGACGACGTCCATCTTGCCATTTTATTCCTAAAAACTGGATCTCCCGTGCAGGTCCTTTGACTTTATTTTGTTTTATGGCAAAACCGGCTTTCAGAAGGATTTGGAGTGGCCGCAGGGTCTGTCACTAAGTTGACAGCAGTATCAATGGCAGCTCGATAGGCATGAGCCAGGCCCCAGCACGTTACAATGATTTGTGTTACTTTGGAACTGCCAGAATCATTACACCTTTTTTTCAAGCATTCTGCCAGTTTTTGAGGATTTTGCCATTGTTCAGGGGTGAATTTCCAACGCACTGGGGGTGCCAACTGCTCTAGATGCCTGCCCATATCCACCCATACTCCCTGCCACCCACAACTATACTGCCTCCGGGCAGATCTCCGGATGAGCTTCATAAGTAGTTGTTTAACTTTAAGCAGAATCTGAAGTGCATTCATGAGGCAGAACAACAAGACTATGGTATTCTGAGTATTCCAGAAATATTCAATATCTTGGAGAGCTATTGTAACAAGCTCAGGGGATAAGAGGGTGGTGAAGGAGGAAGGCAGAGTGACCCAGGAGGATACAGGGGTGGTGAAGGAGAAAGGGAGAGTAAGCAAGTAAGGAAAAATATCCTCCGCTTTCCCCTCCACAGATTGACTCTCTAATGGAGAAAAACAATAGGTATAATTGCTAATAGTTCCCAAGATGCTGTTTCCAAAGTACAGAGTCCACGATGTTACTGAGTATAAATACCAAGTTAGAGTCATGACCAGATATCTTATCGTCTCATAAGCCATTGCTATAACACTTAGTACCATAATGGTATGAAACCAGGGCCCGGAGAGGAGAAACAACACTACAGAGAGCAAATATGGAAAATAATGTACTATAATACTCAATTTGGAAAACAGGCGCAGCAGAGTTGTGATTAAAGCAATCAGCATCATGACAAGTGACTATTAAGCAGGTCTAATCCTTACACCAATTTTAGTTTAACACACTCTGATCAGATCTGCCGTTATCTCAACCTTTCGGGCCCCACGTTGGGCGCCAAAAAGACTGTCGTGGTTTAACCCGACCGGCAGCTAAACACCACGCAGCCGTTCGCTCACCCTCCCCCCTCCCTCTTTGGGACGGGGGAGAGAAATGGAAAGTGAAGCCCGTGAGTTGAGATAAAGACAGTTTAATAAGACAGGAAAAAAAAAAAAATAACAAAAATAATAATAACAATAATAATAATGATGATACAATGGGGATAATACGAAAGTAATAATAGTATGTACAAACAAGTGATGCACAATGCAATTGCTCACCACCCGCTGACCGATGCCCAGCCTAACCCCGAGCAGTCCGGCCCCCTCCCCCCGGCTAGCCACCCCTATATATTGTTTAGCATGACGTCAGATGGTATGGAATACCCCTTTGGCTAGTTTGGGTCACCTGTCCTGGGTCTGTCCCCTCCCAGCTCTTACTGCACCCCCCAGCCTGCCCGTTGGCAGGACAGAGCAAAGGCTGAGATGTCCTTGGCTTAGTATAAGCACTGCTCTGCAACAATTAAAGCATCGGGGTGTTATCAGCACTCTTCTCATTCTAAGCCAAAACACAGCATTCCACCAGCTACTAGGAAGAAAATTAATTCTGTGCTAACTGAAACCAGGACATTGGTTGAATTAATACATATATCTCCTACATTTATACAGCTTTATACAGTAAATGACATCAGACCATTACATTACTATTCGTGTACTTAGAAGCACCTCTTTGCATGGGTAAGCAAATGTATTTCTCAGCATTGCATCTGTCTTTTGCAAGATAGAGGTAAGGCATTTCATCACTTGAGAGAAGGAAGAAAAGAGGAAAACAACTGTCTGACATTTATACCTAATTTTATAATGGAGAAATACCAAATAGCTGTGGATCTGTTCTGAAGTTAATCGATGTTCAAGACAGTAAATATTTTTTCTGTTTGAAAGTACTTTCAAGTGACCAGGAGAATAACGCCTTGCATAACTAGCATTACATTTAAAATAATTAGGAAAATCTACATTACAAATAAAAATCATTTCAAAATAGTGAGTCAAAACAAGAGATGCAGTTACTTAGATCACGCAATCTCCCGTATCATTGAATCTGTAATAATATTATGTTACCTGGTTTGTTTAACATGACAAAAACGTAACTCACAGTTAATTAAAGTCCCAGTGGAAATAGAAAAGCTAATTGTAATTCTTTTAATCAATTAGTTGACTGAATGCGGTGTTGTTGTCCCATCTAAATGAGCGAGGTCAATAGATTACTATTTTTCTGGCCAAATGTCTGTATTAGATAAAATAATATAAAAATGAAATGTTTCATTTCTAAAATGAAAAGTAAAAACATTATCACTCTGTTTGAACAGTGAACATGGTTTCTGTACACTGGACTTTGTTCTTTTCTTCATAAGGTCAGTAGAGCTGTTTCTACTGCTTTTGGCCAAACCAGGACTGGGTCCACTGTCGTAATGAATTATGTGTCAAGAGAGGAACAGACAGCAGTTTTGATGTGCACAGTCTGCTGCTCTGAATTACAGAGTCATTCATACAGGGTCGTTCATCAGTTCAGCTTGAAAATAGGAGAAACACAACATTTACCACTACAGTCCAAGCAATATTTTAATTAAGGGATAATGTCATTGGCATACAATTCTGTCCCAGGATAACAGTCTCCTGTTGCTGGATGGAAGCCAAGAAACCAAGAGAGTTACTGAACATAAACACTGAGAGGCAAATGTTTCCAAGGAGTACACATTTATCCTTGGGATATCATTCCATTTCAACTGTTTCTGTTAGAGCAGGTGGTTACAAAATGAAATAGATCAGTGAACATGGATACATCACAGTGACAATTGTTTACTGCTAACCAGAGTATGCCCACAGGAAGGAAATTCCTCCATATTATTTGTTACAGAGAGAGGCTTTTCTTCTTCAAATACAAGTAATACCTTCTGACCCTGGACCTCAAGAAGTGCTGAAGGCTGCCTTAATTTGACAAAAGCTTTTGCCATTTTCCTAGGGTTATTTGCAGCTCTACTCTACAGCCTTGCACACAGCAACTCCCCAGAAGATGATTTTACTATTTTTTCTTCTTTAAAATTGTTTAAAATGCCACCACATAGGTCTACTTTATTATTTATGTAGGTCTAACGCTTACAAGGCCAAACTATAAAAAGGGAACCCATTGCGTTGCAGATACATCCCCAGCAAATTTCCAGAGCTTGCTCTTTATGTAATTTCACTGTTTACTAAGTGGTTGTTTCGGTGTGACTTACAGACAACTGTGTCTCTACTGAAACAAAGAATTCAATTCTATTCCATAGATAAGTCAAGAATTCAAGATTCTAGGCATTAGTTATGACATTACTAGATTTTAGTTATTTAGACATTAGACATTTAGACATTAAATTTAGACATTTGGACATTACTACATTTTCTTCCTTGAATAATAAATTTTGACAACTGACATGAAAACCAACAATAGTGAAGAAGACGAACACTTCTTCATAGCCATACAGACAACTAAAACAGAAAATCCTGAAGTTTTTTGTCCTGCTGATCATTTTCTAGCAATAAATAAATAAATAATTGTTTCTAAGCATAAGAAGTGGCTATCTAGCTCTTTTAGGCAATACAATAGCCTTCTTCAAAATCTCTGAGGCTTCATATTTTCTGTAAACATTAGTGGTAATGCCCTGGAATTAAATGGTCCCTTAAAAGGACTGAAATTTAATGTTTTAACATGGCTGTAAGGAAAACAGAAGCTGTCTATCTGTGAAAAATATTCTGTCTGGAAGATTTGCTGGACTATGTGAAAAACTCCATAAGAAAGTGGATTTTCCCTTAGATGCTTCCAGTTAAACTGAACAGATCTCTGGGAAATATAACCACATGAAACAAGCTTTGTTTGAAAGAAGTACTTGTAATCTGGTTACGAATTCATTAGGAATTTTGCACAGTCCTCGGTAGGTCCAGGGTACAATCACAATGTTATGGACAAAATATTATTTTTATAAACTGAGAAAGGGGATTTTCTTTTCATACCCATTTTCACTGCATATACTATTTGTAGTGCCAGAAGTTCCAGTCTAATATTAATGAAGTATTATTAATTAAAAAAAATCTCTAAATAAACTTAGATACATTTTACAGTGTGTCATTCATTTTGGAAACGCTGTAAATGTTTTTAATACCATTCAGAAATGCATTTTTATAGCATTTTTCTACAGAAGAATGTAAGACATTCTGTCTTACAAAAGAAAAAAAAAAAAGATTCAATATTTGGGAAGAAAAAAAAAAAATAAAAAGACAAGAACATTTTTTTTCCTTCTTATTTATTTGAAAGATACAAACAAGATGTGTAGAAACCCTCCTGGCCTTGATTTTCCACTTGCACTATGACCTGTTCTACCATACTGTCACTATACAAGCCCTTTAAAATGGAAATAAGATAACAGAGTGATTCAAAACATTGTTGTTATAAATGAAAATTGTGTTTACTGAGTTCAAAGAAAGCTGAGGAAAATTAACCTTGGAATGAAGAAAGTTAAATGCATTTCCCTGAAATAATTGCTAATTACAGAGGGGAGAAAAAGTTCAAATGAGACCCTGAGTCAATGCACAATACACAGAAAGCCATGCATGAGTACAGGCAGCTATCACTGCAACTCCTAGGTTACTCTAAAAGAGACAAGCAGGCCCCAGCCCCCTACCTATGTCTATTGATTTTGCTGCTACTATTGTTTTTTATTTTTTTATTCCATATTTTATACGGTGGTTGTTTGTTTTTTTTTTCACTTCACAGAAGTGATCAAAATTGTGTTCTGAACCACATCTGAAAAACCTAGGCTACTATCCTAAGAGCATTCAACTCACTGAAGCATTAAATGCATGTTCACAAAATTGTAACCATACCAGACAATCTAACAGGGTAAACGCATACTAAATTCAAGATGACACTTCTTTTTTATTTTCATGAAAAATCAGAACACAGAGCAACTTGTGTTATTAGTTCTCTGAGTGTTCATGGGATCTCAAGGATGAAAAAAGAAAAATCAGGATTAAAGGAGAATTTATTACAAATTTTGCCAAGAGATGAAATAATGACCAAAAAGTATCCAGAAAGTATCAATAAAAAAGTGGCCTGATTTTCAAGAATTTCTTAGTGGAATGTTCAAGGAGCGGGCAGGCAGTATACTTTATTAGCTGCAAATAAATTGGCTGTCTCACTTCTGAATTTGGACTGCCCTGTTCATTTAAACTGACATCATTCAAATACCAGCAAGAGATTATATTAGATAATAATTAAAACTGAAATGTTATTGTGGAACAGAACTAATAACTGTGGAAGAAACTAATACTAATAAACAAACGAATACATAAAAATACAGTAATCTTGACCTCAAGTAAAAATAGTAAGATTAATTAGCATGTTGTTTTGTCTTGTTTCTTTTATAGGAGCATAAAAATAGATCATAAACATGTCTAGAACCTCTCGATAGAGACAAAAATACTCACTGAACCAAAAAAAAAAAAAACCAACTGGCAAACAGATTTCCAAATAAATGAAAATTACACCATTATCATTGGAAGTTTGGTTTCTTCTATCTGATTTAACCTAGAGTAACAGCAAAGACATTAAGTATGATTTATTTAAGGAAATTTTGCAAAACATTTCAAAAAGTGAACCTACTATATACTCATAGTGCTGTTATTCCATATTTTTGTAAAAGACTTGGAGTCTGTTCTCCATTTATGAGGAGAAATTATAGCAAAAGTCCTTTCTGAAGCATATGGTATGCATTCTCAAACATGCAACAGACTTGATATTATTTTGTTTTTACCATCTCCTTGGTGAAGCCAAGCTATGTAATACTCTACTCACTATCTGCCAGGTGTTAGTTAAGTCATTCATGCTCTCAAAAATGGTATTTAGTAGTATGAAAATAACAATTACTTTAGAGAAATCAAACCTGAAATGAAATATGTGTCAGATCTGCTTATCTTAAAGAGGCACCACTTTATTTACTTGTAGCAGGAAAAGAATTTAAGATTAGCAAACTGCTTAAAGAAAATTTCAGAATGATCAGCTGAAAGGGTCCCTAAACAGATGTTTTAAAAATTAATAGCACAAGTAAAAGATCCTGGATTATACAACATCTTGAGTGCGCCTAACAATGCCTACTGCAAGACCTGGCTAATAGTGATGAACTGGTTCTCTTTTTCAAGGAAAGGAGGGACTCAATAAATGGTTCATCAGCTGTCCGCAATCAGCAGTCTGCAGTAAACTTGAAAATAAAGTTCTGTGCTATGGAAGGCATTTATTGATGTGATAGCTAAGTCCACATTTGTTTAAAAATACACCCTTGTGACTCTACAATGTCACTGTGAACTTTATGATACTTACTGCTTACTGAACCTAAAAGAAAAACCCTCTCAGTAATTCAGGAGTGAGAAGATTCCATTTCACTTGTGGTTTGAATCAAGCAGTCTACAAAATGAAGTCATTTATAAGACCATAATTGTTCCATCAGTAACAGATGAGAACAGAGCCTTACTCCTCAGAAGCTCGTTACAGAAGATTTAACATAATGAGTGACAGCATACTCATTAAGAAATAGAGGTGTTTGGAAGATTTAATCCAAATGAGGAAAGTTTGCAGCCATTAACATTTTTGTAGAAAATGTTGCAACACAAATCCCTACAGGAACCTTGGATTCAGATTTGTTGTCTCTGCTGGGTTATTAATGAGTGTGTGTGGCTGGTGCAAATGAGTCATGCAGAGCTGCAGCAGATTTCTGTTTTCTTAAATGTCTCATTACAGTATGTGTCAATATGGCAAGGTTACAACTGCTAGACACACAGAGACACCAACAGACATTAACATCTGAATTTCAGCAGTAATTTTTAAAGCCCTAAATATTAATCAGTGTTTTCCATGCAGAAATGAAACAGGATCTGAGCAACATGTTGTATTACATTGTAAAGTGTTTCATTATGTAAGACTCAATATCCAGGAGGTGATTGTTCAAATTAAAATGGGATATTTTTTTTCAAGGTTTTCAGAATAAACTATAAAAACTATGGCTTTGATTGCCTAGGGGAAAAAAAATACTTCTTTCAAAATGTTATTTTTTCAAGATAATTGCATTTTCAACAAGGATCATGTTTTGTTCACATGCATTATGAAATCATTAAATGATATTTTCATCATAAAATAAAACTGAAACTTTGCTCTGTCAAAGAACTGTTTCAGCAATAGTCACACAAAAAGTATATGTACAACAGAAAACATAAGGAATGAAGTATGTAAAACTACCTGTACCAGGAAGGTTAAAGCACAGATTTCTTCTTTAAATGTCAATACTGTTATGATACTGTTATGCAAAATACAATCATTTACAGCTTCCTCTTCTGAGGCACCCTAGACAATGACATAAACTACTCTTTTTAGTCTGAAATATAAGATGATGATTTACAGCCATGCTGTAAATGACTGCACTTTACAAATATTATGAAAAAATATTTTATTATGCCCGTTGGAACCATCTTCCCTCTCTTAACACAAGCATTTAATATTTCTTCTTAATCCTCTTTGGAACTGTGAGAATCCCAGGGGATCTCACACATGAAGCACTCTATTTCCATCATATACATAGTTGTATTTTAAAGATTGTTTCATAAAGGTTAATAGGCTAAACTAAGATGTAAGTTAGCAGTTTTCATGGAATCATGACAAACCTGCAAAAGAATAAGGAAACTTGATGAAATCACAAATAGTAACATTTCACTTGGAGAATCTAATGTGCAGATTTAAAAATGCTGAAACTGTAATCTGAAAGTAAAAGAATTCAAAGTAAAAAATGGCTGAAATATATCAGTAATATTATTTGAAAAGTACAGTTCCACAAGAAACGGAGGAACAAATTTCCATGCATACATTATTTATTAAGTACAATCTATTGAATTCTTCAAATAAAACTAACAATTAACTGAGAATCAATGTGTTTTTAATATTATTTCAAATATAGTTATTTTTTACTGCAATGTATCTAAGGAAAATCAAGATTTTTTTTTTAAGAATAAAATGTTTCTAAATGCTATGTCTTTAAATTAATTTATGTTGAACACAGTGGGTACCAGAGTCAATTCTCGTTGTCATGACAACAGACACTGAAAATTTAAACATCCAGTGACAGGCTGAATTCCCTGCAAAGAAGCTATTCAGCATTAAAATGATATACGAGTGAAACATTAAACAAATCTATGTGCAAACTATTTATTTTAAGCACACAGCTTAATTATTGCTTATAAAGAATATAATGATTCAGGCACTAAGTTTATTATTTCACTATGAATTTCTGTAAGATGTAAACAGTTAACTGAAAAGGAGTAAGTAAAAAGATTGCAAGCCAATTAACAAAGGCTCTTCAAGGAAGATAAATGTTTTTTTAATAGTGCTGTTGCTTTCTCTGTCTGTCATATATATTTGATTAAGTCTATCATTCAACACATAAAATGTAGTCTATGAATGCAGCAGATTGTGCTTTGCTTGTTCTTTATATGCAGAGTGTTTGGAAGCCTGATAATGCATAACAATTTCTCAGAAGGTTCTTTAAGGCATTATAAAAGTACTTGATTTAAGAATGGAAGTGTGTGTCTGCACCCAGTAGAGGTTTTGTATTACCATGGCTTATGTATTCTTCTAAATTCAGAGTATTTTTTTGTACTTGAGCAGGAATTTTCAAGACATGGCCTTAGGCTAAATGTAGGGGAAAGCATTTTCCTATTTACCAATAAAATTTACCAATAAAAGTATACATGAAAAGGTAGGCACAAAATGAAACCACTACCTGCAATTTTTGCTCTGAAAAAAACACCATTTGACTGAATGTGTAACAGAAAAGGCTGCTTTTGAGCTGGTGGACAGAATCCCTCCCACAGTGTGACACCATGCTTTAAGTGGCTGTACTTTAAAAGAATCACATTAGCACAGGTCACTTTGGCAGAGCTGTGTCTGGTATATACCAAATCAGAGAGAGCTCTAACCTAAGCAGATTTAAGCTACTTCATGGTGTATTTAGTTCATACTTTAATGCTATAAAAATATTACCATGAGTAACGTCTACTTATTTAGTTCTTTCTCTTCTTTCTCAGTATACCTCAAGATAGTCTTGACACTCCCAGTATTCTACCATCTATGGGACATGAAGTTCAGACCTTTCATAAATCTATCTTGGAGAATTCCAAACACTTAATAAAACAGCAACATAATCCTTCTCAACACCAGCCAGTCAAGCCATTCATAAATGGACTCCTTGCACACAGATTTAGGGCTTGCTGCAACACGGCACTGGGAGTAACACTAGGTTACAGTATCAGGCCCCCAGTACCCCAGGAGGCTCTGCAGAGTAAATACACCTAGATTTGGTTACCCAGCTGACTCATGCATGTGCCAACACAAAAAACTCGTCTAGGCAGAGGTGTTCTCCTAATGTTTGTGAAGGATTCTAGGTGCTGTGCCCAAAGAAAGTTCAGGAACACCACATCACAACGGTAACAGACCTAGAATAATGCACTTTCCCTGTTGTAGCATAGCTTTGGGTCTAACAGCTTCTTTCGGAATTCAGAAGGAAGTTTGGAAGCTGAGGTAACACTTTCCCTTGTGGATGGCTTCCTGGACAGTTTGAGCAAGGTCTTTGAGAAAAGACAATATTTGTTTTATTGCCATGGTAGTTCCAGTACAATATGTTGCTTTTTTTTTCATTAATTCATCCCAAGTTATGCAGCAAGGTTGATCAGGTAGCTAACTGCCTCTTTCCAGGACTTTCAGTGAACAGAATAGAGCTGCTCAAACAGACAAAAGTCTTGTGTTTCTGGTGTCCTTTAGGGAATACATTGAAAGGATGAGAAAATGAAACCATTTTACCAGCAAACAAGAGAGATAAAAAAAAAATAAGCAGTATATTAACTAGAGCGGGAAAACATCTGGGTCCTTCAGTGTTCCAGCTGAAGGAGAGGTCAAGACTGATAGAAGACCACTGAGAATATGAGAAGGTAAGTAAAGCATCCTTCTTCAGAATCAACTGCTCAAATTGTGTTCTAGAAATTATTTCAGTAGTAGCAGTGAAAATAACTTTCATTTTCCACTATTTGGCTCAGCCATTGCTCCTCTTTCACACTTTCACAAGCACAGAAAGAGTGGATAATTTTTGACTCTCTTCTCCAGGACTGAAATGCAGAATTGCTTCATTGAGAAACCTTCAGTTGGCTTTCCTACCAATAAGAACCAATCTTCTGACCTGTAGAAGGGAATGGGAAGCCTTGAGAAGAGAATTATGGTGGCCTTCCACGGCGCCTACAGGAAAGACGAGGAGAGATTTGTTCTTAGGTAGCATAGAGACAGTACAAGGGGAAACAGTTTTAAGCTAGAAAAAGGTAGATTTAGAGTAGATATAAGAAAGAAACTCTTCACTCAGAGCATGGTAAGGCACTGGAACAGATTGCCCAGAGAAGCTGTGGATGCCCTATCCCTGGAAGTGCTCAAGGCCAGGCTGGATGGGACTTTGGGCAACCTGGTCTGGTGGGAGGTGTCCCTGCCCATGGTGGCAGGTTGGAATGAGATGGAATGGAATAACATCAATTCCAACACAAACTATTCCATGATTCTGTGAACTGAGAATCTGAGATGCCCTAGCCTGGTTGTATCAAAAGACTCTCTTCTTCACTAAAATGGAAGATACAGTGAAGTACAGACCCTGTCAATTTATTTGTGTTGTTTATCATGCATCAGAGTGCCACATGAGTGAGAAACTTCCTGGAAGTTGTGGGGTCAGAAATGGTGGGGGCTGGGTCTGAGCTCATGCCACCACCACATCCAGGCAACAGGGGCCACCAGGGCAGCCCCAGGCACAGGGCATCTCCCAGGTCTCCAGGCCCAGTCAGGCCAAGGGCCACCCAGCTGTGGCTGACAGCAGGCTCAGCATGAGCAGCAACATGCCCTGGCAGCCAAGAGGGCAAACAACATTGTGAGGTGCATTAAACACAGCATTGCTAACCAGTCAAAAGAGGTTTTACTCTTGCTACATCTAGAATCAGTGCAGCCTCACCTTAAGTATTATGTATAGTTCTGGCCTCCATGGTAAGAAAAGGACATTAATGTGCTTGAAAACATCCAGAGGAGCACAACAAAGATGTTAAAAGGGCTGGAAGGTTATGTCCTGTTAGGAGAGGCTGAGGACACCTTGGTCGTCTAGTCTGGAAAAAAAAAGGCCAAGAGGTGGACCTCATAGCTCTCTGCAACTTCCTGAGGAGGTGAAGCAGAGACGGTGGTGCAGATCTCTGCTCCCTGCTAACCAATGACAGGATGCATGGGAACAGCACAAAACTGATCCAGGTAGGTTCATTCTGAGCATTAGGAAAAAACTGTTTACCATGACGGTGGTCAAAACTTGAATAGGCTTCCTAGAGATGTGCTTGATGCCCCATACCTTTACACGTTCAAGAGATAATATTCTCAATAATATGCTTTAGCTTTTGGTTAGCCCTGAAGTGCTCAGGCAGTTGAACTCAATGATGTTTGTAGGTCTCTTCCAACTGAACTATTCTAATCTAATCTAAATGAATGAGAATTTACAAATATGAGACCTTGTTTTCATGGGTCATGCCTGAAATGTCATTCAGGTTTTACCATGCCAAAAAAACTAGGCTGCAAATGCTTTTCACTTTTTAATTACGCTACAAGCTTTGCTATGTGAGTCTTTTAGTAGTGCAGTGGATTCAATTTTCCCTAGCAAGCTCACACATTCTTGTGTCTTAAAGTTGTTTAGTAGGCCAATAAATTAACATAGATACTGTTCCTTTGCTTTCGGATTGTGAACAAGACTGCCATTTGCCATGACAGTTGCTTATAGCATGAAATATCTCATAATAACATTAGATGGCACACAAAGAACAGCAGGGATGATTTTTAATTAAGATAAAGAGATGGGTTATGTAATGTTGGATCTCAGAAACTAGACATCCATCAGTTGCTCTTGATGTACATTTTCAAGGCTGTAGTAGTAACATTAAGTCCAATAAATCCTCTCTTACTGTAAGCACATTGACCTTAAAGAGATCCTGGAGTCCTTCTGACTAACATAACATCCAAAATGTTAGATTATTTCCCATTCCAAAGCTAGTGTAATTCTCCAGAACTGTATATAAATTATAGCTGCATATAAATTATACATTGATAAAATATTTGTGTGTGTGTTTTTTTCAGTTAGATTTTTAAGATTCTTCAACATAAAATGAAGACAGAGTCATGAAGTCCAGTTATGACACGCAAAATTAGTCCAATTATTTTAGAATAGAATGTATACTTCTGATTTCCTGGAAGGGTTCCATATTTTCTTCTGTGTAACAAAGGAATGAATCCATCAGATGACTAAGAGCCAAAACATTAGCTTCAATGATTCATTCTAGCTCAAGAATGAACACGTTCAAAACAAAATAAAAGAGAGAGCATTTTCTCAGTACATTTTTCTGGAGATCTACTTTATAGCAACAAAAGCATATCACCCAGGATAGGTCTGCGTCAAAGAACAAGTAATAATAGCATTGCCTATTTTTTTGTTTCCTATGACTGAAAGTAATGTGCGTAATTTAAGGTTTACTTACACTTTACTGAAAAGCAGCCACTTCAGGGGTGTAACATGCTATTGCTATGTCCCTTGGTACAACAGTAAGTTTTCAAAAATAAAAGTGCTTTCAAACAAAACCAAAGAAATTAGTGAAAAATATTAAAATAGAAACCATGATTTATTTATTTTTTATTATCTTTTTGATTCTTTTGAACAGATAGCTTGCATACTGAAAGTAGTGAGATATTTTGCTAAAATTCTATGGTAAACTACAGTTTTTTATAGTTTGTGGAAAATTTTCAAACTCTTATATCAATTCAAAGATCAGTATTTATCCCTATTTTACACATTTGTCATAGAATTATCTGAGACAGTGGACCCTCAGAAATTCTTTTTTCAAGATAGTAGATGATATCAAAAATCCATCTTCTTCCCCAAATCCTCCTCCCCCAAAACAGACTTTGTTATAATCATGTCTTTCTGTATGCAACAGTGCACTTTGAACCATGACTGAGAACAAGTGCTTCAGACAATAATGTCTCTTAATCAGCCAGAAAGCCTTCAATTAACCCAAGAAAGATGCTCCCTTCACTGCTTTTCCTAAGGGTCTGTGCACTGTATCTGATGCACTTCCCATATCTACAACTGGCACTTTTTTTTTTCTACTAACATACTGTTAAAAACTGCTAGTGGCAAAAACTGTTGTCAGAGGATAATTCAAAGTATTTCTCAAAAGTGTTTCTAGGAAGTCAAGTAAAAATGCTGCTGTCTAAGCTGGAGAAACAGATGGTATGATGATGTTCAATTGTATTTTTGGAACATTGAGATGGAATATGCATTTCCTTATACTTGGTGAAATGAATATTTATTATGGAGAGCCACATAGAATTTCATATTCATTCTCTTGCTCTAAACCTTTTTTAAAAAATGTAGAAGCTAAATATGTTCTTGGCATTTTGTAAACTTGGCTTACTCTGAAAAATTCAGGGGCATTCCAATTTTTATTTTTTTTAATGTTGTGATTGGGTGCTAAACCTGAAAGAAATAGCATGAACTTGTCACCAGACTGTTAAATTAAATGATTAGTACTGCTCACCAAGCTCATAAAATTCCTGCCTTATCCAATATGCAACTGACAATACTTGTTTATCCATCGTGTTCCTCTACTTAGGCATGCATGCATGCATGTGCAACACAGAGAATAGAAAAACAATGTTAAAGTACACTAAAAGCACATATATTGCTTTGTCACAGAGACGCTGTATTTAACATATAGATCTTGAAGTTCTGTGCCAAAGTGCCTTAGCATTATAAATCTCACTGACATATCAAGCTTGGAAATCGTAATTAGTTTATATAAAGGTACTGTGTTTCAAAGGTGACCATTTGGCCTGCTATACCAAAGGTACTTGCTATAGCCAAAAGTCTTTTGTCACAGGGGGCATCACAGGTACGTCTGTTGAGTCCAGGTTTCTACCACTTGAAGTAATACGAAATAGCACCCCTAAAATGATTAAGGTCCTTCACACAGAACAGGCAGAATCTGTGTTTTAAAGACATGGTAAAAAAAATTATCCATCACAGACAAGCTTATGCACTCACAGCAACTTGTTCCTTGATCTGTGAGAACTTAGAGATGTTTATATATCTGGTCACTCATGTAATATTGCATAAAATATCATACTTCTGAAGGAAAATATGAGTCTCATGACATGACTGTTTGTTCTGAGCCCAAGAAACTGGTAGACTTTCTTTTAGAGAAAAAAATATAATAATAATAATACAAAATGAGCTGATTATATATTACTGTTGGAAAATAATAAGGAATCATAGAATCATAGAGTCATTAAGACTGAAAAAAAACTCATCTGGTCCAACCATTTCCCTACTACCAACGTCATGCACTAAACCATGTCCATAAACACCATGTCCAACCTTTCCTTGAACACCCCCAGGGACAGTGACTCCATCACCACCCTGGGCAACCCATTCCAATGCCTGACTGAGTCAATTTCTTCTGAGAAGAAATTTCTCCTAGTTTCCAACCTAAACCTCCCCTGGTGCAACTTGAGGCCATTCCCTCTAGTCCTATCACTAGTTATCTGTGAGAAGAGTAATACTGATAAGGAAACTCACAAAGGAATTAGACACATTCATGCAGCAAGGTCTGTTGAATACTATGAAGTAACCATCTAGATGCAGAAATTGTACAGAAATTTCAGCTACTGTATTTGTTATTGGGGCAAAGGTTACTCAGTGTCTGCACTGTTCTATGACTTTTCTTTAAGCATCTACTAATGTGCTCCTGGAAACAGGAGTTTTGGCTAAATAATTTGATCTCACTGGTCTGATGGACCTTATGTTTCAAGACTTAAAAGAAGAATAAAGTTTTATAACAAGCAAGGACTTTATGAGTTCCATTTCTTTAATTACAACTCATTATTTTAATTTATCATATCCCATTTGCTAGTAGTACAGTTATTCATTATGATGGTGTTAAATACCAGTTTTATCATCTGGTTCTTTCGGTCTCTTCCTTGTCAGAATTGAAGGAGACACTACCTGAAGTTAACCTCTGCATGTTGTGAGTAATGGTAATGCAGATACTTGGAACTGTGTGCATGTTAGCTTGTCAGATGAAGAATAAAATAGCAAGTAGGGAGTAGACTGGGAATTCACAATTTCATATATTCTTCTGCAGAAAGAGAAAATACACAAAGACACACACACAAGCAAACAAAGAAAAAACAACAGTAAAGACAATTCTCCTACTCCCCCCCCCCCAAAAAATATATATATATAAATATATACATTTAATATTATTAATAATAATTTTATATTATTAATAATAGTATATTATTAATATATTATTAATATTAATAATATATTATTAATATAATATTATATATTTATTATATTATATATTATATATATTTATATATATATATAATTATATAAATATATAAATATATTTATATATATATATATACATAAAATCTTACATGAAGAAAAGGCTTGAGATGGTTAACCTGAAAACAAACTGCAAATGTTATAGCACCATTTAGCAAGCTATATATATTAGTAATAATTTGAATAGCTCTCTAGAAATTTTAGATCCAGTTACATGCAGAGTCAAATTTACTGTTTGTTTGTTTTGTAATCTTTTCAGGTGCATGTCATACTGAGGATGCTGAGCCTTAAAACAGAAATACAAAATGCTAAAGGAAATGTAGTGGTAAGGATAGATGCAGATATGAAAGTCCCAAGGACCAATTTCTCCTTTTTCCATAGTAGATATGCCAGTGATATTCCACAATGTAGATCTCCAGGCTAAAAGATAATTCACTTTCCATAGCACATAGTGCAACAACGAGCTGACAAAGTGTTCAGAGTCAGATCCGAACCAGGTTTTAAGCTAAAGCTTAGTGTCTGGGCTCAAGGCCAGATCATGCCAAGGTTCACAGTCAGTGACAAAATCTGATGAGCTCTTCTCATAAGGTATCAATGGAAAATGACATCCATTTGAAATAATGCAAATTTCAATGTGCCAGCTGTGCTACGTGTGGGTTGTATTCCTACCATCAAAACAACACACAGCTTAAAGCTCACTTTCAGAACTCTGGCCCCAGCTCAGTTAAACACATTAAGTACATGCTTAAGCTGATTCCTGATTGAAAAAGCACAAACTGAAACACATGTTTATACTTAGTCATTTGCTAAAGTGCTTTTCTGAATCTGGGCCTGAGTCTGGAGAATGAGAGGTTCTGACAAAGCCATTTTCTTTATACTTTCTGTTCAGTCAAAATGTCACTTTGTTCAACAGAGGTTTTAGATTATGATAATTATCATAACAATTTATGCAAAAAAAAAAAAAAAAAAAAAAAAAAGAGTGCACGTATAACGGGTTTATTTTAAGAATACCTAATAACAAAGAAAGCTGAAAGAACTGTGTACAGTACAAAGCCTGTATTTTAGCTTGCAGTATAATACTGATGTCATCTCCAAAATGCTCTGATTTATCTCAGTGTTCCTTTACAACATATAATGGGTATTTACATTTTCTCTGCAGTTGCTGCTAGCATTTCAGAAGAATGGATGACACTCATGCTGCCAGATTTAGAGACTCAGCTGGATGAGGGAAAATAATACTTCACTACTCCAATCATAATATTTGTGTATTAATGCGTTGCTAATTTAAGATCTGGAATGGATCTTTCAGTTCCAAACATCCTCAAAAAGAAAAAAATATATTTAGAATTAGTATTTTAAATTAGCTCTTTATCTATTTTTACTTTACTCTTATAGTTTTGTTCTTGCTTTTTGATTTGATTTTACTTCCATATGTAGTTTAAAAGCTCACTGTCTTCATTTACCTTTCAAGTAGTGTATTTGATATGTTTATGCCACACAAAATATTTAGCATTATTATGTTTCAAAGATGCAGTAGTGGCATAGCTACATACTTCACTTTTATGGAAAAAAAAGAAAGAAGAAATAAGGAAACCAAGGGCCAAGACGAAGTTATATCTGCAAGAGCAAGAATAAGGAACAGCTGTATGATGATTTTCTTAAAGTAATGCAAAGAAAGGCAGACTCTTGTAAAATAATTGAAAAAAAAATATTTAAGATATATTAAAAGCATAAATTAGGGGATTTTCATACAGAACAAATTATGCTAAATATGGGAGAGGAAATATGAAGAAAAGAATTGACATGGCAGGGAGCTGTGCTGATTAAGAAGTGGGCAATTTAATTTCTTCAGGAGCGTGAAACTCCAGCATGAATTAATTTGCTTCATGCAGGGTCCTGCTGTTTTCTCTTCTTTCTTCAATCACTGTTTACTACATAAAGTCACATCTCACCTATCTTCTTTGATTGTTTAATTTTAGCAGGATTTTCTTTTCACGGAACTATTAGTACAGCTAAGCTTTACTCTGCATGTAATACATAAACACATTACTTTGGTCCACAGGACCACTGAGGCTATTTCAAGTTTGAAACAATATTGCTGCACCATTTTACCTTCAGCAAGTCTTTTAACTGAACTTTAATAAGGTATCCCAGCCATAATCCAACATTACTTTTGCAACAACTCCCACCTTTTTCAGTGGATGTTCTGGATTTCTAAGGAATCAATTAACTCCCAAAGCAAAACAAGCTGATGGGTGAACCTCAGAAAGTAAGATTCGCCTCCACTAAGCTGGTAGTGCTACTATTAGGATACAACTGAGGAAATCTAATAGCAGTGGATCGTAATTATAGGACAGACCAACATAGGGAGCATTGGAATGCACTGTGCTTCAGAAAACTTTGGAGAGTACAAATTGCTAGGTAAAGTGAACAGCTTTTAATTTTTGAGCCTTTGGGTGCTTGACATTTGTCATTACAAATGTCAAGCACCCAAAGGCTCAAAAATTTTGAAATGTGTGTTCAAAAGCTAATAATGATCTTGCTTTGGACCATTTATAGAAAGATCACAGAACTGACATGTAGACTGCCATTATGGACTAACCTTTCCTACAGAGCCCAGGTAGATCAAAGTCTGTGTATGGAACCATGTTTACAGATTTCATTGCTTTATTAACTAAACTAAATGCATAGGCACATGTACAGAAGAAAATAAAGTCCACAAAGTACTACATAATTAATGGTGTTCCTAAAATATTAGAAGAAACTGATCCTTATGTATGCAGAATTTGGCCCTATATTACTAAAAACATTCATAAACTTCCCTTTTCTGCCATTGAATATCTCAACATAGGTCAAACTGTAGAATGACTGCTACGCACACTGGCCAGGCAGAAATTCCTCTTCACAATGCAGGGCCCATTTTCTTCATACAAAATCCCGTCTCAGAGACACCAGAAGAATATAGCTACCTTTTCCCAGACCAACAGATTGAAAAGTATGTTCACCCTTATGTAGTTTTAACTTGGATGGAGGGAGGATTTCTACTGTACACCTACTTATAGGTACAGCCAACACTGCCATTAGTGATATTGATTTTGAGTACATAATAATATTGTGTTTGTTCTCCAAAGAAAATTAAATGACTTACTTAATTTCCTTTTCTGAAAATCTCTCCAGCATTGGAATGTGAGCAAACATAAGTTCCTGTTTCTCTGCCTAGCACTCTGACACAAAAGTTCTGGAGGTGTTAAATACTACAAATGAGCGGAGCTAGAGGGGAAGCTGCTTTGAGGTGCGTTGTGTGCTAACCCCAGTGGGCAGCTCAGCCTCACACAGCTGTTCACTCACTCTCCCCAGGTGGGATGGGGGAGTGAATTGAAAGGGAAAAGTGAAGGAGCTCATGGGATAAGATAAAGGCTGTTTACCATGTAAAGCAAAAGCTGTACTTGCAAGCAAGGCAAAACAAGGAATTCATTTGTTGCTTCCCATCAGCAGGCAGGTGTCAGACACTTGCAGGAAAGCAGGGCTCATCATGTGGCATGGTTTCTTAGGAAAGAAATCATCCACTTCAATTATGTCCACCCCACATCCTTCTTCTTTTCCTCAGCTTTTATTGCTGAGCATGATGTTATATATTATAGGATATTCCTCACAGTCAACCGTGCTGGCTATGCCCCAGCCTGGATGTCTGGGCAGCACCAGAAGCTGAAAAGTCAGTGCTCAGTAACACCTAGAACATAAGCGTGTTATCAACATGATTTTCATTCCAAAATACAGTACCATACCAGCTGCTATGAGGAAAATTAACTCTACCCCAGCCAAAATAAGTATACAAGGAACAACCAAGAAAACAGTATGAGAAGTGTAAAAAAAAAAAAAAAAAAAAAAAAAAAAAAAGATTCTAATTTCTATCTCCAAAAGCCCTTGCTTTCAATTCCTCCCAACAGAGAAGGAAAACAACAGGATGTTCTGGGTGTAGGAACTAAGTGTAAATTTAATGTCATGTTCAAAGAACTCTCCTGTGCTAATATCAGGTGTCATGTCTCAGGTGAGAAATGGTCCCTTGGGGAGAACCCATAGCTTATGCATTCACAATAATCTCCTGTAGAGGCTGGATTTTTCGTTCAGGATGTCACTGGTCAGAGAATCAATGAAGCAGGTTGTTGGCAGCTGAAGCTCTTTGTGTCTGGCCTGAAGCTCTTTGTATATGACTTGTAAAATAACAATAAGAGATATTATCAGACTAATCTCCGAACTTAGATGAAGGACAATGCCTGCAAGAAGAGAAGTTAAACACAATCATTATGGCACCTTCTGGTGTGGTATCTTATCATAATTTTGATTAATTCCCCAAACACCATTTCCTGTGGTGAGTAGAGATAAAAGCTAAAAATCATACTTCTGAGGGGAAGTATTAAAAGAGTTCTCCCAATCTCCAAAGAAAAGAAGCATACATGTACATCCCCCACCATTCTAAATGAGAGTACATCTGTTGTTTTGCAACATTTTTCCACATCTGCAAGTAAATCTGGTCATAGAATCTTAGAGTCATTTAGATTGGAAAAGTCCTTCAAAGTCATCAAGTCAAACAATCAACATAACCTACCAAATCCCATCACAAAACTGTGTCCTTTAGTGTTACATCCACATGTCTCTTGAATATCTCAAAGCCTGGGGACTCTACCACTTTGTTTGGCAGCCCGTTTCTATGCTTGGCCACCCTCTCTATAGAACAGTTCTTCCTAATAGCCAAACAAAAGCTCCTCTGGTGCAACTTGAGACCATTAATTTCAGTAAAGACAGTATAAAGTTGATATATCAAAAAGAATCTAATTCTGTCACAATGAATACACTAAAAAGTGTCTAATTCTGGCATTTCCTACCTTTTCAGTGAATTAAGTGAAAACTCTTAAATGAATGTCCATTTTGTATACATTTTTTTTCCAGTAATTAATGTAATAGACATTACCATTTTAAATATTCATACATTTGAGAAAAAAAAAAAAAAAAAAAAAAAAGATGATGAATTATCTTCCAGGACTACTTTTGATTCTCTGCAAGGAAGTTTATTCTGAACATCAAAATGTTTTCCCAACAAGAAGCCATAGCAGCTATGATGGATGCCACTGCTTAAAGCATAGAATGAGGTTTATGAATCAAACGCCAGCTCTGAAGGTATGACATTACCCCAGGAGTATTTGTGTTCTTTGGTCACCTTGCCTGTTGTAATCTCAGCATAGAAAGGAAAGGAAATAATTTGCACTGCAATAGTTTTCAGCCATGAAAAAATGCAGAACAGGCACTCAGAAAGGATTGACAAATGACTATAAATTAGCAGATGATTTCTGTCTGCTTCAAAGGAAGTCCTTACAGAAGCATCATATTATATTCCTAACTGATTCTACAGAGCAGGTGGGCATCTCCTCACCATCTGCTGGATTTCTCAGTCAAGAGCCCTTGAAGAAGTCACTACTGCAACAGTAGGCTAATGAGTAATTATGGACATTAATCAAAAAGCACATGATAAAAAATGAATTATTTTTTCACAGGTTTTTGGTTTTTAGTCAGTTCTGTGGCTTCTGTGTATAAGATCTTTCCTCACAAGAGCTTCAGCATTTTACCACAGACCTTCTAGTTGAGTAACTTCTTTTCTGTTTGCTTTGCAAAATAGGAGTTCAGCAGTTATGTCTTCATTTCAACAGGTTCTTAACGTTCATGCCAAGACAAAAGATGAAATAATAGTTTGGAAGATACTTCCCTTTTTTGTAACAGAATTGACTGAAAAAGGGGCAGGAAGGATGTTTCAGCCTAAGGGATGCAACTGCCAGAAACTTTGTAACTGATGTTACAAAGTGTAGTAACCAGACTTTCAAATATGCCTGTCTTGGGTAAAACATCAGCCTCACATCCATGTGTTCCATGAGTGAACCCAGTCTGCATTTCATGAAGGATGTGCTCCTTCTGTTCCTTCCTCTGAACCACTGAGGTGTGGCTTGCAAAGGAGGGAAGGGACACACAGAGGTCCTAGTGACAGGCTCATCATCTTCTTATGCTTCACTGTTTCTGCAAATACTGCAGGCAGAATACTGCCTCAGATAGCTGTGTTCCCAGATCTCTCATCCCTCCTAATTTACTCCTGAAGTGCATCTGATTTCCAGAGGGCTCAGTGAAAGGCACTGAATATGTATCAGGATCATTATTCTCATATGCCAGATGGTTGGTTTACAGCTGCCTGCAGTAGCTGGCATGGTAATAGACTCCTGACATGAATTGCCTTTAATAAAAAATAGAGAATTCAACACAGAAACTTATTGAATTTTAAGTAATGCCCAGGAAACTAAATATCTTAATTCTGACCAGAACTTTGTAAGCTAGAGCATAGGGACAGTTAGTATGGAGCCTTGGAGAGAAAGAATTAGAAGAACTTGTCCTGAGACAAGCAGCTTTATCACCCTCATTTTCATTGTCTGTGAAATGGGGATAAATAATACTTATCTTACAAACCACTGAAGTATGTAAAAGTACTTCTACTGAAAATCGTTTATAAAATATCATAATTTACTAGTTTTTGCTTATTAGCATGAAATTGGTTTTCAGACTGTTCTTGGCTCTTGCATAGTTTTGGTTTAGAGCCAGAGAAACATTTTTTTTTTTCTTCTGTTTAATTTGTCTTTGCACATTTACTTTAAGGATTGCTCTTCTGGATGAAGTTTCATCCGGGAGCTTCATGGAAATGCATATGTTTCATATTTGCTGTCTGTGATACAGTTAGCTGTGCAAACTGAATGTTATGTCAGTGGGCACTCTGCCACACATCGTGGATGGATGCCGCATATTCTGCTTCTAAATGTGCCTCTCTATTTAATATGGATGTTGTCTTTCTCATATGACACTATTTCATTAAAACATAAACATCACAGACAAATGTAAAATTTCAAAGAAATTCAACTTTCTAGTTTTCAGTTCTGCATGAAGCAGCATGGGCTTTTATCATCATACCTCTAGTTATCCTTTTATCAACCTTTAGGCACATGATATATTAAATAACTAGGCTGACCTGACTCTCCTGAGCAGGGCATAGGGACAAAACGTTTCAAATATTTGACTTATGCATAGGTCTGCTTTATTTTAAGCTTAGTATAGAATATTGAAAGAAAATACTACCCTGGGTAAGACTCAGAGCGACCAGAGCTGGAAGAGCACTTATATGAACATACCCTTTTATTATACCTTGGTGAGCTCCTGGCATGTATTTTAGGTGGAAGTTAGGAGAATACAGAAGAGACCCATTCAAGTATTCTGCCTACCATTACACTCCAGGGATGTTTCTAATGGATATAATGGAAATCTGAACCCATGCAATTTCACCGGAATTCATTAAATGCAGTCCAGAACAGATGTCTGAAAATCTTGCTCAACCCCTTTTTACATGTATTAATTTTTCACACTTTCATGATCAGTATGGGAGATTTTATACACAGAGTAGTTATACTACTGTATATAATAGGATGTCAGCTGTGCCTAAAAAAAATTTTTTTGAAATTACCATTTGAAGACTATCAAGGTAAACAAAAGTACTTTAGAGTCACACAGTTATAAGAAAGGACAGATTTGTCCATACCTAAGTAATATTTAAACCCTCATCAGATTAGGCATCTTCTGTAACATGCAGTTTATGAAGTATAGCTTCTGTGATGCTAAAAAAGACACTGATGTTCAGAACACAATAAAAGTGCTATACATACACAGCACTCAAATTCAAGTGTATTTAAAATAATGAGCTTTCAGATTTAATTATATGATAAATTATAAGTAGTTGGTCCTGGAAAACACTTAGGCACATACATGAATTTGCTTTTAAATTTCATGTAACAGACAATTTCTTGGATAGGAGCACAGAAAATATTTTCATTAAGTCCTAAAATATATATATATTAAAAAAAAAAAAGCACTTTCTTCAATTCTAACTTAAATTTTAAGAAGAGGTTACATTCTAAATAATATCTTAACTTTTTTATTTTGTTGCTGTCTAAAGGGCAACCAATGAGAATAGTTGAAGTTGATGTTACATGTGATCTTCAGGTTACCTTGCAAGAATAATACAAAGCAGTTTAGGGTTGATTTATGCCCACTGCTGCCATAGGCTTGAGAAAGGATTAGCAGTCATGCTAGTCTGTGTACTGGTTTTCTTTTCCTAACACATCTCCATTAGGTATTGCATTTACATGCTCATTTATTTCCCTCGCTGACCTGAGGAAGAAATATTGAATTTTGGTTGCTGTTAGCACTGTGTCAGAGGACAGACTTCTCATCACATCATAGTTGTCCCCATGTGGCACTCAGTTGTGTATCCAGGATTTTCTGTCAGGTGTAAAATAATATTCTTTTGCCAACCACAAAGAACCACTGCAAAGTATAATAATTTACAACCATGTTTTCAGAGATAACTCCTTAAACAGAACATGTAAACTAGAGTTTCTCAGAACATGGGAACATTTGTAATATTTTGATTTCTCCATAAAATCTGGAGAGTTGTGTGTGCCTAGGGGTGTGACTGTATTCACTGTGTATGAAGGCAGTTTCTGCTGTCTGCCATCCAAATGTTTCCCCTGTACAGCCGTATGTTCCATAGGCTGTTATCCTGGATAGCTATCATCAAAAACTCTATTAATCCTGAAAAGAAATCTTAATAATAAGAGAAAAATAGTTTAATTTAAACTATTTCACAGACTACTCCTTTCTAAAGTTTCAGATTTCAGTTAGAAAAGCATTTGATTCAGACTGACCTACAATGTTACTGCATGAGTATACAGTCTCAGCACAGCTGAAATTCTTGCATGAGTCTCTGATTCAGTACATAAAGCACTCCCTGCTAAACTTTCATATACTTAGCTTTTTTTTTTTCTTTTTGTCAGATAGAAAAATGGAGAAAAGGCAACAGGTGAGATAAGCATCATATTTCTTCTAGTGTGGCAAAGAGAGCTGTCTGTTGCTAGACAACACATTTCAGCTCAAGACAAGAGGAGAAAGCTGCCCAGCCACAGAATCAGCACTTCAAAGTGTTCGATGGAGCTGACTGAGAAGGCTGTAAACCTGCCACTACAAATCACTGTACAGAGGAATTATCTGCTGGGAGGAGGGGAGGAAAAAAATAGTTTAAAAATAAATAAATAAATAAATAAAAGGAAAGAGAGAAAAGAGTGAGAGAGGGAGAAAAAAAAAAAGAGAGAGAGAGAGAGTGAGAGAGAGAGAGGAAGGGAGGAAGGGAGGAAGGGAGGAAGGGAGGAAGGGAGGAAGGGAGGAAGGGAGGAAGGGAGGAAGGGAGGAAGGGAGGAAGGAAGGAAGGAAGGAAGGAAGGAAGGAAGGAAGGAAGGAAGGAAGGAAGGAAGGAAGGAAGGAAGGAAGGAAGGAAGGAAGGAAGGAAGGAAGGAAGGAAGGAAGGAAGGAAGGAAGGGAGGGAGGGAGGGAGGAGGGAGGGAGAGAGAGAGAAAAGAAAGAAAGAAAGAAAGAAAGAAAGAAAGAAAGAAAGAAAGAAAGAAAGAAAGAAAGAAAGAAAGAAAGAAAGAAAGAAAGAAAGAAAGAAAGAAAGAAAGAAAGAAAGAAAGAAAGAAAGAAAGAAAGAAAGAAAGAAAGAAAGAAAGAAAGAAAGAAAAGAGAGAAATGGAGAGAGAAAGAGAAAGAATGAGAGAAAAACCTGTCCCTTACCCAGGAGTATGTCATTCAGGGAAAAAAAAATATTTTAACATGGCTTACATACCACAACTTTGACTACAGTTAGGAGAACAGAGATATAAGTAAACCAGCCCATATGCTCCTTAATAATCTCATCCTTCCTTCAGACTGAACACCCAAGCAAAAGCACATGTGCAATGAAAGTCTACCTGTTCTGCTCCTTTGAAAATCACTGTTCGTGTCCCCAGGTGGCTGGCTTCAGATAAGCTTTTAAATATGTTGTCCTTAATCACTGTGAAATAATTCCATATTTTGGATAGAAGAAATTACTGTCAAAGTGCTTATTACTGTTAATGCCTCCACATGATTCAAATCAAGGTTTTTTATTTTTGACACCCAACTGATAAAAAACTGAACTTAAAATATCAAAAGAAAATCTCTGCCTGAAAAGATGGTGATGATGAACTGCTGACCCCTGAAAAATGTAGTTGATAATGGAAATCTTAGCACATCCCTCCACACAGAGATTTCCTACTGGGTATCTCCCTAATTTTGCTGTGCACAATTATCTAACTAATGCCACTGAAGCTGTATTCATTTGTACTCAGTATTTTCCTGCTTCATTAGCTCCTGATCCTTCTATCAGTTGAGTGATTTTCTGTTTCAAACATCAGATGTTCATATTTGTGCTGTTGTTTTTTGTAAATGCCAGAAAGGAGAAACATGAGCACAGCCCTCTCCTGTTTGCAGATTTACCTCAAGAAACCCTCTGCAATTTGTGCTGCAGAGCCCAGGACTGCTGTGATTTATCCTCACATACAGGTAGCTCTTACAGTAGCTGTAGGTGATATAGTGAGTATTTAAAGGGGAAAATGGAATCCTATGGACAAGGAGACAATCTGTACTGCTGAAGGACATACTTAGATGCCTGACTGCTATTGGTCTAATCTTCTTACATAGCCTATTCCCTGCAACTCTTCTGTTCTGTTTCCTTTATACAATATGACAGCCATGATGGGTTTGGAGCAGTAAATACATGCTGCTGATGCTTAAGGATTTTTTTTTCTTGTTATCATCATATTTATCAGTCTAAATGTGATGCCAGATGTATTCCTCTTCCTTGGCTGATAACGCCAGCAGAGCAGCACAAATGTCACCCCCTCTGCCTCTAGGGACAATCCTCTACTACAGATTTGGCATTTTAAAAATTTGCTTCATATGGCTCAATGAGTTCAAATGTATTTTGTAATGTAAAGCACTAGCTAGAGTAACAACTGTAGTGTATGTGTTACATACAGCAGTAGTTTTCTCTGATATTTTTCACACTGAACTGAAAGGCAGCTCTTATTCTCCACTGCTTACCACTGACTTAGGTCACTGTAGGAGCTAAACTAGTCAGGGTTGATGAGTCCAGGCTATTCGAGAGAAAATACTTTCTCTTTCCCCTGAGGAGAAAAAAAAAAAAAAAAAAAAAAAAAAAAGAGGAAGGGCAACTCCATGAATTTGGAAAGCAGTTCCTGTCAAAGTTTTCCTAATTTAAACCAGACAACCAATGACTAATTCACCTTTTCTACTGTATAAAATCACCCACCTAATATTCTGGGCTTTATTAACTACAAACCACTGCACTTCTGTTAATTTTCAAGAAGCTCTGCTGCAGGTGCTGCAAATTAAAAGTCTGGAATATGTAGGACAAGTCTTATTGCAGGAGTAAAATTCCTTCTCAGGGTCAAACAAGGAGCCTTTAGCAGAGCAAGAAATGGAAGGTTAGTCCATTGCCTTTACCACAAAACCACGCTTCCTTCCTTAAACATATTGGCTAAGTGTACCACCTCACAAATTACTACATTGGTCACCAAGATAAAAGCACTTCAGGAATTGTGAAAGTTTCCATTTCTACAGTAATTGGAACATGATCAAATCTCACACATTCTCATTAATTCTGCTTTCCAGTGTGGCTTGTTTCTGTGGTTTCTGCTAGCAAAATAAAGCACAAATCCACTTGAACCAGCATCTGAGCAAGCCTGGGCTGCTTGTGTTTGCCAGAGTGTTCTGGCATGGGGATGTGGCTGCTGTGGGTCTGGTGCTTCTGCCACATCCGGGGGGCGCTGGGGACTGTGGCTGGTCTGCAGACCACTGAAGGCTACTGCAGTCTTGCAGTGACACTTGCTCCAAAATCCAGAAAACTGGAAAACTTGCAGTGACTCTGCACATCTTTTCCTTTTTCTTTTACTTCCACCTCAATGTATAGCATACTTTTTTTTTTTTTTTAACTTCGGTTCATTTTTTTTAATAACAAAAAAAAAATCATATTTTTAATTACATAAATATGATACCTCGTAATCTGTTTTTTCTAGCAGAAGAAAAACTGGGGCGATTAGCCACTGATTAGGGCTCAACTGCTGTCTAATGCCTTTCATTTCTACATAGAAATCTTTATCCAGGGAATGTGTACTGGAAATTAAAGCCCTGTGCACAAGGCAGCCAGAGCTCAGCATGTTCTATCCTGACCTGCTGGCGACTGCCAGGAACAACATGCAGAAAGAGCTCTTTCTAGAGCAATTGAGTTGTGGAGCATTGTTTTCAATGATTTGGTTAAAAAATGTGTTTGATTCATTCAAATGGGAATGTGACTGCAGAGTTTCTTCTGTAATACTATTATTATTTGATCGTTCATTATTTATTTCAATGTATCTGGGAGAACACTTAAATTTACACTCAGTGTCCTGCTAATAAATTCACCAACAACACTCACGTCTTTTCCTTTTTTTTTTTTTTTTTTTTTCCTGCCTTAAATTCAATCCTCCATTTCCTCTGGCTGACTTTTTCTACGCTGCTGAGAGCTAGCCAGATGGTGTTTGGGGTTTGCTCCTAGAATACAGATCTCATTAAGCCAGGAGTCAGTGGCTTAACAGGTCTTTATCCATGTTACCTCACGATAAAGACAGCAAAGCCAGATCAAATATCTTAACCCAGTTAGAAGCTGCTCTTCAAGACAGCTTTGCAATTTCGTCTCATTCCTTCAGATAATAATGTAATGTCTGATACATAGGTGTGTGTGCGCATGTGCATGCATGTGTGCCTACCCCCATACCTTTTTTCTTGTGAATGCAATTTTAGCTATTCAGTTATTCTACTGAGGCACAAAATGCTTTATCCAGATGTCATATTACTTGCTCAGGTGGAAAATATGGCTGGGTAAATATTGTGTTATGGTATATCTGTGGGGTTTTTTTGGTGGTGGTGGTGGTGTTTTGTTTTGTTTTGTTTTGTGAATATTACTATCTTAATTATAAACTGTGTAACCACCCTTTTAAACTTCCATTAACTTTTTAACATCCATTGTATACAAAGTAACTACAAGAAGGTATTATAATATTTTCTAGTTAAGAAACTTTTGAAAATTTACCTACGGAATTTTTATGAATCTGTAACTCCGTGTTTCAGTTCTCCAGTATATAAACATGGGTGACAGCCAGGTTGCTGTCCAAAGTTTTGTTTTCATGTAAGAAGTCAGACTCTTGTTCATAGAGGCAACAAATCCAAAATAATTTGTCACAAAAAAAATTACTTCTATAAATTTGACAAGGAGTTTTAAAAATGGAGACAATGGATGACAATTTGCCCCTTCTTAGTAATGACATCACGTCATAAAACACATCTGAAATATTTAGGTTCCAAAAAAATAAATAGCTTTAGATAATAAATAACACTATGGCATAGCTTGTCCTTAATAAGACATGGCTGTGTAGACAGAATTTTTTACAAAATCAGGGAATAAGACACTCCATTCAATATGAGTATATTATTAAAACAATTTTAATGTATTTACCAACTATTAGCTGATTACTATGAAGGAAGCTAGATCAACAGGAGATATGTGTTGTTTTTGTTTGTTTGTTTGTTTTTTGTTTGTTTGTTTGTTTTTTTCATTTACATTGCATCTTAACAACTTTACCAACTTCAGTTGCAGAGGAAACCTTAAAGGCTGTGAGCATACATACCGATTTCAATTCATCACCTTGTGGTGAGCTCCTTATGATGAAATTGCAGGATGAAGAGGAGGAAGCAATGTAAGGAAAGGAAGAAAATAAGAAACAAAACACAACATAGCTGAATATATTCTAACTTACTGCATCTCCTTCTTAGGAAGCCTATGGGGCATCCTGAATCATGTAACTAAATACAACTTTGTGCATCAGCTTCTGACCATTCTGTTGCTGCAGTCAAAGAGGAGCAGCCACAGCAGGGACCTCCAGCACCTATCTCATAGGCTACCAGGTGATGCCACTCTGGCATACAGCAGCAAGAGCCACAGGAATATGCTGGCAGTTGGGACGTGTTTTGGCTGTGCAAGAGGAGAGGGATGAGGTGTGACTATGGAAAGGCAAGGAGAGAGGCTGCAAGAGGACTGAGCAAGGCTGAAAGCTAACAAGAAAAACTAGACTTGTCAGTTTTGTCCCAGTGTGATGGTTTATCCATGTGTGTTTATGGTAGGTGCTTCCATGACAAGAAAATCTAGGGCTGTAATGGAAATATAGAAGATGTTCCTCCTTCAGCATCAATAATGAGTAATTTTTGGCATCAGCATTTGTGGCTAGACTACATGGGTGACCTAAAGATCTACTCAAATATCTTTCATCAACCCAGAGGTACAGCCTCCAGATCTTTCCCTGGATTGTCTAAAACAAAGAAATGCCGGAAATAAATAAAATGTTACACTTCCATTTAACTACAATGTGTTCATGCCTCCTACTGGGTTCCTCATATTCTTATATACTTGCTTCTGGTTTGCGCAGAACAGTTTAACCACTCATAATTTCTCCCAGTATTGCCACAGCTTTAGGACAAAAATACAAAATTAAAATAATAATAATAATATATTTTTTAACATGTTGTCTATGTTGTGTAAACTACAAGTTCTGAAAAACTGTTAACTGGAGCATTGCTTTTTGCCCTGCTATTCTGAAAATGAACAGGACAACCTGGAAGTGAATCAAGTCTTGGGTAGAAACAGACCTTGTCATATTTTCATAGCACTCCAGAGTCATTTCCTCCTCAATTTCAGAGAAGCACCAAGGCACCACAACAAAATATTGAGAATACGATTGTGACAATAAAATTAAAATGAGAACATAATAACAACAAGTACAAACACACACACACAAAATCTGGTCATTTAGTGAGAAACATCCTTTCCCTCATGACTCATTCACCCACGTTTCCAAATGCCTTTAAAATAGATGGGCTGGTTTGCTCTCTGCTCTGCACCATGTTCCCAGCAGGACTGAGAACAGCTGTAAAGCTGTTGTGCTTTCAGGGAGATGAGGCCTGAGCCCACATCAGCCCTCTTCACCTACAGATCCAAATATCTGCTACTTTCTGATGCAGAGCCAGTGAGCAGGATTTTTACTTTGCATTGAAAAAGTCAAAAGCTGTCAGAGACTTACACCCCATCACTGGCAACATCATGTCATAACTCATCTTCTCATATGATGGGCTCCAGGGTGACCTCGCAAGAAAGTCCAGCATGTGGCACCTCATTTAATGGGCCCACAAGGATACAGGGGGTGGGCATCTACTTACACAAAGTAGGAAATCTGGCTAGTCTGTTTTGCTTTTATTTGTCTGCAGTCTATCGTATTCTTTGGAGTTCAAGTATGTGGCAGGTATTTTATCACATTCAAAGCAGCATAGCAGTTATTAAGTTAAACTTCCCTCTGTGATTTTGATAGTTGTTTCCTTTTCTTCTCTCCTTTCTTTTGATTCCCTAACGTTGCCTCAAATTCCAGGATTTCTCCAAAAAGAAAAAAAAATAACTCTTTATACTTACTGTTATGTTTTGCTTTCCTATCTTTTCAAATAAATTTAAATAATGAAATCTACTTGCTAATCCCCTAAAAGAGAGGGAACAAGTCAGCTACTGCTTTGCTCATTTCCTCACTTGTAACCTCTAAGACTTACAGGCTCATGCCATCAGGGCAGCCTGCTTTGTCTGCAATAAGTGGATCTAAGCCTTTAAGAAGTAATACTCTAATCTGTACATGGTCTAGTTCATTCTCTGTCATTACATGTAAACTGATCTCTGACTTGAACTGATCTGATCTCTTGCGTTCCTCTGTAAAGAAAGATGCAAAGTGTTTAACAGTGTTGCCACCATTTAGGCATCTCCTGCTTATAAACTGTCCAGTATCAGTTTGAAGTGGCCCAGTGGTTTCTTTAATCCTTTGATTAAATCTTTCCAGGATAACATTTCAAAAGGTAGTGAAGGCCATGACATGAATACATGCACTGTGTGCTGTTTGTACTTAGACAGAAAGCAGGCAAACACCTGTGTGAATGTCTTGTTTCACAAAAGCAAAAGCCTGCTCTCCTCCTGCACATTGATTTTACCACTGCGTAAGTTTCAGACATTTTAAAATATTATGAGTACCCAAGAGTCGCAACAGGCAACCCCAAAAGCCCTTCCTCCTTTCTTCTTAGAAATTATCACTTTATCAGTTTATGTATTGCTTGATACATAAATCAAGATTTGTATTTTATTTTATTTTTGAAATGGAATATCAGATTCAAAGTTAAAATAAATAAAGGCAAGAACAACACATTATGTGCTTGTCATACAGGGCTGTTTCTAATGGATGAGAGAGGGTGCACAGGTATTCTCTTGACATGTAATCAGACACATGTACTGCACCCGGCAGCAGAAGGTGGGACAGACAGAACAATAGCATAACTAATATCTTCGAAAAGTCTAATCCTGCTTGTTCTTCAAGCCCTTTTGATTATACAAGGAATAGTGAGAAGAGATATTGAGACTGACATCTGTGTTTTTTAAGAGGAATTTGTGTTGCTGTGCTTGACCTGCAGATATCTTGATTGTCCAGCAAAGATAATCACAGTGATTGGAACCAGAGCTTTGAAAGAATGAAGGGAAGAAATATCAGAATTTACCATTTATTTCTACATTAGAATTGATACTTTTTTAAGAGGTAATCATAAAAATCAAAACGCGTTATTTTTAATGTTCTTATTAGTTAAATAACAGTAATTTTCTGTTAAAACAAAACAAAACAAACACCAAGATCTCTTCTCTGAAAACTATCAAGATGGCATGCACAAGAGAACATTCACTGAGAGAATTAGAGGATAGAGCTGCTTTAGATGCTGCATTTTCACTGACTCAGGTACTTGTCAAAGGTTCATTTTCTTCATTCACTACCTTTAAAATGGAGCAATGGCTGCATGTGTCTCTTCTCTGTTTAGAAGCTTCCTTTAGGCCTAAAGTGAGAACATGAGTTTTCCATGGAAAACTGATGGAAAGTCACTGAATCCCTGAATCTTTACACTGAGTACAGCTATCATTCAACTTCAGAACTTGCTTTCATTTACAAAATCACAGAATCATCTAGGTTGGAAGAGACCTCCAAGATCACCGAGTACAACCCCTGACCTAACACTAACAAGTCCTCCACTAAACCATATCACTAAGCTCTACATCTAAACGTCTTTTTAGTTCCAGTTGCCTTCTAATTTGCTGTTCCAGTTTTTAAGTCTTTTGCTTATGTTCCCAAAAGGACAACTTTTCTTTATTTTTTTTTTCTATTACAGCCATTTTGTGCCTATTTGGGGCTTTGTATCCTGCAAGTTTCCAGGACTGATCTGTTACTGAGAAGAAAAACGTGTAATATTTATGTTAAAAGTTTTTTTCTATAGCAGTGTGTTCTTGTGGAAGACATCCTGTTAAACTCCCTGCCTGTCACCAACTTTATGTCTGCAATGGCACTGTGTGGAGTGGTTTTAATAATATATTATCTTCTCATATTGAAAACAACTAACTTAATGTGTAAGTTCTACATTTTTGCTGTTCTCACTATATTCTTGGTTTGCTTTCTGTCTATTATGAAGTTTAAATTTAGTAATTGTTTCAGCATTATATAACATGTTGCCCTGTAAATCTCATATCAGAATATGGGAAATATTTATTTCTACCACAGTTGAGTAGAGTGGGCAACATTCAACACAATCTTATTTATACTCACAATGTACCTTACTGAAACTTTTACTAGCATCTACAAATAACAATCACTTAGTTTCTTAAGTTTACGTGAAGTTTCTACAGTGTGTGTTGTGTTCTCTTCTGTGCCTGGTTATAATGGCCTACATAAAAGATGGAAACAGTGAGTAGCACAAGAAAAACAGCTTTCAAGGGTGCAGATTCTCACCAGCTTTTTCAAATCATGTCTATCCCTGAAAAGTAGTCCAAAATGTATGGTCTTAGGATGGATATTTATGTATTTGAGAACATGAGAAGGAAAAAAAAAAATCTTAGTAAAGAATCTATACATAAATGAAGACCAGAATCCCACATAATGCTCAGGCTGACTGGATCCTGAACCTTCGGGGAGTGTCCTGAAATTGAATCATGAATTATTCAGTTTACATGGAAAAGTTTATGAAAGGATACGGTGATGTGGTTACTTTTGAAAGCAGTTTTTTGTGTTTTTGTTTTGTTGTTGTTTGTATTTGTATATGTATATATATATTTAATACAATTTTCAATGAAGCAAAACATTTTAAAGGTGATGTAAAATAAACTATTAATTTTTCCAAAAGAAAACAAAACAAGCCAGCCAACCAAAGAAACAAACAAAAAACAGAATAGAAGTAGATTAATGGAAACCAAATGTCATTATATGAAAAGAGGATAGAATAGGTGAGATCAGTTGCATTACTAGTGTCTGGAAGCTCGTATATATTGCCAAACCACATTTCTGCAGCAGCTAACAACCAGCAACAGAAACCCTTTCCTTAAATGGCAGTAGGTTAAATAAGCAACAGCAATATGATGAAGGTGCTTGTGGGTTCTTGTTTCAAAGAAGAAAAACTACAGCTCTGTCCTCTGGAGGCATAATTGAGTAACCGAGTTATGTAAATTAGAGTTGGACTGGCAGAAAGTATTTTACAAAACTGACAGTCTGCCTCTGAAAAGTCATGTTATAGCTTCCCAATTTCCACACACGCCAGTGCAATGAGTTCATTCTAGCAAATTTCTGCACACTTAGCACTTGAAGAAAAAGCTGATCAGTTTGATGTGCTGCAACTACCTGCAATCCCCTTCTTCCCTGTTTTTTGTTTGTTTGTTTGTTTGTTTTTTTGTTTGTTTTTTCCAACTGCTCTTCCTCTCCTTTAACCCCTACCAATGTAACCAATGTCAAAACACAAATTAATCTGGACTTCAGGCAGAGCTAGAAATGTCAAGCTTAATGCCATCTCAGGCATCAAGGTCTCAGATCATGTTTCAGCCTTATAATAGGCTAAGTTTTGATACAGTTAATATTATCTGTACAAACTTTCTATAAGAAATCACTGTTCTAGTCTCCAGTGTCTTCTCTCTCTCTTCTTTCTAAATAGAAGCAATTCAGAATGTAAATGAGACCAAATAGGGGATGAATGTGGTACACTTGAAGGAAATGGAGCGGTTTCATTCATTTCCTTAACGAATTAATACATGTGCTTAGTGATTATTATTTAAACATCAACATTATTAGCTATTGCATTCTGGTCTTGTTTATATATGTGCACATATATATGTGTTCTCTTTCTGGTTACTGATGGCTCATTTTGGTGCAAGAAGCAGCTGTTTTGGTGGTAATGCTGTAATGCTTCCTTCTCTTAACCGACAAAAGCACTATGCAGCACTGGAGTACTGTGAACGAAAATAACCTGAAGGCAAGGGAAGTTCATATAGCGTACAGTACATAAGCAGATATAGCTGCACTATATGTTCTAAATGCTAGCATTTTCTTACTTTTGGCAACTCATTCAGGCAGAGGCAATTGTATAGAACCTGGAGAAGTTCTCTGCTTTCCCCAGCAGCCTTGCCCAAAGGTTCCTCTGTTCCATCCATAGAATACATGGTTTGCACATTGACAGAAACTGACAGGTCTTCTACTATTTGGGGAAAAGTCTATACCCTTTCTTTTCATAATTCTTCTTTTAAAGTTTCATAAGGCCTTTCTAAAAGAAGTAAACATGCATATGCAACAGCATTGAGAGAAAAGCTGTGAACGCTGAAAAAGATATAGAAGATGGTTGTTTCCTAACTCTCAATTTCCAGCAAAAATTGTATTTTTCATTAGATACAGATGTTGATAAGAACTTTTGTGTCCACTTTATTATGAGTGAGAATGTGATCACAACCCAATGACACAGTCTTTCCATTTCCTAACAGAGGATGACTAGCTTTCACACACTGCACAGCAACTAATGTTCCAGATGTATGTATGTATGGTTACCACCATACATACAGCTCCCGACACTGACCGATGAGCATTATATAATGCAAATTGGAAATGAGAGGTTACATTGTCAAAACAATCCAGTGAACATTAATTCGCATACACATACTTATTTCTATCTGCCATTGGCATTGTAGCTGTAATCAACTAGAAAGAATTGACCAACACAAATATCTGTGTAAGATTAATTTAATATAAATTTAGCCTTCGACAAAGGGGCATACTATGTCATCTTGCTCTGCTCTTTTTAATAAGTGAAGCAATACTAAGGATCAAAATAAAGAAAATACATCTGGCAACACAACCTCGTCTATGATATAATAAGCTCCAAAGATTCTTTGAAATGCCCTTGATATGTTTCAAGCTATTTTATTCAGTTACTGCTGAGAGACGAGGAAAATATTAAACTCTTGTCTGTATCATCAACAAATCTTGTGGGTTTCTGGAAACAGAACTACAGGAGAACATGTGCATGTAGGAATATATTTCTGATTTGGGAATAGGGGAAAATGTTGATATTCATTATCAAGACAGTCATATGAGGAATAAAACAGTATTCACCTAATTAAGCAGAAAAAATGAGTGGTTATAAAGTGGAAGTCAGAGAAGATGGAAAGATGAGCTGGAAAACAGCTTCAGGAAACTAAACTTAGAATGGCTTCTTTAATTTAGTTTGAAATGTTGGTAGAACTGCATGGGGAATAATATGGCTGTGATTCTATGCAGTAATATGTTATTTTTAGGTCACTCAAGCTGTGAATAAAGCAGGAACCCCTGGGGAGACTTTTCTGTTTCTTTTGTAAACCTGGCCTCCTGCTAAAATATTTTTGTTCAGCTGTGGTGGCATGGGCTTTTTACAAGCCTCGGTGTTGGTTCCACTTACATCTTCAGAGAAAAAAAAAAAAAAATGCACATTTTAATAATGGATATGGGAATAGAGATGGTGCTTATAACATCTCAGGGAAACAGAAAGAAAACAGCTGAAGCCTGAGCAAAATATTGTCCTGTAATTGCCCAATTAAGATCAGTCTAGGTCAAAAAAGGGAAAAATAAGTCTTGTCTCTGACCTTACAGCAGTTTAATTTTCATAAAATATCGTACATATTGCATCTGTAACCAGCATAACTTCTAGCTGCATTCTCCTTAAATCTTTTTCGCAATGGTATTTGTTGGTCTAATTTATTCTGTCTAATTTATTTAAGCTGTGGAATTTTCCATTGACTTTGATTTTGTAAACATAGCAAGATTTTCCTTTTATTATTATTAAAACGGAGGGGATAATTATAAGGTTAATTTATCCCCTTCATTCAGAGTTGTAATTATAAAGGACGAGTGAATTGGTAAGTTCAGGACAGGACCGGATACATGGCTAGGAAATGAAGATGGTAGAATTGCCTGCCATGACACAAACAAGCAGTAAGTCATAACAACAGTAAGCAGCATTGGCCTCTGGTCTAAGATACTGTTGAGAGACTTGAAGGATATGGGAAGGTGGATACTACCAATAATACTAGAAGCAGTATGAACTTAGGAAAGCCAGTAAGCCAGTTGACCTCTTATTTCCTTCGTTTTCAGTCCCTTTTGTCAGTTTTCCTTCTGCCTCCTCTATTTAAAGAAACACATTACTCATATTCTCTGAGCACTGAGCAGTTAGCTCTCTAACACATGAATAAAATTTAAAGAAAATAAGAGAAACTCTGGTTTCCATGGGCTACAAGGAAGGAAAGCTGTAAAAGAACCTTTTTAGCATGGTCCTTCTTAAATTCAAAACAGGTCCTGTTCTGTACTCATTCCTATCCTCTGCCCTATTCCAATGGCAAAAGCTTCCTCTGCCCTGAAAAGCGAAGAGAGTTCATGCAAAGCAAAGAATGTTCAGCTGTATATGATTGCATATCATCTGGGCAAAAGTACTTTGCTGGGGAGAACAGCCACATAGGCTGCTTGACCAAAAGGGAGTGGTTTTATGCCAGTTTATGAAGCATGAAGGTAGAATTGTGTAAAATGATATAACAAAGTGACTCCATTTTGACACAGTGAAATCCACTATTTCCATACTTTGCTGGCCAGCTAACTAGCTTTAGAGTTAACGCTCCATCTACACACAGAAATATAATTTATATTCTGAATGTGTATTTTCCTTAATGTACCCAGCTGCATGTGCAATTGCAGGTCCTTAGGAGAAGCCCCAGCCCTGGAATGATTGACAGAAACAATGATTTTTTTGAAATTTTTGCCTTTAGGTATGATTTATTAACACACGTATATGCACGTACACACTAACAGAACAGACACATTTGTATATATATACAGAGAGAGTAAGATGGAGAGCATCAGAAGTCTTTCCATATCATCTCATCTGCCTGATTTTCTACATCCAGCTCAGGAAATAATCTTTATCCCACAATATCCTCAATACCCCAACATCATCCTATCCAGGATCTAAAACACGAATGAAGCAGCTTGCGCAAATCCCTTGCACTTAGAAGAATGGCACCGAGGATACTCTCCTCTTTCAGGGCATTTGTTTGTAATAGGATGAGGTGGGGGGTGAGATGAGAGGAAGAAAGAGAAAGGAGGTGTGAACACAAGGAGGGTCGTGGTGCCTCGCTCTCCCCTCCCAGGAGCAGGCCACAGGCCACCCTGGCCATGAGTGGGAAGGGCCCATGCAGGGCCTGTAGCACAGCCTGCCTGGGCATGGTGCAGCCCCACACTGTGGTCTCACTGCCCCAGCCACTGCACTGTGGCTTCTCACCATCCTGCACAGGCACCGGGGACAACCCAGCAGCACCAGCTGGGTTGTAAACATGGGTAGTAAACTCACAGCATGCCTGCCTGCTGGCACTGTGTTGCCCATTTCATCGTCCTTGTCCCCTAATCACTCCTACCTGTTTCCCATTCCTTTTAGCAAAACCTCGCTTCTTTTCTGTATTGCTATTCTTCATGTCATTTCCTCCCCCTCCTTTCTCCCCTTTTGAAGGGTCTGTGCTTTGTTCAGAACAGCATGTGGTTAAGCCTGATCCCTGGAAGCAATGCACCGGTATGAGTCTCGCTGACAGTTTCCAAAAGGAAGAAAGATACCTGACAGCTCAGTGGAGAGGTATTTGCAGAGCTCTGAAGGGCACGTTTTCTCATTTTGGCTAGGAGCTCTGACTTGGTTGCCATTGTGGGCTAAGCCCCTCCAAGAGAAGGTATTTTTGACTGATGAAATGAACAATTAATTTGCTCTTCAGCTTCAGTCTCCATGATGTCAAGGTTGAATTTACTTCTCGGTCATGGAGAGATTTTTATGATGTACAGTCACTTTTCACACATGGTAAGCATGCCAGCTATATAGCATCAGCATAATTACTAAGAAAAAGAAATGTTTGTTAGGCAAGACACTCTTCTAGATTATTAAAGTTTTGTTCCCCCTATAAAATCTCAAACAAATATGAAATAAAAACAATTAAAATTTTATATAACTAGAAACCCCATGTAGCAAATGATGTGATGTAATTACTGAACTACTGCCTAATCTGTTAAATGAACCAAAATCCTAAATGAGTAAATCTGCTGGGTATTTACATATTCCAAGGCAAATAACCTTGCGATTATATCATTAAGGTTGGGAATACATTGCCCTTTAAATCAGTGCTAATGGAATGTTTGTTAAGTTGCGCTACAAATTTCTTAAGCATCAAGAATCACATTATACATGTATTTCCAGTGTCAATTTTAAACGTGTCCTCACGTTCTCTTCTGCCTTACATCAATGGGAAACTCTTGGCATGCACATTTACAATACAACTCACCAATGGTAGTGTTGTTTCTGACCTCCTATATTCTCCTGAGCAGGTAATTGTGTGCTACTACAATATCTAGGCTGTAAAAACACCACTGTTAAAAACACCTGTGGCCATCTGCTGTTGGTTGGAGGCAGTAAGACTAACCATGCCCTGAAACAAGCTACTGGCATTCAGAAAGGTGGCAACAGAGTAGGGCTTGCCCATCAGCTTTCCCTGGGAAACCTGCCATGCTTTGTAAATCAGGTAACCCACCTGCTTTATTCCTAGCACAAGAACAAGTATTCAAACAAGCACCGGTATGAACATATGCAGGTTATGGGGGTGTTGGAGTGGGGGAACTAAAGTCTCTGAATTTCCCCAAAATTTCTAAATATTCTCCAAAAGTAGTATGCATTTAGCATGAAAAGTGATGAAGAGACAAACAGGAAGGAAAAGTTTCTAAGGTTGCATCTACTTTTCATTAGCCTGTAGGCACCATTCACACCATTCACAGCACCATAAAACACTGGTTATGATTCAGTGTTTGAAGTTCAGAGGGATACGATGTATTCAGACTATAGTGGATAGACATTTGTGGCATGAAGTTATTTTATAGATCTTCAAACATACCTTACTGTTCTGCATCAGCTTATGAACGAAGAGCATTGTTTTATTTAGTCCATTTGAGTGAATCTGATTTTCCAGCAGTACTATATTAAAATAAATAAACAAACAAACAAACAAACAAACAAATAAATAAATAATAAAAAATAAAAAATTCCAATTGGATCCCAAAATAAGGAAAAATTACTTAATTACTTTTAGTGGTTGAACGATTAGGGTGCTCTAATTTCAGGTCTATGCTGAAGGGTTAAAAATATGTCGCAACTGCCACACTTACACTTGGATCAGGAGCAGGAATCCAATGCATAATGCACCAGAGATAAACACACGATCCTTGTCCTCTGGATCATTAGTAAACAAATTGAGACAACCTGCTTTTAGAACAGCATGCATTTTTCAGTGTCTGCTGTCCAAGGTCAAAAACGTTCAAAGGGCCACCTTCCTATCTCATTTACCGTCTGCTATGAGTTAAAAAAAAAAAAAAAAAAAAAAAAAAAGTAGTATTTATCTAGTAGTGTATATAATGTGATAATGTGCCCAGGTGCTGACAGTAAAAAGGAAAAGTCAAATAAAATAAAATAAATGGAGTATGTTTAATATTGCCTGCTGGTATACTGTCAAAGAAAAATGTTAACGGAAACACTAATAAATATGCACTATGATCACATTAGTTTTCAAAAAGCTCTTTTTTCCAAAATTATTTAATTTGAAAGAAGACAGATATAAGATATATCTGTCTACAACCCACAGAAGTACTTAACTGAAAAAGTATTCATTTTAGACATAATGACCTTGCTTTGTAGCAGTGTAATGGAACAGGTAACTTTCTGGGCTCTCTTTCACTCCACTATATGAACAAAGTTTTCACAAACAAGACATTAAAGTTTTACTGAGGAATTACTGTTTCTGTGAATATTTTCATTTTCTTTAATACCTTGTGCCAAATAAGCTGTACTGGCAGATGTCTCTAAAGGATATACATAACATCAGTACTCTTCTCAATACTTCAGTTACAAATAACAAAAAATATGGAATGAATTATTTTAAAAATGCATTTGTAAGCTGATGGATTTGCTTTATGTTGGATGTCTTCATTTCATGATAAACAATATCAGAGGGATACCCAAAGAAATCTGTCCAGCTGATTACTAGAATTTACATAAATTATTGTCATTTTAATTCATTGTAACGCAGAAGTATAAATAAATTTACATAGATTCACATAGATTTTTATAATAGCATTCTGGAATTGAATTATCTAGCACAGCTGCACCTGTGATGACACAGCAAAATTTGAGTGAGGATAGACATGTGCATTTCAGAGAGTCTGCCAAACTCATGAGTTTGAGCCAAAGTCCTTAACAGCGAATCCCCTTGTCCCAGTGATGTGTTCTTTCAAGACAGTTCACTTCAGTTGGTTGTGTCTGGCTTTGTGGATAACTCACTAATGGGAGTCCGAGCTGGCCTCAGCTAACCCTTCAGCTCCTCCTAAGCTTTAAGAAGACCTGGCTGTTTTCCTTGTATATTCATTATTCTATTATAATATTACTTAGTTTAAAATAAAGCTTTCAAATTAGTTTAATGAAAGGACCTATATACGTGACATCAACAAACGCGTTCGACTTCTCTTTAACAAGGTAATGCTTACAGCATTCTGAGGAACTTCTGAGACAGCAATGGCATTGAAATGAGACATATTTCTAATAATTTTGAATTTCATAAAAGAAAATATCAACAGAATATTTGAAAAAAAAATATATGGAAACTAGCAGTGATAACTTTAGTACATTCTCGTACACAAAGACACAGCAGTGACTGGAAGATTATCTGCAATTTGCATTCTGTATTTTCACAATTTCCTGATATATATTAAGTCATTACCAGGTAGAGTTTGTGGACAGGAATAAGTGAGGATTCCTGACATATCAAGTGCAATGCTTGTGTGTTTTCAGGGAGCAAGACCAGGCTTTCTTGAAATCTCTGCAGTGTGTGAACAGAAATATATATTTCACCTTTGGGAAAATGTATTAAAGTAAACCATAAAACCCAGAAACAAGTTTTACAGGAGCTTTTCTCTTTCAGAATTCTAGTGAAAAAGCAAGTAAGCATCCACTATTATTATTCTAAGCAGGAACACTTAGAATTCTTCGTATGTATTTTCAGGATATTTGCCAAAATGTTAAAGCATTTCTCAGTTATTATAGTGTGTCACCTGGCTTTGGCTTGTTTGTGCATGCTTTTATTTATTTATTTAATTATTTATGAGAAAGCAGTTAGTAATTTTCTCCAATAGGGACACTGTCTCCTAAAGGGAATATTTTCACTCTTATTCAATGAAGATCAGCACACTGTACACTATGGGCACCACCTCTTTTGAAATACTTCTTTATTTCTTACACAAAAGTCATACTAATAGCCATACTAATTCATAGTTATGAATAGAATAACCTTCTGCCCCACATTTTCTACTGCCCTCTCTGCTATGGTTAAAATGAAGAGTTTAATGGTAGCTTGTCTGAATAATGTAACCCCACCCCTGCTGTTAAGAGAGTTTAATGGAAATATAGCTACTTTATTTTATGATCTACAGTATAAAGCTCACAAAGAGCCTGACTGTAAGTCTTTTGTCACTCTGCCATCCCAAACAACAGGGCCACTATTAGAAAATGCGGTTTAACAGAACAAATATTTTCTTTCATAAAATTATGTTTATATCTGTGGTACGAAGGAAAGTTCAAGTGAGGGAAAGCTGACTAAAAAAAAAAAAAAAAAAAAAAAAAAAAAAAAAAAACTTGTACAAATGCAGTATTTCAAGGGCAGAATTTCACTTAGTGGAAGTGAATCCTCAAAACAGAGGATTAGGGGTAGCCTTCTGGGCTCCATATACAATATGGGGAATGAGTCAGATGTCCTAAAAAAAAACAGCAAACTATAAAAGGTGACCTGAAACATGTACATGCTGAGCAGGAAATCCTCTAAATTTAAACTAGAGAAAATAAAAGGAAAGGACAAAAGGCAGTCATACTGAACCTTTCAGTTTTTCACTGTTCGTATGCCTGAATCAGGGCTGAAGTCAAATGTAAATTCAAGAATATAGAGACAAGAAGAAATCCTCTCTTAAGAATACATGTATATTTAATTATATGTACATGTATATTTAATTGATGGAGCATGGCACAACTTACCATCAAACATACATGCTAGGGTGTTTCTGCCACATTCATATTTTCCATGAGACCTACCTGGGGATGATTACTGCAACTGTAGATCATTTGGACACTTGGACAAGTTTCAGCCATACCACATGTGGATCAGAAGACAGACAATGGTGTTACTTTAGTGTTTCACTGAACTTCTACTTAACTATAAGACAAATAGTATAACAGCAGCTTTAACTCACAAACATTTTTTCTCCACACTCCTCCCCCCAAAAACCTGCTCCTATAAGAACCAGAAGATCTATTTAAGCACACGTAATTTTTCTACTGACCAACTTGTATGTTACACTAACTTTACACTATTTTCATTAGAAACTCTATGCATTCAGCAAAAGATTGACTTGGCTGTTTGATAAGGAAGCATCTAGGCTCCTTCCTCCGGAGTTCAGTGACATGGACGGGAATTACTAAGACTCTGATAAGTATTTCTCACCTATTCTTGAAAAAAGACAAAGCTCCAAGAATTGCTGTTAGTTGTTCTGATGGATAAGTCATAACCTGTCATTAGCAGTCTACATACATATTTACAACTGTGGTTTGTGCTTGAAGTTTACATCCATAACAAGTAGCTTCCATGGTGGAAATCTTTATATCTCTGCTGCATTAGGCTGACTGAAGATGTGGGGTACACATGGTGTACCAAAACACCGTTTTGGTACAGAAACAGAGGAATCTCATATAAGCATTTACATGTATACAAACATGTCTGCTCTGAATGCAAAGAGTATTTGCATATAAAAGCACTACTGAAACATTCCTGCTTTTGCATTGTTTATTCACTTTAAGGAATTTGCACTAAATGGCAAAGGAAATTCAATAGGGATTGAAATAATGTGGTACTTCAAATGTTTATTGTTTGCATAGATGTTCTGGGTTTTCATGCCATGTGAATATAGTCGTGATGTACAGCAGATCTAGCCAATGACTGAATTTGATTTTAGACTTGGAGATAGAATTCCTTGGTTTATAAATCATAAGGAAGACAGATTAGTAGCATCTTAGAAATATATATACATGTATATATATCAAACTATATATATCAAAGGACTACAAAAATCAGAGGAAAAAATACTGAAATCTACAAGACACGAACAGGTATTTCACAAGATATTTGGATTTTATGTCCTTCAAGAGGAAAACAAAAAAAAAAAAAGATCTTGTTTATGGTTTAAAAACTATTCTGCGTCTTTGTCTGTGGCAGGTGCCAAAAGCACTATCTGCATTTTAGTCAATACTCATTTCAGTCCAGCATTTCCCCATAAAAACAGGCAATTTATATATATAATTTATAATGGATTATAGAATGGAGTTAAACCTTTGGGTTTATATTTAGAGGACTCCAGCAACATAATAGGAGTGGATATATCTGCCACAATGTAAGAAATGAAAATGGATGAAAAACAATGTAGTTGGCTCTAGCAACACTATGCTCAATTATTTCAGAATAATTATATATCAGGATAAAAATTAGACTCAGATGTTATTATCTGCTCTGTTGCAGGACCAAGTGAAAGGATTCAGTTTCTGGAAATCTGGGTTCACTGGACACAGACAAAAGCATGTCATGCATGGGGGAATTTCAGGTAGGTTTGCATACTCTGCTCAGCTTTCTGCCTGTGAGCCAAGAAAGAATTGGTCTTGGTGGCATGCTGTGCAGTCATATCCCCCACATATTCCAAATTCACTTAGTGGCTTGCTATCATTCTCTGTAGGTGAGCATTGTACACTTGAGGGACAATGACCTCCACAATGAAATATCTAATTATTAACCCAAAGGCCATCTGCCAGACTTCAGCATTTTATCCTGCTGCTTTCTTCATCTGGTTAGAGGTGCTTCCAGGGCTAATCTTCTGGCTAGCAAGGATCAATCCAAGACAAAGGAAGGAAAATGAATGTACACATTACAAGGAGGGGGAAGATGAGTTCCTGTTTTAAGGATTAAATGAATTTCCAAGGGTCTCTTTGGAGCAGATGGAGTAAATCTGGGGAAAAAAAAAAAAAAAAAAAGTCAGATATCTTCCTTTCCTCAGAGGCCTCAAGTAATGGTTGTCTTCTTTGTCACACAAAGTGAAACTGGATGTCTGAACTGGATGCTCTCTTTTCAAGAACAGGTAATTTGGCCACCACCCTCAAACATTTCACAGTGATGGGATCTTGCCTCCTTCACTCTGGGAAAGGGGAATAGCTCAAGAACTCTGCTTTCTGAGATGATTCCTAGTGACTCTTTTGCTTTACAATACTTGTAGAACTCAAACAAACAATTTCTGGAATAAAGAAGAATAAGGGAAATAGATTAACTAAGTGTTATTGACTGATAGCTTAATAAAAGAGCAATACCTTGGGAGTTTGGTAGATTATCTAATTAGTTCTATATCCACAACTAGGTATCTTTGTTTTTAGTCTTAGAAAACCGAATAGTTGACCAGATTCTGTGGAACATGGTAGAAATGGGGGGAAATGCCTTATCTTCTTTACATTGTTGTTGCAAAGCTCAGTTAGTTAGCATTTAAATACTCTATAATAAACCTAAAGTAGTAAGTAAATATTAAATTATTTCACTCTTTCTCTTACCAGTGTCATAACATCATTCTTTCGCATTAATTTTGAACAGGATATTATTGATTTTACTGAGTGACTGAAGCAAAGTAAGAGCTGGCACCCATCCAGCATCCTACTGCTTGTCATAGCACATACAGACTTGGCCATGATCTGTATTTGTGATTGAATGATCTGCCCAGCACTCATTCTGAAGCTACATCCTTGTCCAGACCGGTAACTTTGGTGACATTTTACATTGTTTGTGCGTAATAATTAGCTTGCAATGAACCTACCATCAGTTAGCCCATGACAACTCCAGCTATTTAGATTTTAAAAGGGTGTGGATGCATGACTCAACCCATCGAAAAGTGCTTTAATTCCAGCCCAACACTGGTAAATTTTCCCCTGAATAAATTGTGGCTAAACATTTACTTTTTTTTTTTTTTTTCCAATTGTTTGTTTTGCAGTACTTGTTTCTCACACTTTAAACCATAAATCTACTTATTTATACATAGCTGCCACTGTATGATTTGCTCTGGCCTCAAGAACTGCTGCTCTGTTCATGTGCCCCTGGCTGCAGTTACCTTTAAAAAAATGATGTTAGCATAGAACAAATTGCCTCTAAAAGTTAAACAATTGTTGTTTGTTCAGTGGACTTTGCTGGCAGATTTTGTCTTGTTCTATGCAAACAAACATTTATAGGTACAGTCAATTACGGAAGTATATGCAGAGGACAATTTGGCATCACTAGTCTTCTCTCTTTATCTTCCTTCAAATCCTCTGTCCACAGCTACTCTTTCAAGGTTTCATAACAGTACCGGGCCTCCCTCCTTATTAGTGGGCCTATGGTAAGTTTTATGAAATCTGTCACTATTTTGGAATCTCATCTTAAAACAGAGTAATGGTAAGACTTCTTAAATCCTTGCAATGTAGCAGCAGCACAATTCCCCGTCAAGCATAGAGGACTACGGCCAGATTTGCTCAAAACACTTTAAAAATTTACTGTTACTTCCCTTTTTATAAACAAGCATTGTTACATTAGGAAGATGTAACCTTTTCGAATGACGTTAGATAACCTTTAGAATCACTAATCACTCACTCTCACTGACACTAGACACCTTAGTCATCAGGTATGTATGGCAGAAACAAGTGGTGCGCTGGTATCTGGCATCAGTCAGCTTAACACAGTCAAGTACCAGCCATGAATGTTGAAGTACTGTTTTCTTTACATCAAATACTTAGACAAAGTCTAAGATGGAGTCTAAGGTCTGGTTCACATCTACTTAACACTTTGGCAAGTCTCCCTTCATTATTATCACAGACATCCAATTGTTTTGAGAAAAAAGAGAAAAAAAAAAAAAAAAAAGAAAAGAGAAAAAAACAACTGAGTATATATATATATACACACTATATATATATACATGTAATAAATAAACAAATAAATACATTTTAGTGAGACCTTTGTAGGTCTCAAATACATTTTTAGTGAGACCAGAGGCAAATGGGCAAGAGTAAGGTTATTTAAAGACACATCATAGGCCTCAGGATAATTTTCAAGGATGGTTATTTGTGTTGGCACATTCAGATTAATGACAACAACTGAATTGCTAGCACTGGGGCACCAGTAATCACTGGCACACACATTCAGTCATGTCAGATTTCTCATATGCCTTATGATCAAAGACTAGTGTATATGTGGGCTAGCAAAACCCCAAATAGATCAGAGAGATCCAACAATAATTTCTGCTGTATGTAAAATATGGCATCATTCTATACAATAGTTATGAATGATTTTTATTTACAGTTTTTTAGCTATTGGCCTGGCAGAGCTAAAGATTAATATCTTCTGTTCATAGGAAAGACAGCAGTGCCACAAAAAGCTGACATCCTCTGCAATCCACAGAGACCATTTATTGCACAAAGGTGTTAACCTTAGCAAAGTTAAGGGTGCTAGCAGAGGTAATTGAATTTGTGGAATATTTCCCTGTTTACCCAGACAAAATTAAATCTCCAATGGAAAGGTATTTGTTTTGTGGTATTTTTGCATTATGTTGAGGTATGAGAAGTACACTATGTCTGTGTTATATATCTATATAATACATATCCAGCTCAGTGGTTCTCTTTTTTTAAAAATTGGAATTTATCTTGAAAAAGATAGATCTTGAAAAAATCTTGGAAATAACGATGAATAAGACTGCAGCCTGAAGGAGTTCATGGGCTGATTTCTATCCTCAAAAGAGCTCTTCAAAGACTTTCATCCTTTATGCTGCCAGCATGCTGCTCCATTTGCAAAGTAAAATCTCCACGCTGCTCTCCAGTGTATATGCTGTCTACGCTTTTATATATGCTAGATAAAAAAGGGAAGGGTGGCATTTTGTTCTGCCTAAAAGGGAGGAGGAAAAGGAAATGAGCTTCTCTGCCAGAAACAGAGGAGATGATACTCAAAATAAAGAACAAAACAGCTTTCAATCATTCAATCTATCTATGTATCTATGTGTTTATTCATCCAGCTAAAATATTTCATCAAGATATATGCTAGCAGCCTTTATGATTTAACATTTACTATAGCTGTTTGTCGGTGCCAATACTACTGTGTTTTGGAAGTGCACACGAGAGGACTGCATGACTCAGAAGCTTTTTGGACACATTCAAATAATACTTTCTCATACGTCTATAACTGGCATGTGGCAACTCCACACTTGGCATTCATAATGAACATCTCTGACAGATGAATGAGTATACTTGCCACAAAGTTTAGGACATAGAATTCAGTCCATTCCTGCATACTAAGAAGTCCAATTGCATTACTATGACATTGTATCCACAGACCAAAGAAATCATTCTACAATGTGATATAAATTTCACCTCAAATTTTGTTACTTAAGCATGTATCTACCTTCCAAATATTTGAAGCATTTGTTGAATTAGGACCTAATGCAGGAGTCTATAGATTTAAAGGACTCCCTACCCCCCAAACCATACACACAGTTTTATTTCCCACAAAAGCCTTATAATAAATTATCTTTTATGAAAAAGAACATTTGGGATACTTTGACTTTATTAAAAAGATGTTAAGAGTATATACCCAATCACATATGATGACAAATATTTTTAAAACTCGGTTTAATTTCCTTACAGGAAATTAGAGGGACTAATGTGTAGTAAATTTATTTTTCCGCACTTCATGCTAGGAGGCTACAGTTTAAGTTGCAAAATAAAAAAAGCTGTTTTATTTTTCTATGCCAGGATATATCATATTCAAAGAAAAGGACATGGAAAGTCTAATCTCAGGGTTCAGAAGATGAGGAGGCAGAAGTTAAACAGCATGTTTTAATGTATCCATTTTATGGCCTTTGTGAATCAGTATGGATTCACTTGGCAAAGAGACAAGTAACATAAGTGAGATTAAAGTTAAAAAAAAAATCAAACAACACTCAAAGTAATGAAAGCGATATAGGCAAATGGAAGTAAGTACAGCAGAATTATTTAGAGGGCCATTAAACATGAAGTCTAAGGTAGATTGCATGATGTTTACTATAGGAGTTAAATTAGTGACCTCCTCTATATAAAGGTATTCACAAAAAGCTGAAATGTTCATTTCCTCCAACTTTGAAGACAGCGCTTTGAAAAATCCGAAGCAACGTCTTAAAGAAAATCCTCCTCAAACTTCCCCCTTCCTTTTCAAAAAGGCGACAGCGTTAATTCTTCAGTGCTTTTTTCAATTTCCCTTTTCAGAGGCTTTGGCTCCGTGTGTTAATACCTTCAGGTCAGAGCTGCTGCTCTCACAAGGAGGGCCGGCTTTGGAGGACCCCGCTATTCCCTGAAGACAGCCCCAGGGAAGGTTTGCGTCGCCGGGACTGTTTGGGGCTCCTTCCCCAAACCCATCGCGAGCTTATGGCCCAGGGTAAGGCCCGCAGCCCTTCGGCCGGGCCTTCAGCTTCCCGGCCGGGAGGCGAGCAGCCCGGCACCAAGTCAGGCGCTGCCGACAGGGAGAAGCGCCGCCGCGCGATGCGGTCGTGCCGCCGCCGGGGAGCGAAGCGCCCCGGGGCAGCCCGGCCCCGCCGCCGGGAACCGCTCGGCAGAGGGCGACGTGCGCGGCGCCGCGTCCCGGTCGGGGCGGTGCGGGGCGGGCGGTGCGGGGCGGGGGGCGGTGGCGGGGCTGTCTCCGCCCCGGGGCGGTGCGGGGCGGTGGCAGGAAGGGGTCGCGGCGGCGGCGGCGGAGCGCGGCAGCCTTGGGTGTCGCTGCCGCCGCCAGCGGAGTGCGGCCGCCGCGGTGAGTGAGCGAGCGAGCGAGCGAGCGAGCGAGCGAGCGAGTGAGTGAGTGGGGACGGGCGGCCAGGAGCAGGAGGAGGCGGCTGGTGGCTGCGGACGGAGGGGCCCCGGGCGCTGCGCACCGCCGGGCGGGACGGGACGGGACGGGACGGGACCGGGCGGGACGGGACCGGGCGGGACGGGGCCGCCTTTCCCGGGAGGGTGGTGTCCCGGCCGGCGGGGCTGGAGCTGCCAGAGGGACCGGGGCCGGGATCAGGACCGGGTCCGGGGCTGTGCCTCGTCCCGGCTGCCCGGCGGCGCCGCTCCCCAGCCGGCGAAGTTTCCTGCGGGGCCGTGGGGACGCCGCAGACGGCGGCGCTGAGCCCCCGGGGGACCCCCAAAACACCGAGGGGGGTCTCCGCTCGCTGCCGCCCCGAGGCGGGTGTGTAGAGCCGCGGTGTTATGGCTCCCACCGCCCTGCGAGCGGCGGCGGCTGCTGCTTTCCTTCTTTCTTTCTTGTTCTTTCCTTTATTTATTTATTTATTTATTTATTTTAAGTCTCTTATTTTGTGCCGCACGCACCCGTCCGGGGTTTGTTCGCCTCTCCCCAACTTGGTGGCGGCGGCGGCTGCCGGAGGGGCCCCGGTGACACCGGCGCCGGCCCCGGGCTCCTCGGGAGGAGAAAAGGGAAAAACGAGGGAAGCAGCGGGCAGCCCCCGCCGGCAGGCAGCGGTGTGGGCAGGGTGCAGGCGCGGGGACCGCAAGTTGTGGCTGCGGGAGCCCGGCGCTCTCCGTCCCCTGTGCTGCCTCCCGGGCGTGGGGGGTGGCCCTTCTGCATCTTCGTGTTAACAGGGTTGGTGACAAATCCTGCGTTCAGGCAGCTACAGCTCAGTCCCCAAATATCATTTTCTTAACCGATTTTTTTTTGTAGAATGTTATTGTTTTCACTCAGTGCCTGTTGTCACAGAACAGCTCGGGTTGGAAGGGACCTGAAAGCCCACCCAGTTCCACCCCCCTGCCATGGGCAGGGCCACCTCCCACCAGACCAGGTTGCCCAAAGCCCCATCCAGCCTGGCCTTGAGCACCTCCAGGGATGGGGCATCCACAGCTTCTCTGGGCAACCTGTAGCAGCACCTCAACATCAGGAGATTAAAAATAATTCTGACAGAGGCTGGTGAGCATGTGCCAGCTCATGCTTGCAGAAAAAATAGAAAGCATGTTGAATTTGGTTTGAACTCTGAGTCCTGAACTTGTCTAGTTTCTGTGCTGGTCCCAGTGCGGGTGCAGGTAGAAAGGAGAGGCCCACGGGTGCAGCCAAGAGCATGTGGGGATCACGCATACCTTTCTCCCTCAGGCTCGTGGAGGCAGAGAGATCTGACCCAGAGTACAGGTCCACCTCTGCGTTGCTTTGTCGGTTTTCTAGTCAAGTGAGATGCCCTCCAACGCACTGTGTGTTGAATAGAATAGCATACGAACTAATCTGCTTTTTCAGATATTATTTCCCTGCATGTGGTTGATTTCAGGAAAATGTTAAGTTTGAGAGAAATTTTCTTCTTGATTCCTTGTGTGTAGATCCTAAGGAACTGTGGTGATAAAGGCATACGTACTACAGACAATCTTGTTCCTGGCATGTTGCCTGGTTTTACAAGTAGTCATGGCTCAGGATTTCTGCTGCAGTCCTCCTCTGACAGGTTGAGGGAAGTACCCATGTTGCGTGCTCAAGAACAATGGCGTGTGCAGTGAAACGAAGACTGTTTTTAAAAGTCACTGTGTAACTTGCCAGTTTTCCACATAACAGTTTGATCTGACTGTCACTGATGATATTTGAGATGAAGAATTTAGTAGAGCTCCTGGGATACTTATGTGTGTAATTATATCTAAACTTAGAGTTGCAAGTGCAAACAAACAAAGATTTGTAAATGATCACAAATTGAGCCAAACAAGCTAGAGAAATTGTCTGACTTGCATGTGAAAATAACTTCTAACAATTACGGTTAAACACTTCATGGACAAGATTATAGATTATACTGTACCTTCCATGTTCCGTACAGCAGGTTATACCGTATTACTCTGTTCTTGTGTCTTCAGAAGGATATCTGGAATTGGCCATGCAGCTGAATTGTTGCTAGACTGGCTTACAAGTCTGGTCTAGAATAACACTTTGTATTCTTCATGTCAAAGTATTTCAAGCAATTTAAAAAAAAAAAAAAAAAAAAAAAAAAGAAGGAAAACAAACAGTTAAAGCATCATAGTTCAGTGTAATGCTAAAGAGACAGAAAGAAACACTGGATGTACTGTAACTACATAGTATTGTTGAAGTTCTGTTTTTTTTTTCTCATGCTGCAGAATTTGGTTTCATCAAGTAAATGCAGGGTGTTTTCCCAAGGCACAACTAAGTATTTTCCGATTACAGAAAACTGCAAATTGGAAAGTGGTGTAACCATTGAGACTCTTAGTATTTGTAGATTTAAGATCTGTCCAACGGTAGCCTTCCCTTCTCTCTGCTTCTAAGCTTTTTTTTTTTCTGCTTTCCTTTTTTCTTTTTTTTTTTTTTTTTTTTAAGGCAGTAAATGAGAATATATAAAATGGACATACACTGGGCTGCTGAAAGGCAGTGAGGTTTTCTCCTTAATGAATAATCCTCTTTGTTTCTCTGTGATAATGGAGGAATCCTTCCTAATGTTCTGAATTATTATTTTTTTAAATAGTGATTCAGTGTATTGCTATGGAAAGATGTAAAGGTGTTATTGAAAAATATTTCAATTGAGTATTTCATAATGACTATGGGTTACTTTGTAACTTGTGTTAAAACCAGCTTTTGCAAATTTGCTACTAGAATTATGTGGGAATAAATGTGCGGATTGAGATGTAGGTTGTGACCACATGAGAAAAGTACTGACAAAGAAAGGTAACACGGGTATAAATAAGAAACACAATTCATGTGCAGTACTGGCTTTTGAAACTCACCATTCTTTGGATAGAAATCTTGATGGTACTGTTGTTTGTTTTATTTTTTTTTTGTGTGTGTTTGTTTGCATCAAATTGTGCAGAGGGCATCTTTTTCATCTGTATGTGAGAAAGTGAATGAAATGTAGAAATAGTGTTTAGAGGATGTGTGGAGATTATGCATGAAGAGATGCCAATGGGAAGGAAGCTTTTCTGATTTAGTTAATTGAATCAAGCTGACTGACTTATGTCTAAGGGAGAGGCTTGGCAGTAATGAGTTTGAAGTGCTCTGTCTCAGCAGCACTCCATGTATCTTGAGCACGAACCATAGTTTTTGCAGTGAAAGATGTCTCTCTCTCTCTCTCTCCCTCTATCTACCCATGTATTTTATTATCTTTATTCAAATCTTTGGAATCCCACCATTCAACACAAAGAAGAAAAAAAATCTGTGCTTTGCAGAAACTGAAAGGCAACAAATGATAACCCAGGTTATTCTGGCTGCAGAGTTGAACTTACTACATTTGACACAACGGCCATCTCGACAAAAACAGTCTGTTTTAAGATGCTGTGGTTCTGTAACAGCCAAACAGAGTTTGTAATCAGAGCAAGTCAAACAGGTGAAAGCAGTTCACAGGCAATACTGCATACAGAGACATAAAGCTTTTACTTTGAACAAAACCCACTTCAGTCACTTGCATTTATTTTCTCATAGGTCTTTTTCATCCTTTTGTACTCATTCTTTCACGCTCCTATGTTCATGAATACCAGGGCAGATGGAGGTATCCTGTCGGTCTGGCCAGGGGTAAGGGATGCTGCCTGCCAAGTCCTTATCATGTCGTTCGGGTTATTTGTGACTGGTAATGATGTTGCATGATCTTTGCTGCATTTATGTTCGCTTTTGACAAAGAAGGAAGAGGATGAGTCATGCCACATACTTGTGGTTCCACATAACCTGGTATACTACTGCATGTTCCATCGGAGCCTGACAGTTCCTTTTGTTATCAATACTCTTTCTTGGATTTTATGGCTGTTCTTGATTTCTTTATTTGCAGCGTGCATGCCGTTCCTCTTCCTCTTGCTCTGATTTTTTAGTCTGTGCTGTTTTGCATTCATGCTCCTGGTATGCCAGTATAATGTTTACTATATAAATTTCTATAAAAGAAGGGTATCTCAGAAGGTTGGTTGAAGGAATATTTTATGAATCTGAACATTTGTTTGTGCTCCCTTTTAAAATCATCTATCATTCTGTCATGATCCTTAGTGTGATGGGTTAATCGAGGCTTAACTTAAAAGTGAATATGTGTATTTGCTTCTGACACTCCCATTGGGTGTAGGAAGTGGCCTATTCGTTTTCAGATTAAAGGTTTTTGACTTTTAAAGCTGTGGTACTAGATTAAACCTAGAGGACCACTGTAAAACTATAAATGTTTGGTTTGCTTTTATCCTCCAAGGACACGAGAGTTTTTGTTTAGCTGTGCATTTGCTTTGTGTTGTAGGCCTGTAAGTCACGTCTTCCAATCTTTACAATAAGACACTTACTCATGTTAGGGCATACTGTGGATTGTCTTTGTTTTCTGGATTGTTTCAAAAATGTCCATCTAGTTTCCAGCATATAATTGTTCATGGTCTTCATATACTCACCTGTTCTTGTTTAATATGATGCAGTAGTTTAATTCTTACTTCTTTCCCTGTAGTATTTACTCTGGTTTCTTTATAAAGAACAATCATGTTTTGTCTTAGACTTTTTACTGCTAGGTTGAATGATTCAAGCTTTCACTTGTTTTATACCAGGAAAATTAAGAGCTTGTTGTGATCCTAGTTGCCCTTTTTCCTGCTGGCTACAGCTTGAATGTATCTTTCTTGTACACAACGACTGGGACTGTACCTGATCTTCCAGACAAACACAATGACGCTAGTATAACAGATAGGTAATGGAGATAAATTGGAATGGATAACCCATAAAATTGTTTTTTATTATTATTTGTTGTTATGAATACATAATAGTAGCTTCGATTGTATGCTCACTAGTTACATCTCCTCTTTACAGCTGATAAAATGGTAGATAAGAACAGAAAATCCCTACATGTTTGATTTAAGAACAAAACTTTAAAAATACTTGTTTGGATTCACAAAATTGTCCATTTCTTTTTTATCATATTCTGAACTTACAGTGAATGAGATTCCTCTACAGATTCCTCTGCGCCTATGGAATCTGCTGATGCAGTGTTGAAGAACTTTGTATTTTGTTTCTGTCTCCTTTATGTGAATATTAGAATATTTATGTGAATATTTTTTTGATTTAGTCCGAATTAATGGAACTCTGTCACATCATCCTTATTTGAATGAAGGTTGTGGTTGTCCTTCCTTGATGAGTTTCATACTTTCTTTTTTTTTTAATCTATCTTCCAGTGCAGTGTATTCTAGCTTAACTAATAATCTTTCATGCTATAGTATGTCTGAAAATATACACAGTTCCCACTAGACCAACTCTTCTGTGTTTTATTTTGTCTGGAGGGAGGATCTTTTATTTCATCAAAGAACAACAGCATAATCTGCCAATGCAACGTAAATAATTTAATATTTAATTTCTTCTGGCACTCCATTACTCACTTCCTTCTGTCTCTAATTATTCCTTACTTAAGAATCTGTTTGGTTTCCCCTTCTATTTGATTCTGTTTTATTAAATGTACCTTCAGTGAAACTAAAGTGAACTTACATGCAGGTATGTAGATAGTAAATAGAAGTAGTTCCAAAGTATATTTCTAAGCTACAGGATGATGTCAACCAAAAAGTTGTCTGTCTGGTGCTTCCCACAGTAAGTTTCAGAGGTCAGTAGCTTTTAGTATGGACAAATTTAAGTGTTGGTGGTGAGCCATTCCATGTTGGGGTTGAGGTCTAGCTTTGCTCTGAAGAGAATAGAGGTAGGGGAACTGAGAAGTAGAGAAGCTGAGATGAAGGTAAGTGCCCTGAAGCAAGCCAGTGTACAGAGAAATGTGGTGTCACTGGAAGAGTGAAGAAGAAGCTGATGTGAAGTGGGGTAGAAGACAGGAGGCAGTCAAGAACAGGCTCATGTATCTAACTTGTATTGCAGCAAATGTGTTACTTCTCACGTCTTCATTAACAGGTGCTTAAAACATTCCCAACTTCTGTACTTGTGGATGACATCAATAATTATTGGGTGTAACTGTGATGTTCATTAGTATGCATTCACAATCCAACATCAGCGATGCACTGTTATACTACCGTCTGCGTTGTTCCAGGAAGCCACAGAACTTTCTCTTGGAAGCAGATTCCTCCCTGTCCCCTCCTCAGTTGAGTCTACTCAGTGTGAAACTACACCTTTACATCTGTTCAGGTATTGAAGTCAGTTATACCCCAGTGTTTTATCCACAACAACAGTGCTTACTTATTGCTTGGGGATTGGTTTTGATTCTGGAATCCCAGTGATTATTTTGCTTTACAAGTCAGCTATAATAGAGTTATTTTCTCCTTAGGCGTCGTTCATGGGTCCTAAAGCTAGATGTTTTAAGGAGTAGAGAGAAGAAAATTGCAAAGCTGACTTGATCAGTTCTCATGCCTAAACAGTGCATTTAAAAGGGAAGGGGGATGGATGGAGAGAGAGAAAAGCTATACTTTATTTTTAAAACACCAGTGCTCTATTTCAGACTTCCATGTTATATTACTTGGTTTTCTGTGGATTATTTATATTTAGAGTGGTTGGATTTTAATTCTTTTCTATGTGTGTTGTACTCTGAACTCAGTTAAGGAGCTGGATTGCATGGTACTAAGAATTCCAATCTCATTATGGTAGAGATTAGGATTTCTGTGGTGGATTTTAATAAATCTTTATGGTGGTTTAAACAAAATACCTTTTGCTTTTTACTTGCTTACTGATGTTTTTGCTGGAACACTGTTAATATATTTTGATCACAAAATTATTAGTTTTCTAAAGTTTGTTAATTCAGAGTAGTCCTTTCAGAAGATCTTTCTGTGATACATACATTTAAAAAACAGTGTAAAATGTTACATAGCTTTTATTACTCCTGACAGTTGATGAAAATGTTAATTAAAGTGATGTCTATTTTTGTTTTTCTCGTTTCTTTTTTGACAGCGAAAATATGCTTTAGTGCTTTTTTTTTTTTTTTTTTTTTTCCTTGTCTTACCACTTAGAGGAATGCCTTTTTCCCAGAGATATCAATACAAAATCACAGAATGGCTGAAGTTGAAAGGAGCCTTTGGAAGTAATTTAATACATGTAATCCCCCACCCCACTTAAGCAAGTTCAGCTAGACCAAGTAGACCAGGACTGTGTCCAGCTGGCTTTTGAATACCTTCACGGATGCGTACTCCACAGCTTCTCTGGGCAGGGTGTGGCCATTTTTGGCCACCCTCATAAGGAGGTGTCTGCTTGTGTTTCAGTTCATGCCTCTTGCCTGGTCAGTGGGTGCTGCTGAGAAGAACCTAGCACTGTTGTCTTTGCCCGTATCTGCATCAATCTGATAATTATATATATACTGATAAGATTCCACCCTCTCCCCCCTTGATTCTCCTCACCCCCAGGCTAAACAGTCCTACCACTCCTCACATGACTGATGTTCCAGTCCCAGTATCATAATTTCTTTAGCCTGTTCCTGAACCCTGTCCAGTATGTTCATGCTTCTAGGGAGCCCAGAACTGGACACAGTACTCAAGGTGTGGCCTCACTAGGGCTGACTAGAAGTGAAGGATCACTTCCTTTGACCTGGTCATTCTGTTCTTCATGCAGACCAGGATGTCCCAGGCTGGCTTTGCCACCAGTGCAATGAGTTGCTGTCTCGTTTCTACATTGTCCTTCAGAACCGTCGGGGTCTTTCTTGCAAAACTACTTTCCACCTGGTGAGTCCTCAGCCTATACCAATGCACAGTGTTGTTCTTCCCCTGGTGCAGGACTTTCCCTGTCAGCCACTCCTCCCAGTTTTGTGTTATCTGCAAATGTGCTGAGGGTACAGTATTCCCCACCACCCAGATCATTAAGGCAGATGTTGAACAGGATTGGACCCAGTATTTATTCCTGGGGTATAATGTTGGTGATCAGCTTATGGTTGGTCTTTGTTGATCACATATGAGCCTGGCAGCTCAGTCAGTCCTCTTCACTGTCTATTCCTCTAGACTGTTTTTCATCACTTTGTCTATGAGGATATTATGAAAAACTGTGCAAAATGTACATGGCTGGGTGATTTAGACTGTGTACTTAAAATAACAGTTCTTTGAAACAGTGTGCTGTTCTGGAACTTCATGGAGAATGATAGTGCTTATATGGGGGTTCTGAGTGAATCTGCTGCTGCATGGTAAAGGTCCAACTCCAGCAACAGTTTGAGGTTGTTCTTTGCTCGCAGTAGCTTTGCAGGCCTGAAAATGTGTTTGTTTAGAGTAAGGTCTCAACATTTAAAGTTTGTTTAAATTGTTAAGACAGTGCATTATATGATAACACCATGTAACTCCCATAAGAAATTGACCATATAATTCACTCAGGGAAGACAGTTATCTTTTGTATCTTCTATAAGTCACAAGCTGTGATGGTAGTAGCAGTGAGTTATTACAGTCTTTCCATTGTCGAATGACAATAACTCAATGAATAACTCTATTGTACTAAAGATATTTTAAAGTTAGTTATTAGCTTTCTTTCATATAAATCTAGCTGGGTAGATGAGGGGAGAGCGGTGGATGTGGTCTACCTTGACTTCAGAAAGGCTTTTGACACTGTCTCCTGTAACATCCTCATAAACAAGCTTGAGAAGTGCAGCCTAGATGAGTGAACCTAGAGCAGGTTGCCTAAAGGTCGTGAAGTCCCATTTTCTGGAGATATTCAAACCTGCCTGGATGCCGTCCTGTGCAATATGCTCTAGGTGATCCTGCTCAGTAGGGGGGTTAGACTTGATGATCTTCAGAGGTCCCTTCCAACCTCAGCCATTCTGTGATTCTGTGAAACTGTTACTGATGAATATAATCTGTTTTTCCATCTCTAAGTGGTCAGCAATATATAGCAATCTGCAAGGGTCAAAACATGGAGGTCCTTCCCCCGTTGGGCCTCCTCTACCCCCAACATACACACACTTTTCTGAGATTCCCATTCCCGACACCCTGAGATGTCAACCAGCATAGGCATCTGCTTAAACGTGGGTATTTCAGCTCCAACCATAGTACTCATTGACCCCCCAAAATATTCTGGTCTGGTAAGACTTGGAGCATCAGTGTAATCCAAAGGTTGCCGACAGATGTCGCTGTGGATTTGTGCAATACTGAGACTTCTCAAGGAGACTACCCATATCCACTTTCTGCAAAACAGGTTGAAATCACGTCTGTGGAGCATATTAAAGAGTATTGGCTGAGCATTCCAAGATTAAGAATATAGCCTCCTGCCCTTGGACCAGCATTTTGGAAGAGAGAAGTTTGCCTGACAGAGTCCTCTCTAAATATTATCATCTGTCCTGTGCTGAGATTAAATTTGTCTCCTGTTTCAGACACAAACCCAGTAGACATTTGTGTGGTGGTGACCTAACAATAGTTGGTAGGTGGTGTAGCCTTGGACTCTCCCCCCTCTAATCAGACTTACTACTGCTTGTGCCAGCACTGCTGGCTGGTTCTACAAGGTGTGCGTAGGTGGAAGAATTCACAAATGTTCTTTTAGTAAGATATTATTATGCTCTACTAAACTGGTTCCCCAAGGATGATGGAGTGTGTGATAAACTCATTTTACGTGGTTTTCACCAGCCTCTTCTGGACTGTTTGTCTTGCGAGCCATTAACTGTTTGAATACAAGTGGAAATACCTCACCATTGGCTTAATAAGCAAAGACCTTTGATAGTGGCCTTCTGGTCAGCATGTACAGGAGGAAATACAGCTAGTTGTTTGCTACCATCACCTGACTATAAATTTTGACTCTGGCAGTAGCCCAGTATGATTTGTCTTCTGGGTGTGGCTGGGTGTTCTCCAAATTCTGACTCCAGAGAGGTTTGCTGCATATCATCCAGTCATCTGCTTATCATCACTAGACTACAGTGTGAGACCTTTATATACTGCCCAAGAGCCAGTATAAAGATTTCTGAGGCTGTCAGCTCTTCCAGCACCATAGCCACGACTATCAGTTTGACATATTGGCTGTTCCTCCTGTTCTCTTGGTAGTTTAGGAAGGCTTGTTGAGCCATTATAAAAGCTGCTGCTTTCCATTGCTGTTTCTCTTTAGCATTATCTTGTTGACTGATCAGTGAACCATGCATTTTGCTTCTGCTCTTGGGTTAATTGCTCATATGGTGAAGCCTACTGCAGCCAAGATGGAGGCAGACCAGACTGGATAGAAAATGTCATTACCCAAGCCAATTTATACTATTTTCTCCTGTAAAGCACTCACTGTAGTTGGACTGGTATAGGCCACACAGAAATTCACCATTTCCATTTCATAGTAGTAGTCTGTTATGTCTTCCCAATTTATTGAATACAATCATTTGGTGGTACCCACTGCAAAGCCAGAAGCCCCACTATTAGTTACCTTGGCCAACTGGGTGGTTCTTTGTTTCATCCAGGGCTGAAAAAACAGCTCAAGTTTTTAGTTTTGCACCGATGGGGGCAACCTCTACGAACAAAATCCCAACTGTGTATGTAGCCTGTTTCTTTGCTGTCACAGGCTCCAATGAGCCTCATCCAGTGCTTGGAGCTTGAAAGGCTTATTGGCTAGCTTTTGGGCTAACACTGCTTAAGAAGCAGTTGCTTTTCTTGATCAGAGGTGGTTGCTTCCATTTTTTCCTGAAAGAGTATTTTTTTTTCCTTGTTTATAATGGTATTAATGTCTGGACTGAATATGGCATACATTGCCTCCAAGACCCCAAAGACTAATAAATTTGTACTTCTACTCTGCATTTCTGCTATATAGAATGTTTTGTGTAGCTGGTTTGGGTATCTTTCTACAATGGCCCTGCCAAATTATCCTTCCAAATTTTACTTCTTTGTTATATTTCTGAATATTTTGGTTGTCAGTTCCCCAGCCATGATTTTGCATAGTCTCCATAGTATCACTCAGTGCTTCTCCCACTTCTCCCTCTGTGGGACGAGCGATGTGCATAACAGAATCCACACAGTTGAGTGATCTACTGCATGAGAGAAACATTGAAATCTTCCAAATGTGGGGCTGCCAACCCATTGTGAATGATGGGGCTGTGTCAATAGCTCAGGGCAGCAGCATGCCAGGAGTGCATCGGTTGCTCCTGCAGTTCCTTAGCAGCTGGACTGCCAAGGATTTTTCTGTCTGGATGGTGCCACGGCTTCAGACTCAACTAACTGAAGGAGAATGGCAATGCTGGGTGCTACAGCTGTGGGGGTGTGGGAACCTGATATGATAATCAATAACCTGTTGTTGTTTTGTCAGAAGCTGCCCGGTGTTTTTGTTGACCAACTGGGGCAAATGAGAGAGGAGCAGGCTGAACTCTCCAGTTGTTCCAGCCTCTAATGGTGGATGTGTGGTCATCCGAGTGATCTCAGGGCAGTCTGTACTGTTTCGATGCAGTCTGTTTGGGAGAGGGCCCAAACCACCAGGACCCATAACCACCTTTTGCACAGTGATAACAAAAACGCTGCAGCCTGTGGAGAAGCCCCCGGTGGAGCAGGTGGATGTGGCCTGGAGGAGGCTGCGGCCCATGGAGAGCCCCTGCAGGAGCAGGCCCCGGGCTGGAGCTGCAGCCTGTGGAGAGGAGCCCATGCAGGAGCAGGGGGTCTAGGGGGAGCTGCCGCCCACCCATGGGGGACCCATGCTGGAGCAGTTTGCTCCTGGGGGATGGATGGATGGACCCTGTGGGACGGAGCCATGTGGGACCAGGGCTTGAAGAGCTGCTGCCTGTGTGCAGCCCCCGCAGGCTCAGTTTGGGAAGGACGGTATCCCGTGGGAGGGCCCCCATGGGGAGCATGAGCAGAGAGGGACTGTGGGGGAGCGGCGGAGACGAAGCGTTAGGCACTGACTGCAGCCCCCATTGCCCATTTCCCTGTGCTGCTCGGGGGGAGAAAGTAGAAGAGAGTAGATAGGGAGAAGGGGGGTTTTAGTTTAATTTCTCACTTCTCTAGTCTGCTAGTGATAGGTAATAGATTTTATTCATCTCCTTGTGCTGACTCTGTTTTTGCCTGTTATGATAGTTGTAGAGTGACTTTCCTGTCCTTATCTCACCCCTTTATCCCTTTTCATCATATTTTTTCCCTCTTTCCCTTTGAGGAAGGGGAGTGAGGGAGTGGTTGTGGTGGAGTTCAGTTGCCCGGAAGGGTAAAATCACTGCAAAAGGTAGGGGTAATTAATTGCTTCTAGTGTGTTCTCCTTTTCTCAGCTGAGTGTGGAAGCAGAGGGCACCATCGGTCTATCCACTGTCCTGTGGTCTCTTTTTCCCTTTCACTTGCTTATACTTTTCCCATAAATAAAGTAGAGTTCCAACAGTTTTGTCATTTGGGACTTCAGATTGAAGTAAAGCTAAAAGTATCTTTTTTTGGTTAGCACTTTTGAGGCTAATCTACAGAATTTATATATAATGACATATCATTGCCTAACATGCTGTAATGTTATCTCTTTCATCTAGTCCACCAGTGTGCAGCACAGGCCACCCTGGGGCACTCCATCATGTTCCCTTACAGCAGCTGCTCATGCTGGTGTTCAGACTTCCCATGCCTTGAGTACAAGGCCCAGTAGGGCAGGTGTGGCTTGTTTGAGGAGTTGGTGATCTTGGACAAAATGTCTGCTGCGTGGCACACAACATCATGGTGTGGTGTTTTTGGAATGATTGGCCCAAAGTTTAAAGAAGAGGTAGGGAATTAAACTTTTCAGAGCAGGCTTCTTTTCATATTTTTTTTGTTTGTTTGTTTTAAAAAAATAGGTCTTTTTTTTAGGCTCATAGTCACAAAACTTGTGAAAGCAGAAATGCCCATGAAGCATATTCATGTGTTGATGCTGTATGGTCAAAAAACTCTTACAGTTAGAACTATACATGTCTTGAAACAAAACGAGGAGAGCCAGATACCATGAAAAAGAGTGAAGCTTTTTTACCCTTCTTTGTGAAAAGATCAAACAAAAGGACATTGTATTCGTCTGCCTTTGTTTTGGTCCATATTATAGTACTGTTTTGGTTCCCTACCACATCCCATGGGATTTATGAAATACCCATTTCTTCATTTTCACTGCTTTTTATCTAACGTGGTCCATTTCATCTTCAGAGCAAATTGAATTGAATGAAGTGAATACCTACAAAATCTTCTCTTTTTTTTTTTTTTTTGGCAAATAGACGTTTTGCTTTTGGCAAATAGACGTCTTTATTTTATTTTTTTTTCAATAAACGTCTTCAAAAGACTGGCTGTGATTTGCAGGTTGGTATTCTAAAAGTGATTTCATTGTAATGTGCTGCTTAGCCTTTTTTCTTAAGAGTTAGTGAGGATAATACAGGTAGCAATGCTACATTATCTGTGTTATTGTATCAGGGAATTGCCATTGCACTCATGATATATTTCCGTGGAGATTTGGGTCACTTGTATTGAATTGAAGATAAATTCAGTCTTTCTTGCCATAGTTGGCATTTGAATCTAATCAGAGGGGAAGCAGAATTGTTTTTTGTTTTTTTTTTTTTGGCTGGGGGGGTGGGAGGAGAAAGGGGGCATGATCAGAGGTAGCACCAAGTTAAGGATTTGAGAAAGTTGTTTTGGCCACATGCAAAAGTCAGACCGATTTGTTAGATGTACTTCTACCACTACGACAGCATTGTGGGTTTGTTCATCCATAGTAGGAATTATTCATGTTGAGGCCGTGTTGCTTCTGTGACATCTTTTGACCTGTTGTGAAAGTATTCTATTGTTATCTAATGTATCAAGGATATTATCTGTTCGTTTAATTACCTGCTGTTATAACTTGCAATAGCTGCTGATTCAGGAATTAATTGCAAATACAATTTTGACAAACTATCACTACAGAAGAATTAAAATCAATTTATTTTGAAAAATTCACTTTGAAGTGATGTAGATTTCTTCAGATGTCTGTGCTTAGTATCAGACCACCACTTGATTGTGAAAGAGTATCTGATCTGTGGAAACATTTGGTTCTTTTGTCATTTGGTCATCCCAAAGCTATCCTCTGGCTCACTCTGAGGTTTGTCTTTATCTTGTTCTTGCTGCTTAGGAGTAAATAATTAGCTTTTAGCACCAATTCTCTCACTTTCCAGTTAAGTACTGGAAGTTTTAGGTAAGTACTAGAAATGTAGCTAGTATTCTCAGTGGGTATGTTATGGAAAACTTTTATTCTTACTACTGTGTTTTACAGCCTTGAGCTTCAAGAGAATGCCTAAAAAATTACATTTTATTTGTTGCTTTTATAGAGAATATAAACAGAGGTGTTCCTCTGTTACTAATCTTTGTCTTTACTTGAAATATCTTCATACTTTAACAGTGGATTTCTTCAAACTTATTTGATATAAAACTTTTTAGCTATGCAACAGTTACAGAGATGAGTCTACAGTTGCAGTCAAATTACAGTACATTGTAGGTGGGAGATTCAAGGGCATATTTTCAGGAGGCATACATTCCAGTGGCATGTTTTGAGGGGATATGTATTCAAGATTGAGCTTTTAAGTTCATATGGGATTTAAATTATTATCAAGGCTTTAAAAGAAGTGCACCTTATGAGACCTGTATCATTCAGTCTGTAAATTCTTTTAAAAATGTATTTCATTACAGAAATTAAACTAAATAATTGTGTAGAATATAGATTTTGTTGTTGTTGTTTGCTACTTTTTACTTAATCCAGGGTAGTTACCTTTAGTTAGTTATCAGTTAAATTGAAGTGGTTTCATTTATTTTTGAAATGGCTGTGCTGTAGATCCAGAAGCTTTGTGCAGGTAGGAAACAAACCCAATGCTTCTCTGTGTCTTTAGGGAAAAGAATTCAACTTTTCATTACAAACAGTTCCTTTACTGCCATTTCTGATATTTCAACTGTTTAAAATTAAAATTGAAAAAAAAAAAAAAAAAAACATTACAAGGTTAAAAAGAGTGACACTGGTATTGTGTGTCAAAAAAAAAGAGTGAAATAGAGCTTCAGCACAGTGTAGCAATGTTAAGCAATGCTCTTGGGTGTATATTAGTGCTTAGACATTTTAGAATACCTGTACTGAGGCTTTTAGAATTGTTATGATACATTTCCTACTTAGAGCTGGAAGTTTTGTTTTTGCAGGAGGAAGGTCCCTCTGGGTGAGGTTAGCTGTATTCTGTAATATCTAATGGTAAAGCCTAGAAAAGTGAATCAGAAGCACCTTGCCTTGATGAATTGTATTTCACTATATTTTTTTAATTTTTGGTAGACCTATTGCCTAGTGCTTCATAGTGTAGCACCTTGCTTTTTCAGGATCCTATATGACAGCAAGAAGTAAACAAATAAGGTGGTCTCAAGGAGATTTCAGAATGAATTTGCTCTGGAAAACAGGCTTAAACAACAAAAAGAAGGTAGAAAAAAGCTTCAGAAACTGCAAACTAAGGATTTTTTCTTATGAATACAGAAGCAATATCAAAATGTTCAAGATGACTTGTATAAACTATTGCACATACAGTACTTTCCTAATGTCAAGCTGAAGTGTTTTCTGAAAATGAGTTGCAAACAAAAAGGATTAATGATTTAATTAATCTCAAGCTCAACTCTCTTCATTTGCATAAGTGCAGTTTCCTGTCATCTTCAGGCAATTTGCAGTTTTTTGCAGCTATAAATAGCATTCTTGTTATTTAGTTATTCTGTTTGACCTCTTTTATTCATACTCTGTTCTGACTATCCATTTAGTGGACATGTTTGTACTAAATATGCCTGCAAAATAGACTATAAATAATTATCTTGTTACACTTGAGTGCTTTTTGAAGAATTTCTATTCACTGTGAAATACAATATGAAAGTTTCTCACGGTTAATTTCTTACAGTGTTGGCAGCTTCACCTATAAGGTACTGTCTGTAGTTACTAAGGTTTGTTGATACAAACTTGATGGAAAAAAGTGTGCCAGAAGGCAGCTAACTGTGGCATAAAGCCACGTCATTGAATTTCTTGATGCTGCCAAGATGAAATTTAATGGACCTTTCCGGCTGTGGGCAGAGCTGACTGCCACTCCTGCCTCTTGATTCTTGACCCTAAGACACAGGAAACCCATCTTCGCACTAGGTCTTAGCCAGCCTGAACCTTTTATCTGTTTTTTCCTGTCTCACTGTTTAGCCAGTCTCCATTTTTCATTTCTTCAACCTATCAAATTTCATTGTAGACCATTTTTTCTGAACGTTGTTCTTCTGGTTTTGTCTTCCTTTGCAATACCCAGGCATCTGTCCCACCTGATCTGAGACTGGGGCATTTCTTTTCTGTTATGATGGTAAGGGAGTTGCAAAAAAAAAAAAAATTAAAAAATTTAAAAAAAAAATGTGGGGGGCAGGAAGTATTTTCCTACTGCTAGGTCAGATAACAGAACGTGGAACCAGACCAGTCTCTCTAAAGGTCTCTTTAAAACCTTTATGTCTATCAAGTTGAATATTTTGGGGAGGGGAAGTGTGCTATTTTGACAATACTATCCTAACTCACAAGGAGAGAGTACTAAAGCTGTCGTGTTTGACACTTGTATGCTTTTTGGTTTGTTTTAATTTATTAATTTAATTTAATTAATATTAATTTATTAAACATTCCTATTTATAACAACTGTTTATCATTAAGTATTAGTGGATTATCTCATTGGTTTGTCACTTCAAGACAAACTTTTTCTGTTTTTGAGACAAAATAACTCTCAGCTTTGTAACTACATCTTCAAAATACTTATTTAAAACAGTTGTTTATCTATAATTGGCTTTTCTAAGTTGGACTGTCTTTATACAGTTTTTGCTTCATTTTTCTTCTCTGTTTATAATTAATTAGCTTTTTGCCCTCTTTTGCACTTGATTAATTTTTGTCAGGTAGTATTTTCATTTAATACAGAGTACTTTTCTCTTTAAGCAGTTGAGTTAGGGAAATCAACGCTTTACTGAAATTGGAAGACCACTGCCAAAAACTGTATGCCCTCTTTATACAGACTGACCTGAACTCTCAAGTTTGTGCTAGGAGTAAGTATTTCAAAAAAAATTTTTTGAATATATTTTCCATTAATATGCAAGATGTATTCTGTCACACAGTGATGAAGAAACTGTATGTTCACAACAGGACTGTGTCTGTGGTTGGTTTTGGTAAGCACCAGGGCTTTTTCTTTTGGAGGATTTTTAAATTATGAAGATCTCTATCTCTGTCTTATTTCATCTTTTTCATCACTGTCAGGACAACTTGACCTACATACAATTATGTCAGTTGGCTTAGGAAAAATTTTTGAGTTACTCTATGTGTGTGTGTGTGAGAGAGATATGAATTGAATATATAATTTCTTTTCAATCAAAGTAGTATATATTTAGTTATTACCTCAGAACTGACACTGAGACAGTATCTATAAAATCGATCTTTGAGGTAAGATCTTTATCAAGCGGTATGCTATTTGGGATATTCATTTTATTTGAAGTTGTTGGGGAGGGTTGTTTTTTATTTTCATTTTTTTTAATCTTTAAAATGAATGGATGGTAGTACTCAAGGGCAGGAATTTTCACATGCTGACCTTTTTACGCACTGCAAACTGATGTTACTCTTGGAGTTATGATGGTATACTTGCATCTAAAACTGGCCTACTTTGTTTTAGAGTTGCATAACCACTTCACTTCAATGTCTACCAGACCCCCACCAAGCCACTCTCTTTCTCCGCCTCCTCAACAGTGGAGAGAGAATAAGGCGGGAAAACTTGTGGGTCCATATAAAGACAAGTGAATGGCCTACCAGTCACTATTACAAGCAAAACAGACTAGGCTTGGAAAATTAAGATAATTGCCACTTAAAAATAGAGTAGTTGTTGAGAAACAAAGACAAAAACTAGAAGTACTTGGTCACACGCGCAGTAGAGGAATGCTTCCTAATGTTCAGAAGAAGCCTTGTGTGTTTCATTTTGTGCCCCTTGCTTCTTGTCCTGTCACTGGACACAACTGAAAAGTGTCTGGCTCCACCCTCTTTGCACCTTCCCTTCAGGTATTTATCGAAGTTGATAAAAACCACCCCCCGAGACATCTCTTCTCTGGACTCGACTTTGTGGCCCTTCGTTGGACTCCCTCTGGTATGCCCATGTCTTTCTTGTATTGAGGAGCCTGGAATGGGGCACTATACTCCATATGTGGCCTCACGAGTGCTGAGGAGAGGGGAAGGACCACCTCCCTTGGTGAGCTGATGACACTGTTCCTTGTGCAGTCACATCTGGCCTTCTTTGCTGCAAGGGCACATTGAGAGCTCATGTTCAACTTGGTGTCCATATGGATGCACCACAGGTTCTTTTCTGCCAAGCTTCTTTCCTCCTTTGGTGCAGGACTTCACATTTTCCTTAGCTGAACTTCATGAGGTTCCTCTCAGACCATTTTTCCAGCATGTTGAGGTCCCTCTGGATGGTAGCATGACCCGCTGGTGTATGAAGCATTGCTTCGAGTTTTGTGTCATCAGCAAAGCTTCTGAGGGCACACTGCTCCATGATCCAGTTCATTAATGAAGATGTTAAACAGGACTGACACAGTATTGACCCTTTGGGTATGCCACTAGTTACTGGCCTCCAACTAGACATCATGTCACTGATAACCACCCTATGGGCCTATCCTTACATCCAGCTCTCAGTCCACCTCACTGTCTGCTTATCCATCTCAACAGCTTGTCTATGACAATCTTGCTGAGGACAGTTTCAAAAAACTTACTGAAGTAAGGCAAAGTAGATGATACCCACTGCTCTCCCCTTATGTACCAGGCCTTTCATTTCACTGTAGAAGCTTTTGAAGCTGGCTGAGTATGACTTCTACTCGGTGAATCTGTGCTGAATCCTTCTGATGGTTTTCTTCTTCTTTTGCCTGGAAATGGTTTCGATAATTTGCTGCCTAATATTCCCAGGGGTTGAGATGAGGTTGACCAGCCAGTAATTCCCTGGGTCCTCCTTCCTACCCTTTTTGAGGATTTGAGTGACCATTTGCTATCCTCCTGACCTTGTATACCTACTTGGGTCACCAGGATTTTTCAAACGTTATCGAGTGTGGCCTTAAAATGACATCTACCATCTCCCTCAGCACTTGTGTGGATCCCATAAGGCCCATGGGCTTATGTCTGTTCAGTTCGCTTGAGTATTCCCTGACCCAGTCCTCTTCCACCAAGGATGCATTTTCCTTGCTTCGGACTTTGTACTGGCATCCATGCCTGTGAGGTGGTTATGTTTAATATGATGTCTCCTCACGTTTTCTAGTGTAGAAAGAGGCCAACAGATTGGTTTGAATAAGCTTAATTATTTGCTTCTATGTGGGCACAAAACTTATTCTGTAGTGATTAAATAGGTTTTATTTATTTTGATTGTGGTGGCTGCTGCTGTTAGCCACATCAGCTCCTGCTCTGCTCTGGGTTAGCGTTTTTCTAGTACGTGAGAGAGTAGAGCTGTGGCCAGCTGTCTGCCTTGGAGCTCTCTTCTGCCTGTCACACTGGTGTTGATCTGATGGTAGACGGATATACTTTTAAATTAAATGTGATATTTAGGCTAGGACACACATCCTAGGCACATCGGTGGGCAGTTATTTCAGCCCCTGCAGCTCTTGTCAGCTGCACTTTTACACAGAAAACTGTCTTACTTCTTACCTATCCTCCAATTTCAAACTTAAACATTGTTAGTGTTTGCTCAAAGAATGCACTCTGAACCCAATAAAGCAAATATTATTATAGCCTGTATTTTTGTCCCTGATTTAACAAAGCTTCTGGAAAAAGGACAGTAACACAGGCTTTGTAAAGGAGCAAACCATTTCTCATCTATATACAATTCTAGCATCTTGCATATATGAATTCTCTGAGGCCTTTTCTCTTTGCTGTACATAAGCTGTTGGGTTGTTTATTTTTTAATTTTCTTAAACTCTGAGGTGTCCATAGCAGGTCTTAAGTGATTACAGTACTAAATTTCCACGAACTATACCCTGAGTTATTTCTTTCTTTCAAAGGAGAATTAAGGAAAATCACATTGTTTCATCTTAATCACACACAATCAGATAGGATTAGGACCAGGATATTCAATTTTGCGACTGTTATTTCTGACTCATTTGCAAGCCAGAACTTTAACAGTGGGGGCTGTCATGTTCTCAGACTGAGAAAAGTAACTAAAAGTTGGCAATGTAATGAATAGTTACGTTTATTCTATGTTCCCGTTTTATGCTTATACAAGTAATTATATATTCATAACTGTATTTTACAGTTAAGTAAAATACAAAGCAGTCATGTCGCACCGTGGACATGAAGAATGTGATGCACCTGCTATCTGTACACTGATCTTTGCCATACGTCCTTCATTTGTATCAAAATCTAAGTCGGTTTGTCATCTGTAAGTTCTTATGAGCTATGTCAAACTGCCTTTTCTTTAGTATCTTTGATTTTGCTAAAATTTTAATGCACATCTCCATAGCGTTTTCTTGGTGTTCATTTTGTAGACTATGCACAGACATAGAAAGTACCCCAAGCTTTTAGTCCTCCCTTAAGTGCTGTGTTGACATGGCAGCATCAGCTCTTAGCAAGAAACACTGAAACTTTCTGGGGGTGAGATATTTGGGTGTTGGTATGGTGCCTGCTGCCGGAGGAATGCCTCAAGCCTTTTTGTTGTTGGGAGATAATGAGAGCATTTGCTGTGAACTTCTGCCTCCACTGAGGCATTAGGACAAGTTTTCAGCAGTATCTCTGTATGGTGCTACCCGACACAACATCATTCTCCTCTCAAACCACACCAAAATATGATTGACTGGATTAGATATATTAGATATGCTAACTGTATTGTACAGTTAGTTGGTTACTACAGTAGCTTGTTGTTTTGCCTTCCAAGCAGTCTATGACTTGGGATAATTATCAAGAGTGGTAGCATCATATCCGTTGTTCATTGTTTTGTTAGAACTGTTTGCTATTTCATGGTGAAACTCAAACTGACTGTTACAATGGAGTGGTTTGTTTTTATTTAAACTGCTGTTAAGGACAAGTGTTGCATGTGTTACCAGTAGATATGGGTTTAGGATTATAACTCTGTGTGTGCTTGTTGCTGCTGCTGTTGTTTATTTTCAAAGGAGAGCTAAGAAATTGGATTTACATGTAAATAAGCAAAAAGTGCTTTGCTTAAAGGCTTGTTAAACTGCTTCACTTAGCATGCTCTGTCTTTTCAATATACTTTTAAGAAATTCTTTTCACTGATACTATTTACTTCTTTTGCACACTGCTATAGGAGGTTCCACGAAAATGACAAATCACCACCAGAAGCAATTTCCTATTCATTTTGTGCTCTGACATAGAATTATAAATCTGTGTTCTTTATGCCTACCTGGGTACTTTATGCGTAGGGCAAATAAATGAATCAATAATGAAACGTGATGCATTTGCAATGGTTTCTGTTTTCTTCTTCTATCTATGCTTCTTAATATGTGAACTCTTCTTGAGGAAAATGTTACAGCTCTGGATACTGGCCTTTTAAGTGTTTTGTGTAGATTTTGCTATGATTTTGTGTTTTTGTTTCACTATTAATGAAATGATTCAAATCCTTTATTTTAGTTGACTAATTCAAGCATGTCTCTGACTTGTAATAAAGCTGGATGCTTTGAGTCATCTTTAAATAAAAATAAACTTGTCAACATAATCTGTTTGCTCACCTGTAAGGCCAACATGGAAAAACAAATGGCAGTGTAAGGTGTAAGATTTCACTGTGAAGTCTCTGCTGAGCTCATTTAGGGAGTGCTTGCCTTGCTAAGCTTGCTTGCCAGATGTTCCATAAAGCATTATCTTGTCCTAAGCAGATACTAAAATTTTCTTCATCAAAATTTACCTTCTGTGTTTCTGTCTAAAAGCTTGACAGGAGCTAGTGGGTATCACAGATGTAGTACACTTCTGCTGTGAAGTATTCGGTGCTGAAATTTGAAAGTTTTATAGTGCTATGAAACAGTAAATCATGAACAGTAAATCGTGTTTCAGCATGAAACAGGAAATAGGTTGTAATTACCGTGTTAAGTTTCCTCATCTTTCCCTTCAGCTGGGATTTTCTTACCTGGAAAAGTGACCCACTTAGTTCAGGACAGTGACTCCATTTGTGTAACAGTGACAGTGTCTGAGGCTGGGAACATCTATGGCAAATACACAACTCTTGTTCCATAAGCAGTCTGAGATCATACCATAACCCAGTTTGCTATAATAAAAGCTGGAAGCATAGAATCGTGGAATGGTTTGGGTTGTAAGGGGCCTTCACGAACACCCAGTTCCACCCCCCCTGCCATGGACAGAAGGAACAGCTCCCACCAGACCAGGCTGCTCAAAGCCCCATCCAACCTGGACTTAAACACTTCAGGGATGGGGCATCCACAGCTTCTCTGGGCAACCTGGCCTCACCACACTGTCTGAGTGAAGGATTTCTTCCCATTATCTAACCTAAACCTACCCTCTTTTAGTTTAAAGCTATTATCCCTTGTCTTATCACTACACACCCTGACAAAGAGTTCCTACCTTTCTTCTAGGGACCCCCTTTAGGTCCTAAAAGTGTGCATCTCAAAATGTGGTTAATCTGGCAAAGTCATTCTTCTAGAGCCAAGTTGCCAACTTTGGAAAACAAAGTCTTCACTTATCACCAAGACATTTTTGAGATTTGCAAATGGCATAAACTCGGTATGTCCCCTGAAGTGAAAGTGTTAAAATTACTGGACAAAATTAGTGGAATGGATTGAGGAATATATATTTGTTTCTGTCTAGTGTTTAGCTGGCCTTCGATTTGCTTAATTAGCTCTTAGGGCAGTAACACAGTAAAGAAATGGTGGCATACAGTGACTGAAGGATAACACTATTTTAGGGCAAAGCAGGAAAGTTTCTGTGGATTGAACAAAAAGCTGTGCTGACATTCCATTGGCAGAGCTGCAAAATCTACCTGACAACCATGAATACACGAAGCTAAGAGAGTGGAAGGAAATTAAAATGTTTTTTTTTTTTTTTCTGTGTCTGTGAGGAGCATTTGGACAGAGCGACACTAGGGTATTTTTAGATGATGGAAAGTTGTGGTTTAGTTTGGAATTTTTGTCTGAAATGCAGAAATGTAAAATGAAATGAACGGTAGGACTAGTCTTGCTATATACCTCATTCTTCGCTCTCAAGGTGAACTATTCCACCCTTACAAATGTAAGTAGATATCATTGTGTGCATTGATGTTCCTTTTAAGGAAATGTATCAGATGTGAGAAGTTTTTGCCTTCTACAAGAAAACTGCTCATATGTGTCATGTATCAGTATTTACAAGCATTAATTGTGTCAATCAGTATTGTAGTACAGTGTTTGTATTTAGATGTTAATATTCAAAGCTAGGCTTTGAACTGTAGGAATAATCTGTGGGGCATCTTTTACTACAGTTTTTCAAATACGAATCTATCACTACAAGTGCCCGGGTGCATGCTGTTTGTAAATATGTTGTGACATAACTATTTCAGAAATGCCTAGTCCTGATTCTGAGTTTTATTTTTGTAGCTAATCCCTGGGTATTGCATAAAGCAAGCCCGCCCAAGCAGCAGACCCTAACTGAAGGGATGCACAGACTGAGAAAAATAGGACATTTTTTAGGTGGTTAAATGAGAAAGAGTTGGGTATCTGGAGACAAAGTCACTTGTTGAGAATAGCTGTGCATCTTTTCTTTTCTTTTTTTTTTTTTTTTTTTTTTCATTTTTATCTTCCTTTCCCCACACCCACTCCCCACTGCTCCCAGCTGTAATGTGATCATAGCTTTTGTTTTTACTGGGTGTTTTGTAACAGGTAGCAGGATGGTTGAGTGCCTTTTGTCAGCTCTGAGACCATTGAAGAGATGGGCAGCAGTGGTGGTGGTCATTCCTGAAGCATGTGCACGTGTTGGTCCCTTCCCAGTATCAGGAAAGATGTTTGTTATGGAGTTGAGTGCAAGAACAAACATCCAGGCACAGTCTATAAAGAGAAAGCTATGATAGCAGTTTGATACTACCCTGCTTCTGTGAGAGACTTCTAGGACTATGCAGTCCATAATAGACTTTAAGTGGGGCTGGTGCCAAGTAAGAGCTAGATTTGAGTAGGTTTGGTGGTAGAACCAGGTGAAGCATTTAAAAATATTTTGCTTGGCCTGAAGTGGCTGTGTGTGTTATTTACCCTTCGTACACTCAGTGATGTGGCTAGGTTCAGGAATCCATGTGATAGAGTAAGGAGATCCTGCCTGAGGTTCTTTGCCTTCCTTTTTACCACTAGTGTTAGTGGTGATAAGAACTGCTACTCTATTTCAATGTGTTAATGACTATAGAGGAATAGACAACTCCTAAATTTGGAGGTGTGTGTGTGTGTGTGTATATATATATATTCATTTATATTTACATATATATACACACACATATATGTATATATATGAAGTAAGCACAGTAATCTTCTAATTCAAAAGTTTTCTAATTGAATTTTCTATTCATAATCCTTTATATTGCATCATAATATTTTTCACATATTTTAAACTTAAATCCATCTGCTTATTTTCAGCTATTTTTGATCTATTGCTAGGTGTTAATGCGTTGAATATTCAGCACTTCTTATAGCTTATACAGGACATGCTATAAGAGGTACCACCTCTTACAGGTGGTACAGGACATGCTATAAGAACAGGTGGGTACAGGACATGCTATAAGAGGTACCACCTTACAGGTGGTACCACCTTACAGGTGGTACCTCTTATAGCATGTCCTGTACCCACCTGTTCAACACCTACTGACTTACATGGCTTATGCACAGGTTTCAGTAGGAATAGGGGTAAACACTGGGTATGTAACACTATGTTCTGGGTAAATTTTGTGTGCATGTTTTTGGTCTCTTTCAAGAGAGATTGGGTGTGGGGGAAGAGGTTAGTGAAATATACAGATGTAAGCAGTTTGGAATGCCTTTTAATAAGAACAGTACTTCAGAATATGCTGTCATGATTGCTAAAGAATGCAAACAGATTTTTTTTCCTCCATCCTTTCTATTGCTGTTGAAATGAGATTTTTGGATGATTATGGAGTCTTAGAAGCTTACACATATGAGGAAACAATTGCATGTGTCTGCAAAAATGAAGTCAAGATTGCTGTTTTATATACACCAACCTTAATATTTCAGTACTTGGCTTTTTGACCTTAAGAAGAAATTTGTGTGCTTGTCTCTCATTGTAATTTGCAATCCCATTCTAACATATGCCGATGCCCTAACCTTGTGCCTGTCTACAGTCTTAGTCCAAAATAGCGTGATTGCTTATTGTTTTTCCTCTTAGAACCCACACTTTCTTAGAGGCTTGATTTGAGCTGAACAAGCATGCCAAACTGTTACTTGGAATTTTGTTCTTTTTCTATTTCTTTTTTTTGTTGTTTCCTTGTAATTGATACTTGTACTTTCTTGGCCTATTTTTTTTTTTTTGTGGTGGAGATTAAAAAACGTAACATTATACAGACAAAGCTTTATGGCTGACAGTATCAACTTTCCATATCAAATTAAGCTACAAGAATGCTCAAGGAACAGATGACTACCCTTTATTTTTATTTTCTTTTTAAATGAGTTGTAGGTGGGTTAGCTTGAGATGGAAGAGGAGGTTGTAGAATTTTCCCAGAAAAATACTTTTCATAAGATATTCTAACTGAAGAAACTGACACAGTCACTTAGTTACTAAATCAAGACTCTGAGGTAATGGATTTTTTGGATTTATTTATTTTTACATCTTCTGAGGGGATGGATTTAATTTCTTCGAGGTGCCAGATACTGCCTGTCGCTCCTCATCCCAAAACTGAAAGGGTGTTGTGGGAAAAGTTTTGTAGATGAATGTCACTTGAAATGCCATATGTGTCATTTAGCAGTTTAAGGTTGCGTAGGTTTTCATTTTTGTCCTGTGCAACTACATTTTCAACTACACAGTCAAGATACTAGCACTTCATTCTTCCATTCTAGAACAGGCTTTTATATTTGGTTGCATACTTGTCTGCCTTTTTTTTTTTTTCCTCCTTCTCTGTAGTCATTCAAGAACCAGTTGGAAATGGCATGCACCTTTCACACCCTGGCTTTAGAAGGAGCTTCACTCCTGACACTCCTCTGGCCCTTTTGACTTCTGATCGGGCACCTTCACCTGCGCTAACCAGCTTGTTGTGCCAGTCTGATGGCAGAGCCAGAGGGGGCAGAGTGTCTATGCCATTTTCTGCTTCTGTTTTGAGCTGCTTTTTGTCTCTGAACCCGCTCACCTACGAAGATAAGGGCTGTTAGTGTCCATTAGGGTCCTAATCCTGCCTCAGCAGAGAAATAAGGAAAATAACTAGCTATGGCTTTCTGCCTCGCTGCAGTTGGCGGGAACTTGTTTGAGTTCTGTATATTTAATTTCTTGATAATGACAGTTCTCCAACTGTTCCATACATTTTTCCTACCAATTACATAACATTAAATGTATGAAGTAGCAAAGGCTGTGATGGAGAGCAATATGCTTCTTTGTACCGTGGTTCAGTAGTTTTTAAACCAGGCGTGCATACAGAAAGTTTGCTGTGAAAAGCAGTCTGTGTGTGTAAAATAGATGTGTTCTGTGCTTGTACTTGAAAAAAGACCAGCAAGCTTTTCTTTGGTTGTTTTTTAAAAAGTACAAAATTTGATCTGTTGAATGACAGCTAATTGTGGAAGTGGATGGCATATAAGGCCTTAAAAGCCTTCTTAATCTACCATGTCAGAATTTTCTACCTACCTGTGGGAAGCACAGCTTCCTTGCAAGGATTTGATTAATGTTAGAATTGAAACTATGGCACTTATTAAACAACCCATTTCAGCAGCTCTTCTAGACATTTGTTTCAGATATCAGGGGGAATCCTAACGATAAAGCGTGCCTAGGATCTCCATGTGTTTGTGGGAAGCTGACATCAGCCTCCTGCACAGGAAGTAGTTTTGATTTCTCTAGAAAGAAAGAAATGTTTCTGCATTGGCAGACTGGAGTCTAAACATAAACCTGAACATTTTAATTGGCAATTGTGCTTGATACCATATGATAATGATGTGTGTGGAGATCAGACTGCCGGCCGTACAGTTCAGCATGGTATGCTGTTCTTTTTCCACAGGTACAGAGTATGAACCGACCACCTCAGCTGTGGTGTTGAAGTACTTCTATAATCATCTATAATCAATGTATAGGTTTAGACTTCCAAGTATTCACAGAAGCAATGACATTTTGGTAGCATTACTCTTCCAATGTATAATGTATTTATACATTAAGAAAGCATTTTTTACTGTTTATTTTTTTAAATATCTAATACTTGTGGCAAATGGGAGTTGAGGACTAGACTGAAACAGAAGTTGTTAAAGATTTCCCAATAGTTGCATTTTTAAGGGAAGAAAAAATAAAATTCTATCTTGCAGTTTTGAGCCAAAAGCAATAGATGTAAATGATTGATTCTGTCGTTTCTGGGTAACTATCACACTCCATCTAGAATAATTCTTAATTGATCTCAGTGCTCAAGCGGAGCATTAGCTTGGGAGAAGATCAAGAAGGGGAGGCTGAGTTCCTGGGGAATTCAAAACTGCAATGTTGGTATTGTTGTTTTGCAATGTGTGTCATATTTGTGTTAAAGAAGTGAAATTGATTTCAGGATAACACTGTCATGCTTAAGTCAAACCTACAGACAATGATTCTTTCCCCCATCCATCATGCCCCTTAAGAAACAAAAACCCCAAACTGGTTGGAACTGAAAACAAAAAACAATGTGACTGGGTAGGATCCCATTCCTGCTCCAAGGCTTGCTTTTTGGTTTTGTGTAATTCTTGCTATTCATGTTGTTAGCTTTTAATTTTTAAAATAGGGGGGGAAAAAAAGGAAAAAAAAAAAAAAAAAAAAAAAAAAAAGAGCTGAGCTATTTATATGCAAAATTAAGAGAAAATACTACAGCTCTTTTGAAAGTTTTGCCAAAACCTCATATACAGCTATTTGTTGGTTATATCATGTCACTGCTGCTAATATTTATGTGAGCTTTGTGCTTCATATGTGATATAGTGACAGACAGTTACTGAAATTGAGAGACGGTGGGGTAAATATGTGGCGGCCTTAAGATTTTACAGCATGCCAGTCAATGCTGTACCTGAGCCGCAGTATCTGGACTTCAGATTTTGTTGTGACTGGTCCGTTGACCCCCTGTTAGCGAAGAGCATCCTGTACTGAATGCTGTGACATTACTTGGAGAAAATAACATCTCGATGCATCGGTATCAACATGTGCAAATAAGAAAGCAAAATACAAATGCTTATAAAATTGCTACCTGACAGTATTATTTCTTGACCTATGGCTTCTGGCAGAGCTTGCAGGTGTCAGAAAATGTCAGTAATGGATTCAGGCTATGACATTTGTCACTTAAAAAGTCACATCGCAATTAAGAGATTCAGGATTCAGTGAGGGTTTTTTCCCGCACAGTGTCACACTCGTTGCCTCTGTGACAGCCTTCATTTCCTACTTAGCAAATCGAAGCCTGGTAGCAAGAGCCTCAGGAAGTTGTTAAAGCAATTAAAGGCTTCTCTCTTGCAGCACATTGCATGGTTACCATAGTATCCTCTGCCTACAAGTCTTTACTGATGATGTCAGTATGCATACAGGGGCTATTCAGAGCATCTACATAAAGATGATTCAGCCCTTGCTAAAGATCATAAGCGCCCCTCCATATGTTCTATTGTATAGCATCATTTTAGAAATTCATGAAGCTGGAAGGTAAGTGGCTTTTGCTTCATATTTAATAATTTTTTATTTTTTTTTTTATATCCTAACGCTGTGAGGCATTGCTTTTTTTATCCTCTGTTGCAGTCGTCCACAAAATACATAAAGTGTGTTTTATGTGAACTAATTGCATAGCTTGTGTAATTTAAACTTGGCAAAGTCTAAATAATCTTCAACAATATGAAGAATAGAAACTAAAAATTCTTTAAGTTAAAAACTGCTTTACTAAGTAAGTAGTTGTTGTTTTTTTTTTGTTTTGTTTTGTTTTTTCTATTTACCAATTTAAATTCCCTGAGCTCTTATTTCTAATCAACAGAAGAGAACACAAAATATGTAATGGGAGCATTACTTAAGAGAAACAAGATGAAGCTTTTAATAAGAAAAAAATAAAGATAAATAAAATAGGGGAAAAAAAGTAATTTGAATTGTGGGTTAGTTATGTGGATAATGGAGCAGTGGATAAACAGAGTACACATGCAATTGTTCTGTATGCAATTTCGGTTATAGCAAGAATTTTGAATTCTTATTGAAATTATGTTGTCACTCTTCAGCAAAGCAGAGGTTCTGGTTTTTATATTGAGTAGTGGAAAAGTGTAATAAAACACTGAACACACTGATTTTTATGAGAAACTGACAAGGCTCTTGTACATTTTGGTCTTACAAGCTAAGTTTATTAGTAAGCCCAAGATGAAAAGCCATGAACTATTTGGTTTCACAGGTGGATTTTTTTTTTTTCCAGTCCACTTTCTGCATTGCTTTACATCTACATTGTTGCAACTGGCTATGCCCAGTGTTTAGTTTTTAATTCAGTCTTCTATCAAAACAAAACAAAAAAACAACTGGAGGAGCTGAGCTGCAGAATTATAATAAATAATGTCTTCTTTTTGTGTCTTCATGTAATGTCGTATAACTTCATTTTGGGTTTATTGTTCTTTGATTTCTCCACCCTGAAAATTCTATGGGATTTTATCTGTTTAAAAATAAAAATCTGTGTATTTAATACTTAAAATTAAAACAAAAAATGTTTGGGGTGGGCAGTGAGGAAATAACTATTAGTACAAGTGAAAACAAGTTTGTAAAAGGAGATTTTGGTGTTGCAGGAGAACATACATTAATGCACATGAAGTGAATTTTGTACAAGTCAATTTACCTTTTTTTCTGGTTAACTATACAGCATGCGTACTTTAAAAATACTTACATATATTTTTCCCTCTCTTCTTGTTTTATTCTGGGTGTTTTGACCGTAATGTCCATTGTTTTATTTAGATACTAAATTGTCTGGGAGTGGGGTCCTGAAAGTACTTAGTATGCACTGGCTATTAAATAAGGCACTTAGGCAGTCTAATGCTGTGTGTAAGATCACTGGAAACTTATTAATCATTGTAGGCAAGATGCACTAGAAAAATTAGACTGTCTAGTGATGATCATGTCTTTTCTTGGATTTTTTTTAAGCTCATGTAGACTAAGGATTTTCCTTTCTAATACAAAGATAAATGTGCTATTTTTTCTTCTACTTGACTGACTAAATATTGCCTACTGTAATAAAGATTATTTCAGTTAAACTGAAGAAGCTACTTTCCCTTCCAGTGTTGATGTCTTTTAACTTTCATGTTTGGTACTTACAAAAAATTGTTTATCTATGTGTGTTCTAAAAGCAATCTTGTATTGATCACAGTATACTCTGTTATTTATCACTTTTAGGTGCTCTGTTTTGGAAAAAAAAAATACACTCAAAGTTTCCGTAGTCTTTTTGTTTTGACACTACTTGTATTAAATGTCAAAAGATTTATATTGTTTGGACACATGCAATTGAGATTAAAGATTGACTCATAATTTTCCCTTCTAAAAGTGATGGGAAAAGAGCTGATTATGAGGATTTTGTGTTTTTTCAATTGAATTCAATGTGAGCAGTTCCGTATTATGGAAATAAGGAAACATATTTCAAGTTGCATATATTTTGTTACCTATTGCAGTTTCTCATGAAATTAAGAATGTTAATGGTGGGCCTAACTGCAAACAAGATTAGGATGCAAACACTAGGAATATTAAAAAATAAAATAAAATAAAAATACTGGGAACACTTTTTTAACCAGAAACTGTATTAGAAAACAGATTTCAATCAGAACAAAAAAAAAAAAGAATGAATATCTGAAGTACATATGAGAGCAGTAGACTGTAGTTTCTGTAGTAGACTGTACTTGTAGTTTGTAAGTTCTTTTAATTGAACAGGTTTCTGTATACTTTTCAGTGGGCCAATTTGAATCTATACATAAAAAGGTGATTTGCAAGTTAGGTTTTTATATATATCTATATCTATATATATCTATATCTATATCTATATATATATATACATACACATATATAATATATATTAGGTTACTATATATATTAAAGAACATATCAAATGTTTTATAAAAAAGAAAGAAAAAGGAAAGATTCTTAAAGAAAAAAAATAATACTCTCCACTGGGCATGAAGTTAATTTGTAATTGTAATTTTTAAGGTAAAAGTGATTACGATATTAATTTAATTTTAGAAGTTCTAACTTGCTTAGCTTTTTTGAATAAGCATTTTGAATGTGACAAAATAAATTTTAAAAAATTGCATACAAACATAAATACTTTGCCAGTCCAGTTACACTCTAATTTGGAGTTCCTACTACACTTATATGTATATAAGCCCCGTTTTGGCCACAAGTTGATTGGGTATGGAGGGGGGAGGGGAATGGGAAAATTGTTATAGCGCATTATTTACTCAAAATGTCTTTTTCAGATCATGACATTGAATTATGTATTGATTGTAATTATTATATATATATTATTATACATTGATATAATTATATATTATATATATATTGAGTTTATAATTCTACCCTACTAGTTAAGCCAGATACTAACAATTAATCTAGATACTAACAAATACTCTTGTAGCATATTTAACCTCTGAAAGGGAATTAGTAGTTTCAAGTGTTACTTTTTGTAGTATGGGCTAATGGTGATGACATAGCCATTTTTCTAATCTTTAGAACAGTATTTCTTGTCCCAAAAGACAGCATTGTATTAATTACCTTCTGTATCATTGTCGTTTCTCTCCAGCATATGCGTTTGCTCTTAACTACAGTCCCAATTAAAAGCAACATGCTTTTAAACATGTCTTAAAGGGGTTGAAATGACAATTAGCTATCAATTGTTACTGCCTAAATTTGCTTTTAAACTGCTTTGGTTGTATTGTCTTCTGGATGCAAACAATGTTACATGGTTATCACTGAAAGGAAACAATTTTTTGTTGGTTTTTGTTTTATTTTTTAAAGTCATTGGGGAAAATTTTGTCATATGATGCTGTAGTAAAGATTAATGATCTGACCACAGCTCACATCAGCAGTTTGTTGATGATCACATACATAGATGGAGATTAAATTCCAGTCCTATTTCATTTTAATTCTGGGTAATGGCATCTTGAATAGTTACTCAAGTGGTTTTAGAAAGGAAGGAAAACTAAGCTGTGTCTGGTTAGTGGCAGATACCTGGCAGCTACAACATGGGTGGAAACCTGACTTTATTTTTTTATACCTATTCAGGAGTTCTTCCTGCTTTGTATCCTTGGCAGAGGAGGCAGCATGAATTTATGCACCCAACATAAATTATTTAGTATTGCTTTTGAGGAGCAGTTGTAAGAAAAAATTTTGCTTTGGTAGATTAGATACAACCGTCCAGTATATAACCCATGTAGCAAGGGGAGTGGTGATTGTCCAATGCACAACTGTTTGTTTAATGTCCCCAGCTAAGGAGATAGCAGTAGATTGGGCTTGTGAGCTTCTTACTTTTTTTTCCCTTTCTTTGTTCCTTTCCTTTCTTTCCCACCAGAGCTCCAGACTCTGTTCACATGTCACAGTCAAACAATTCTTAATGAAAACAAGCTTTGTGTTTGTTCTTCCACTATAATCCTGTAAGGTCGTTTATAGGGGTTCACGTTTGGGTGGACTCTGTGTTGTAATACTTGTAAAAGTACTTGAGATCCTCTATTAGAGTGGCATCATTAATCATTGGCATGTTTTCTCCATTCTCAGTATTCTGAGTAGAAAACAAGTAAGATAATAGGGGGAATAAGGGAAAGGAAAAATAGTACACTTTAATTTTTTTATTTTTTTTTAAGAAAAACAAAGTTGAATACAGGCCATACAGCTTGAGGACATTGCGGAATTATGGGGAGTTTTAAAACAATACTGAGAATGAAGCGATGGAGATACATACCTTAAAAATGGACTGAAGAAGAAGTTATTAAGCAAAAAAAGACTTGAGCAGGGTAAATTAGGAGCCCTTTCTGTTTCTATTATATAACAAGAAAACAAGGTTACATAATAAACATAATGACATATTAAATTTACTTAACATCAAAATTCATTGTCTGGCTGCTGCAGAAAAGAGCAGTTTTGCTCTTGCTTTCCTTGGACTCACTCTCCTGGTACCGTTCTCTCACTATCAGTCATAGGGTAAATTTGACTGTCTGGATGATACGACAGAAACATAATCTGTAACAAAACAAGTAGGTTTTCCACCAAATTAGCAAGATGAACCTATTCCACTTTAATCTGTGGAATCACAAATTCTGTCATAGTCAAGAAGACACAACAAACTGGCACACAGAGCATAGGCACCTGAGCATGCCCTGTTTGTTTTGTTTTGTGTTTTGGCTCAGTTGTAAAGTGAAACCACGCCCTAGCATTTTGGTGGGGTTTTGTGGCTTTTAAAATCTCTCTGTTTGAGACAGCTGTTAAAGACAAGAGCTGGTACAAGTGATTTTAGTGAATTGATTTTTACTTAATTTGAATTGCAAATTTCTGAATATTTTCACTAAGATTTTGTAAAGTTACTATTCAGATAGAAATCACAGGTAATTTTCTGACCTTGTTTGAACAAGAGAATCCATTTCAAGATCTGACACAAGGAGCATGATGTTCTTAAATGATGACCAAAATAAAAAAAAAAAAAAACAAAAAACAAACAAACAAACAAAAAACAATCTTTCAAGCAAAGACAGGGTGGAAGGAGTTAAAAAGGGCCAGCTGTTTATAGATAGCATGCAGGTTGGCACCATGGTCTCGAAGCACCTTGCTTCCTGCCATCTTGTCAGATTCCCTTCAGGCCCTTTCCCTGGCGAGGGCTCTGATCTGTGCACGCAGGGGGCCAGGGCACCACCATGGGGGTCCGACCACAGGATGGAGGGACCCTCCCTTTGTGGTGCCCATGTGTGGGTGGGTTTAAGGGCTGGCAGCTGGAGTGGGGTGTGGGGCCGTGGGACCACCTGTGGTGACCCACCATAGGTGAAGCCAGGCTGGCTGGTGGGTGGTTGAGGTGCCCAGGGAAGCAGATGTATAAGTACCTGTGAGGTTGAGGCCATGGGAGGAGATGGCTGGTTAAAAGACCAGGAGAGGCCAGCTGGCTGGTGGTGAGGCCACAGGGTGGTGTGCCTCCTGAGAAGACACACCTGATCTCACTTCTGGCCACTCCTGTGGATGAGGAGCCATAGCTGCCTCAGCTTTCTCAGCCTTCTATCTCTGGCCAGACTTTCCCCCTTAACACAAAGTTTTTAAGCTCTTTTGCGTACTTTTGTCTCCATGGGATGGTGCATCTGCCCTTTTTTTTTCCACAGAAGTTAATTATAATGGAGGAAATGTGTAGTCTTTGAGAATCAATCACTGGTGTTTACTCAACTGCATCCTGTCTGTTATGGCTTTATTTGTACAGATGTATGTGGAATGCGGAGATGAAGGCTATGCAGCTTGCATTTAAGTCAATATGAGACAAATTGTGTCCCAGTCTGGCTAAGATTTACTGACAGGATGTGTGTAGTATTTTAGTCTTAATAAATAGAATGACTTAGAGATAAGCATGTATGATTTTTAGAAACTTGGATCCTTCAGTCAGGAGGACTACAAAGGTAGAAAAATCCATGTGCAACACTTGTGTGTCTTTTTCTGCATTGTTCCAAAAATCTCCCTGAAAACTTTTCTGCTCTGTCCTGAAGATGTAGCATTTTCCCTCTGTAGCCATATGAAAATGAAAAACAATCTGCATAAAATTCTTTTAACTGTCTGTCTTTCAAGTTCAGTATGCCTTTCTTTTGCCTGAAACCATGTAAACATTTGTGACTAAACGTGTTTAACAAAATGATGATAAAAGAGGTAGAAATAGTAGTTAGAACTTCTGTTCTTTTAAAGGGATTCTTGAAGTTCTGGGGGTTTACACATACTTTCAGTACATATTGACTACTAACCTGTTTTTGCTCCAGTGGTGTTCTGATTTTCAAATTGATATTCTTCTGTTCTAAAACTATGACTTCCTGGTTTGGGGATTATTATGATATCCTGTATATATGATTACTCTGCACTGGTGGGTAATTTAGGTAATCATTCTTTGAAGTGTATAAAGGCAAGTAGAAAATATAAGTAATAGTGTACTGAGAAAAATGTTTTAGCATTCAGTAGAGCTTGTGTTATCCTGAGCTGGGTATTTTGTGTCTCCAGTGTCTAACTGCAGCACCTAATTCTGGAGAACTTCTTTAAAAATCAAAATAATTCCTATTAGGCATGTTCTGCATGAGGGGGGAAGTAGGACTGCAGTATTTTTTATAGGATTTCATTTGGGGTTTATGTGGTTTTTGTTTATGTTTTGGTCTTCAAACCTCCTCCTCTTCACCTCTCAATTTGTGGTGGTGTTAGTTTGTGACCTGAATAGAAGTCAAAATGGTGAAGCCACACAATTATTTTGCTTTCTTGCTCTCTCTCTGTCTTTTGACTATTTAACCTCAGAACAGAAGCAGTGCTGTGGTTCTAACAGAGACATTAATTTATGATTCAATTAAGTACCTCTGTTTCTGTAGTACCATCATGTATTACCTCAGAGAGGTTGTAGGTGAGGGATGTATTCTTTGTTCTTTTTTCTTTTTTTTCTTTTCTCTCTCTTTTTTTTTTTTTTTCTTTTCTCTTTTTAAAACAGTACCATTCTTTTTAGTGCACTAAAATTTATATAAAAGGAAATGGTGGTCTTCTGGGGGTGCTGCAAGAATCATGCTTGAAAAATCATGTTGACTTTAGTGAAAGCTGCACAGTTTAAACTAGGGATGAAATTAATTTGAGATTGTCAGAATGTAAGTCTGTAAGTGACTAACAGTGGAAAGAAGTGGGAGTCAGAAGGGTGCTTTAATTCCAGAACTAAACCTAGACTTCTACAGAAATAAAGCAGTTGTGTACCTGTGCAAGATATCAGTGTCTGACTTCTGATACTTTCTGAGCAAGTCCAATAGTTAAAAGATTGATCAGCCTGATTAATTAAATTCGCTTGATAGTGTGTAAGGGATCTCTTGCCACCTGCTTGTGTCCTTAAAACATACCTGAAAGAAGCTTCAGTGCACAAAGAATTGAGCGGTGAAAGATCAGTCACTGTGTTCCTTAAGTGCTTCAGCCACAGAGAAATGCCACTGTAGGGTTAGTGAAGGAGAAAGATTTGATTTCTACCTTTTAGCTACGTTGACTTTATTTATTAAAAAAAAAATAATAAATTCAGTGTAAATTTAATGCTTTTATATTATCAGTAAGGCATCCATGAAAAGAGGGTTGTAGTTTACTCTGTGGTTAATCAAAGGGAAGTGAGACTAGTTTTGAAGGGCAAGAAAGGAGCATGCCATCTTCTTCAGAAAAGTAGGGTAGAACATCAGTATGGCAGTGACTTGGAGTTTAAACTGGGATTTATATTCAAAGACTATGAACATGACAGTACAAAGTTTGCTTCTATTCTGGGAGGTGAGAGGTGAAAGGCCACTGCATTTGTGTCAGTAAAAGGGGTTGAACCTGTTTCTCTCCTCCTGAGAAGACAACAGTAGGCAATTTCTTTTATTTGTTTGAGAAAGTCTCAAGTTTGTTTTAATACAAAACCTTTTCAATTCATCAGCTTAAAAGAAAAAAAAAAAAAAAAAAAAAAGGGAAGAAAGAGATCTTGAAACAGTTCTGGTCATGATACCTAGGAATGAAGTACACAATGTCCGTGTTATTTTACCTGTTAGTTACAGTAGCCCGACAATAAGAAGAGCTACCATGTAAAAATTATGAATGATAAATATTGTATTTCTGTCCTCCTGTAATTAGAATTTAATATCATAATAGGAAAATACACATCTGTCACTCATAGCTCTAATGTAAGCTTTTAGAAATGTCCAGTCAAATTATGGGCTATTCTAGCTCTGAGTTTTATTGAGGACATTGTGACTTTATGAGAATCAGTTATGATGATGGGTTGTGAACAGCACTTTGGTGCCGGTGGACTTGATTTAGTTCTTGGCTTGGTCCCAAGATGCCGTGAAGGGTCATGTGTTTCAGTTTCCAGTCTGTATGGTGAATTAGCTACCTCCTAACGTCATGGAAGCTCTAGGAAAAGAATTTAGTGATGCTTGTGAATTGATCTGTTTAGATATAACTAGCTGTTGAGATAAATACCCACGTATTACAGAAGTACCCAGACAGTTGTTTTATGTATGTTTTGTATTCTTCATCGTAAGTATTCTTAAGGAATGATTTTGTAACTCACCAGTAGTACTTTTTTTCCATAGCTTTGTTTGCTATTTCAGAGCTCCATAATGTGTGTGCTTTACAAGTATGATTTAACACTGCTCTTTGTGTTATGTTGAATATAACGGAGGTAGGTTATATCTCTTATCTTTTACTTCTATTTGTCAAGTTTGTGTGACAACAGAGTATGAAATTCTGGTGTGTTATTCTATGCCTAAAAGCTTTATGCTTCATGTTACAGAACACTTCAAAAATGAAAACAAATACAGTATTGTTACATTTTTCTAAACATGGTATTATTCGCAATACTTCCATGCAAAATATAAGCCTAAAATTTGCTTTTTTATTTTAGTGAGTGAATGAGAGTTTATTTAAGGATGTATTTAAAACATATGCTTTCACAGAAGATGTATTGCTTTCTCTCTTTATTTTTTTTTTTTTTTAGGAAGCTATTCAACTTTGTTCATATTTCAAGATTTTAACCTCTTTCACTGGTTAAAGTGAAATGAAATTGGTTAAAGTGAAGTGAAATTTTTCATAATGGCTAGTCCTGTGTAACATCCTTTAGCTATAAAATGCTTTATCTTTTAATGTTACAAAATCATGGAGCTGTTGCCGTTACAGTGGATGATTTTACTATAGCAGTAATTAAGACGCAGATGGAGCTCATCCTTCAAGTGTTTTTGAGTGGCAGATATTGTGGTCAGTGTTACTTGGTGCTGAACATGGGCACCATCTGTTTTCAGCCTGATTGCAAAGGGTGGTCTCAGGAGAATTTCTTGTGATTATTATGAGGTAATTTTAACTTTCCTACTTAGCAAGTTATCTGTCTCCTGCCCAAAGATATTAAATATAATTGGAAAACAGATCTCCACTGTTGGATGAGATGGAAAAAGTGATTATTTTAGTTAAAACATTGGTCAGTAAATTTTTTGAATATTTGTGTCCGCTGATGCGTCTAATAATTAGTTAGTAGCACATTAAAATCAAAGCAAGAATGTTTCCAATCTTAGGCAATACCATGGACTGGTTTATGTAGATTCTTAATTTTTATTATTACATTTTGTTTTGGAGATCACATATTTTAAAATTTTGTCTACATAGGAGAACTATTCCAGGATTTGAGAAAATTCTAAGTTAAGCTTAGACCTGTGAAATGTTTGTATAAAAATTTATTTGGTGTTTCTTGCCTTTTTTTTTTTTTTTTTTAACAATGGAGAACTTATTTATTTTTAAACTGAATCCTTGTGAGATTTTTTTTCTTTATCTCTCATCTAGTCAAAACTAGCCCTCCAGAAAGCTGTCAGACTCTCTACTTGATATGGCCAAAGTTGTGTTGAAAGAGCACAGTGTTGGCTTTTATTCATGGAATGTCATATATAGCCTGAATTAATAATGAAAAGGACACTCTTTTTTTTTTTTTTTTTCCCTCCCAAAACATCACAGTGATCTTCAAATTATTGTATCAAGCCTCTCTACCTGGTAAACAACTTGAGAACATGTTTTTCTTTGCAGCTTAATGCAGGGTCTGAATTGATTCTCTTGAGTCAAAGCAGAGTGACAAGACTTGTAAATGATGCAGCTGTTTTGTCATTTGATACAAAACACCAACGAAAACATAATCTAGATAAGTAATTACAAATTAAGTTGAATTACCTCCTTTCAGAAAGGGATGAAAAGGAAAAAAAAATCAAGCATATAGGGAAAACAAGAAGCAATGTTAGAACCAACTTTATATATTCTTACTGGAGAATGATTGCAGCATCTCCCTTTAAAACCTCAAGCTCAGTTCCTTGGCCAGCATTAAAATCTGTTAAAACAGAGTGAAAGCCGGTGGGAGGTAACTCCACTGCTAGTCGTATGTTTCTGGAAAGTTCCTCCACGTGGCGGTTGCATGGTAAGGAGGAAGCTGACCTTCTAGTAGTTATGTAAGTAACTATGGTGTGTAAGGAGTGAGTTATGTAAGTAACTATGGGTGTGTAAGGAGTGAGTGCCTGCATCTGAGTGGCACTGGGCTTCCTCATGGCAACACCACGGTTGTTCTGCCTCTGTCATCTTACCTCCAGCCCAGCTCTGTGCACGGCTGCGCACCCTCACAGGGAGCATGGAGCACAAATGGTGCTGTCTAGGTCCTCTGAGAGACATCTGGGTGCAGGTGGAGTAGTGACCTGGCTGCCTGGTATTTCAAAGGGGCTTATTTCTGCGTGGCCCATAGGGTTTGTTACACCTCCGAAGGCTGCCTGTTAGGAAGCTATAGCTACGTGACGCATTGTGTGACTCTGATGTATTTTCTGCCATTACAGCACCAATAAATAAAGCTTTTATCTGTGATTGAAATCCTGTGTAAACCTACCTCAACCGTGGGGCTCAGGCTTTTGGCAGTCTGCCACAGTTTGTCTCATGGTGCTTGTACACAAGTTGCGGCGCAGCTCCAAAGAGGTGGCCATCTCTACTGTTTGTTTCAGGTAGCTTGCGTTGAGAAAGTAGCAAACTGCATACAAACCTAGATGGGGAGCTGTGCTTCCAGATATATGAGTATGGTTTCAGTAGACTGAAACCATAACTTTGGAAATGGAGAGTAAGGAGGGTTATGTTTCTCCAAGAGTGAGTATTAATTTCTTACACTGTTTCTGTAGAGTTCTGCAAGGAATAAATCAGGTGTGCAAACTGAAAGGCAGTTATTTTTCCAGTACGAACTTCTGTTTCATTCATTACCTGTCTTCAACAAAAGAGTAGCATTCAGTGTTGGTGTTAAAACCGTTGTTTCTGTTGCTCTGGAGAGGAAGGAGGCTTTGGAACTGACACATCTCTGTGTAGGGTGGCCCCCTCCCAATACACGTAGCATGCGTTATCTTACTCTGTGCTAAGCAGTGTCCCAACTGATGTCTATTTACTTCATATTTTCTTAAATACCATACAGATAGAACTTAAAAGACCTTCAGCTTTCCTGTTTGCAAGTTTAGATACCAAAACATGTCTGTGTTGTTTTGTTTGTTTGTTTGTTTTTTCCTTGTTGTTGTTTTAATTTGCTTTTATTTAATGTTTTTAAACAGGCAGTGTCAGCTTCATATTCTTAACATGGCTTTTACCTTCGTAACAGCAGGCTCCATCTACATAAACCTTACTAAAATCTTCCTTAGTCTTTTTAATAGTGACATGCAGTGGTTGCAGAATGCAGGGAAGGTTTAAGGAGAGCACTGTACAAAATAACAGTGTAGGTTATTCATTAGCAAGGTGAGAACACTCAGTTGCAATGTGTGGGAAAACTGAAAAATTCCCAGCAGGTTTCATCAGGTAACAGTTGGATAAAGAATGTAACAAGTTTCCTTATTGCTTACCTGGCTGACCCTTCCCACCCCCTGGTACCTCTCTGCATCTCCCCCTCTCCGTACATCTCTCTCTGTTGTAAATCTGTATCTATAGTTAAGGGTTAAATGATACGATATTTAAAAGTTAACTCTAAAATATGTCATAGAATTTTTGTGCATTTGAGCACCTGCAGGGAGATGCTGGTGGCTCAGGGACAGGTATGGCATAATTCAGAGTGTGAGAAGGTGTAATGCAGGAGGGAGTTACAAGGACCTTTACAAGGTAATAGCCATTTTTCCCTCATTCTCTTCAATGTTTTGACCAGCTATCCTCACTTTGTCAGTCTTATCTTAATAATAAATACTGTGATTATTTTTTATATGGTAATCTCATAAGAATCATACATAAGCATTTCTTAAACTTTTATTACACAAGTGCACAAAGAAGTCTACTGTGTAATTTTTTGATGAGATGCTAGCCAATTGCTTGGCATTTGAGTCACCTCTGCTTTCAAGTATTTTATGAAAAAACACCATTAATATGATTTATAAAGATCTGATAAAGTGCTGTGATTAATTCTCACATAAGTGGAAGATGTGAGGTCTTTGCTGATACAGAACACAGATTTACCTCTTGAAAGCTTTAGTTAGAAATGACGTTCATTCACTGCAGAGAAACAGCACTGTGTGATAATTCCTCATTGCTCACAAACAATGGGACTTTATATAATCCATTAAACAGCCATACAAGGAGGGTTGTAAAAATATTTTACCAAAGAAAATTGCAACTGCTCAGTGGACTGGCATGAGTAGTTGCTACAGTAATCCAGCTTTGAGTAGAGAAAATTGACATTGAGTTTTGAGGCCTAATTTTCAGAAGGATGTTTGTATCTAAAATCAATACTCCTTGTTTTTAGTTCACAATCAGTTTACAATGTCCTAGTCTCTGGGTACAAAGTGCAGTTTAGCCCATGGAGTTTCTTTCTCTCAGACGTGACGTTTCCCATGTTTCAGTTTCTAATGTCATTATACCTGTCTGTGAGACTCAAGGACCAGGTGCCTGCTAGCATCTCTTGTACGTCTGTATTTTGTAAAAAAGTGTAGGATTTGATTTGAACCACAGGAAAAAGATGTCCTGCTGGTGTGAAGGTTCAGCTGTATGAGTTCTGCTCCTGTTTCTAACGCTTAGGATGTCTGAAGATTTCGTCTGAAAAAAGCCACGTCAATTATGAAATTCCAGAATTACTGTCTATCTTTGTTATTTTGTCACCTAGCTTCCATCATTGGCTTGGAAGTTAGTCTTTGCCTTGTTACAATAGATTCTCCAGTACCTTGATTTCAAGCGTGAAGTGCCACAAGGTTGTTCAGGTAGAACCAACAGATTTATGATAAATTTGGAAATTATAAGGTTAGTTTCAAATGGTAAATGCAGGAAAGCTGTATACTCCAAGTTGAGTTTGGAGTAATGCACGTTCTCTGCTAAGCTGTATACCTCCATATGGGCGTTACGAATTTCAGAAATGGAAGGAATATGTAATGAATGAATATGAATATGTAATGCTAAAACCTTTCTACTCTATCCGTGACCACTGTTTATGCTGTCCAGTTTCTATGGGCTACCTGATGTGGTCAGATTTTTGAGAACACTTTATTGGGATTGCAAGCTAATTTTTACTTTACACCTATTTATTTTATTAGTCTGTGAAATAATCTGTGTTATATTAAGCTGTCAGCTAAAGTAACCCATTGGACAAAAATGCTTCCTCACTTAAGATAGTAATGGTGTTGAAAATGTTAGCTGTTCCCAACAAGTGATATAGGTACAGATTACCTTTCTGGTAGTGTGCTCAAGTCTGCTTTTCCTGTTGTGAGCTGAGCACTTTTTTTTTTGTTGTTATAAATTGTCATACTTCATACCAAGATACATAACAAGGTCTCATTTCTTTTCACTTTTTTTTTTTTAATCAATGGTTAAGGAGGACTTAAAACAGGACAATGAAATATTTCTGTAAACAATTTTTAATGCTGACCTAAAAACTTCAATCTTAGACTTGTAAGCAAAGTACCAAAATTTCAATCTGAATACTTTCAAGTACTGCACTTTTGAAGTCTTTTGGGTTTCAGTTTTGGGGATTCAGCTTGAATAATTTACTTCTGAAAGTACGTCTGAAAGTAGAAATAATGTTTATGCTAAAAATTGCTATAATGTTCTGCTTAGCATTTGAGAGGTAGATGTTTCTGGCTGTATACTAGCTCAATATGTAGTACTTTATAAATATATTTTTAAATGAGTATTGCGGAAAACCCTATACTGATTTTTATTTTTTCTTTTCCTGCATAAATGCATATTCGTGCCCCATGAGGACTTTAGGCAGGAAAACAAAATGACATTTTCATATTTTACATGTAAAACAAACAAACAAAAACAACAACAACAAAATGCTGCAAGATAAAATTGGGATTTTTGAACAGAATATTCAACATTGTTCTCTTTTGTTGTTGTTGTTGTTCTAGCTTTTCTACTGCTATTTTTATCCGGAATATGAGTGACTTGTATTTATTTCTTCTATCTCCAGCCCTCTAGCTTTCACACTCTGAAAGTAAAATCAGATTATTTAAAAAAAAAAAAAAAAAAGTAGATCGGTAAAAATGGGATAAATGTTTAAGTTTCTGCCTGGCTACTTTTATTCTATATTTGTTTACTGACAAAGGACACTAAGCTATACTCAAGTAGAAGTGTGGACTAATCAGGGGAAAGGTAAACTGGACAAATAAGAAAGTACCATAATTTTTTTTGTAGGCTGTTAAGTTATAGTATTGTTGAGTTTATCTTAGTTCTCTTTCATAATAAGAAATCTCCAAGTAGAATGAGAATAGAGAAGTCATAGGTTATTAAAATTACTGAAAGGTGTTTAAACTCTTGCTTTCTGTGACGTTTTATCTGTTGCCATTGGTTTATCAAGCTGTGCTACCAGTAACTGATCTTTTCCTGGTAACTTCTGGGGTCCTGAGTCCTTTCTGGTTCACTACCTCCTTTCACAGCTGCTGTTACTTAACAAGCATCAGAATGGTCTGCTGGCATAAATCAATTACATCATACTTAATAAAAGACGGTGTTTTGACATGATAAGTCACAGCTGCTTTAATTTCTGCTCTCCAAGAATCAAAATTATCACCTGACAAATGGAATAGGATAGGGGAGAGATTGAGTTGTGAAGAAAAAGGCAATCAGCGTAAAATACATACATGCAGTGATTCTCAGGTAATGTTTTTATATGAAAGTAGGTTAAACTTTGCATTTACCTACCAAATTGCAGCTTTTGCCAGTGTTGTATTGAATGAGAGGTGAGGGGAAATTCCTTGCTATACCAATATAAGGCCTGTAAGAGTGGCCATAAACAATGAGACTTTTACTGAGTCGAAAAACTAAGTCCTTTTTTTAAAGCTGAAGAAATTTCCTTACAGCTGGCCTTGAGTTCTTAGATTCTGTACAAGCAGAAGTGCTTCTTAATTAATTTGTTGAAATTAGTAAGGACAAGCTAAGTCTTCTGTCCTTTGTTTTCCTTTTTATTAGAGTGGATCATTCTTAAATCACAGCCATCCTGCTGGAATCAGAAAACACAAAGCTTGAGGATTTTGATATTAGCACTGTACATCTGTGTGTATCTACTAAACCTGAATTTCAATTATGTGAGAAATTAAGTTGCTCTTGAACGTTGTTGAGCAGAATTGCACAGTACAGCTTTGTATGTACTTTCTGGATTTGTTCTCCCCTGGACAGCAGTTCTCTACTTCCAGCAGTGTGCAGTTGTCTGCCCTTTACAGCAAGAGCTCGTCTGTTAACACTCATTCATTAGAAATATTATGATATATTGTGACATTAGATAGTCATGATTTTTTTTCACAGTTCAGAATTTAACTAAAAGAATGTGTGTGTATTCACAGATTTGTTATTAAAATGTTCTCTTTATTTCTCTAATAAGGAAGCTAATACATTTTTTCAGGTTCAGAGCATTTGCGTGCTGTATCAGACAGGGGAGGCCAGATCTTTAAAAAAGAGAGCATATCTTTAATTTTGGCACTCACAAGGACCTCTTGATACATGAAAGACTTTACTTCAGTAGTAGCCTCTTCCTCCTTCTTGTGTGTTCAGTGGTATCTGATTTCTGTTCATTTGATCAAGAACAGGTTTGCTTTTTAATTGCATGCTGCAAGTACACTAGCAATAATGAATTAGTTTTGTTTATCCTTAAGGTAACTTGTTGCCTATGAAATTAGTGAGCAGACTCTGGAAGAGAAAAAATTGGTATGACCCATGGCTGTTAGCATAGAGTATAATTAGAATATTGTTTTAAATGCCAGCCATGATTTTGAGAATAAATGTAAGCTAATGCTACTCACAATTCGGAATAACCAGTACGTCAGTAAGCTTTTAAAATTGCATGTACCGTTGATCTCAGGTATGTAATAAGTAATTGTTTGAATAGCTTATTAAGAGGAGAGGAAAGGTACATGAGTCTTCCCTGATGCCTATATATGCTTTCGTCTGAACAAATAACGGAAGAAAAAGAAATGTGAATTAAAAATGCCCATCCTCCTAAGTCAAATTGACTGCTGCATGAGCTAAGGCAGACAATAGAGTTACTGGAATATCTTGGACTAAAATGGGTTTTCTGCCTCTGCCAAAAACAAACAAACAAAAAGATTAAGAATAATTTGAACTGCCATTTAGCAGAATTATGGAAAAATCCTACATTTTGAAAACATCTTCTACATTAATACATTTTAAAACATGTTTTTTTAAAATCACAGAAAGGCTAAGCTATTTTTTCCAATCCTGCATAGATTTAATTTCATATCCTGTGCTCCTAGAAATATTTCCTTTTTAATTATTTATTTGGCAGTGATTCCGTTTATTTAGGTATCGAGTCTTAAATTAAAATGTAGTTTGAAGAAAACAAAACACCATATTATTTTTCCTGTATTGCCTTTCCTAGTCCTACTGGTGTACAGCTGAATAGCATTTCCCAACCAGGAGCACTGGACTCAATGAACAGGCTTGAGCGAAGTAAAAGTTCTATACATTCACACCCTGCAATCTCCTCCCCTTAGACCAGTAGTTGTGTAAGGCACGTGTTTGCAGGGAAATTTTAGACACTGAAAATGATTTGTTTCCTGCACCCCCCGCACCTTTCCCCAAAGCTTATATCTGTTTTGCCTTATTTTGCTTGACTGAGACACCAAACACAGAAAAAAAGTATCAGTCATAAACTTCATCACCATTTATACTCTTCTCTCAAGGCAAATTGCAGCTAATTTCCTTTTGCTTCTTACAACATTTCATACAAAGACAAAATACATGTTATTGAGAGTAGCTTTTGCTAATATTACCCATTAAGTTATCAAGTTGGCTGACAGTTGGAATATTGCCCAACGTTTGCACAGATGTAAAGGGGAGCTTTATTTTGATATGCATTTTTCCTTCCTCCTTTATTTTTTTTCAGGTAGCATACAGTATTGCCTTCTCTTACTTCTTCTCTTCTCATTAGGCAATACAGTATTGCCTAATGCCTTCTCTTTCCTACGTGGTACTGTTCATACTGATCCTGCTCACAGTTAAGGCAGCAAAATTTTTAGTGTAAGCTCTATGTATATATGCCAAGATTTGTACAATCTTTTTGCATTTTACTAATTCTAAGCTTAAAATCTTTGGATCAACCTGTATGTTTTCCATGTAACTGATAGCTACTGTTTTCCGGTATTGAATAATTTTCATGAGACTTTTGTTCTATAGTAAATGCATTTCCCCATTATGGTGGCAGGTTTGTTGTATTATGGATGCCTTTTGAAAGCACTATTATTGCAATTTCGAGTGCATGGTTTCAGACATCATTCTTAACAACAGATACCTATTACACAAACTTATTTTTCTGTGGAAGGCTTGACCTTTTCTGAGCACGAATTCGTTCTGTTAAATTTGATTAGGCTTTAACAGGAGATAATTATTTCATCTGACTTGCTCTTTGCTTGAAAAGAGTAGATACTGATTCTTCCAGCGTAACTGAGCCTAGTATGTTCTCAGTGTTTGTTTCTCACATTGGTTTTGGTTTCTGCTTTTTTTCTTTACTCTTCCTTTCTCCTTCTGCTCTGTTTTTCTTCTGTCTTCTCATGTGATCTTCTTTTGCTTTTCTGTATGTAGTGGTGACTTCTACAAAAGAAACTTGGGCTACTTGATTATCCATTTATATTCTATACAACTCCCATCTATGTAGACAGAAAAGCCTGCTGCTTGTGTAATCACAGGCAATTCGTCTTTTTACTTTTCTTTTTGCTCTTTAAAAATTCCACTTAATATTGTGTTCAGTTGAAATACTGGTCTATTTTATTGTGTTCAATAAAACAACCTTGCTAATTAGTTCTATTAGATTTTTTTGATACTGAAAATCTGAAGTTACTTCCCATTACCAGATTTCCAACCATTGTTGATGACTGCAGAATCATTTTCACTTCCATTGATGCTAGTTGTAAATAAATATATATACACACACACACACACATTAGGAAAAAGTTTGTGCCATAAAATAGGAACTGTAAGAGTTTTTGTTTGCATCTTATCTTGTTCAGTTAACTAATGATAAATTGAATTAGATACAATGACTTTCACTCTTTTCGTTATCACTTCTTTCATTAAGAGGTGTTACTATTTGAGCTTTTTGGAACAAGGAACGACTACCAGATTAATTAATGAATATAACTTAAAGAAGTTTGTGTGAGTGTATTGCAAATCTAAAGTAGCTTGTGATTTTAATGAAGCAAAAATGCTACAAATTGCAGTTTGACTATGTCACTTTGACACTTTCCAGGTTCTAATCTGCAGTAGGACACAGTCAAGAGTGTCCTGCTACAACACAAGAAAAAAAAAATGTTTGGTTGGGTTGGGGGTAGAATACCATCAGCCTTCTGTCCTTGGTGTCTCTCAAATGAAATACTCTGCTAGGAGATGCTCCCAGGGCCTGCTGCCTGCTTGTACAGCCACCCCACAAGTGTTTGGAACGAGGCCCTTTGAAAAACACCAAATAGCTATGCTGAAAAAATTCTGCACGTTGTGACTGAAAAAAAATGTTGCTTTTGTTCCTGTACAAGTGCATATATATATATATATATATATATGTATAAGGAACTCAGTGAGCATGTTTTGAAGTCCTTTTTAGTGAAGGAACATGCGATTAATTTAATTCATCCATCTGTAAAGCATAATTCAACTTAAATATTCCTCATGATCTCTCATTTGCTTTATCCTTGGAGGCTAATCCAAATTCTGTTAAACATCCTGCCTTTAGTAAATTTCTCTTCTTTTTTTTTCCACAGCAAAGGGAAAACAAAGGACACTTCAGTGAACCTTTATCGTTATTGCGTTTGCTACTGATAGTGATCTAAATATTAAAATGAAACAGGAAGCTTCTCAGATGTTTCCCTTTTTAAGCAAGTAATTAGTACCATCCAACTCGTTCATTTTTTCAGAGTATGAAATTAGTATTTAGCGAAGGTGTCATCTTTCAGTTAAAAGCATTGATCTTCCTTGACAAGAGAACTTTTCTTATTTTGATGGTTGGTCAAAGCAGAAGGATTACAACGTGGTTTATTTTGAAATAAAATGCATTTCAAATGCCATGGAAATGCAGAATGGCCATTTTAAATGTAATCTCTTTGGTCTTCAAGCTTCTGAGAAGGCATGACTCCCACAAGAAGGGAAAGACTTCTTGCATCTCATATTAGAGTGTTTCAAGCAGTTTCACCAGCAGATATTTGAGAATTATGTAAGATTTTAGTATCAATTTATTAAGGACTATTGACTTAGAAACTGGATAATTGCTAATTAGTTCTATAAGATAAGGAAAAAGTAAAAAAGAAGCCTTTCATTATCAGAATTTCTGAAAAGATGTGCAATAAAGATGTGCAATTTGCCTGATGTTTTACTATCGTGTTTTCTGTCTGTGGATGTGGAAGAATGAAAAATCAGGTTATAAAAATGAACTCCTGCTTGAAATCTTCTCACACGTTAGTAATGCTAGAATATTTATACATTAATGTGAGCAGGAAATGATTTTTTTTTTTTGCTTATCTCTGTAGCAAAAGTACAATCTTGCATTCTTAAACAAGTTTATACCCAATAGTTCACGGTGTGATGATGGAGAAAATGAATAAATTCCAAGAAAGTTAGTTTTATTTTGGCCTGAAACATACCAATGCATATCTGTAGGATACATAATGTTATGTTTCCTTCTTTTCAGAAATTAGTCTCACATCTGAGTGATATCATAATTAACTTTTTCCATCATTTTGAGAAGTAGCATTTGTAATTTGTATCTTTTCTTGGTTTTTCTATAGCAAGTTTCTAACATAGGTTAAATCTTGTTTGGAGAAAAGGACGTGGTAACAATGCATATGTCCCAAACTTTGGGCAAGGGGAAAATATGGTTGGTGAGACAGATCTACTTGTTGGCAGCTAAGCAAGGGCTGCTCTGTAAGATCTCTGTGAAACGGCGGGTAAATATTTTTTGCTTTCTCTTTAATATGCATTTTCTATTAATTTTCACTCTTTATGAAATTGACTATTTTAGAAGTTGTTCTGACAAAATCAGAGATGTCTGGACTTTGAAGTCTGCCCCTTTCAGTTGTCCTCTAGGAGCTTGTGACAGCAGCTGTGGGCAGACCTCAGAGCCTCTGGTGGCAGCCATTCTGACAGTTTGCATCCCAAAACAATTGGTACAGAATTGTAATTTCAGTGTCCAGCTTGCTCAGCTTTCACAATCTCTCAGCATTCTCCTCTTGAGAGTTACTGGCTGTCATCAAACACCTTAGTGGCATTTGTCTCATTACAAAATTCCTTATTTTCTTATCTTCTACTATGTAAAAAACACTTATGATAAATCATTTTTTATAAATAAGAAATTAAACTTTTTTTTGACACTTTCAGTATGTGTGTTTTTGACTTTGTCACTGTGACTCCTTTTCCAAAAAGCTTCTGTTCCGTCTTAGTTATGCACGCAGATGCTGTCCATCCATGTCAAAGATGAAACAGGAATGTAGTTTAAACATCTGTGCTTGCGAACATCATTTAACTATTGATTTAAATGTGCTGCATGAATCTTAAAGTAATGAGGGAAGAAATGTTAGACAGTAAATTAAATTTTCGCTTCTCTTGGTTTGTCTGTTTTTCCTCATGGATGCTTCTGCAAGCATCTCTTGATGCTTGCAGGAGAGTTCTGAGCCTGTTTCTAATGTCATCATATTTTGTAAATTAGCAGACAATAATAAACCTAACCCTCCTGGAATTAATGTCCATATTCTTTCTTTGCATAAGTATATCTGATGAGGGGTCTGGAGAACAATTCTTATGAGGAGCGGCTGAGGGAGCTGGGTTTGTTCAGCCTGGAGAAAAGGAGGCTCAGGGGCAACCTTGTCGCTCTTTATAAGTACATTAAAGGAGGCTGTAGCGAGTTGGGGGTTGGTCTGTTCTCCCATGTGCCTGGTGACAGGATGAGGGGGAATGGGCTTAAGTTGTGCCAGGCGAGGTTTAGGTTGGATATTAGGAAGAACCTCTTTACTGATGTTATAAATTGTCCCCTTAATTAATTTTCAGAGAGCATTGTATTAATAATAGAAAGGAATTTATTGAGTAAGCAACAGCAAGCAAAACAGCGCTGGGCGGCTGGGGAGTCTCGGCTCCTTCAACGGCGCGCACCTCACCCCCGCCAGGGTCCCTTTTTATATCTTGGTAATTCCGGGATTACGCAGCACATCCTGGTATATTCTGCGACTGCGCGCACTGTTGCTAGGGGGTCATCTCTGTCCCTCTGGTGGTCATGAAGATAAAGGCTGTAGTCTTCCTCAGCGTTGTGGTTCAACTTCTTTTTTTATTTGGTCATGTTGGCCCAGCATGAGACAGGAATGCAGGATGTTGATACACTAGTTTAGCAACTTATCAGGAGATGGTTACATGAACTTTGCAGCAGTGTCTTTGAACAAAAGAGGCAACTGAGATGCAGAAGGAGAGAAGGGGAGGGGGTTCTCATTTGTTACATTAAGCAAAAGAATTTTCATAGTGTCTAGCCAAGTATTATACATCTCCTTACTTCAGCAGGAAGCTTTTGCGACTCCTGCTCCTCAAACGGAACTCCTTGTTTTATAATACAAAAGACAATGAACAAACATTTATTGTGTATTACAACTGAGAGGGTTGTTAGGCATTGGAATGGGCTGCCCAGGGAAGTGGTGGAGTCACCATCCCTGGAGGTCTTTAAAAGACGTTTAGATGTTGAACTTAGTGATATGGTTTAGTGGCAGACTTGTTAGTGTTAGGTTAGAGGTTGGACTCGATGATCTTGAGGTCTTTTCCAACCTAGACAATTCTGTGATTCTGTGATCTCTTATTGTTTTTTATACCTCCTTTTATTTTTAATTTCTGTAACCTCTTTTGCTGCACATGTAGCCTACTAAGTATAATTTAAACATTTCCTTTATTGTTCACTAAGAAGGGTGTACTTACGGCTTGGATGATAAGGTTTATGATATTTGAGATTCTCGCTCTTTACAGTGGTTAAGAACCTACAAATTGTATTGTCAACCTGTTGATCTCCAAAAATGAAAGGCAGAGTGTAAATGACAGTTTCTAATCCCCTATCCCTTTGCTGTAGAAAGCTTCAATTAATCTCAAAAGAAAGCTGTCCAGTAGGTAAAACTCTCAATACCTACTGAAATTGCAAGGATTTTTCTTGGTATAGATAGGTTGTTTTCATATATGTATATATGGAACTCGTTTCTCAATAGGATACCAACAAAAATGCTAACAGATCAGCAAAATCCCTCAAAATGAATTTAAGTATTCAGGCAGTCTCTCTCTCTCTTTTTTTTTTTTTTCTTTTGCACTTCTTTGTGTGAATTTAATACTTACAGTTAAAAAGACGGAAAAAAACTTCTTTTCCACATTCAATATATTCTGAAAGCATGCAGAGTAAATCCATTTAGAAAGCATCCAATTAAACTGCTGTAATATATAGAAGAAAAATCAAGTCACAGTTCTTCATTCAAAGTATAAATGCTGTATTTCTTTCCATAGAACAAACAGTAGATTGCTTGTCATCACAAACATTTATTTTAAAAATGCACACCATACTTATGCTCAGCTGATCAAACCATAGAAAAAGTTGTTCATAAAAACAATAGTAGGGTTTTTGTTTGTTTTTTCTTGGATATCCATATCTGCAAAAGTTTTTGGTAGCAGAAGGTAAAATTTTGCAAAATCTAAATTAACCAAGAGGCCAACTATATGAGACAACTCATGAAGATAAATGATTTTAAAATGAGTATTATATTACTCCTAATCCGGTTTGGACTGCTGCTGAAATGGGATACTTTCCAGCTGTGTTCTCGCACCATTTCTTTACTGACAGACAGATGTAGAGCAGTGCAGACTGGCACGTTGGCTGATCGGTTGGATGGAAAAGTAGCACTCTGCTGGGGTGGGATGAGGAGGGCATCAGCTTGATGAACAACTCCAGAGCAAGAAGAGGAAGCAAAGCTAAGACAGCCTACAAGTACAATAGTGTTTAGGATGGAAGTTCATCTTAATTTTTTTGGAGGAACAGACCAATGAAGTCTAGTTTGCTGCAGCAGCAGCTTCTACTATAGGAAGCTCCTTAGGTTTTTTGAATTATTTATAATCATGCTCTAAATATTTTCCTGTAAAACTATTTAAAGGTGAGTTGTTTCAATGAAAGTGAAATTTCTGCACAAAAACAACATCTCAAAACATTAAAAAAAAAAAAAAAAGTGTTTTGTTTTTTTTTAAGCTGGTGTGTTACTTATTCTAAAAGTTTAGTAAAATATGACATAGAAGTCAATATTTTTTTTTGGTTTTTTATGTATTTTTCTTTAAATCTCTAAATGCAGGGCTACATTTATCTGACCTTAGTAACATTAAAAGATATGTGTTTCCTGTAATTTTCTGTAATCATGAATTCATTGTTTTCCAAAGAATTATATAAACTGTAAAACCAGCTTATCTGGGGAAGACTTTTCTGTGCTTCTGGCCATCATCTTACTGATTCATTCCCCTGTAAAGACATTGGGGTTGTAAAAGTGACCAAGAGACCTCAGTTTGGAAGAGAAAGTTTTCACCTTTACCTGCCAAAATCCACAGAGAAAATCCTTGGTACCATCTATTCCTGGTGCCTTTATCTTTGTATCAAAGAGAATGCTAGAACTTTAATCCCTAAAACTCATAGGGAAGACCCTTCACCTGCCATGTATTTCTCTCAAATCTTACTGCAGAGGTCACTGAGACAGATGAATCTACCACATTTATTGGACATACTCAACTTGGTGTCCACAAGTGTGACCCCTGGGACCTGTACTGCAGCTGGAAATGAGCGTAAAGCAACTTTTCAGGACTTTGCATGTCCCCTTGCTGAATCCTGAGGTTTGTCAGTCCATTTCACAGCCTGTCCAGGCCCCTCAGGGCACCACAGCCCTCAGGTACTTTTGGGTCATCTGCATACATGTGCATGTTCCTGACAACAGCTCTCCCATCTCCTCTGTATCTGACTGTTTTCCTGGGTGTTTTAGGTTCTGTTGAGAAGGGTTAATTCGATGGTCTTGTGCCAAACACTTTTTGTATGCATCTCTGACCAAAGTGTTGTGAGTGGCGGCAGTCAGTGCAGTAATGAATGTGACCAAAGCTGATCCCACAACATGCTGATGTTGCAGTGTAATAGCAAAGAAAGAAAGAAGGAAATAACAAAGAAAGAAATGAAATGCCTCAGTATGTTGAACTGGCACTCTTGTTTGTATACCTGAGGTACAGCAGCATGCCTGTATATCCAACTATCAGATACCTTCTCAGTGTTCTCTGTAATTATTTCATGAAGAGCTAGGATGTCGCCTTGACAAAAGTAGGCAATATATGAATGTCTCAGTGTCACACTCTTGAGTTTTGGAGAATCAAAATTGTCTACTGTCAGAGTTATCCCAGCTCTAAAACAACACATGCTAAAAGTTCCAAAATTTAATAAATAAATAAAATCCTCTTTTATGAGGATGTCAGTAAATGGATACTCCTCATCAAATAGTCTGCATTTTCAGACAGGCATTCAAAAATTACTTCGTAAACATTAATTTTAACCTCATTTTTGACAACAGAGGTTGCAAAATATACTTGTTTGTGATCTAATTGTGATCTAAAGATGGCAAAGCTGAGTTGTTTAAGCTTGACACTTAGTCAAAGATAAAACACTGACTCCGTGCTATAGCTGAAGACAGAAATCATGTTGTCCATTCTCAGTTCCATGATCTCAGTAAATGAGAAACACGAAACAAGATTCATCTGTGAGAAATTAATGCCCTTGATGAACATTTGGATCAAGACTTTTTAGTGTTGAACATTTTTTTTTATTTTTTTTCCTTTGGAGGTAGTGGCGGTTGAAGATGAGACTTTTGCTTGTGGCATGCTCACTTTCTACTTTGTGTAAAATGTTCTAATTATGAAACTGCAAACAAAAAATTATTACAGCATGCTTTGTGAAACTGATTAATGCAAAGCTTTTTCTATCAGTAGTTCCTTTTGGAAATCGGTCATTTAATTAGTACTCTTTTAGAAATTTCACTGTTTAGTTTTTATGCAATCACACTGAAAAATTACTACTTTTATTTTTTCATGCTATTTTCAGTTGTATTTTTAATTGCATCTTCTTGACCCCTTCTTTTTCTGATTTTTCTCAGCTTGTTCAGTAAGATGTCTTGCTGCTAGTTGCTGTTGTCTACCTTGTTTTTTCTACATTCCTTTTTTTTTTTTTAATATATATATCTGTCCTCTATAGTATCTGATGGGGGTGTCAGGGTTAGAATATCATGCTTATGTTGCTCAAGCTAATTTTCATCTACCTTTCTCTCCTTTTACTACAGTCTTTGTAATTAATTACATCTTTTTTACTTCACTTTTTTCCTGTTCCTTTGGGTTCTCTTACTCCAAATTGAAAGCAGAACTGTGGCATCAGGATGTCCACGTAATGAACCTAAGTAACCATGTAATCTTATTATTGAATCTCTCATCCTCAGTTTTTCCCTTGTTGTTTGGCATTCTTGCTTATTGCATCATATCTAAAATTAGATTGAGATCTCTTCAGGTTAGTTTCCTTTTTTTTTTTTTTTTTCTTCATCATGTCCCTAGATGTTAAATAAAGTTGTGCAAGAGCCTAATGTTAAGTACCAGATGCATTAAATTTTTAACCATGTCCATATCCATATAGCTGATGAAACTGTAGGTGGTAACAAAGCTTGTAGAATAAGTTGGCCCATTTTTTTAACAAGAATATACAGATATTAAGTATATATATATTCATCTCACTAGAGATTTCTTTGCTTTGTTAGATAATTCCAGAGTATTATTCCTTTTTTTTTTTTTTTTTTTGTCAGTGATCAGTGTTGTAAAAGCTACACATGAGTCATCAGGCAGTTCACTGCAATATTAAGACGTATTCTAGTCATTTTCACTATTACCGTGTTTAACTCTATGGGGAGAATTGAAAGCTGCTGTAAAGAAACTCATATTTGGGATGAGGGAGGACTATAATTGATGAGGTTTCACAATAGCTTCCTTTTATTAATTCATGTAGCAGGTAGATGTTTATAACAGACTTGGTATAAATAATATCAGAGTTATTAAAGCTGAAGAAATAGTTGTTTTTTTTTTTTTTATTTCTAGTCACTAGAAAGTATCTTTTCACGTTCCAGAAAATTAAGTTAGAACATTGTAACTGTATGTTAAAGTCCAGTGTATTCCTTCTGCCTATTTTCTTCACAGATCTTGCTTATCAAGTGACAAGCAAGTTTTTAGAATGAAGACATAGTTTCTTGAGTAATATGATTAAAAAACAAAACAAACAAAACAAACAAAAAAAACACAAGCACTATCTACTCTGTTAGTCTTTAGCAAATGTGTTAAGTAGACTTTTAAACCTTCAGGTTTATTCAGTCATTCAACTTTTCAAATTTTATAATGAAACAGTAAGTTAAATAACTGAAAAGTTAACTGAAAGGTAGGTATATCTAGGTAAATATTAATAATTTTTTAACAATTTTGTGCTCACAAGTAATACAGAAAAAAAAACTAATATTGAATATATTGATGAAAATCTACACAAAAAGAACTGACACATGGGAGCAAAACAATCAAAGAATGTTTGTTTGTAGTACGTCAATATTCATTTTTTAACTTACTAGAAAAAATGTATCAAGTTGAATCAGTATTCTGCAAAGTGCCCCCAGTTCTGTTTTGGATTTGAATCTCACAGTTAGGTGTGTCAGTGTAATGTAATTTTCAGTTTTGATAAGAAATAATTTTGTATGTGTGCATGTCTATGAAAAGGTCGTAAGTATGTGTTTTTTTTCTGTCTGTGATGACCAGTTTTCCTTTCTTGCATATGTACTGAAGCTATGCTAGAACTTCAAATAACTTGCGAAGATGCTACTCAGTTACTGTTGTATAATTAGGCCCTCAAGAGTAAAAGTAATCCTCCATCTTTATAGTTGTCTACTTTTTGTGAAGTGTATCTCACTCTTTTTTTAAAATAATGTTCAGTTTTCATCATAGTGCAATCCTTGACATGTTCTGCAGTTTTCCATAGTTCACTAGTCAAGATAAAGATCACAGAAAGGAAGACATGAGAATTTACATAAACAAAAAGAATTAGTCTCGTTTCAACGCTTGCATGAATTTTAGACAGATTTGGCATGTTTTTGGCAAGCTGAAATCTAAGTCTATTTCTCGTTGTGATGGAATCTTTTGTGTCATCCTTCAGTGAAGAATAGATTCTTTAATAATAAAGAATAGAATCTTTAATAATGTTTAATTTAAAAAAGTTTTTAAATTGTTATCTCTTAAAAATTGTTCAGTGCAAAAGCAGCGTATCTGCTAAACATCAGGCAAGTTGCCAGCATGGATTTTAGTCTATCCATAAGCACTTTTTGAAACCTTTTCAGTGAGTATGCCTTGAAATGGAAGTGATTTTTCTTGAAATGGGAATTCATTTCGGAACAGTTTTTTGCTTCTTCATCCTTATAGCAATATTTTGTCCATGTTTTTCAGGGGCTGGAAGGTAGTTTTCTTCTTATTTACATTGGTTTTGTATTTAATATTAATTTTTAAAGAATTACTAAATAATACATTTTAAAGATCGGTTTTATTAGTGACTTGAAATTTTTCTTCTGCTGGAGTAGTAATGCTCAAAAAGAACCCCCAACCATTTGTATATATTTTCAGTAACACACACTATTACTTTCTAACATACTTATAAAAACCTTTTAAATTTTTGAAATTGAGTGTGTAATCAGCTAAAGTAGGGAGATAAAGGCAGTTAAAGTTGAAGTTAATTAAAGCAATGAGGAGAGTAATGGCTGAAGCTGAAATAACCATAAGAGAAAAATATAGAAATAAGTATTCAAGTAACATAAAGCACTCTGATCTCAGTAGTTCTTGTTTTAGTATTTCTGAAAATGATTTGTTAGTATCAATTATCTGAAATGGATAACAATAATAACTACAGTACACAAGGAGCAGATACATTAATGACATAATGGTATATTACAGGTTGTATTAAAAATAAAACATTATCCCAGCCTGCTATAAATGCAGAATCATTTAGTGATAGTTGATAACATTTGCAGACCTTGGTTCTTGCTGTATCAGTGTTTGGCTTTTTTAACTGCTTATAGAATATACACGAAATGCTCCAAATTTTGCCTTTTACCTGTTAATGTTTTGTTGGGGATTTTTCCGAAGATGTAAAATGTGTTCCAGAGTGAGTTCTGCGTATCAGTTCTGGATTCTGTGTGGAGGAGGGGGGAGGAATCGATAGACGTGGAGCATTCTTCACTGGGTTGGGCTGTCTGGTGAAAGTACTTCCCAATGTGTCAAAAATCCTCAATGGGGATTTGCTAAGAACTAATGCTGTCATCTGTTAGTCATCCTTTATCTGCTTCTATTTTTACAGGTTCTGAAAGATGACTGACGCTGGTCTCTGTGATGCCACTGGGAGTCTCTGGCACCGTGGACTGATAAAGAACATGCAGATTTAACTGCACAACCTGGGGAGAAAGAACAGGAGTGCTACTTCGTTTCAGCTCCTTAAGTGAACGAAGGCACGGTGTCATCGATCTCCAAGGGAAGATCCTTCAACAGATTTTTACAGCTAATAATAAAGACAACATAGCGTCATCCAGTTTCCTGATTTACAGTTCATCACCTTCCAAGACAGATGGTCTGTCAGAAGCTGGAGGATGCCTGCAGAGCACGTAATAATGAAGTAGTGAATTGATGCTGCTGCTGCTGTCTAATTGTCAGGATCACAGCTGATCGAGCTGCACTGCCCTTTTTCTGCTCCCTTAATCGGGCCAGGAACAGCAGGGTGGACATGGCTGGCCTCGTTAACAACCTGCTAATACTGTTTCTTGTTTTTCAAAACAACTGCTTGGGTTTCAGAAGCCCACTTTCTGTTTTCAAGAGGTGGGTTATGCAAGAAGACGTGTTGAATGCATGCTTCTTAGGGCTGCGATCACTTATTATATAATGAAAGTATGAAAAAGCATGTCCTAGGCAAAAATGTATATGCTATTTGTTTGGTTTTGATCATCTGTTCTGAGTTTTATTTGCAAAAATTTAAATGGCACTCTCGTCATTAATGACAGAAACTGTTTTTTTCCACAGGTAGTTCTAAAATGGGAGTTTAGGATGCTTATCATCAGGATGCTAAAAACAATATTGTTAATGATAATTATAACTAATTATAATTAATTAGTAACATTTTACGTAATGCTACGGGTATATTTCAGACTTTACATGGTGAGTAAATACGTTTTACCTACCCTAGATAGCTAGCACTCTAAAATGATGTTTTTTATCAAAAAAGTGTTAACAAATTTACTTTGGGAAATCTGGGAAACTTTAAAGGAGGAGGTTGAATGTAAAATTGCATAGGCAAACTTGAATGTAGGGTGCACAAGAGAAATAGCCTTTTTTCTCTCCTGGAAGTATTTTACTATATTGTTTTTTTAATTTGTTTATATGTTGCAGTCAATATAGATATTGATATTCATGTGAATTGGCAAAACCTGCTGTTTTGCTTTTCTGCTTGTAATGGGGATTGCTATATATGTAATGCTGTTAGAGTTAAAAAATTTCCCCTTTACACATTATTTAAATTTAATTTGTATTGAATTATGCAACAGATACATAGTCTTAAAACAAAAACAACCAAAAATACTTCTGTCTTGAGTGACTAATGCTACTTAACCTATTCTAGTGAAATAATTCTGTCTGTACATCCATCTACCTCAGACAGTTACCTAGATGAAATGACAGATTACATTTTCAGCTAATGTTTTCCAGACTAGTCCATCTGATGGTTCATTAAAATGTTTTCCAGAGCACATGAAGAAGTGAAACTGCCAGTTTTACTCCCATGTTGTCAAACTTCTTTTCTAGTTCTTAAGGCCTATTCTTCCAGAAAGGTAGAGTAAAAATCAGTATTTTTGAAATGTGTCCTCCTTTTTAGGTATAAAGATGCTACTAGATCTCTTTCCAGTGAATGCCTTGGAAGTGACAGGCCAGTGATTTCACTTGGACTGTCAGATTTTGCATTGGACATTCGCATGCCTGGAGTGACGCCTAAGCAGGTGAGAAAAATGATTTTTTTTTCTTTTTGCCACCTACTGTTTTCCCTTGTAGGCCAGAAAAATGCATCCTTGCCTAAAATATCACTAATATAAACTGAACAAAGAAAACAGTAACTCTAGTAGATTAGTGTATGTCCAGAGGAAAGTAGGAATCTGAAAAGTAATTTCAAATGATTGAAAAATTTTCATCTGACTAGTGTTGTTTGTAATACGTTGGTTTCATAAGCTGAATTGCTGAAGCTTGTTAAAAGAATGAGTTTTATTAAAGTGAAACATATGCAGCTGTGCTATTGAGACAAAAATTTAGAATTTGAGCTTAAACCAAATCTCAGATAGGGCCTCAGTGGATTTAGTTCCATGAAATTGAACATTGCTGCAACTTTGACAAACTGAGAGAAAAAACAGAAAGCATTTCACAAGCTTAATAATAGTATTTTAAGCCTTAAAATATTCCAGAACAGCTACTGTAAATCAGTTATATTTCCATACTCTTTCGAGCTTGAAGTTGCTTATCTATTGAGCCAAGTCAGTTAAAGAAACTAGTTAGGAGTTCTAACATCAACATTTTTAAGATTCACTTAAAAGTCTGTGTTTCTACTATCGTGTAGTTTCATTAAGGAAGATAAACAGTGCGTGGCTTCTTGTTTTTTTAATTTTCAGTGAGGCAATGCAGGGAACTATATATTTCATTAAAAGACCACGTCCCTTTTAAAGGGCTGCAGATGCTTGGAAAGAGCAGGATGTTGTGCTGCAGTAGCTGATGACTCATTGTTGCAGATAGCAGTTTCAAAAAATACTGAAGGGAAAATGAGGTTTTCAGTTATTGGGGACCACCCCTTTGGAACATATAATTTAGAGCAAGTGATGTCATTCCAGTAATTGCAAACAGGAGTGTTGCTCTTCTATTTTATCTAACTTGCCTGCAACAAAACATTAAACATTCCTTTCTGAGAGAGTGAAAAGTACTTTGAATTCTTCAAGGTGAACATTTGTAATTACATAAGTTTTAGTTAAGGCTATAATAATAGTTGTTGGGAAATAATTCTCTTCAAGTGCCTGTATGCTTATATCCAGCAGCTTTTACATGAACTTAAATGTTACGCTGTAGTATAGATTTGGGGGAGGGATGGAGAAGACAGACAGCAATAGAAAGCAACTTTCCAAACTAATTCTTTAAAAGGTAATAATAATTCCTAGCCTTATATGCCACTGTCCAGCTCATACTTTCCTTTCTTTGTTTCACCAACTCTTTCCCCTTGCCCCCTCTATTTCCCCTCCTCCTTCCACACTGCCCCACAGTAGCTGAACAGGAAACCCGGTTGCTATTTAGGCAGCTTAAACTCTTATATCCACAGCAAAGATTGCCTTTCCGGTCATTGTTGCTTATTTTCTTGTGGTTCACAAAAGGAATTAACCAACAGCTTCTTAGTTTCAGTGCAGTTAGTTCACTTGTGGCTAATCGTGAATAATCATCTTTAGAGAGGAAATTCTTCTGTAGTAGCAGTTTACTACCTTGCTATCTTCTTCATGTGTCTTTTGGCCCTAATTGTTGGCAGATTTATGTGGTCAGTGACTGCAGATCTGCAAGTTGTCCATACTAACAGTTACATAGAAGCATATACAGGTTTGTAATTCCAGGGCCTATCTGTAAGTTTATCTTTATTCATGAAAGATGCCAATGAGCAAGGGGACGAGTGCAATTTTTAAAATGCTTTGGTAACAGATTTCTGGAGATGTATTGTTATTTTGGTTGTGACTAAATTCAGTTCCTGAGTTCTGAATCTTAACAATTTTTATGGTAAAAATGAAAAAAAAAAAACATAAAAAGGAGGATGAACAGAAATTATTAGAGAAGTTGTGAATGAGTTAAATTCTAGAGAAAAAAATAGTATCTGTAGAGTAACACCAGTATGTTCCATATGGTCTGTTCTTCATCATGTCTTACACTTCAGCTAGATCATTAAGCTGTGATTTAATGCAAAGAAGTGGAACTTTTATTTAGATAAGCAAATGGTTAATCTGACAAACTGAGCGATATCTTTTTTTGTGGTGTGAAAGACTTCTTCTTTTACATCATGTCCTTCACAAAGAACATAAAAATAATAGTGTGTATGGAAAAAGGCTATTAGGCAACTACTAAACAGCCACAGTGCCAAAAAAAAAAAAAAAAAAAAAAAGGGGGGGGGGTTGGGCTGTTTGCTTCTTCTTGAAAAAGGTATTTGTAAACCACATTTAAATGCCCAGTTGCCCACTTGTTTCTACAAACTTAGTGGCTGAATTTTTACAATTTTAAGATATTTTCTGTATGCCATGAATTGTATCACGAAACAACTTCAGCTCTTCCGCCTCCTTCTGCCACCAATTAACTTCATTATTGCTCTTAAGCATTTTCTTTGACATTGGAAATACTTGTTTCTACAAAACTCTTTGAATTGCTTCTTGCATACTATTTTTTAATTTAAATAACTAGATAGCATTAGGACCTTCTAAAGGTGAGAAACCTGATACTGGGCAGCTTTGCAAGTTTCTTAGTAAGAGTTTCTGTCAGTGTGTTCTGCTCACAAAAAAAATGCTGGAAAGGTTATGTTAAGAGATTTTATCCTAAATTTCTGAGATATGCTTTATCTTATAAGTTCTGTTTCTCATTTCACCATTTCTCAGTAAATCAACTATCTTATTTTAAACATGCATGTCGAGTAATTTAAGTAAGCTTGAGTTCAGTTTTCTGAATGATTAAAACACAGCCTCACAAAAATATATGTATTTAGCTAAATAAACGTAGGTACCACACACCATTTCAAATTTTCTGAAACAACTACGTTTGTGAGAGGTTGACAAATAGGATTCAACTCATACTGGAAGCTAGTGCTTTCAAAAGAGTAAGGCAGCTGGAGACTAGACAGCACAACTTTAGCTAACTATGATGGCACTAGTAACTGTTCAGAAAACTGTATTGTGTTTGCTGTGTCTTCGGATTATCTGTTTTTTGAATTTACTTGCATAACTTAAAACTGTAAAGTGCTAATTTTTGTGACTACTCTAAACTCAGGTAAACTGAAAGTTTCAATGCCAGCTTTCTCTTTTTCCCAGCAACATGTAGGATTACAACTTGCTGAATTCCCTGCTTGGACACAGATTGATACCTTGAGTAGATGTCACAAACATAATTCTGTCCTCCTTCTGTGTTGGTGGTTCACAAATGTGACAGTCATATTTCTGTCTAGAATCACAGTGAGCAGAAAGGTGTCTAATGGAACTAATTAGTGCTTTGTTTATAATTCATGACCAGTGGACTTGTGTGACCTGTGATAGACCTGCAATCAGAAGGTTTGTGTAACATAAGAATTGTTCTAGAAGGGCTTGAGTTATTGCTTGTTTAGTCAAAAATATCCCCAGACCTGAAAAAGAATGGGAACTACTGAAATAATTCTGCCGCTGAAGTGAGGTCTTCCATAGTGTCTCTGTAGGCAGTTACATTTAGTTTTATTTTCCAAAGTCCATTGTATTTCTCAGTAATTCTCATTGAAAACAGATGCTAAAAATGAAACAAACTTTTTGGATTCTGGAAAGTCTAACCATCTGTATGTATTCTCTGAAATTGACGTGAATTTTTGATAATACCATGAAGAGTCTTTGTGGATTATGATGTACTGGGTCTGGCTGGAATGTTAACTTTCCCGGCAGCAGCCCATACAGTGCCGTACTCTGTACTTGTAGCTGGAACAGCAGTGTTATCACACCAGTGTTGTGTCTACTGCTGAGCAGCAGTGGCACAGCATTGGGCCTTTCTCTAACCCTCCTAGGGGTTGGGCAAAAAGTGAGGAGAGAAACATCACCAGGGCAGCTGACCTAAACCAATCAAAGGGATATTCCATACCATGTGGTGTCACACTCAGCAATAAAAGGTGGAAACAGGAAGAAGAGGGGAGGGGTGGGCTCTCGTTGAGAAGACGTCGGTCCTCCTCTCGAACACCGGCTGCGTGCGTTGAGGCCTTGCTTCAAGGACGTGGTCAATCATCGCTCATTTGTGGGAAGTAGAGAGTAATTTCTTTCCTCTGCACTTCCATATAGCTTTCATTTATTTTGTTTGTTTGTTTTCCTCCCTTTTTCCCCTTTCCCTTTTATTTCCCCTTAGTTAAATTGTTTAGTTCATAATAATCTTTATTTAATTATTATAATTATTTCCCTTTAATTAAATTATCCTTATCTCAACCCGTGAGTTGTTCTTTGCTTTACTTCTCCCCCTCCTTATCTAAAGGAGGGGGAGTGAGAGAGCGGTTGTGGGGTTTAGCTGCCCAGCACGGTAAAACCACCACATATGAATATTCACATAGTTGTTCTGGAATGCCTTTTTTGTAGGAATCATTGAATTCTCTTAATGCAGGAGCTTACAGCTAACATATAAAATACACAGGTGGCTCACAGAGCAATAGGTACACACTTCCAAATGGCAGGAGGTGGTGGAGGAGAAAGAAACTCCGACCATTTGTATGGTCTGCACAGGTAGCTCCATATTATGATGAAGGTGGTGTAATTCTTGGTGGAAAGATTTGAACATGTCTGGAACCAAGTCTGTCCTTGTATTGTTAGGTTATCTGTGTGCCCCTGCATTAAGAGAATGTATCTTATGCTGTCTAGGCAGTGGAAAGGTTGCTATGAAAAACATGCGTTTTATTCTAATGATTACCTATACTCAGTGACTTTGTGTTGTTGTTTTTTGTTGTTGTAGTTCTTTTTTGCCTTATGTTCTGTAGCTCTGTCTGCCCTGCTTCCCTGTGAGTGAATCAGAGAGAACCATCTACTTTACATGGGTTAGAAGTTTGCTAACTGTGAGAATCTGCCCCTGGGTTGTGCATTCTTTTGGCATAAATGTCAAACACAAACATGCCTGTGAAAATGTTCCAAGCAGCCTTTGTGAACAACATCACTGAAGTGTATATTCAAGCAATACAAATCGGAAAACCAGTGAAGTAGAATAGTTTTCTGACTTGGTTAATAAATATTTTATATTTCTTGGTGCTTTCAAATGCTACCACTTCTTAGATGTGGGGGAAAAATACCTGCAGTACATAAATATTCTGTTTTTTTTTTTTTTTTTTTTTTTCTTAATGCTTATTCTAATTGCACAGTAAGAAAAAATTGCCGCTAATATGTCATGTGAAGAATAATTTTGGTGTGGTGCTGAAGGATGGAAGAAATTTAGGAGCTGTGGAGAGGACGGCTGTGGTGCTTTTGCAGATCTGAGGGAAACATTCTATAAATCATTCCTTATACTTGAGAAAGGTATAAAAATTATTGTTCTTCACAGTAAATTAATACTACTCAAGGACTGATTATTTAAATGTGAAGCAGCACGTTTTATCTTCTAAAAAGGGATGGGATCAGCTAAATTTGAGCAAACACAATACAAAACCAGTATTGTTAAGCAAAGTGAAGGCTATTTTGTGAAAGTGTTATTGAGAATGCAGGTAAACATATTTACTCTGCCAGTAATACATTTTTGCTGTTGTGAATACCTGTGTTTGCTACAAAGCAAGTAAGAAATGCTGATAATATATTGCAGTTCAATTAACACTGTATCTCAAGTCATTCTGTGTGATTAAAAATAGGGATTTTTTTTAATTTATCACTACTGTATTTGAGTCTGGACGAACTCTTCTTTTCTACATTAATTTGGTACAGTATTGGTTGAGTTCTTAAATAATCATTTGAAACTTTGCACTGCTAAAAGTGCAAAAAGTGATAAAAGATGTAATTTAGTGAGATACTGTTGGTGTGGGAAGGCTGTGTGTAGAGTTTCTCTTGTTTAATGGATTCTACAAGTTTTTTGCTTTCTTTTGTGATTTTTTTATATATATCTTTCCCCCAGGGCTCGGTGCTGGGGCCGGTCCTCTTTAATATCTTCATCGATGATCTGGACGAGGGCATTGAGTGCACCCTCAGTAAGTTTGCAGATGACACCAAGCTATGCACGTGTGTCGATCTGCTTGAGGGTAGGAAAGCTCTGCAGGAGGATCTGGATAGGCTGCACTGATGGGCTGAGGTCAACTGCATGAAGTTCAACAAGGCCAAGTGCCGGGTCCTGCACCTGGGGTGCAATAACCCCAAGCAGAGCTACAGGCTGGGAGAGGAATGGTTGGAGAACTGCCTGGCAGAGAAGGACCTGGGAGTGATGGTGGATAGTCGGCTGAATATGAGCCAGCAGTGTGCTCAGGTGGCCAAGAAGGCCAATGGCATCCTGGCTTGTATCAGGAACAGCGTGACCAGCAGGGCGAGGGAGGTGATCGTCCCCCTGTACTCAGCTCTGGTGAGGCCGCACCTCGAGTACTGTGTTCAGTTTTGGGCCCCTCGCTACAAGAAGGACATCAAGGTGCTTGAGCGGGTGCAGAGAAGGGCGACGAAGCTGGTGAGGGGCCTGGAGAACAAGTCCTACGAGGAGCGGCTGAGGGAGCTGGGCTTGTTCAGCCTGGAGAAGAGGAGGCTCAGGGGCGACCTTATCGCTCTCTACAGATACCTCAAGGGAGGCTGTAGTGAGGTGGGGGTTGGTTTGTTCTCCCACGTGCCTGGTGACAGGACAAGGGGGAATGGGCTAAAGTTGAGCCAGGGGAGTTTTAGGTTAGATGTTAGGAAGAACTTCTTCACTGAAAGGGTTGTGAGGCATTGGAACAGGCTGCCCAGGGAAGTGGTGGAGTCACCATCCCTGGAAGTCTTTAAAAGACGTTTAGATGTAGAGCTTAGGGATATGGTTTAGTGGGGACTGTTAGTGTTAGGTCAGAGGTTGGACTCGATGATCTGGAGGTCTCTTCCAACCTAGAAATTCTGAGATTCTGTGATTCTGTGATCTTGAGCATCTTTTGTACGTTTTGCTTATCTCGAACTTCTGCCAGTATGGTGACTTGTAATACCTGTATACCCAAGTTTGTAGTTTTATTTCTAAGAACTAAGTAAGTTTGACATCCTTGGTTATAATTTCTCATCTCCAGTTTGTGTGGGTATACTGTATCAGATAACAACACATAAAACAGGGAGCAAATGTCCTATGTCAGATACCCATAAATTACTGGCACCTCTTTAGTTTAACTAAGACAGTCAAGTTGAGACCTCATCCAAAGATCCCAAGACTGACTCTGACTCTGGAGAAAATTGTGTGAATGACTTGATTATTTCTTATGGTGAAATTCTGCAAAAAGTAAAATTCTGTTAAATATCAATCTGGACCCTGGCACAGTGAATGTCAATACCAGAGCTTTATGAGAAATAATGCAATTATGAGTCAATAATGGATGTTAATGACAAGGGTTCTTCCTTTAATGAATAGAAGAGGGGAAGGAGGGCAGGAGATGGAAGGGGAAAAACTGTGGTGCTGATAATTCAAGATAAACTACCAGAAATTCTTTTGTGAATACACTAGCTGATTTTTCATTTGTTTTCTTTATAATCTAAATAAAACCTGACTTGTATGTAAAAAATAAAATAAAATAAAATAAATTACATGGAAAATCCCTCCAACTATGCCAGCATGAGTTTTCACACCAGTAATGACAAAGACTTCAGAATGATTGCATTAATTGACTGCATGATCTATTTGAACAAGTCATCTTTTCTCTAACTACGTTTAACAGCAGATGCATATAAAAGGAACATAAGAAGATGATCAGAGGTCTGAAGTTACTTTACTATGAAGAAAGGCAGAGAGAACTGGACATGTGCGGCTTGGAGAAAAGACAGCTTCAAGTTTCCCTGCAGTCTCATTGTGGCCTTTCAGTACTTAAAAGGGGGCTTGTAAAAAAGATGGAGAGTGACTTTTTACTCAGGCAGATAGTGATAGGACAAGGGAGAACAGTTTTATACTTGAAGCATGCATTTCAAGATACATGAGGGGTGACTGAGGTCACTTGGTTTGCTTAGTCTAGAAAAGAGGAGACTGAGGGGAGGCCTCATTGTGGCCTACAGCTTCCTCAGAAGGGGAGTGGAGGGGTGGGCTCTGAGCTCCGCTCTCTGGGGACCAGTGATAGGACCCAAGAATATGAATGGCATGAGACTGCATCAGGGTGGATATTAGGAAAAGGTTCTCCATCGAGAAGGTGGTCGCACAATGGAACAGGCTCCCCAAGGAAGTGGTCACAGCACTGAGTCTGTCGGAGTTCAAGAAACATTTGGACAATGTTCTCAGACATGTGGTCCTGTGTGGAGCCATGAGACTTGATGATCCTCATGGGTCCCTTACAACTATTGATGTTCTGTGACTCTATAAACTAAAAGAGGGGAGATTTAGACTAGATGTTACGAGGAAATTCTGCACTTGGAGGGTGGTGAGGCACTAGAACAAGTTGCCAGCTAGAAGCTGTGGATGCCCCATCCCTGGAAGTGTTCAAGGGCAGGCTGGGCAGGGCCGTGGGCAACCTGGTCTATTGGCTTGGAGTTTTAGTCCAGATTGTTATGTTTAACAGATAATGATAGTTCTTTGTTATTAATTTGTAATACTACTTTTAATTCATCTATTATCTTGGCATATTTTTTCTTCAAATGTGCTTCAGTGCTTTTTATTTTACAGCTATTGGAAATATTTTAAGCGGAGGTTGTGTTTAGGGTAATTTAGCAGGTTTGTTTCTTAGTTTCTCTGCTTTTAGGAAAGAAGAGGGGGACAAACTGAAAATAATATGGGGTTGTGGAATGGAACTACTTTAAGGACAGGGGTAAGGGATATGAAACTATGCCTTGTATAGAATGGGTTGGGAACAATTCATGGCTTTGCCTGTACTGATGATCTGTAGGCTCAGCGTGTTAAAAGAACCATTAAAAACTCATTGTTTGGAGGAATTTGCTTCGGATTACCTTGGAGAACAATCTGAAAGTGGCTATCCTACAGCAATATAAATGATAACAGATAGATGGAAGTAAAAGACTTTGAATATTCCTTCTTTAATTTTTTTTTTGCAAAGCAGGAAGTCTTTTTGTTGCTGTTTTTCACTCATCCATTGGATTAATACATGAGCCTTCCTAAATGCAGATCAGATTAACAAAGACTGTCTAAACTACACTATATATATACTACGTAAGAGAGATTATAAGCATTGAAGAGAGATGACAGAGAGCATGAAAGATGTTCAGTTGAGACAGTTGCTACTTGTAGATGTGTTAGAACAGCAAGCCAAAGAGACGTAACAGTTCTGCAACAGCTCACATAAATAAGTAGCACAATACCATTTTTAATACATTTGCAACTTCCAGATGACAATCTTTGATTACGAAAAGAAAGACAAAAATATGGATTCATTTAAACTTCTAATAATCTGTGTAGACATTAAGTCACAAGTTATAAAATCTCATTCCATTATGTCTCTGTTCACTCGTAATACTCTGTCCTTAACTAATTTAATTTGCAATTGGGTAAACAATGCTTTCAAAAAAGTACATTTTGTCTTTATTTTTGGTCCAGGCAGTTTGCGTGACTAAACTCAAGTTTGCGTTATAAATAAACAGCAGATTCTTTGTTTTTTATGTCTTTCACGCTGTGAAGCATTTCTGCTGTTGACTTTCAAAGTTTGGGTATAAGGTTCAAATGAAGTTTAAAATATATATATATATATTTAATTACTTCAAAATCCAGGCAAAATAGAAAAAAAACCTATTTCCTTTTCAGTTTGCATGTTCAATGTTCCCTGTGTAGCTGCATATACCTAGAGTTCACAAAGGCATTCATATCAGTTGCATAAGCTGACCTTTGTTCATACTTCCCATCATCTATCAAAAACACCAAAGTCAGTTTCTTATCTGTGCACATTGTTGCCCTGTGTAATCACTTATTGTTATCACCATTGTACCTGTCTTTCCTTCTCAGTGGCTTCCAAAATGTTTAAGCCTATCTTTAGTATCTTTAATTAATTTGAAGCTTCTTGTAGGAGGAATTTTTTCTTTGTCTGCTTTGCCCAGTCCTCATGAAAGAGAAAGTCCTGTCAGATTTGGAGTTCATAGTTGTAGACAAATGCCAGTATTTGATGATCTTTTCTTTCTTAAACAGCCTTAAGTATGAAAAATAAAATTTAAATTAGATGGTAGCATAACTGTCAACCTACAAACCATATCCATGACCTTATAGAGTAATCTCTGTTACATATAAATATAGCAATGAATTAATTTCTTACAGTAATCTAGACATCCTACATAATTGCTGGACAAATATCTTGGTAAAGCAAGTGGTGTTTTTCCTTGATGGCACTTCTGTAGGACCTAAAGTTGATTTCATCTTTTCATTTTAAAATGAAAATTTCTCTTCTTTTCTCTTTAAACAGTCTGATACCTACCTCTGCATGTCAGTACCCCTGCCAGTGGATGATGAAGCTTATGTAGGTAAGTATTGGTTTACTATAAGAACTTAAGCGAACCATTTTGAAGAAGGTCAGAATTTTCTTTTTTTTTTTCTTTGACTGATATTGACTTAATCTTTGGCTGTCAAAGTTTCTAAAATGCATTCATCATGACTAATGCAGAAACAAACTAGAGAGCGCTACTTAGAGTCAAGGTAACAAACTGTATCTGGAGAGATTCATGAGTAATAGTAGTTAAGGAGCTGCATGCAGATGCCTCTGGCAGTCAATATCAAACAGCCTCATTTGTAAAGTATTGGTTTCCTGTCTTCTGGCCGGATACTTAATTCTGCTCCACTGAACACACTGTTTATTTACCTACTGGTGGAGGCTGTAAATCCTTTGCACTTACAGTCTGCATTGGCTGCAGTAAGATTTTACTTATCCAGGGAAGAGAAGAAGAAGGAAAAAAAAAAAAAAGAAAAGAAAAGAGGAAAAAAAAAAAAAACTTCTCCCCTCCATTTTTTTTTAATTTTGTAGCTTGAAAAAGGTGGCAGACAAACAGTGGGAAATAGTGTACCAGCACAGAGATCATACAGATCTGCAAAGCAATACCATCTGTTCAGAAGGTTTTTGAGGGTACTTTCAATTTTGTTTTCCTTGCTTGTGAACCTGCAGTTGTTCAAGTAGAGAGAAAGCATGATGATTTTTCTTTAGATAGTTTCACTATCAGTATGTTCTTTAAACTGAAAATGTCTATATTATTATCCCTTGTTGTCTTTCAGAATATCTGCATTTATAGTAAATATGATAGAAATTCTGTATTTTTGTTTTAGAGTATTATGAGACTATTGTTCCATGTAGATTTCTATGTGGAAATCCTTTAGGATATGGAGTCTTGTTTTCAGTCTTTCATGTTACATTTTGGTAACTGAAAAAAAAAAAAAAAAGTTATTTTTTCTTCAATGCTTTCCCTGTATTTCTGCTTAGCAAAGAAGTTGGCCCCTGACCATGAAATTACGTTTTATGTGTGAGTCTGACCCCAGGAAAAAAAAATAAATAATGAAAGGAATTGAATGTTCATTCTCTGATAAACTCTGCAGCTTACCATGCAATGCATGCGATTGACTCTTCTGCTTTCAAGTAATTCATAGAAAGGCATACCACTAACCTGCTGTTTAAGCAGTTTATTTTTTAGTGCTTCATTGAGTTGCAAAATTGCATAGTTTAATTATTTATTAGATTGCTGCACATTTATTTCTGTCATTTGGTGTTTACATGTATTAAATCCATACAAAATACTTCTAGTGGTATATACGTTTAGAAAGACCTACTAAAATAATTAAAAATGGAATTTGTGCAAAATCTCAATGTGATTCAGCCAGAAAACCAATTTTTTCTCTGACAACTGAGAAACTTCTTGTTTTCATGTTTCCTTTTTTTAATCAGATTTTGACCAGATTTAATCATCTTTCCAATGATCACTGTGCTTGAATACACATAATACAAAGCAATACAAGGTCTGGGCAACAAAACCATTCTAGTTGTTATATGAAGCTTTGGAGAGCAATAGGAACATGATCAGCAAATTAAAAAGAAAATCCAGTTCTGTGAACATGAAGATTTCCCTCAAGAGTATTGCTTACAACATCTTATATTTGGATATTTTGAAAATAAATTTAAATTATTTTTTTCCTCTTTGGTCACTTCCACCAATATGTATTATTAGCTTGGGGTCAATCTTAAGCATGTGATCAGTTCCATCTGACTTCAGTGAAATCACTTTTCATTGACTTCACGTTGAAAAGGTTTGTCAGATTAGAGTCTTCACAACCAATGCAAGTTGCCTAATTACTGGAAGGACCAGACTCAAACATATCTGACTGTAGCAAATACAAAGAACACAAACTGACCTATCTTACAAAATACATAAATAGAAATTTCAACTTCTTCTCAGGAAAGAGATTTTTACAATAGGCGTCATCCAAGAAATTTAACTTAATATCTTCAAGTGCTACAAAACCTAGTATTTACTTACTTGCATGCAAGTATTTTGTGTTGTTTTAATAATCATTATATTGACATAGAAAATTAAATATATCTTTCTAATAGGATCTTGTCTATATTTTCAAATGGTTTAAGCAAAATCTGCATTCATTGCATTGCAAATAGATGACATAATTAACCCTCATTAATTCCTGTTTATCTTTGTGACAGCATTAAAAAAAATAAAAGATGATTTGACATACTGGCTGTTTTTTCAGTAATGTATTGAAAAGACAGTATGTTCTCTCAATAGGTGTGAATATGCATAATGAAAACAAAATGAGTTTCTGAGACAGTATAGTGATAAATCTAAGACCAGAATCTGTGTTCTGCCTCCAATTCAATTTATTTACACTCAATACCGCTAAGTAAATGTTTTCTCTTCTCTTTGGTATATATTTTTATGCTTTCCTTTATTTTCGTGGTTTTGGCCTCTCTCCTCCTCCTTCCAACAGAGCATGGAAGAGCAGGTTCTGTTAAAAGAACCTGCAGCAGCACTGTTTTGTTGTATATTGATGAAATATAAGGGCCTTGGAAGAGAGGACTTGTTGTTTTAGCTGCATAAATTACCTGAGGGATGGGGCATCCACAGCTACTAGTTGTCAACCTGTTTCAGTGCCTCACCACCCTCATCTAATCTAAACCTACCCTCTTTTAGTTCAAAGCTCATTGTCCTGTCACTACATCCACTGACAAAGAGTCCCTCCCTAGCTTTTCTGTAGGCCACCTTTAGGAACTGGAAGTCTGCTATAAGGTCTCTCTGGAGCCTTCTCTTCTCCAGGCTGAACAGCCCTAACTCACCCAACATGTCCTTCTGCACGATGGATGAGGTGGTAGGCTGTTGATGTAGCCTACATAGGCTTCAACAGAGACTTTGACATGGTCTCCCAGAGTATTCTCCTGGAGAAACTGGCATCCCATGGCTTGGACAGGTACACTCTTTGCTGGGTTAAAAACTGGCTGTATGGCCAGGCCCAGAGAGTGGTGGTGAACAGAGTGAAATCCAGCTGGCAGCAGGTCACCAGTTGTGTTCCCATGGGTTGGTGCTAGGGCCCATACTCTTTAATATCTTTATTGATGATTTGAATGAGGAAATTGAGAGCACCCTCAGTAAGTTTGCAGACAACACCAAGTTGGGTGGAAGTGTTGATCTGCTGGAGGGTAGGAGGGCCCTGGACAGGATGGGTCAATGGGCAGAGGCCAATGGGATGAGGTTCAACATGGCTAAGCGCTGGGTCTTGCACTTCGGCCACAGCAACCCCATGCAGCGCTACGCTACAGGTTCAGGGCAGAATGGCTGGAAAGCTGTGCAGAGGAAAAGGAGCTGGAGGCGTTGACTAATGCTTGCCTGACCATGAACTAGTAGTGTGCCCAGGTGGCCAAGAAGGCCACTGGCATCCTGGCTTCTATCAGGAACAGTATAGCCAGCAGGACCAGGGAGGTGATCATCCCCTTGCACTCTGCTCTGGTGAGGCTGCACCTTGAGCACTGTGTTCAGTTTTGGGCCCCTAAGTACATTGAGGCCCTGGAGCATGTCCAGAGAAGGGCTACAAAGCTGGTGAAGGACCTAGAACACAAGTCCTATGAGAAGTGGTTGAGGGTTGTTTAGTCTGGAGAAGAGAAGGCTCATGGAAGACCTTATTGCTCTCTACAACTACCTGAAAGGAAGGTGTGGGGAACTGGTAGTCAGCCTCCTCTTGCAGGTAACTTGTGATAGGACTAGAGCGAATGGCTTCAAGTTGCACCGGGGATGTTTAGGTTGGAAATTCTGAGACATTTATTCTCAGAAAGAGTAGTCGGGTATTGGAATGGGTTGCCCAGGGAGGTGGTGGAGTCACCGTCCCTGGGGGTGTTCAAGGAAAGGTTGGATGTGGTTCTTCGGGATGTGGTTTAGTGGGTGACGTTGATAGTAGGGTGATGGTTGGACCAGGTGATCTTGGAAGTCTCTTCCAACCCTAATGATTGTATGATTCTGTGATTCATGTGGTAGGGTCCCCAGAGCGGAATGTGAGGCTCCAGGTGGAGTCTTGCAAGAGCAGAGTAGAGGGGAAGAATCACCTGCCTTGAGCTGCTGGCAGTGCTTCTTTTGATGCAGCCTGGGTTATCATTGACTTTCTGGGCTGCAAGCTCACATTGTTAGCTGTGGTGGTCTTACTTAGATGGGCAGCTGAGCTCCACCACAATCACTCTTTCACTCCCCCTCCTTAAAGGAAAGGGAGTGAAAATACAATGGAAAGGTCTCAAGGGTTGAGATAAGGACAGGGAGATCACTCAAGAATTATTGTGATGGGCAAAACAGACTTAGCGTAGGGAGGTAAGAGAAATTAGAGAAATTGCCTATTACTAACAAGCTAGAGAAGTGAGAAAGAAAGGCAACAAACTAAAACCACCTTCCCCCTATCCACCCTCTTCTACTTCCTCCCCCCAAGCAGTGCAGGGGAACTGGGAATGGGGTCGGTCGCTGATGCTTCATCTCTGCCACTCCCTCACAGTCGCTCTCTGCCCCTGCTCCATGTGGTGTCCCTCCTACAGGATGGACACCTCCTCCCCGAACTGAGCCTGCAGGGGCTGCCCACAGGCAGCAGCTCTTCAAGCACTGCTCCCACACGGCTCCGTCCCATGGGCTCCATCCATCCCCCAGGAGCAAACTGCTCCAGCACGGGTCCCCCACGGGTGGGCGGCAGCTCCCCCCAGACCCCCTGCTCCTTCATGGGCTCCTCTCCACGGGCTGCAGCTCCGGCCCGGGGCCAGCTCCTGTGGGGGCTCTCCATGGGCCCCAGCATCCTGGGGTGGTTCTCGTTCCTCACTCTTGCAGCTGCTATTGTGCAGCAGTTTTTGTTGTTGTTGTTGTTTTTGTTTTCTTTTCCTTTTCCTCATCTCTGCTCTTACAGAGGCACAAACAGCATGCTTTATTGGCTTGACTCTGGCAAGCAGCAGGTCCCTTTGGAGCTGGCTGAAACTGGCCCTTATCTAACACGGGACAGCTACTGGATTCTTCTCACAGAAGCCACCCCGGCAGCCCCCCACTACCAAAACCTTGCCATGTTACCCACTACAGTGAGTTATACTGAGTTTCCTCTCAACCAACACCCCCAGGTTTGAGTTCAGATTTCAGCTTTGTTATTTTCCTAAATATTTGGAACCAGTAGACTGCCATGCTTGTACAGGGACAAAGGGTATATAACTTCATTGTGCAAAACTGGAAGAATACTGTACCAGAATATGCCAGCTAGTTCAGAGTCAGTTTTCAGACAGTATCAAATGAAGAAACTGATTGAGCTTACTTATGAAGTGTTATCAACTAGGATGAGTACAGCGAGTTTTGCCTTAAAGGTCTTTTTCAAGAATGTACCTGTGTATTGCTGCAGATGCTGTTAAGTAGAGGATCAGATTGTCAAGGGTGAGGATTCTGTTTGAACCAGTCTCTTTTCTGTGGTGAAAGATCTGCAAATGCTGGACGTTGAGGAGTGTTCACTTATGTATTGGGCTGTTCTGCATTTAGGTTGATATTAGGAGCATACCTTTTGCTCCTAATTATGACCGACAATTAGTCATAATAAGAGAAATGAAATGACTATGAGAATTATATGCAAAAAATATTAATGAATGATATCAATATGTAATTTTTCAAGAAAGTATTATTCCGATCACATCTGAAAATCACATAATGGTTTTGTCTTTACACTTCCTTTCCGATTAATGTTTATGGATAAACAGACAAACCAGAAAAACAGATTGAGTCTTTAATGGCGCAGGCGTCGATAAATATCAACTTTTGACTACTGAGCTGTAGTGATAGCTAAAGGGTGTTCTACAGACACTGTTAAGAATCGAGTCTGACAGCGAGTCACTCAGCCAAGAAATTTGACTGTCATCATCACCTTCTGACGTGCATTTACATGGGTGACCAGTAAATAAACATGTCTTTTTCTTGGAGACTCATGGTAAGTCCCTATCTGTCAGAATGTGCTGTAGAAATGAGATGAAACCTATAACACTCAACAACACAAAAGGAAATAGATGATTTATTATTTTCCTTCTGTATATGCTTCTCAGATGCTGCAAGTTTATTTCTCTAGTGTGGCATATTACTTGGCAATAGCAAAGTTTATATAGGGACTTGACTGTATTGAAGACCTCTAATCTGTCAAACTGTGGACATTGATGTGTTGATATGATTAAACTCAATTATACTGAAAGAGCTAGTTTTTTTTAAAGAATATCAACAATCATTGGATTGCTGTTTGTAAAGATAAACTTCATAGAAATCTATTTTTTATGACCATACCTCAGCTAGATACTGTTATGTTTTAATTAATGTCCTGTCTGTTCATTCCTATCCTGTTTCTTCTAGAGTTCATAATTCATAGTAGTATTTTGTCAGGAAAGTAAGTAAAACTTGATTCGGATTTAGTTTATATACTGAAACTCTTCCTCATATTTCACTAATCACTTTGTAGTGCTTCTCTGTGCATTGAAAAATAATAATAAAAAAGTTAAAATTTATTTGATGGCTATACCTGAAAAGAAACTAAATCAGAAGTGGTATTGTGTTTTTTCCTGTTTTTTGTTTTTCAAACATTTGGTTTTAAATAGAGTATTATTAACTAATATAACCAGTTAGTAAAAATAAAAATAAAAAAAAAAATGAGAAACAGTAATAATTCAGATTTTTTAGAAGTTTTTTTTTTTTTATTTAAAAATGCTGAATTCATATCTCATTTTGAGTGCTTTAGTAAGAAAAATACCAATCTCTTGGGTCAGTTTGTAGTCATGTAAGCAAACAGTACAATTCCAGTCACATACTACAATAGGTAAATATCACTGATACAGAGTTTATTATTTCTCTAATTTTGAACTGTGAAAGTCTTTTCAGGCTTTCTTCTCAATCTTGTGTATAACTCTCAAGTATGAAGTGTTGTCCAACTATACCACTTATACCATTCTCAGGTGTTGATACTGTGTTTTTCCAAAACTATGATTTTTTCTTCTACAGGAAATCAAATCTTTTACATATTGATTTGTGTTGTATTCATTTTTTACAAAATGTATAGGCTAGAAATGTAACTAGAGGCTTTTGTTTGATATTTCTTAAGCCTTTGTTTGTAACAGGTATTGTATTTGGTTTGAAACTGACACTAATTTTTATGGCTTTTACCATTTTTTATTTTTTATTGTTTTGGGTTGATGGTTTTTGTGTGGTTAGCTTTGACCCCCCAGGGTCAAAATATCATTTTTTTTATATCAGTTTTTTATATCTTTTTTTTTGGGAAACTGGTATAAACCTGGCAGTGTTGCCAAGAAAATATCTATACCAGAAAAGAGTAGCTGACTCTTGCAAAGCTTTCTTTAGCTCACGAGCATTTTTATTATTCTTTCAGAAGGAATGATGAAATGTAAGCTTGAGTAATGTGTGTAAGTGGTTCACATAGAAATCTGGTTTTAATTTGTTAATTGTAGTGCTCTATTTTTTATTTATACTAGTAGTATTTGTTATGCTATTAAGAGTAAGTTTTATAATGGTGCTTGAAGGTCCCATTCATGCACCAGAATGTCATTGTAGGTGGACACTGTGTAAAGAATAAGAGACCTCTTGACTCACTCATTACAGTAATTATAGAGAATGAGAGAGTGGCAGGAGATTAAAGAGAAACATTAAGACAGTAGAAGAGGTAGTGTCTCCAGCAGATGAAAAGCCCAATCTTTAATTTAACCTTTATTGAAGGCTGTTTTTCAATGTGTTGCTGCAGTACCTTTTGTACAGGTATTGAGTTCTGCAATAAAGATCATTAAATTTCACATCTGTGAACAAACTCCTGATGAATGCCTTCAGAAATTTCCTCTCTTGCTTGCATTGGCAATAGTAGCTTAAAACACCTGAAAACTAAGATAGGAAGTCCATATAACATAATGCATTATCTGCCCCATGCAAGGGTAAATCATGGTTTCACTACTAATTGTTAGTCATAAAAATACCAAAACATAAGATCATTATGTAACACAGATTAGTTTACAGCTAAGGAATGAGTAACATTTGCTAGTAGGAAGAAAGATGTTACACAATCTTTGGACTTTCATGCTGCTGACTTTATCACTTCTGCAAACTCATTCCTAAAAATATGTAGCACTTAAAGTAACTTTGGCTTCCTCTTTTCCCTGGTCATGTGGATGCATCTCTTATTTCCCAGACCAGGCCCCCCACAAGCTCATTTCTTACAATCTACCTGTTAGCCTTATGTATTCAAGCTAGCTTTCGACTTCCATGCTTTAACATGTGGCTGTTTTACCTCATTTCTTACTGTAAATCTCAGCTCCAAAAAGTAGGGGTTGAAAGCTGTCCATTTTTGTTGTTTTGTTTTCTTTTTCCCCCTCTCAAAATCTAGGACAATAATCCACATCATCATTCACTTCAGGAGCTCTGCATTAGCTGCTGTTAACATATTGAGTTCAGAGTGCAAGTAAATCTGCAAAATTCTGAAGTAGAAATCATTTCTGTGGTTTACAGCTTCTTGATGTGCCTATACTAACACTCGTAGAGCTAAAAGACACTTACTTGGAGGCTCCTAAATGCTTATGTACATGTAGTGCAAGGAGTGACTCAGTTTTGGAATTTCTGCTGTAAAATAAGGTTAAAAACCTCCAACCCTCTTCTTTGTCTCGCCTGAAGAAAAATTCCTTCACATTCCCTGCATCTGGCACAGTAATAACAGAGGAAGTTGCACAATGTATCTTGTTTTATTTTTAGAAATGCTGTGTATTGTACATTTATGATCAATATTACTACAGTGTGATCTAGTAAACTTTTTTCAGTACTGAACAGAACTGAAATATTTGAGAAACAAAAATAGTGGTTTTGTGGCATTGGATAAAGAACAGAGACATTGGAGTGCTGACATACATTCACCTTCATCTAAGTTTCTAATAATGAGAAATATTTGGGCAACGAGTGTGTTGACTTTAAGCGGACGTTGTTTTCCTTTCCAAAACGGTTGTCACATTAGTGGGAATAAATCATAATTCTATTCTTAGAGCTATTGTCCCAAGAAATGTGCAGTAAAAGCGTAAACAAAATGAAATACATCATGAAGATATTGCTCCAACCAATGCACAAGGTACTACTTGCTCTTAACTGTAATTTAATGTTTGTATCTTTGAAGAAGTCAAAAAACAAAACAAAACAAAAAAAAAAAAAACAACACAATTCTGTTAAATCACGAATGCAGAAATGCAGATTTTGAAGCTAAGATTTGTACTAGGCTGGTTACAACAAAAATTGTGGTTTGGGATATTTCCAATTTTTTCAGTATTACAGAGAAATAATAGCATGAAATGCTCTTCCTTATGTAAATCATCGTGAGAGTAAGGATATTCTTTTATTTTGTTTTTCAGTTGACTTTAAACCTCATGCCAGCATGGACACTGTCCATCACATGTTACTCTTTGGATGTAATGAACCCTCTTCTACCGAAAATTACTGGTAAGAGATGCAGACTTGCTTTTGTTATTGTATCTAATTGTTTGTAGTGTGTTTTTGAGGAAAGGTTTTTATAGCAGGGGGCTGCAGGGGTGGCCTTTGTGAGAAGAATGTAGCAGCTGCCACATGATAGATAAGAGGCAGTTTCAGTCAGCTGCAAAGAGACCTGCTGCTGCCCAGAGTCAAACCAATAAATGGTGTTGCTTGCGCCTCTGTGAGAGCAGATTTAAAAAAGGGGGGGGGGGGGGAAGCTGCACAACAGCAGCAGGGGGAGTGAGAAGCAGCCCGGCAGCCCCCCAGGTGAGTGCAGCAGGAGGTGCTCCAGGCAGGCAGCAGCAGTTCCCCTGCAGCCTGTGCAGGGAGAGGCGCCTGGTGGAGCAGGCTGTCCCCCTGCAGCCCATGGGTCCCACATGGAGCAGATCTCCACGCTGCAGCCCCCCCATGGGTGGAGGAGCCCCCGGTGGAGCAGGTGGATGTGGCCTGGAGGAGGCTGCGGCCCATGGAGAGCCCCCGCAGGAGCAGGCCCCGGGCCGGAGCTGCAGCCAGTGGAGAGGAGCCCACGCAGGAGCAGGGGGTCTGGCGGGAGCTGCCGTCCACCCGTGGGGGACCCGTGCTGGAGCAGCTTTTAGTTTGCTTTTAGTTTTTCACTGTGCTAGTATACGAGTGATAAGCAATAAATCATATTAATCTCCCTATGCTAAGTCTCCTTTGCCCATGACAATAATTGTTGAGTGATCTCCCTGTCCTTATCTCAAACCCTGACCCATTGTATTTTCTCCCTTGTTTTCTTGAGGAGGAGGAGTGAGAGAGTGGATGTGCTGCAGCTCAGCTGCCCAGCTGTGTAAAATCACCACATTGTTCTTGTGTTGCTTGTTTCCACAAAAACCTTTTCCAGTGTCACAGTTTTTTGAAAAGTAGAAAAACTTAGAAGGAAGAAGAAATTCATGATGTTCCTGTCTTTCTACACCTATCTTTTTTTTTTTTTTTAGCTGACTCCTTTGTAAGGCGGATAAAAGATTTTCTGATTCGTTATGACTAATTCCCTATCTCTGAGAAGGAGACAGGAGCTATAGTGGCAGGGCGCCACTGGATACCAAGAAATCTAGGCTGCTAATTTGTATTTAGAAGACTAAATCAGTAACCTGTTTTTCAGTAACCTGCTCTTCAAAAGAAACAAATCCTGTGAGGCATATCAGGAGTCACTAAGGAAATGACCTTATTGATGGCAACTGTTAAGCAGACTATAGTTTCTTCTCCAAAAGATTTCTGTGTTGATGGTTTATCCTGGTCAGGATAAAAATTTTAAGCTTTTTGTTTGTTTATTATAAGTTGCCAGTGGACTTTAATGTAGCTGTGGTCTCTCTAGTTAATTAATATTTATACACACACCTGCATATATAAAATTACATATATTTAAATATTTTAATGAGATAGTGTACTATTAATATAATTGATATATATATGAAGCTATGTGTACAAAGATATATGTGTATGTAAAGAGTTCTTGTGCTAAGAGACAAATTTGCTAAATAAAATTTACAAAAATATACGTAGCTTTTTGTCAAAATTTCAGCGTTTACTTTTTTGTTATGACAAACATGCCACTTACAGTATCTAGATGAAGTTACTGCAAATAATTAGTAAATCTGTATCTAAGGGGTTCTCTCTTATGAGCTTAGAAAGCATTCTTGAAATAAGGTTTTTTTTGGTTTCAGGATAACGTTGCCTCCTCCCCTGAATCATGAGAAACCTTTTTACATAAAAAAGATTTTGTGGACTGGAACAGATGTAAAGTTGTGCTTAAAGTTCCTAGCAAGATGAATGTGATTTAATTCTTGAAGATAAGAATTTTCTTCTCAAATAAGAATTTGAGAAGGTTCTGTACCTTGGAGAGATTGGTCATGAAGACTTCAAAAGATGTTCTGTAATCCTAATTCTTGACAGATCTTGTGAACCAAAAGCCAAATTGAAGTTACCACATGTATATGAATTGTCAGTTTGAGTTAAATAGGCATATGACAAAGCCTTCTCTTTTTTTCCCCCATTATTTTTGTGGGTTTTTTTTGACTTTTATTTTATTTTTTATTTGTGTTATTTTTGACTTTTGTAGTCAACTTTCAAATTGTTAGCATCAGCAGTCAATAACCAAACCTCATGCCTTAATTTCTCTAAAAGTGGGGTTGTATCCACTTTTTACTTTAAATAAATAAATAAATAAAGATCCATGTTGCATTTTTCCTACATTATAGTTTTCTGCACAAGTATAATTTTATGCATTCCTCATTGTTCTTATCTTCATCATTTTTCAGTGTATTACAGGAGAAATGCTAGTGGTAGTTTAAGATCAGAGATCCATCTTTATGTGTGGGTTGCTTCTCTTCTGAGTATGGAAAATTATAGTATCAGGTGTACAGAAGGAAACTAAGCAAAAAGTAAGCTAAAGAAGGTACTTTATGTCAAGTAATGTGGTAGTTGACTTACCTTTCAAAATGCCTAACCTATGAGAGCCAAGCTCTGAGTGCTTCTAAAACTGATGTAGGAGCCAAACAGCTGAGAAGGTAAAGGCGGGGCTATCTGGAGAAATTACTAGTCTATCAGAAATTTCCCACAATTTTTCCAAGTTTTCAGGGAAGAGCAGGTGGGATAGTTTGACACTACAAAATTCGTACAATTTACTGTTATCTGTGTAGCAGTTTTAAAACATTTCTGACAGAGCTCTGTAAGCATTTAAAAGAAAATTTGAGGTTATCAAAAAGATAAATAGAGATGGATTTTAGTAGTATAGTATATTTTATTCTTTAAAAATAATTTAGCCGTTCTACATGATTTGGGGAGATAATTTGATATTTTGAACATATAACAAATATTCATCAAAAGTTATATTTACCTTCTACTTATTAACTAACATTTCTGTTACTGATTAAAAATGTTACAATCTTGTCTTGCAAGAAAAGTAGGTGCTAAAAATGTTCAGGTAAAAAATACGCTATGAAAACATTACTTTCTGTTGATTTATTTTCTCAGCAAACAGACTTTTTAATTCTTTTTATTGAGGCTTATGTTATATAGTAGAATGTGTTTTTTAAAGAGTTGAAATTTATGTCAAAAATATACCAACATAAGACTGTGTGTTCTTTGAAAACCAGTTTACATCTTGAGTGTGTTACTTAAAACCATCTAAACTTTGCTCGTAGTGTGTTTTGTTTTAAAGTGTCTGGAAATTGTTCTGTTTGTGCTAAACTCACATCTAGCTGATGTTCTGAAGATTTAACTTAAATGTTTACTTCCTGAGCTTGTACAAGATCAGATGGATCAAAAGCTTGAAAGTCTTAAAGTTCTTCAGAGCTGAATCAGACACAAATCAGGCTTGAGACTAGGGTTGAGGTATTTTTTGTTTCCTGACTATATTATCATTTTCTTGGAGGAGAGTGATTGCCCAGCAGAGAGGGACTCAGCAGTGGCAGTGTGTGCTGCATAACAGTTGATACTGAATTTGTTCTTGGCTGCTGTACTTAAAAAGCGGATTGTCAAATGATGAAACACATAATTAGTGTTGTATTTTTGTGATCTTTCTGATTTTTTCACATCCGGATTTTGATTAAATCTTACTGCTTTTTTCTGTATGTAGCTTCTGAAGCTTAATATTTGTTTTATATTCTTAAAAACTCTTTGTTCACTGTCTCATCATTTCATATTACTATTGTTGCAAAATGTTGTACCATTTCATTTCGCTCTGCCCGTGGTAACCTGCAAGGCTAGAAAGAAAGGTGATCACTCAGTTCTACAGAAAATAGGCTTTAGAGTTCTGCATTCATACCTTTTTGGCACACTTAGGTAATGTTGTGTAAATAGCTGGTATACATCTGTGTATGCATATGAATAATGTAGTATGTATGTGTATAGACTGTGTAAGGCTGCGTTACAGTGTTGGACCTGCACTGACTCTTCAGAGAGTGACATGTTTACTGCAGCGTGGGAGAGTCTTTGAACAAATGCTGAAGAGATGCACAGCTGTTTTTCCCTACCTTAGGGCTTGGTATTTCAACAGAAACAGTACAGGCTGTTAAAATTTCCTCAGAAATAAAGTAGATTCACAGGGCTCATGTGCTCTGCTGTTGCCCAGCACATAAAACAAACAAACAAAAACAACAACAAAAAATCAACAGGTAGCAGCTTCTGCTCCTTGATCGTAGTCAGCCTTAAAACAGTTCAGCTGCTCTCACCAGTTTTATCTGAGCTGATAAACTACTGATATTGAAGATGCATGGTTGAGCTGATTCATTGAAAATTCATGGGTAATCAAGAATACACTTGGATGGCTTAAAGAAATTGTTGAATTATTTGGAACTTCAGACCCTCCTGGCAAGACAAGCCTCACGCTGTGTCAAACTGAACACTGAAATGAGCTCCCATTTCAGATGATTCATAGGCATAGTCTTTATTGAGATCAGGCAGGGCAACTTTATATAGCTCATCTAATCTAAACGAATGTAAAAGAACAGGCCATAGATCACCACCCAAAAATTCCTCTATCGGATTAGGTGCTTCTGTTGGCAACAGAGCATGGCTTTGGCAGCTTTTGACTAGAAGAACTGCATCAATAGTTCCAGCAAAAGGTTGCAACAGATGTCAAGACTGGTTCCGTAAGCTAAGTATTTCACTGCTTAGGTGAGAGGGAGAACAGTATAAAGATTTATATGTCCAAGCATAGTTTACTAGTACCGTCACTGCCTAGTGGTGAATGGAGAATGTTCTGCACTATTCAGCTTGAGAACTAGATGTGATAATTTTTCTTACTCAATAACCTCAAATAATAGAGAAAGAAATGGAAAAAGATCTTTGCTGTTTTAAACAATGTAGGTATTCTAAAAAGATGGCAAAATACTAGTCTTGTTGACAGTTAAATATTTTGCTTTCAGACTCATCATTTCATATTTCAATCAAAGTGACATTAAAAACTCCAGCTCCTAAGCTTACTCAAGGCTCAGGAGAATGCATTTGGAAAGTCCATAAGAATTTAGAAAAAGTAGAGAAGATAGGAGGAAATGGACAAGAAGCCCTGTTCCCAAGTGATAGGTCGTTTTATTTGTGCTTGTAAACATATTTTTACTAGCTTTTACCAGCTACTGTTAGTGCTAGTGCTTTTTGCTGCTTTTAAATTTGTTCCTCAACTATCTTTTTTTTTGAATTTCCTTTGACTTTGGTTAAGAAATGAAAACTTGAAGTTTCAAGACCAGCAATTACGCCTAAATTAAAGTTGACCATTTTTAAAGTGTAATGAAAGAACAGCATGAATGTTTCATTCTTTCCTTTCCTGGTGCCTCAGGAGGAAAATTTGGAACAGCCTACCCTTTTGTTTTGTTTTGGTTTACCTAGTTAATGTGATAGAATATTTTTTTTGCTAGGGTCTTAAATACTGTGATATAAAGGAAGGCTAGCTGTCCCGCTTTGTGGTGGTGGAATTGTGACTGTGCTTGTGGTTTCTGCTGTTGATCCTCCTAGCCAATATCATTAATGTATTTCTGACCTGTGCAGCCCAGTGGCTGGTTAGATCCCTGGAGTCTTTTGTATTTTTAGCTTTTAGCATTTGAAAGCTGCGCAGATTTTACCTGCAGCTGTATGAATCGTTAGTGATGAGACGATTCACTTACACTTGAATCTGTTTGTCTTGTCTAGAAATGAAGTTCCTCTTTAGATATGTTTCACTGGGGAGCCAGGGGGTGGAGGGTGTAGTGAAGTGATCTCCAAATTAGTAATCGTGAAGGTCTAGAAATATGTGTTATGAGCAAAATTAGCAAAGGGAAAGAAGTATCCTGTGCCCTTCGCTGATGGAAGCCTCGTATTTATGGCAGTGCTTTCAGTTAGAAGAAAACATAATAGCTAAGGCTATTGGAAATCTTAGAAAATCATATCTTATATGATAGCATATCTTATATGATATCATATTTTTCCTTCTGTGAAAGGGAGGAGCATGAATACCTTCTACTTGCTTCACATACAACCACCTGTAGCATACTTCTTTTTTGCCAACAATCTTTAGATGAATTTTAAATATCAGTTTTGACTTAAAACTTCCGTGTCTTGCATTTTTGTGTATTTTATAACTCTGTCCCTCTGTGTAAGTATGGCATCTGTTGCCATTTTGTGGCACTTGAGCTAATAGTGCTAGAAATTTCCAGATGGGTCTTTCTCACAAAAAGGTTCCTTATTTCTTAATAGTGGCTACTAGACTGGCAAGAGGCTGTAAGAATTTTGTGGTTTTGAGTCTGTTTGCCTAATATTATCTTAAAGCAGAGGAAGGAAAAAAGTGAAGAAGGTGTAGGATCTAATAATGATAGCCAGGAAAGCAGACTTCATTAGAAGAACTGCATTTACTCAAAATAGAACCAAAAACATCATCACAGATCTTAAAATTAGTGTCTTCCATGTAATTCACTTGCTGTTTTCTGATTTCAGAACTAAAAAAAAAAAAAATAATCCTTTTTTCATGTTTGTAGGGACTGTGATGAAGGAACATGCAAAGACAAATCAAACATTTTGTATGCTTGGGCAAGAAATGCTCCACCCACCAGGCTACCCAAAGGTATCGTGCCTTTAATGTGAAGTCTTCTTGTGCAGGTGCAGGGGAGAAAAGAGGATGTGGAAATAAGCAGCTGGCATATCTGGGAACTTTATATAAAACTGTGTTTAGCTGATGGAAACTGTATAAACTTTAACTTCATAAATTGGGAATATAGTTGGGAATATAATTGGGAATAGTGCTAAAATTGCACTATCATTATGGGGAGAAAAGGTGATGAGGAATTAATAGCATAATATATATTGCATTAATCTTGAACTGTATGTTATTTGAAAGGTACTATTTATATACCTGTCAATGGCACAGTTTATGCCGTCTCTCTGAAATTGCATAACAATGTTTTTGTGTGTTTGAGAAAGCACAAACAAATTCAATCTAAATATTGATTTATTTTTTTTCTGTGTTAAATATACTGAATAATTTTGTGGGTTTTTTTTTTTTTTTTCATTTCTTGATGTTTTCATGTAGCTGAACATGTTTATTTTCACTTTTGTTTGATGAATTAATGAATCACTTTGCTGATTCAAAATAAAAATTCTGTAGGCTACTAGGAAGACAGGGAGAAGTGCTTTTTTTCTAATTACCTCCAGTAGTATTAGAAACATCCAGCATCTATTAGTTTATATATAAATAAATGTATGTATATACATGTAAAATACCTGGAATTTGAAATTCTGTTTCTCTTATATTTTATTGCCTAATTTCATAATTGGGAGCAGTATCATGAAGCAGTTAATTTTAAATAATCAATTTTTACACCAGAAATATTGATTGATCTGGTTATTAAAATGTCAATTAAAAAAATTGACACTTCAAGGATTCTGTGAAAACCTGGTGTTTGCTCTGCTGTTAAACCTCAGCTAGTAATAATTTTCTTGTCTTTAAGCTGCTCGTAAATATCACGTATGGAGTGTTTTTTTTATCATAACGATATTCCTTTGTGCACAGAGAGGCTGCAGTCCACTTTACCACTTTTGCCACTGGCAGTTTTTAATCTAGTGGGACTCAGTATTTTTCTAAGTAGAAATTGCTTTCACTGCTTCTTTCCAGGAATTTTAATTGTAGGACCAGTTTAGAAAAATCTCTTTGGTGATGGTGATGTTTTGCAATTACTGAACTTATTTCAAATTCCTCCATTTTTTGTGCCTATTGTTATTTCTCTCAGCAAGCAACAGAGCTTCATAAATTCCACAAGATTTTTCTTAGTGTACAATGTTAATTTTCAACTAAAAATATTTTACTTTGAATTTTTGTTTCCTTTTAATTTTCATATGTTCACAATAAGTGTTACTGTGAAGGCTACAAGCTGTAAGAGATTCGAAGATGAAAGTTCTACCAAATCCTACAGGGATGGCAAAACCTGCCTTTTATTTAATGTGTTTTCCTTCCCTTAGGTGTTGGATTCAGAGTTGGGGGAGAAACAGGTGGCAAGTTTTTTGTACTCCAGGTACATTATGGTGATATCAGTGCATTTAGAGGTAGGTATTTTTGAGTTTCGTTCATTGCTGTATCAGTTAGAAAAATTCAGAATATAAATGTCTTTATATTTACATAATCTGCACAAAGTATTTTTTCTGTTAGTACCATCCACAAAGATAAACATCATCTGGCATATTTGTAATTAAGGTTGTATATTAATTTGATTTCTTTATAAACTTGCTTTATTTCCGGTGAACAGATTTGTTTTAAAGATCGAGATCAGGTGAATTAAATAGATGAATAATCTTAAGTTTAGGGAGAAATGCCTTTGTGACTGTATAATTCAGCATTGTATTTAAGGAAGTTGGAACAAACACACATGAAAACGGCTAACCACACTTGAATAGCTGGTGGGGAAGATGACATACAGTATGTATGCCAGTCAAATACAGTATCTGTGTTTGCAATTCTAAAAGTCGTAAATCATGCTTATTATTGTGAGAGGGCATTTGGCTTTCATTAATGCACATTCCAAAAGTCATAGGATTGTAGACTCATGAAATGGCTCGGATTGGAAGGGACGTTAAAGACCTGGTTCCAACACACCAGCCGTGGGCACTAGGCCAGGTTCCTCAAAGCCCCATCCAGCCTGGCCTTGAAGACTTCCAGGGATGGGGCATCTACAGCTTCTCTGAACAACCTGTTCCAGTGCCTCACCACCCTCTAAGTAAAGAATTTCTTCGTCTACCCCCTTTTAGTTCAAAGCCATTACTTCTTGTCCTTGACAAAGAGTCCCTCCCCAGCTTTCCCGTAGGTCCCCTTTGAGTACTGGAAGTCTTCTATAAGGTAGCCTTCTCTTCTCCAGGCTGAACAGCTGCAACTCCCTCAGCCTGTATTCACAGGAAAGGTGCCTCCAGCCCTCTGATCATCTCGTGGCCCTCCTCCGAAGTCATTCTAACACACCCATGTCCTTCTTGTGCTTGAGGCCCCAGAGCTGAATATAGTGCCCCAGGTAGAGTCTCACAAGAGCAGCGCAGAGGGGGAGAATCACCTCCCTTGACCCACTGGCCATTCATCTTTTGATCTAGCCCAGGATACTGTTGGCTCTCTAGGCTGCAAGCACACATTGCTGGCTCATGTTGAGCTTCTCATCAACAAGTGCCCCCAAATCCTTCTCCTGAGGGCTGCTATCAACCCATTCTCTTCCCAGCCTGCATCTGTGCTTGGCATTGCCTTGACCCAGGTGCAGGACCTTGTACTTGGCCTTGTGAGGTTGGCACAGGCCCACCTCTCAAGCCTATCCAGGTCCCTCTAGATGTCATCACTTCCCTCCAGCATGTTGGCCACGCCACACTGCTTGGTGTCATCAGCAAACTTGCTAAGGGTACAGTCCATTTCACTGTCCATGTCCATGGCACCAACAAAGATGTGAAACAGCACTGGTCCCAGTACTGACCCCTGAGGAACACCACTCATCACTGATCTCCACTTGGACATGTAACAGTTAACCGCAACTCTTTGAGTGCAACCATCCAGCCAGTTCCTTACATATTGAGAGGTCCATCCGTCAAATGCACGTCCTTCCAATTCAGAGACAAGGATATCAAGGGAGTCATTGACAAATGCTTTGCACAAGTCCAGGTAGATTATGTCAGTTGCTCTTCCCTTATCCTGCTGTAACCCCATCACAGAAGGCCACCAGATATGTCAGGCAAGAGCTGCCCTTAGTGAAGCCATGTTGGCTATCACCAATCACCTCCTTATTTCCCATGTGTCTTAGTGCAGTTTCCAGGAGGATCTGCTCTGTGATCTTGCCAGGCACAGAGTTGAGACTGATTGACCTGTAGTTCCTTTTTTCCTCCTTTTTTCCATTTTTAAAACTGGGGGTTATGTTTCCCCTCTTCCAGTCAGTGGGAACTTCACTGGGCTGCTGCAACTTTTGAGATATGATGGATATTTGCTTAGCAGCTTCATCTGCCAGTTCCCTCAGGACCCTTAGCCGTACCTTACCAGGTCCCATGGTATGCACCTGAAGGCACATTCAGGTTCCTTAGATGGTCTTGAACTTGGCCTTCTCCTACAGTGGTTGGTGCTTCATTATTCCTGTCCCTGCCTTTGTCTTTTGTGATTTGGGTGGTATGTTTAGTGCACTTGGCCATTGAAGATTGAGGCAAAAAAGTCACTGAGTACCTCGACCTTCTCTGCCTCGACTTCTAACCAGGTCTCCCATTTCCTTCTAGATATAGTGCCCACAGTTTCCCTATTTTTCCTTTGATTACTTAGAGAAGCTTTACTTGTTGCCCTTGACATTCCTGTCCAGATCTAATTCTGTCAGGGCATTAGCTTTCCTAACCTGATCCCTGGCTACTTGGACAATTTCTCTATATCCATCCCAGGCTACCTCTTCTTTCTGCCTTCTGTTTTGCAGAAGCCACCTTGGCTGCTTCTTTGTGTTTGAGTTTGGCCAGGTGTTCCTTGTCCATCCATGCATGCCTCCTGGCATTTTTGCCTGACTTCCTCTTCATTGGAATGCATCGCCTTTGAGCTTGGAGTAGGTTATCCTTGAATATTAGTGAGCTTCCTCTTCCAGGGCTTTATCCCGTGGTACTCTAACGAGCAGAACCCTGAAGAGGCCTAATTCCACTGTCCTGAAGTCCTGGGCTGTGAGCTTGCCGTGTGCCCTCCTTATTGCCCTAGGGATCTAGGGCACTGTTACACCATTTCAGAGTCACTATAGACAAGGCTGCTCTTGAGCTTCACAGTCCCCACACATCCTTCCCTGTTGGTGAGAACAAAATCCAGCATAGCAGCTCTCCATGTAGGCTCCTTCTCTAACTTCTCTAAATCCGTGTGCTCCAGGAACCCCTGGATTGCTTATTACCTGTCTTGCTAACCTCCTACCGGATATCAGGGTGGCTGAAGTTGCCCATGACGGACACAGCTTGTGAACATGAGGCTGCTCCTCTCTGTCTGACTTGAGTGTTTTGGAAAAAGATTATTTAACTTTTTTTATTATTTATTTCATGCTGCAGTATGTTCTTTAAACATCAAGTGCCTTATTCTGACACTTTTGATAGGCATAAATTCTTGTTTTTATTTATGTGAATCACATTCTGAGTCGAATCTTTCATAAGGGCTTCTGTTGCATTGAAGAACAAAGAAACCTGTGGATCTTCTTTCTCTGGGAGCTCTCCTGTAATACATTACTGTGTAGAATTTAGACTAGGATGTACAGGTTCTCACAGACTAACTGATAATAAAAATGTTGGACTTCAGAAAGGGAAAGTAAACTGAATAATACCACACAAAAAAGGAAAAGTTATAGCCTTTTTGAAAATATGCATAGCAAGAAATATACTTTAAAAATCTGTCTTGGTTTCAGTACCATTACCTGTGAGACTGATTACCTAATAATGAGAGGATAATATAAAAGTCACTTCAAAAAAAAACACCATAAACCAGAAGCACAAAACAAAAGTTACAGCTGTAGAAGGAACAGCGAGGAATATGCATTACACTGGTAGTTCCTGAGCTATGCTCATGGCTTCTGAATCCTTCTGTGGTACCTTGGTAAAAAACCTGTACGTTGGTACAGGTTTTATGTTTGCACCTGTATTTGGTTTTGAAGAGAGAAGTAACCCTGTTAGCCGCTAGCTAGCGGCTTCCCTGTGCAATGCAGCTTCTTAGGTACACCTCTTCGCTGCCAAGTTTGAGCAATACTCATCTAGATTTTTTGGTAACAATGTCCTACTGTCTTTATTACTTGTCTGAGGTTGATGGTACAGTTTACTTCATGATACGAAGATGTATTGTGGTTTAATGGCAGTAATGCTGTTGGGCAAGGACAAAGAGGAAGGAACTGAGTGTGCCAGACCTTTTAAATGGAGCACATGTGCAAAAGTGCATGACCAGAAGTTGAAAGTATTTATTTTCATGGACTTGTACATCCTGTGCAATTCTTTGCCTGCTAAAATCACAAATAATTAAAGTTACAAACCTCTGAAGAAAACCTCTGTTGAGAACCTTGTCTTCATTATTGCCTGTGGACTGTGAGAGTTCTCAATGTTTATATTCACTCGTAAGTATAATTTATGTCTATGTTGTTATTTTAAAAAAATGAAGTAAATTAGAAGAATAACTTGTGCATTAGTTCAGGATGTGTTAGAATTTTTTTATTAATAAATCAATGTAGTTCTGAAATTTTATAGTCAAAAAATCCTCTTGCTCAAAGAGAGAAAGTAGTGAAATAAGTTAAAACTGGAAATAAAAAATGGTGTGCTAGCATGGCGCATCTTTCCTTTTTTTTGACTGTGAATTGATGTCAGGGATACAAACCTGCAGAAAGATGGAAGTTTAAGAAGTGTGAGCTGCTAAGAAGGATATAGTTTATGAGACAGTACTAGTGTCGTGTACTGTTTCAGCAGATGAGGAGTATGACAGGATGTACTCTGCTTTAGTTTTGGTGCTTTCGCTGTTTTATTTGGTAGTCTGATACTGTGTTTAAGTGAAAAGTAATTACATTTCTTTTACTGTTTTTGTGAGAAGATACTTCTAATTTATTCTGCCTGTGAAAATTCCAGAGGAGAAAATATAATTTAAGTAATTGAAGTCCTAGTAATTTAAAGTCCCCTAAACCTTGACTGTTGTGTTGAAGAATATATAATACAGAACCTTAGACTACTTTTAGAGATACTTTTAAACTTCAGGAATTATCTGAAACTATTTTTGTGTGGAATGAGATGTCTGTTGATAAATGTGGCTTTTCAAAATGTAAGAATATAGTCATTACACTTTGCATAATCATTGCACAGTTGGTGCAGTTCATAATAGATGACAAATGATGAAATATACTCAGTTACCTTATTATGCTTCCAGTAGTGTATCAAGAATTCAGAAGCATTGTTCAGAGTTTAATTTTCTGACCTGTAAATCATTGCAAATATAAAATATTTGGCTTGAAATAGTAATTGTTTATGTATTAGCACCCAATTCTACCTCCTATCCACTTTGGGGAGAAAAATATAGTTAAAATTTATCAACACTCATTTTCAATTATTTGTAAAAAGGATATTTCTTCATTTCATTAACCAGTTATTAAGCTAATTATGCTTTACTTTTCTCTTAGCTATAATCCACATTTAAATATCCATGTTTAGGTATGCATTTTATGCTCTGCTATCAAAATTTAAAATTTGGGTTTTAGTGATATAAAGTGAAGTTGTCATACTATTCATGATTCATTCTTCTGTATAAGTGATTTCAAATCTGATTTAAAAAATACTTTTTCTTCCAATCCCTAGATTTTTTTCCTGCCCTTGTAACAAAGACTAATGTTGTTTCTAACCTGTCGTACTATTACTTTAGTAGTTCCCAGCAGATGTGAGAATATAGACCTTATTCTCTAGAATCAAAGTAGTTATCAATAGCTTTCAGAACCAGTTAAAACAGGTTAGTCACATTCCATCATTTGCTATCTCTGTAACCTGTTTCATTGTTTAAAGCCAGTTCTGACAATACATTAATTCTTGTCACCTGCTGTTATCTGCTGTAACTTAGTCTTTTATTTGGTCCAGTCCCTTCTCTACTTCATCCTCATCATCTTCTTCTCTTCCTCCCTCTCTGCCACCCCCAGCAGAGCAGAGTTTTTCTAAAAAAAAAACTTGTTCTTGGTTTTAAAAAGTAACTTAAAGTGCTCAAAGACTGTATTTCAAATGTGTTTTAAAGACTATTTTAAATAAGAGTATTTTTATCTTAAAGTTCAAATTAATTTATTAGTGTCTAATATTTTTCTGCACATAATTGCACAGAAATGCTGTATACAAGACTGTGTTGTATTTTACTGAAAAATTCTATTTTATACAGTGCATTGTTCATTTGGCTGTTTTTATAAAACAGCTAAAACATGGTCAATACAGTGACAATAACTGGCTGGCTAGCTTTGTGTGTGTGTTAGTAGTTAAAATACTTGTAGTGTAATTGCAAGTGAACTTGTGCATTTGTCAGTGCTCTACCAAACCAATACTCACTCCATTGTATGAAATATAGGTACCTAAATCTCTGTATCTGAGGCAATATTACGTGTACCTTAGGAAGGACAGTCAGAAATTCATGGAATGCCAGAATGGTTGAAGTTGGTAGGGACATCCGGAGGTCATCTAGTTCAACTCCCCTGCTCATGCAGGGTCACCTAGAGCATGTTGCACAACACCACATCCAGGGAAGCTTTGAAGATCTCCAAGGAGGAGACTCCACAGCCTCTCTGTTCAGCCTTTTCCAGTGCGCTCTCAGTCTCACAGTAATGAAGTCTTTCCTTACATTCAGATGGAACATCTGCTGCTGGGCTCCACCAAAAAGTCTGGCCCCATCATCTTGACATCCTTCCTTAAAATATTTGTATTCCTCATTAAAATCCACTCTCAGCTTTCTCTTCTCCAGGCTGAAGAAGCCCAGGTCTCTCAGCCTTTCCTCCTAAGAGATATGCTGCAGTCCCCTAATCATCATCATCATATAACTCTACTGGACTGTCTCCAGAAACTCCATGCCTTTCTTGTACTGAGGAGCCCAGAACTGGACACAGTACTCCAGATGTGGCCTCACTAGGGCTGAGTAGAGAGGGAAGATAACATTTCTTGACCTGCTGGAAACACTCCGTAATGAACCCCAGGATACCACTGGCCTTCTTGTCCATAACAGAACATTGCTGGTTCATGCTTAATTTGTTGTCCACCAGGACTCACAGGTCCTTCTCCACACAGCTGCTTTCCAACAGGTCAACATTTAACCTGTCCTGTTTTTTCCATCCCATGTGCAGGACCCTGCAGTTTCCTTTGTTGAACTTCATGAGGTTCTTTTCCAGCCTACTCTCCAGCCTGTCCAGGTCTCTCTGGCAGCACAGCATTTCAGTTTGTCAGCCGCTCCTTCACAGTTTTGTATCATCAGCAAACTTCCTGAGGGTGCTCTCTGATCCTTCATCCAAGTAATTGATGGATAAGTTGAACGAGACTGGATGCAGTACTGACCCCTGAGGGGGCACCGCTAGCTCCAGGCCTCCAAGTAGATTCCGTTCCACTCAACACAACCCTCTGAGCTCTTCTATCCAGCCAGTTCTCAATCCACCTCACTGTCCACTCATCTAACCCACGCTTTTCAAGCTTGTTTGAGGATGTTCTGGGAGACAGTGTCAAAAGCCTTGCTGAAGTCAAGGTGGACAACATCCACTGCTCTCCCAGACAGTCTCTCATCTACCCAGCCAGTCATCCCATCATAGAAAGCTATCAGATTCATTAAGCGTCATTCGTTAAGCGTCAGCATGCATTCCTTGGTGAATGCATGCTGACTACTCCTGATCACCTTCTTTTCCTCCATATGCTTGGAGATGACTTCCAGGAATGAGCTGTTCCATCACCTTTCCAGGGATGAAGGTGAGGCCAACTGGCTTGTCATTTCCCATGTCCTCCTTCTTGCCCTTTTTGAATATTGAAATGACATTGACTTTCTTCCAGATCTCAGGTACCTCACCTGTTCTCCATCACTTTTCAAAGATGATGGAGAGTTGCTTAGTTGTAACATCCATCAGCTCCCTCCACACTTACAGACCATCTAATTCTAACTCCCCTGCCATGGGCAGGGACACCTCCCACTAGGCCAGGTTGCTCAAAGCCCCATGCAACGTGGCAAGCTATCAGGCTTGCCTAAATGATCTCTAACCCAGTACTACTCAAACAAGGGAAAATCTTCCTTTCTCCAGAGTTTGTCTTGTCTCTAGGGTTTGGGATTCCTGAGATCTGCAGTAAAGAGTGAAGCAAAGAGGGCTTCAGTAACTTTCTTCTCTGCATCCATTATCAGAAGAGCACCTGCACCATTCAGTAGTGGACCCACATTCTCCCAAATCTTCCTCTTGCTACTGATGTATTTTACAGAATCACAGAATTATCTAGGTTGGAAGAGACTTCCAAGATCACCTAGTCCAACCTCTGACCTAAACTAACCAGTCCTCCACTAAACCATATCACTAAGCTCTGCATCTAAACGTTTTCTAAATACCTCCAGGGATGGTAACTCAACCACTACCCTGGGCAGCACATTCGAATGCCTAACAACTCTTTCGTCCTGTTAATTGTCTTCCTGCAGAGGAGGTAACTTGGATTTTTCTTTGCCTACCGCAGTGCACAGCCATAGCAAAGCTGGTGGAGACGGGGGTCACATAGGCGACATCGTCCCGACTGTGCCCACAGCCTGGGCAGGTCCAGTCTAATGGTACATCCATGACCATCAAACTCTTTCATGGGCTGGGGAGAGCTGAGGTCAAGGAGCTGCTCGTCTGCCTCAGCACTGCAGCTGTTGAAGGTTTGCCCCAAGCTGCACAATGGAGAGAGGCCAGAGGCACTCATTGCTGCTGCCCACCCCAGCACAATACCCAGCCCCTCAGCAGAAAACCCCCTGGCCCTGCACCTTCGCTGTCCTGTGCCCCCCACCAGCCACCCCTGAGCGAGGCAGGGCCAGGGAAACACGCGAATGGCTGCAGGGATGGGCACTGTGAGAGGCTGCCAGCAGCCCCACAGCACAGCTCCACCACTCTCTTGCTCAACGCTCCAAGCCTCAGGCACATGCTCAGCTGGAGGCCAGTTATGAGCCAGGCTGACGTGGCCTCTGCTGGTGCCGCAAGATAAGCAGTGAGGGCTATAGGGTCACAGCCCCTCACTCAGTGACATCACCATGGGCCATCTGCCCCACAGGGCCTGTAGCACCTTACCCCAGATGTTACAAAGACTGTTGGGTTAGGCTGGTGTTTTGATTTGTTTGTCTTTTTTCTTTATTTTTTTTCACCTTGATTTACCATGAAGTGGGTTGAACAAGCATGCTAAAAGAGAGGAAATAAACCTTTACAGTAATTCCCACTTCTTCAATATGCAGATCAGATCTCTGAACTCCTTGCTGTGGTTTACTGTTCACACATGCAAGCACAAAAAAAAAAAAAAAAAAAAAAAAAAAAAAAAAGAAACCGAAGGAAACAATCCCCTAATTAAAAAATAATTACAGGATTATCCTACGGATGGCATTTGCCGAAGGACTCTAGACACACATGTGACACAAGCAGCATAAACATCACGGTGGATTCACTCTGTACAAAAACTGAACATAATTTGGGGTCTCACCTCTCTAGTTTATGAATTTCCACTAGCTTGTTAAGGTATTGATGGCTCTGTCGCCTTGGTTTGTGACCAGTGGAGACACACTGCAGTATCAGCCACTCCTCCCAGCTTTGTGCCATCAGCAAACTCGTAGAGGGTGCACTCTGTTCCATTGTCCAGGTTGTTGATGAGTAAGTTAAACAAGACTGGACCCAGTACTGACCCCTGGGGGACACCACTAGCTACAGGCCTCCATCTAGACTCCGTACCACTAAGCACAACCTTCTGAGCTCTTCCATCCAGCCAATTATCAATCCACCTCACTGTCCACTCATCTAGGCAGCACTTCCCTGAGCTTGTCTATGAGGATGTTCTGGGAGACAGTGTCAAAAGCCTTGCCAAACTCAAGCCACTGTTCTACCCCATCTACACAGCCAGTCAGTTTCATTATAGAAGGTTATCAAATCGGTTAACCATGACTGACTCCCAGTGAATCCATGCTGACTATTCTAGATCACCTTCTCTTCCTCCACATTCTTGGAGATGACCTCCAGGATGAGCTGTTCCATCACTTTTTCAGGGATGGAGGTAAGGCTGACTGGCCTGTAGTTGCCTGTATCCTTCTTCTCGCCCTTTTTGAAGACTGGTGAGACATTGGCTTTCTTCCAGTCCTCAGGCACCTCTTCTGTGCTTCATAGCCTTTCAAAGGTGATGGAGAGTGGCCTAGCAATAACATTAACTATTTCACTCAGCACCTGTGAGTGCATTCCATCAGGGCCCATAGATTTGTGGATGTCAGGCTTGCTTAAATGATCTCTGACCCAATCTTCTTTGACTAAGAGAAAGTCCTCCTTTCTCTGGACTTCCTCTCTTGTCTCCGGGGTCTGAGATTCCTGAGCATTGATCTTAGCAATAAAGACTGAATTTAAAAACGAGTTCAGCAACTCTGCCTGCTCCGTATCCTTTCTCACCAGGGCACCCATTCAGAAGTGGGCCGACATTTCCCATCTTCCTTTTTCTACTGATGTATTTGAAGAAATTCTTCTTCTTGTCCTTGACATTCCTTGTCAGATTTAATTCCAAATGGACCTTGGCCTTCCTCATTACACCCTTGCATACTTTGACATTGTTCCTATATTTCCCTCAAGTGGCCTGTCCCTTTTTCCACATTCCATATACTTCCTTCTTCTGTTTGTGTCTTGCCAGGAGCTACTTGCTCATCCATGCAGATTTCGTGTCCCCTGACTGTTACTCTATTCCATCTGCATTGCATTGATCCTCTTTTCTTTCTGCAGTGCCACTTGAATTTCCAGCAGTTTTCCTTCTGCTTTGTTGCACCTAGTTTCAAAAATTCTAACTAGGCATGCCTTCCTAATTCATTCAATGCAGCTACAGGATTAAGTAGTTTAAATGAAAGAGCTACCATACAAACAAAGACTGGATTTTTCTTTTCATTGTTATTTTTAAAGGTATCACTGCTGTCGCTTATTGGTTCATATTATTAGATAAAGAAGTGTTTGTTGAGAGACACAAAACTGGAGAAAGTAAGAATTCTCAGGACACATGACAATGGACATTATGGAAATCGAGTGAGATTGGATCAGCAGCTTTTTCACTCTCATAACACATATACTGAATTTTATATTACGTAGAAATAGTGACTGTCTATTTTGTGAATGTATTGAAAGTAAAGTCTAATATCTGTGAGGGGTTTTTTTATTGCCTTTGTAGGCTATCCAACATTAAATGAAGTTGTATGTACAGATATGTCAAGTTCACATGCCAATTTTATTACAAGGTTTTCTGTTTTGTTCATTGTTGGCTAACATATATAAATGGCTAAAATAAAAATTATCCCCAAATCTTTTTTCTAATTTTTGTCAAAATACATTTTTTTGATGCAAAGTAGTTTTTCTTGCTATTGTAAAAACATCATGGTTTCATTTCCCAGATGCTAGTTCACAAAGATCTGCAGTTTCTAGTGTCAAAAAACAAGTTTAGTTTTTCATCCACAATAACTTTGTACAGACTTTGCTATAAATACAGCCCTGTGATGTTCAGGTTTGTGCAAATTTGAGTAATATTAATGCAGCATGAATGTTTTACTGAAAACAGTAAGGTTAAAACTTATTTTGTCTGCTGTTTGTTATACACCAGAAGAATATTATCTATGTGCAGTACTTTTTCATGCGTTCATTTCCGATGATTAAACTGTTTTGTAATTTGTACAGATAAGCACAAGGATTGCTCTGGTGTAACTTTACATCTGACACATCAAAAGTAAGTACATTTAAAAATATATACCTATTACAACTTTTTTTTTCATCAATAGAGAAGACTTTGAAACCTTTAGATTTCTTGGAAAAAAAAAAAAAAAGAAATAAAAATATTACGTACTTACAATATGAAGCCATGTGTCATCTGCTGGCAAAAGTTTTATTCCTGCTATGAGATCTGGTTATAGGTTGCTATAAGGACAGAGTTGAAGAGGTTCACATTTAGAAATGTGGGAAGAGGGTAGCAATTATGTAGATAATCATTTTGTCCTATTTCATACACTTTGTAGTAGATGCTTTAAAAACTGTAGGTCAGAATATAAAAGGAGGGAAGAGTAAGTGTTGTGTAATGGCTTCTTTTCCTGTAGACCAGTTTTGAAAGTAATCCAACATTTAGAAATTAATGGTATTGAACATATCATGTCACTTGCAGTCTGGTTTTACAAAAAGATTGGTTAGAAGAGCTTGGGTTTTGAATTGCAGGCAGCCTTTGATTGCTGGAATGTATCTCATGATGTCTGTGAACACTGTAATACCACCAGGCGAGAAAGGTAAGTTGTAATTCTACAGAATGCCATGTAATTTCATTATGATTTTTATTTTCTGCCGATTGTGAAAGAAAATATTTTTGGAGACTAGTTGATGGAAGAGTTAATTGTTAAAATAAACAAATAATTAAAAATAGGATATAATTTTACAATTATCACTATTTCCTAGTCATCTATATCTGCAGAGGCAGTCAATATTGTAGAAAGTAATACTGTACAAAACAACAATGATCCATGCAGCATTGACATTACTAGGATTCTTAAAAGTATTTACTTGATTTGTTGTCCTCCTAAGCAATATTTTACCAAAAAGGTCCTACCTATTTTCTCCCCTCTCCCATAAATCCGTAAAATTTGGACTCTTTTATCTACATTTATCATTCATGCTATACATTTGTGATTTTTTTAAAAGGTCGTTTTCAATAAATGAATTTCTATCAGGAAGGATCTGCTCTTTAAAAATTTTATTCCTATATTCCTTGTTGGTTAAAGGGCCAAAATGTTGAAAAAAAAAACAACTGCAAAATGAAATTTCTGATCGGTTCCTATTCAGAATCATGCTTGGTAGAATGTATCTAAAACTCAGATTAAATAGTCCTAATATCATTTTTTTCAAGCTAGCCTGGAATGTTCTAAGTTGAACATAGAAGTTGCATTTTCTTTTGCTATGCTTGAGTTTCAAATTGGATATCTGAAGATGCCACTTTTCCCAGTTACAACTTAGCTGCCCAAATAGGATGATGTGGTTAACTGACTCCCATCTATTCAATGAATTCAGCAACTTGAAATCTCTTTTTAGTTTGAACTGAAAATTAGCTATTTTGCTGTTTAATCTAAAAACATCCCACTATTTTTTCCCCTCTACTGAAATACTTCATTAGCGTAGAAATGAATTTTTCAGTTGTATAGGATTAGAGAAGGGAGAACAAAACCAGTTCTATACCTGTTAGTAACAAGTAGTTACTGCCTTTTCATGTTCCTTCAAATTTGCTGCCCTTAAGTAAGGCATCGAGTTTGATACACACAGGAAAACATCAGCCAGTCCCCTTGTACTTCTCTATGAGGCGTCTGCAGAGGAATTTCTCTGTAGACTACCCCTTAGCTACTGATCCTGCACCTAACTACTAGCTTGCAGGTGTTGTCTGTACCACACCTCTTTGACAATGTCTGTATCTAAATCTGTAAGAGTGGGTCTATAACTATATGATCTTAAAATCAGGCTTTCATTATAAACTATATTGTTTTAGAATTATGTTTATTTTAATTTCTCCCAGAGTAGACTATTTGTTTATCATAGCATATCTTAAATGTCCCTGAATGCACTCTGTAAGAAAATGCATTATACTTCATTAAATAGTGGTAGTGTACACAGTAAAAAGTGCAACTTTTGGATCATCACAGAAAGTAAGTATATGTAATACATTTTACTTGTTTTTATTTTAAGATGTCTTGAGATAGATACTACAGAAATAAAAGATATTATCCATCCTCTTTTAAAATTGTCTGTCCAGTGTAGGTGTGCTTTTTGTAAACTAGTTTCATGCTGAATGAAATACAGTAGTGTAGCTTTCCTCTGTTTAGTAAATAATATGTTTATATGTGTTTATTGCCATCATATTTTAACAGTGGTTGATGCAGACATTGCCTGCCATTACAAAAGGTTTCCAATGCACCTTTTTGCCTACAGAGTTCATACACACAGACTAGGTAAGAATTTTATTGCAACATTAGGATTTTAAAGTATTTAATAGAAAAATACTGAGCCTGCAACATGTTTTTCTAGAAGTGTATCTGATATCCCTGTGCACATTTGTATATTACAGGAAAAGTAGTGAGTGGATACAGAGTGAGAAATGGTCAATGGACATTAATTGGTAGACAGAGTCCACAGCTACCGCAGGTTGGTTGTTGTTGTGTTTTATTTATTTGTCATTATAGCTTTAAATTTTTAATTGTCTCTATTTAAAACTAATAAATTTATCTAACAGTCATGTGGCCATAGGTCTGCATCATAACGTTTCCACTGGTGCGCACTATTGTGCCACTAAGCATGAATACTGACAAGTATTATTGTGATTACATTATGATGTAAAAACCTTTCTGAAATTACTTTTCAGACATGTAGTACTGTCCTTCTTGTGTGCAAACTGACGTCAATGAGACACTTTTACTAATTACAGTGAATCATCCTCTCTTTCAGGCATTTTATCCAGTAGAACATCCTGTTGATGTTAGCTATGATGATATCCTGGCAGCTAGATGTGTGTTCAGTGGTGAAGGCAGAACTACAGAAACACATATAGGGTAAATCTTCTCTATTTTGCCGATTCTTCTATAACTACTTTTTTATCCAAGGTATTGGTTATGTGCAGAAATAATTTTTTTTTGTCTTCTTGTAACATAGTTCTAACAAACTCAACTGTATGATGTTCAACATGGCCAAGTACCGGGTCCTGCACTTGGGGCACAACAACCCCAAGCAATGCTACACACTGGGAGATGAGTGGTTAGAAAGCTGCCTGGTGGAGAAGGACGTGGTTGATACTCAACCAGTATTGCTTGATAGTTGGCTGAATATGAGTCAGCAGTGTGCTCAGGTGGCCAAGAAGGCCAACAGCATCCTGGCTTGTATCAGCAGCAGCGTGGCCAGCAGGGCTAGGGAAGTAATTGTCCCCCTGTACTTGGCTCTGGTGAGGCTGCACGTCGTGTACTGTGTTCAGTTTTGGGCCCCTCACTATAAGAAGGACATCGAGGTGCTTGAGAAAGTCCAGAGAAAGGCAATGAAGCTGTTGAGGGGCCTGGAGAACAAGTCCTACGAGGAGCAGCTGAGGGGGCTGGGTTTGTTCAGCCTGGGGAAGAGAAGACTCAGGGGTGACCTTATTGCACTCTACAGGTATCTTAAAGCAGGCAGTAGCAAGGTTGGATTCTCCCACGTGCCTGGTGACAGGACAAGGGGGAATGGGCTAAAGTTGCACCAGGGGAGGTTTAGGTTGGATCTTAGGAAGAACTTCTTTACTGAGAGGGTTGTGAGGCATTGGAATGGGCTGCCCAGGGAACTGGTTGAGTCACCATCCCTGGAGGTCTTTAAAAGACGTTTAGATGTAGAGCTTAGTGATACGGTTTAGTGGCAGACTTGTTAGTGTTTGGTCAGAGGTTGGACTTGGTGATCTTGGAGGTCTATTCCAACCTAGATGATTCTGTGATTCTGTGAAACTTAAATTCCACTGGAGCGATCTGTTTTGCTGTCTGGTTTGCTGGATTTAACTCTACAGTATGTTCATAGCCTTTCTTTTTTGAATAATAACTTTTCTGAAATGTTCAGAACATCTCTCAGCTGAAGCTATGCTACCAAAGGTCTTGCTCAGATGTTGGGTGGTTCTGCGCTTAGAGCAATGATCAGAATGTCAGTTATAAAAACAGTATTTTTAATAAATTGAAGTTATTGACCATTTAAAATAAAATAATAAAGCTTTGCAATTTCTTTTCACTATTTCAGAAACAAGATTTCTGTAAGTTTATAAAACAGCGATAAATTCTGACCCATCATGAAATCAAATCTTAAAGCTCAGAATAATGTTCCAGTTGCCTTTTTCTCAATATAAAAAAATTACATGTTTTTATGAAAAACAATTAAGTGACTAATAACAAATAGAAAAATCTGAACTGTTAGTGATGCTGCTTAGCCAAAGATGACAGAGAGGGCCCTATAAGGTCAAGCTGACAAATTCATCCTTAAAAATACATGCAATATTAATATTCTCTTAACTGGCACCAGTTCTCTAAACTATAATTTACTGGATATGTAGAGATATGAACATACCTTGCAGAAGTCTTTCTTTAGTGGAAGTAAATGCACCAGCACCTCAAGGGATGACTTGTTTCACACTCTACGCATGCTAAGATTACATCTCAGTGTAGGTTTAAGAGCTCAACAGAAATTTAACTCTTTTTCATTGGCAGTTAAAATGCTGAACTAAAATGAATTGTTTGAGAAGTGGTTTTTACAAAGGTCATAACAGTAATATCCAAAACCTTTATGTAACATTCAACAGTAGACCTTTTGAAGTTCTAAAATTCTGTCATGTTTCTATAACATCGTGCAAAGTACTTTCTGTTTGTTGAATAAGAAACAGTCCCAGGAGAATTATGATCTTCATTTTCAATGTGCTGATAACCTTCCAATGAGAAAGAAGTGATAGGAACTTTTATTATGTAATTTTTGCTTGTAAATTTTGAGGAAAAAATACACAAACATTTTAAGCAAAAATTAAAATAATACACAAAAAGTAATGCAAAATTTGGAACTATGTATAAAAACATGGGGAAATAACTATCACCATAAATATGAAATGGAAGGATAAAAAGGAATGTGTTCCCAACAATAATGGGTATATGTAACAGTTAAAATGTATGAGCGTTGTTTAAATCTTAGAAAGTGTTTTCCTTATATTGCCGTTGTCTTACTTCTGTTTGGAATGACACATCCGCCCACTCCCTCCCCCACAAAAAAATTTTTTTTTGAGTTCCATCCTTTAAGCTTCAAATGTACACTGGAAAATAAACAGGAAATGCAAGTGTGAAAGGAAAACTGTGAAGTAATACATACCTGAAAAGGATCAGATCAAGTCTGCATGTTCACTTTCCCGGTCTGTAATTTTCTGCTTGAATTTTTTGTTTTTCTTTGAACTATTTTGTTTATCTTTGAACTATTGAACTATCTGAAAAAGATCTTAAATTCCTTATGTGGTTTATCTTTAATATACATAGAAAGCTGGGCTAAAACAAACTTATGGATTTGCTTTGTCTGTTCCCCCTTTCAAAGCTTAACTTATTAAAAAAGCTTAACTATTCCTAGTATATGCTTTCTGCCTGTCATTAAATCATGTTTTCAGTGTTATAGTTCCTTAATAGTGTTGTAATTTCTGCAATAGCCAACTAGTGCCTTGCATATGAATGCACTCGTTCTTTTGCTTGACATTTTTTGAGTTACTTTATGTTACTTTCATTATATTCTGAATTTCTGAAGGAGTGGACACCTTATCATATTATTGTATTCTATGCTTCACTCAAATTATCTTGATGAATACTGTGTCCACGATAGATCTTTGATATTCTTTCTTGCTGCCTTTCTCAATGGCTGTTGTGCACTTACTGTTTTAACATTTTGTCTATAATAACGTCCAAGTGCACTGTCATTCAAAATGCTGAGTGATTGTCTTTTTTGTAATGCAATGCTCGCTTAGTTTATTTTTACCTCAATTTCTTTGCATTTTTATCCAATTAAGATTGAAATTGCCATTTTTGCCCAAGTCTTTCCTTCCTCTTCTACTTACATATGAAGTAGTATTAGATGTTCTTGTTTTGTATTTAGACCCTTCATAGCTGTGTTGTCTGTTTCTTTGCACGTTAGATTTTTTTTCCATGATTTCATTTAGTTACACTAGCTCATGTCTGTTATCTTATTCTGTTATTTCATGACGTCCATTGCTCGCATTAGCCTTTTTTAGCCTTCTCTTCTCCTAGTCTGAAAAAATCAAATGTGGTATTGAGGCATGCGTATACGTATGTATCTCTGACTAAAAAAGTTTTAGAAATGAAACCTGATTTTGCTTGTGCTGTTGACAGTGTATATTTTCAAGGTAATTGCAAGATCACAGACTTAAAGTCTCCGTTGTAGATAGGTGAGGCAGGAGTCATCTCTTTAACAGTTTCATTTATCTGTATTTCTCCTCAAACTCAAACTTCATAACAGAGGATTGAATTATCCTCTGTCAAGTATGATCAACAACTATAAGAATAATTACTAATTTACAAAGGATTTTTTTTCTTTTTTTTTTTTCCTAGAAACCAGTAAGTACTCCATGCAAAGACCCACTACAGTTTTATAACAGATAACATAATGATGTTTCAGAGTAAAAATTAGAGTTGATGTTGTGTCAAGCAATATGTAATTTGGTAGTCTAAAGAACTTCAAAGAATTGGAGCCCAGTCAATGTAAGGTTCATGTCTTTGTAGAGGAAAGTGCCACTGACCATTTTTTATCCAGTTGTAATTCAGTGTATTGCACGGAACTCTTAATGGATGGAAAACCATATAAGCTGTATCTTTCCCTTTCAAAAATAAACATTTTTATTTTCATCAATATAAATTTCAGAAATTATAATTTTCAAAAATAAACAAGTATTGTACCATTCCAGAGAAGGTTCATGTGCCTGTAGCAAAATGTTCCATATTCAGTATTAAAGACTCTTTAACTGTATTATCTTGCTTTTTGATGCTACATCCTGTTTTAGTTTCACTTCACTGTGTATTGATCATATACCAAGATCTGAATACACTTTTAGACATACTTCTAGATATCTGTGGCTGTGATATGAAGGTGGTTTATGTGATTTTAATTTTTTTTTAATTTGTACATTAGCATTTCTACTCGTTAAACTCATTCACAAAACGGGATTTCTTAGTAGTTCAAGCATTTAATGGAAGGATTCTGTGTTTTCTATGAATTTACTAAAACTGTTGTTGATAGTGTTTTTTTGTTTGTTTTTTACTGTGTCTATGCATTTCAGGGTTTATAATTTAAAATTTTTTACAGTTATATGTCAGGTGAACCAGAGTTCATGCAACTTCCCCATTCCCTTTTTGTAATAGCAACCATCATAGTTGGAGTACAACAGTGAAGTGAATGCTTTCTAAAAGCTTAGGCAGAGCTTGCCAAGTCAGAGTCTGATTTTTGTGGTCTCCAAGGGACAGTAAATTTTCATTCCACGGAAAAATACCAATTCCCCTTTTGAAACAGTCTCTTCTCCCATGTTCCTTCGGTCCCCCCTCTGGCTGGTGTCATTATTGTTGCTATGGTGAATAAATGAATGCTGCAGTATGCTGCTGGAAAAGTCAGCACTGACGTCTTTTGCGAACAGCTAATAGGCCACCCCCGTGTCATTTTATGAGTGTGGGCTCACTGGTTAATTGTGAAAGCTGATTAAAAAGTCTTAACATAAAACCCTTTACTTTGTGAACCTTTCTTTTTAAGTTATAGCTTATTCCATTGTCAGGGCTATATCTATCATAAAAGGCGTCAGCACATATGGCATAAATAAACAGAAACAGATCACAGTTGCAAACAGCCCCGGTATTGTCTGCTGCATAAAGTAAAGTTTTTCAGAGAAAATTCTTTCTCATACCAGCTGAACTTTGTATTGAAGGCAGGATTATATAGCAATACAGAAGAGCCTCTTCTGTTTCAAGTACATGCATAACAGCTGTCAAAGAACTAGATTTTGCCTACTGTTTAGTCATGTTTCTTCGTACAGAAGCTTGTGATCGAGTTATTCTCAAGATGGCAATGATATATTTTCTTTAAGAGTTATTTATGGTATCTTAATATGTAATCAAGTTTTGCTGTTTTGGAACCACTGTTACTGGCTATTGAATGCATGTACTTGAATGTGGAGGAAAACAACTGTCTTAAATGATAGCTGCTGAAATTAAACATAGAAGTTATTTCCAATGATTTTAAATCAAGTGACTTTAAATCAAGTTTACCCCAGGTAGTCAAAAATATATGTTATAATGAATGTTACAGTTCTGTCTTTTTCATCAGAACATGTACATAGTTGATGACACATTGGGGAATATGAAGAGTGTACTGTACAAAAGAGGAGAAGGAAGAGCAGTTTAAATGACTGATGCCATTTTTTCTAGAGTCAAAACTTAGTTCTCAGGAATTCCTGAGATACTAGAGGAGCTTGTGCAAGCTGGTAGTTCCTAATGAGACTCATTCTCTTCTAGAGAAACTTCTGATACTGGTGAAGCCATGAAGTGTTTTAGTGTGGGACTTCTAAACATTTAATTGCAACTTTTTTAATATTCTGTTAAGCATTTTAGATGAATTAGATAATTTCTATATCGAGCTAATTTTCCTCTTCTAACTGCTGCATCTTTTCTGTATTGTATAGGGGAACAGCCAATGATGAAATGTGCAATTTTTACATTATGTACTATATGGAAGCCAAACATGCTGTCTCATATATGACCTGCACACAGAATGCAAACCCTGAGATGTTCAGAAACATACCACAGGAAGCAAATATCCCTATTCCAGTCAAGCCTGATATGCTAAAGATGACTCATGGACATCATGAAGGTGAAAAACAAAACTTGCAATCCATTTGATTTTAGGCCTTTTTTTTTTTTTGCTGACTGATATGTTTGTCTGCGTTGCTTTATTATGATAAACTTTCATAGAAAAGAAATGCAATTTTGAATAAAATCCAAATTGTTTATTATAGAGCATTATGAGATTCTACTCTTGATTTTGGTGAAAAATGTCTCTAAGACTTTTGCCTATTTTCTCCTGTTGTCGTCTTTCAATTTCCTACATACTTTTATAGCTAACTGAGCTATATACCCCAAAGATTGACCTCTTTGCTATGGTAAATATCAGCACTTAACATTAACATTTTTTTAATAGTTGCTTTAGCTTCTATTTCCTGTGAAGTTGAAGCATAGCATTTCCAGATCCCAGTTTTCTAGGTCCTAGTACCTTGATATGGAAGGAATCAAATGTCTGTTAAACACTACTGTGCATATATGTTGGCACAGCAGTATTATTCAGAAGCAATATGGCACATATGTCAGTGTAGTAAAGTACAGTTCCATGCAGGGCAGCAGATATTAGAGGCAGAATGCTTTAACAAGCGCTTGGAAAGCTAATAACTAGTTATGGCAAAATACTGCCCAGACAGGACTAGATCATTTCTCATTCTGTAGTTAGTTCTCTTGGAATCATTTGTTGCATTTTTGTTGGGCAATCCTTAGGCACTACAAGTCATAAAAGTTGGAATGTATTTCATCCTAGTTACTGAGTAATAATTTATTTTTTTTTTCTGCTGACTTCATTGACTTGGGACTGCTATATAAATTAAGCTTTGACCCATTGATCAAGCAGGTTTATGCTACCCTTTCACAAAGTTTTTATGAAACTTGCATAGCACAAGATTTCATATCAGTTACCTATATTGTTTTTAATTTAAGAATTTCAAAAAAAAAAAAAATACCCTAGATTTTACTACAACTGTGTAATGTGTCTGCCTAGGTTATGATGGATAGAGAGGTGGATGTAGTGTTCTAAATTTCTATCTAAACCTTCCTTCTATCCTGTTACTTGTGAAAATCTTAATTATTTATTCTAGTTGGTTTACTGCTACACTGGTTGGTGTACCTACTATAGATGATGGAGGGGAAGAAAAAAAAACAACACGTATTCGGTTCAGAAGGACTATTTCCATTAGTAGATGATGTTTAGTCCCATTAGCATGCAGAAATGAATAACATATTCTAAATTTCCTTTTTTTAGAAACCAAGGATACTGATAAAAGTTCTTTGCAACTGTCAAAAGGAGAAGAGGGAGAGATTCTGGATCAGGGTATGTACTTGTTTATTTCGTTTTCAAGTAAGGAACTCATTAATGTTAAATTGTGATAAATTAAAACTCCTGATTGTAGATGATAATGAAGTTTTAAATCTTTTTTTCCTTTATCTGATGCAGTATGTAATGTTCTATTCAGATAATAATATTGGAAGTTATATAAGACATTGTAGGTAAAATTTATTAGTGCATTATAATCTCATTAGATTTTTCTGATTTTGTTTTACTTTGTTAAAGAAGGTTGTAATTTATCTGTAAATGCAATCCTGGAGAATGCACACGAAGAAGTTGTAGCAGTCCAATAGAAAGAGAATTCATTCACTCTTTAATGTGGTGATTTATGTAACGTGCTATTAGCTCTCCTTCTATTCCTTGGTTTGTATTGCTGTGCGTATGTATGTTACTACGCTTCAATATTGGTAGTACATGCTGTGGATTGAGTGCTATTAATGTTTAATGCTAAATCTTTTTCACGAAATATGTATGTCTTCATATACGCGTAACAACTCATGCATGGATGTGTACAATATTTAGTTGTAGCAAAAAGCATGACTAATGTGTCTAGAAATATGCTGATTGTTACTTAGGTTTCAGAGTTATTAAAATATGGCTGTACGTTGAAGTTCTTTTGGATAGTATATTATCTGACACTAGGTTAGTATCAAGAGGTTTTTTTTCAGGAGGAGAAATCCTTTTCAGGTATACTTTCATTCTCTGTTAATTGAACATTGCTGAGGCTTGTAGGACTTTGGATAAGCTTCTGTGTATGTTGACTATTCTCACCCATTTTCATGCTGAATGGGCCTTAAGCTTAGTATTGTTAGTACCTACCTAGTTGGTGGTAGGGGGACGGTTGAACCAGAAGATCTTGGAGGTCTTTTCCAACTGTAGTGATTCTATGATTCTAGTATAAAATGTAAAATTAAAGTCAGATGCCTATGATGAAACTGGACTGCTAAGGAAGAATGAATTCATAAAATATATATCAAATACAATTTTATTTTTTTTAAATGTACTCAGTATTAGCTGTACTCTTGTGGTATTAAGGGAATAGTCTGAATATTTGGGAGATGATAATCTGTGCACTTTCTAATCTTTGTTTTCATTAAAGGTGGAAGGAAATTTACTAACATCTCCCAAAGGGGTTAAGCTTTCTATATGCACTGCTATTTTGTGAAGTTAACTCAAATAATTAAGTTACAGTTACATTAAAAACTAGCTTCTGGAGTGTAAGAGCATCTTTACTTAAGGTATTGTAAATTACTATAGGCAATATTTACAATTGCAAATTTGAAACTTACCTTAAAAAATTTAAAACAGATTTTTTTTTTTTTTACAAATAAATACAACTCAAAAAATATTTGCTTCTTAAGCCTATTCCAGACCAGTATGAGCTAGCTGCTTACAAATATATATATGAAAGTTTATGCTGATAAGCAGCTTCACCCTTATGTTACTAGAAAGTGTATTAGCCTTGGTTGAGGATGTTACCCATGTGCTTTATTGAATTCATTAATGTTTGAAACAAGATGCTCTTTCTAAAATACTTTTCAGTTGTGTTTGAGATGTGTTTCAAAGCAACATTTCTGTAGTGCAGTTTTGTTTGCTTAGACCACTAGTTGGTATACATCCTCATCTAACATGTTTCTATGGAAACAGACTTCATTGCACTGTCTGTTTGAAGTTAGGTAGGATCGTGATGTGAAATATCAAAACACAGTAGTTCCAATGAGCAAATTTTGTTTCATGTTCTTAGCTGTTAGCTTAAGATAAATTCTTCCGTCATTTACAGGACCCTGGCTTCAATTTTGCATTGAGGCACCTGAAACTTCAGTTCAATTATATGTATGTAAGCCAAAAAAAAAAAAAGCAAAAGCAATAATTAAAAGACTTTGGTTTTATTTTTGTCTACAAAGAGAGGAAGTTGTAAGGCTTTTTTTAGAAGTGCTTTCTGGGTCTACATGATTGTTTGGTAAAACACACTGGGAAAATCATGACCTGAAAGTGGTTTTGTCTATCTTCTGCAATAACCTTAGTGAGTTAGCCAGTATCAACCAAATTGGAACAAAGTCTTATAGGTGACAGAATGAAAGTTCTACAGCACAGCGTGGGGTGGTGGATCCCCAACCCACACAGAAGCAAATAAATACTGAGGTAAAGTTTATAGCTTTTTAAAATTTATTTATGGTGTGATGTGAAATACTCTGTATGATAAACTTATCTTCAAGACACAGATCCACCAAGAGTTAGGTTTTGATTAGTTCTATTGCTGCTGAGCTGTTGCTTATTAAATTCAGCCTTTCACTCACTCTGAAGATAATACTTCAGTGATTTTTCCACAACTGTGTTTTACCCTTGCATTTTACTTTTTTCTTCATCACTCATGCTGGAGCAACTTCATTTTACTCTTCTTATTTTCAGGTAATTGAAATAAACATTGTTACTTCACTAAAATTCAAATAGTAATTACATTGCCCTGGAAATATTAGCAAATCCAGGGAGATAGATACATGATGATGATGGCGACAAATTTTGGTGTGGCTAGTATTAAATTTAAGTGTTTGCCTCAAAAGGGAAAAAGAATAAATGTATGCTGTTTAATAATATCAGCTTGCTAATAATTTACATGATTACCTGGACATAGTTTTAGCAGATTTACTTCTACATGTAGCTGGTTTATATTACTGATACCTCCTGGAGTTACCATTGCTTTTACTCTAAATTCTTGATTCCAACATCTTCAATGAGAAGCATGTTAAGAAATGCTGTAAATATACTGAAATAAGTAGTATTCATCACACAGTGAATCATCACTCAGCATGAAGACAAAGCTAAATCCCTCTGATGTCAAAATTAAAATGAACTTGCATTAATGAAGCTGACCTCATTATATTTTTTCTGAAGCAACAGTGTCATTGCCTGGTAAGGATAAACTGTTCATAAAAAGTTACTTACTGCAGGAAATGCAGTTGATTTAAACACTTGTGCATATTTGAGTGTTTTCTGTTCCTGCTGAAGCACAAACTCTCCAGCACAAAAACATTATTTTTTTTTCATCAAGAGAAGTTTAATAAAATTAGATTCAACAGATACAGTACTGAAAAAACTATTATCTTTTCATAATATTTCCCACATCTTTAGATGTCTCATCTTTCCTTGTAGAAAAAAGGCTTAAATGTTTTTCATTGTTTGCTCAACATTATCCCTGCCATAGACTGTGGTATGGTATAATGCAGCGTAGGTTTGTTTTGATGTGCAAGCAGTAAAGCTGCCTTACTATCAAGACAGTCAGTTGCTGCTATACCTGAAAGCTGTGTAGACACAACAGCAGGAGTTGTTTCTCAATAACAAGAGGGAATATACAGGTGATGGTAAATCAAATGTGCATTATTTAAACTGTTGGCTTGTGGCTCGTGATTTGATAGTGCACTTTGTATGCATTAGATGTGGTAATAAACTTTCCTTTGAAGCAGAAAAGGCAAATATTTTTTCTAGTAAAGCCAATATAATTATGCATAAACAGTTTGTATATTTCAAGGCTGGCTTGAACTGAAAATTCATTTGCAGCCTATAAAACAAAATTCAAAGTTGATTTTTTGTTTCAGAAGGGTTTGTTGCATACACATGTATGTGTTACTTGCACATGTACAGCTGACAAAAAGGAAGCGGTTTTCATCTTATTTCTTACTATATTAATGTTTACTGTGATACTGTAAAAAATAAAAATCTACATGTTTTTATTGTGTCTGGCTTAGGGAATTCAGAAATTAGTACCAAAAAATAGCTCCTATCATTTTGCCTGTTGTGTTGGAATCTGAAGTGGAAGTCATGGAAGTCATTCATTTGCCTTCAGAATTGGTGAATTGTATTGGCAATACATTTGGATATTTTTTTTCTCATCCCCCATTATTTCATGATTACTATGAACACAGGCTATTCCGGGAGCTTGAATGGTGAAGTTCAATACAAGAGAATTCAAAATCTCTTTTTGAATGTCCCAGCCAGACTATCCCCTTTGCACGGTTGAGTGTGTTAACTGAAATCCTATTAAAACCTCCTACATTTAAACTAATATTTAAAATGATGTCAAAAACAAACAAAAAAACAAGCAAACAAACAGATTTTAGTTTTTATAAAGGAGAGCTTTAAGTCTGTGATCATGGTTGCAGACCTGGTGGTAAGATCGGTTGTACAGAAACAAACAATTAAATCTCTCTTTCATATAGACAGCTCCTGCTGAAACTCAGTGTAGTTATGGTTTGAATACATGATGTGAAATACAATGTTAAGTATCCTGTAAAATCGTTTTTTGAGACGTTTCTAGGTGAACAACCAAAATTAATGGATACTAAATGGCAATTCTGGCTGGAATCTCTAGCAGAATAGTAGTAATTATGGATCCTAATTTTATGGGACAGGCTATGGTAATGAAGTAATTTAGTGTGTTTCATAAAAGTTTCTATTTAATTTTTAACAGAAATGTTAAGGAGAAGTCTATCTGTTCAGTTAAACATTTTTTCAGGGGTGCTTGGAGTATTCTTTGGATGAGGTTAAATATAGGGAATAGGGACTGCCCATTGATTGTAAAACAGCAATTCTTTGGAAAAATAGTATGCATCCAAGTAAGAAAAAGTGACACCATAATCCATACAAAATGGGAGGTGAATTAAGGTTACATATAATTCTGGTATTTATTACCTGTTAGATGCCTACCTGATCTTTAAATCATTTTCAGTTGTTGTAAGCTATAATCGCACATGCATGTGTGCACATCCACACATGGATAAATATTTTTCCCCAACATTTTTGTGACACTGCTAGAAATATTTTGCTAGGTTGTAGCAGAATCTGTGAGTTGAGAAGCTGAAATGTCTGTTTACTGTGTAGTATTCTTCTGTTTACTTGTGCATCTCTATGAAATTTTATACAATAAAAATATACTAAACAAGTCTCTTAATACCTGGGATAGAAATTAATGATTTAAGTGAAACGAGAGCTTACAGTTTTCCTCTTTCTGTCTTATCTCTGTTTTGTTTCCTTCTTATAAGAATGAAAAAGGGAGGAAATGTCTATGATTTCCAAGCAGAGGTGGGGTGAAAGGAGAAACAAAGCAGAAAATGTCTATGATTTCCAAGCAGAGGTGGGGTGAAAGGAGAAACAAAGCAGAATCAGCATGCAAGCAGATCCTTGATTTTTTCAAGTCATGAAGTAGCATGTTTCTGTGATATTACGTAATGATAGTGTCAAACTGTGAGACCTGATGTATGTTTATGCCAACACATGTACTCATAAGTTACATTCCTTTCTAAAATAAAGTTGTCATAGTTTACCTTAAAAGTTTACTTTTTCTAGCTTGTGTGCTGTTCTTAAGAAAAGGGAGGAGTTCAGTATGGTAGATGGCTAAAATTCTTGAGGTTGATGGAGAAAATATGAGGTTTGAAAGAGAAGACAAATTTATTTTCCAGTATTGATGTGGAATGGAATAGAATGGATGTGTTTTAGATTAAGGCCAAGTATTAGAGAAATTCCACATATTTTAGCCCTGGAATGTTTCTTTGGTGCACAGAGATCGGATGAGGTTCCTTAAATAGGGTGCAGCAATAAAAGTATCTGCATTAAAACTTGGAAGACAATGCTACTAAGAAGTACTAAGAGCAATATTTACAGTTAGAGAAGTAGAATTACAAAGATTAAAAATCTGTTTGTTGTTTTAGCACTAAAAGACCCTGCTGGAAGCTGTAAATAAAAGATGAGGCTCAAATTAGGTTAGAATAGGATTATTCATAATCTTTACAAAAACATTTTCAGCACAGTAGAAAAGGGAGCATCAGATCTAAGCAAAACATGGCAATTGGTATGGGTTGGCTACCTAAGCAGGAGAAGAATATAACAAGCATGAAAAGAAACTATTTTAAATTGTGTGTTTCAGTCTTCACTGTTTGACACATGGTTTAAGTTCTTGAATTACAGAGGGGCTTCACTTAGGTATTTTATGTAATGCCAAAAAATATATATTTATTTAACACTGAACAGCTGCAAAACCTGGTTATAATATCAACGTGTCTGAAGAATTGAAAATAGGCATTGTGTTAGTCTAGGAAGAGTTCAGAGAATTCTGAGCTGTTTTCATAGTTGTTCAAGTAAAACTGTAGCACAAATATAAAACTCATTAAACAGAATACTTTTTTTTTTTATTCTGTGCAAAATGTTTCTTTCTTATAATTTGCATATCTTAAAGAATGATGATGATAGATCTTAAATAAAAATGACCAAAAACAAGGATACTTAGGTATCCGTAATATATAAATATATATGTCCTGGTAATAACAGGCAGAAATTTACTTTGCTATGTTGATACGCTCATGAAGTTGAGGAACTACTGTTTTGTCTGGAGAATAAATTGTGACCAGCTTGGGGTTTGAATGTCAAGTTCCAACTTGCTGGGGAAGAAACCCCCATCTGTACCAAAGAGTGGTTCTTAAGTGGAAGTTCTTTTATGTTTTCTCTAACGCTTATCTCTGTCTTTGCAGTTACAAAATCCTTCGACCTAGTGACTTTATAAACTGTATTCATCTGTATATTAAAATATTTTGATGGTTGAATTAAAAACAAAGGAAGCCAGATTTACATTGGAATAGTAGTAAAAGCCCTTCTTAGGAACATGCAGACATAGAACAAAACAGAAAATTGTGTTACTGTCAACCAAAGCTAATGATACTATTTTGCAACCTTTGCTTCCACCATTTTTCTTCTCTAATCTGCTTTAAAATGGCTTGAGAACAGAGGCAATTCCATTTCTTCAAACATGTCAGTTTGTGCTTTAAGTGTACATCACCTAGGGCACAATGATGGGGACCAACAACCTTTAGAGTAACTTAACAGTTTTCATTTCCTCCTTAGTTATACCTCTGTCCTCCGCCCCTTCATATTCCTTCATAAAGAAACACTCTTATTTAACAGTTTTTAGTTCTGAGGAATCTTTCCAATGCTTTCATCAAAACAGCAGATTAAATCAGAACGGTAGGATTTGTGAAAAATATTAGACTAGAAAACATTTTGAAAATTGATTTGGGTCGTTACGTCAAACTGTGTCTAATATAACTTACTATAAATAAACAGACATTGGATTTTGCACACTTCTGCACTGTCTTTCCCTGCTTTTCTTCTCTCTTTTCTACCAGCAGTGTTATCTCATGTATGTCTGTTCAAGCACGCTCACTAGCTTCATGTGGAAGTCAAAGAAGGCATGGTTAAACAGATACAGAAAATGGAACTTTTGCTTTAACAAATACTGATAAATATTTGGAAGGCATTCAGTCATGAGGGCACAGTCATGAAGGTGATATTGACGGACAGATTTTGATTTCTTCATTGATAGGATAGTTAGTCATCTAAAGGGTGCATTTCTCTGATACAACTATTGATATAGCACTTAGGTATTATTAGGCTGAAATTTACAATGAGGCTATGTCATAGTTGGAGTTCATACCATTTGGACCCTGATTTCATGACTTTCCAAAAAAAATAACAAATAAAAAAAATAAATAAAAATCAGTCACTATTTTTGCCAGACCAACAGGATAAAAAGAAACATTTTCTGATAAGACAGAGATATATTTTCAGAATACACTAGATTTTATTCAGATATAATTTGGAAAACCAAAGCTAACCATGAAGTTTTGTCTCTTATTGCAATCATAATAGGCTGAAACACTGGAGTTTAGAAGGACCGCCATACTGATTCTATATCAGATCAGACGTGTTCAAAAAGAGATGACTTTCAATGCAAGTGTTCACACTTCAGTTAAAACTAACTGCAGCATCACACAAATCAACTTTGCAGTAGCAGTACGTTGTCTATGTAGATAAGCCATAGACAGGCTTTTGCTCTCAATTCTTTCAATTCTGTTTATTTCCTGGCAAGATATCATTCTGCCGAAAGTCTTGGTGTTTGAAAGGTTGAATTTTCTATCCATCCCTTAGCTCGATCTTGCAGCACCATGGCCAGATACTTCCTACAGACAAGAAGTTGGTACTTCCAACTGCATGATGGTCTGAAGCTTAAGAACCATGGACAGAGACTGTTCTCTGAAAGTCTGGAAGATTACAACATAGAGGTGAAAAAAAAGAAGTCTGATTTTATTCATGGGCAGTTCAACTCTTTCAGGATTCTACCCAGACCGTTGTGGTCAACATACTAAACCGTTGTATTGTCTTCAACTAATCCAGCTCTACACCAAGGTCAAGTCAGGTTCTGTAAAAGAATTTGACTAGCATAGAAGTGCCATAGAACTTAAGGTTAAACTAACTAACAGCTTTTGTGTTTTTTAATTCTGGAGTTGTTGGTCTTAACAGCTTTGATTCCTCCAGAACAGAATTAACTCCAGCTATTTGTAGCCAATCGTCTTATACTGTATTACATAGAGGGAAGTGTCCTGACAGCTTAAGAATAAGTACATGTAAGTATCCTCTCTGAAACTCACCTAATCAGCCAGCATCCCTGAGACTGGACTGAGTACTGGAAGAAAATAAATTATTCATGCTAGATTTCAGTTATTTCAACAAAAGCAAGTGATTCATTCAACCGTGTTGTCTTCAAGTCATTCTAAAGGTCAGGTTGTCTCATCTCAAACAAAACCAAACAAGTAACACAGTACATCTTGCTGGTGTGCCTTTCACACTGAATATCTTCAGGTAAGCAGCATCCTTCAGCTGTTCCAGCTATTACAAAACATGTAAAGCTGCAGCATGAGCTCTTGCTTTGACATTTGCTGGATACGACTTTGCAGAGAGCCAACAGTTAATCAGAGACAACATGAGCCTACTCTTTGTAAGTTATCTGTAGTGGATTCTGAATAACTTCTTAAAATGATGCTGCTCACAAGTTTATTGGAGTCTGCCTGTGGTTCATAACCAAAGCTGAGAAAGCCTGGTTCCAGATTATATGGGACTGGAATTCAAATGTGTGGAGTTCAGGAATCGGTTGGTTACATTGAGTAATTAGGAATCTTTGGTATCTACACACATCTTTTCTGCTTTGTAAATACTGTGAGCAGTGTAAAGTTGCCAAGAAACTGACAGAAGACTTCAGCCTGCTGTTTGTGCCAAGCATATAGAGATGTTGGGCAAATACATTGTAAGCCTCGTGGATGTCTTTTGGAATTTTAGGTATAGGGATTTCATATTTATTTTGTCAAAGAAACACATTTACTTAGGCTAAAGTTCACAGTTTCAGAGCAGCTGCACTTCACACCACCTTCACTCTGTGAGTCGTGCCCTTTTCCATACTTGCAGGCAGTTCTTGAATATTCATATCTATTGTGGTTACAACCCTGCTCCGTACTGAAAGCCTTTCAGGAAATTTGGAAAATACCTGGTCTACAGCCACTGATAGTGACCTGTCCAACCTCCCTTACTTAGTACACCAGTACTTGAAAAGTGCTTGAAAATACCTAACATCTCTTATGATTGGTCCTGGGAGTAAACTAAATCTGATCAACCTGTTTGAAGTTGAGTCCCTGATTAGTAGTTCCTGAGAAGTCCACAGGAATTCTCCCTGAAAGCACCTTGTTCTGACAGTTTTCCCTTGACTTTTGTTGTTTCTAAGTTAGATTCCTCTTTTCTTCTTAGTTCTCGTAATCCACTGAGTCCTATTTCACAGCATTCTTTGTAGTAATTAAAGCTAGTTTTGGACAGGTAAACTGAAACTTTTTTGTAAACTAAAGCTTTTTTCTTTTTTTTTTCTTTTTTTTTTTTTTTTTTTTTAAGAAAGAAAAAGCAGCAAGTGCTATAAATCTTAGAGGGTGAATTAATAGTTCTAAGTCAAACAGTACACATCAGACGTAGAATGTGGTGTCTTTGGCAGAAGCAAAAAGCTGGAAAACTTGTTTAAAATGAATGAGCATATGAATTATGAGTTAGGAAGCTGAAACCTTTATACAAACTGTCACATTTTCTCATTGTGACAAAGAATTACAAGCAAATTAATATGTTGAATTGACTGTTGATATGCAACTAGGAAAGAGTGAACTGGTCAAAGAGCACTAAAGGTGCCTTAAAAAGGTCTGAAGTTTAAAACACCACCAGGCTTGCTTGCTGTGGGGAAACATGTCATAGTTACATTACGAACACTGCTTTTACCATTCAAACCTCACCTTTAGAAATGACTGCATATAAAAAAAGTTTTCTTATCTGCAGATCTCAATCCATGGATAAAACCAAAAACTCTTGTACTTACAAATTTTGTTTAATATCTAAAATGGTGCAAAAAAAATAGTTAAAGACAATGAAAACTATTTTAATACCAAAAGTTGTTCCTTAAGTAAAGATTCCAAAGGTGTTCCTATATCAGCACCAATTCCTGGATGCTTTTAGTGACTATAAAACTTGATTAACAGAGTTATAAAACTTTATCAGAATATGTATGTTTTGTATCCAAAGCTTCTATTATGTCATACTTCTTGAACTAGTTCAATCAGTTGTTGAACTAGCTGAATGACGCTATGAGGGTTTTGAGGCATACTAGCTTCATAATTATATTTGAAGCAAATATTGCCTTTTTTTTTAATATAGCTTAACATTTTTTTCTCTTACCTAATTTGCTTTGGTCATTTAATTTCATTAAAATTGGCCCTGTTACTTCAATAATTATTTTCTGACAGACATTTTCACCTGGAATATTCCATTTGCATGGGCAAGGAATAGAAGGCTACTCAAACTGTTTATAAACATGACAGATCCCCTTAAGGACATTTCCAAAAGACAACATTTCTGGGCTGCAGATCATAGTTTCTGATTCTGTGTGATTTTTTGCATGAAAATTTTATTATTTATAGTTTGCTTGTCTAAATAGTGCTTAATATATCCTGAAATCGGTATAAGATAATACAGATTTTTAATAATGAGTGATTTGTACTTAAAATGAAATAGAAGTGCACTTATTTGAATTCAATCTAAATGTGAGTTGAATGACTCATTCTACTCCAATGGTGTAACTGCAGTTTGTAATAGTTTCAGACAGCCAAGATTCTTGGTTAGTAAATTCAAACAAGTTGGGTACCTGCTTGTTAGTAGGGTTTATACTGTTAACCTGCTGGTTAGTAGGCATGTCATGAATTGAGAATGGACTTCAAAAACAGTTCAGATGACTTGTATATTTTATGAGGCAAGTTGTATTTATTGCATTTCAGGTTGTATCCTTTTAGCTGCTGTTCTGGAATTTACTGAAATGCTTATTAGTTTCTAAGAAATCTATAGTGATGACCATGTTAAGCAACTTGACAAAGTACTGTTCCCTGCATTGCCAGCTGATATCATGGCTGATGGCTGTTACTGTTTGTGGGGAGAGGAGGGGCAGAACCCAGACTAAATTGGTGCATCAAAAATGTAGTGGACCACTCAGAGTTTCACTAGGCAGTCTTCTTTCAGCAGTATGCTGTATAAGATCTGTAAAGGTTTGTTTTCTTTCAGCCTAAGCTCCTTATTTGATGACAGATTTCAAAGGAATATAGTTTGACATGCATCTAAGTATATGATTGTCTTTATGAGTGAGTAAATTGATAAAACTGTGGAGTTTTTGCATCTCTATTATATAAAAATAGAATAATGCAGCAGTAACCTGGCAAATCTAGATAATTGTGTCATAAATATTATTTTCTGAAATTATGCTCACCCTTTTTTTTTCTTCCTCAAGAACATCTGCACAGAGGTAATGATTTTTTGATGGCAAAATGTCAGGTAAAAGTGGACTGTTCTATGTAAATGAAGATTATAATGATTTGACATTATCTTTTTATACCACAGACTTGGCTCATTCAATTCCTAAGACACAGTTCACTCTAATGATACGATTGACGATTGTTTGACTAGTTATGTTACATGTGCTTTGCTGAAGTTTTCTAAAACAATTTGATCTGTTATAATTGTTTTGTGTGTGTTTTTTTTTGTTTTGTTTTGTTTTGTTTTCTTCCTTCCTTTCCTCTTATCTTTTCTCTTTTCTGTACAGGTGATTTCTATTCACTTCTTTCCAAGCTGCTAGGAGAAAGGGAAGATGTTGCTCGTGTGCATAAGCAAAACCCTACAGAAAAGGCAGAAACAGATCTTGTAGCTGAGATTGCTAATGTAGTCCAAAAGAAGGACCTTGCCAGAGAAATCACAAATCATGATGAGAGGGACAATGCTATTCTTGTAAGAGACAGAATTCACAAATTTCACAGATTAGAGTCTACTCTGAGGCCACCAGAAAGCAGACATTTCTCTTTACAGCATCCTAAGCATGGTGAGGGAAGCTGGGATAAAGAACATACAGGAGGTGGGTTAGGGGTTAATTTTATACAGTGAAATGCAATGTAAGAGCTGTGATCCACATTAGCAAAATCTGAAGGGAATATCAATTGATGCTTGGAAGTATTTTGCATAATGGCTTTTCTAATTATGGAAATATTCTGCCTTTCTTTTATAGCTGTTTCAGTGGCTTCTTTTCTCTATGTGAAGAAGGAACGTATACCAATAGCAGAATGCCAGTACTGTTTGGAATATAGAGTATTTTTTCCACTCTCAAGACTTGTACTTAATTATTTGGTATCAATTATAAAACATATCAATTATAAAACAAGCTAAACACAAGAGAATATAAAAGTCAGGGACCATGGATTTTTTTAATATGATTAATGATTGTGAAATGATCACTGGGATAACCTATGTATTTTATGAGCTTTCTGATTTACCTTGGTTTGTCAGACACAAGATTTTATGAGGTTTATTGCTGTAATCCTATCGGCTGTTTTTCTCTCATTCAGAAGAGTCATGAAAAATTCTTCAGAAGAAAAACATGGTGCATATTCATTTCAAATTGGCTTTGGCTATCCTAATATTCTTGGGCTGGCTGTTTTATTATACTAGGATTATAATTCATTCCCTTCAGGTTTCTATGACAGCAGAAACCGTGGAAGTGTTGTGTTTGTTTTACTTGCATTTTCGTCTGTGTGATATTGATTGTGCTTAGTCTTGCTAATGTGGAAAGCCAGATAATACAGTATGTGATAAGTATCTCATAAAAAAAATACGTATGCATGCAAGTCATCTGTATGCATAAGCTGTAGCAACACATGCTTGCTTTTATGTTGCAACCACCCAGCTTGATGTTTCCAAGTACTGTTGTATACAAATACATATCATATGTCATCCATTTGATTTTTATTTCTGTTCAAAATGTGAATATGCAGTATCTCTGTTTACATGAGATTCTGTCACAGTATTCAAATTCAGTTTAATTCTGGGCTTGTATTTAACAGAAGGCCAAAAATGAGGACTTTCCAACGTTGTATTGTTTTAGTTGGTTAAATGAGAACCTATCAAAGTATTGGCATAGAAGCAAAAAAAACAGCGCAATGTTATCATGTGCCTTGACAAGTGATAATCATAAAAAATTCCATAGGCAATGCTGGAATTAAATGATTGGAAGAGTAATGTGTCTGTTTCTGGGAAAAAAAAAGAAAAAAAAGTTTGTTAACCTCAAAATAATCATATGTGATGTGTAGAGAGGAAAAAAGCTAAGAAAATTCTTTGTTTTAACTGATTCAGAAGAGGGAGTGTCAGTGAACTGAATAAATACCTAAGTTGCAACACCATATGGCATGAATTCTGACTGTAGAAATTGTTTGCTCTGCTACTTTAGTAGTTATATATTCATCTGGTGGGGGAATTTGTTGGTGGAGTGCTAATAAATGGACTTTGAAATGACTCTGAAATGAGATACAGCAAAAAGCAAAACTGAAATGATCTTAGCATTCTTTTCCAATGTTTCTGATACTAACTACAGAAATTCTGAACTTCAGAAGCTATCAGCGCCATCTTTTGGCAAAAGAACTTTTATTGCAAAAAATCTTCAAGCATACGTTTAAATTCTGTTTTGGAATTTTACATATTAGAAGAATACAAACCTGCTTCTCTAACAGATTTTCATTTAAAGGAGGAAAGAGTGGAATGTGAAGTGGTTTCATGTTGTCTTGATTTAATTTTAAAAAAAATAATTGCACCCTTCATAAAATTCTTTGTTAAATTGAATTAAAAAAAAAAAAAAGGAAGACTGGCTTGTGTTAAATTATAGTATTAACTTCATTTAACTATTTAGTAATTACCAGAATTCCAAAAGTTTAACATTTTTAGTCTTAGAAATCCTCATTTTTCTAACATGTAACAGACCTGAAATAGCAAGCAAACAATACATTAATTAAGATTGTTATAAATATTATGTGTATAACTTTATACTACTTATAACCTTCCTGTACTGCTGTTATATTACCACCCTGTGAGTGAACACTAGTCAAGCGAGTTGTTCAACATCACTGCAACTGGTACAATTACACCTTCTAATTACAGCAAGAAGTATAATTTTCCAAGTTTTAAAACTCCTTTTACAGTGCTTATTTACATCTGTCAAAATATAAATGACTACTCTGATGGCAGGGAGTAAATGTAACATGAATAAAACTTGTAGATAAGAACAAAAAATAGCTGCTAGGGATTTACGGACAGTAAGTTGCAATTTTACTAATAAATAGGGGCTTTAGACTTTCACTTGTAGGGAGATTAAAATCTGACTTGCGTGTTTTAATGCTATTTAATTCTTAAGAGTTTTATTGAACCAAATGAATTACTCTAAATTACAGTATAGAAGATCTGATCTTTTAGTTTAGAAATCTCATTTACAACAAAAGCAATGAGTGTGTATCTATATACTTGAAAAAGTAACTTTAATTTGTTTTAATAGGGAAATGTAATTGTGTTTGGTTTCATATATATAGAACTAAGGTCTATGGACTACTTAGTTCTGCAGGGAATTAACAACCAGTCTTAGATATATGAATATATGATACATACATTTAGTAAGTAAGCTTATGTAAAAAGTTAATTCCCTTCATGGAAGGACTTTCAATATGAAACCTGTACATGAACAAGAAAAAATAACAGTAAACCAATTCTGAAAAACTGAGAAAATCCAAAGGTTGTGTAGCTGGAGTTCTTGTAATTAGACTACATTACACTGTTTGATGTTCGGACTTCATTCTGAAGGGTGTTTCCAATCTAAATGATTCTATGATTTTAATGTTTTCATCTATGAGAAATATTTTTGTCCTTTAAAAGTAACTATAAAAATTGTGTATCCTGCATGCCTTTTTGGAAACTGAATTTTACAAAGGACAAAATACAGGCTTTCTGTATTGAGACTTTAGTTTTTCTATGTTTTTGGGAAAAGTCTCAATGACCACGGGGCACTGAAACATTAAATGTATGTAAGTTTCATGCAGGCTAACTTTTAGCAACTGATGAAGCAGACACTGGTTTTCTGTCCTTTTATTGCTTACAAAATCCTGGTGTCCTGGTACAGGTGAACATACCTGGTATTGCACCTGCTGCTACCAACTCAACAGTACCAAAGTACTGTGGTTTTTATGAATATGTTTAATTTTATTTTTATCCTCTCTTAGTTTGGAACTTTTTTTCACCTAAAACTGCTGCATTAGGATTCTTGGTTTTGAATTTTCTGATTGCTTTTTTATATTCACTGGTGGTGACTATCTTAGATTTGTCTTAGGTTTGCTTTACCCAACAGAATTTCTCTGTTAGCTACTCACAGCTAGGTATCTAGAACTACAAAGGTAAAATATCTCCTAGTCTGTGCTAAGTTTTCAGCACTGTTTTTCTCTTTTCCCTGTGTAGATTGTAGAAAATACTTTTCCCTCCACCATGTTTGCTTTTTCTCCTCAGACTGCATCTCTTCCAAGTAAAAAGGAAGTGGGAATTACACTTACCAGAAAGCTGGGTTGCAGAGGTTGCGATTAAGATTTTGGGGATATTGTCCCTTTTTATTTTTCCTTTCATGAGAATAACACTTCCAAGTGAAGCCTCTTGTATTCCTTGGGTAATTTGTGTTGAGAACTTGTTTCAAAACACTGATCTTTCAGCACTCTGTGAATGGAGATTGTATGTAGTATTACATGTGGCTAGGTTGTACCCCAATGATTGGTTTTGAGGATCACAGCAAAATACACAAACTTCAGGTTGAGCTAAAATTTGCAAAACTGAAAATAGCGAAAAAGATGCTAGCAGACAGTTTGAATACTACTGGAACAGCTCCAGTTTCAGATAACTGAAAAAAAACTCTTTTCTATTCACCTTCAATTTGTCAGTGTGTACCTACATACAAAGCCTGTACCTTAGAAATATCTGAATTACGTTGAATAAATTCACATCCAAAAGAAAGGAGTGATGGATTTTCTAACATATAGAAAGCTTCTTAACAGATTTTGTTTTCTTTTTTGTTTTATCAGTTTTAGTAACATTTTTCTTGTGGTTGTATTTTTTATTTTGGGGAATACAGTTCAATTATCTGTCAATAATGCAAGAGCAATCCAGACCAACCTCTTTCAAATTGCATATTAAGCAGTCTATTTGTAAGAAATTAATCCTTGCAGCCAACATTCTGCTGCTTTTCCAAGTTTTGGACATCTCTGTTCACACATTTAATCATTGTAAGTCTACTTTTATATAAAGCATACTTAGCTTGAAGCAAACTTTTTTTTTAAAAGTCTGATTTCAGTCTTTTTTTAATCTTAATTTGCAGCTATATTTTTCTCCCTTCATTGAGGAGTTTTACTACTTAAGACAAAAACAGAAAGTATCCATTTTTTTTAGTAGTGGTTCCCTTGCTAAATCCTGTATTTTTGGCTTAGTGTGAAAATCACATTTGTGTTATTCAAAAACTTCCAGCATATGTTCTTAAAAAGTGCCCTAATACATAAACAGTGACAGATACCCTCCTTCATTTCTTTCATCAGGTTTAGACATCTATTTCCTATTCATGCCTGTAATCTTTGCATTAGGATACAAACACTAACTACAGCTAATTAGTGCATATGTTTGTTTTAAGAAATGTCATAGGAGAAGAAACTTCACAAAAGTACTGTTTTATTTGTTTCTCTTTGCTGTTTATCTTGCTGTTTATCTTGCTTCTCTGCATTGTGGTTTTTTTTTCTTTGTGTTAAAAACTTTTTTGAAAAAAGTTGTGAATCAGCCACTTCAGATTTATAGATAGACTAGTGATTCCTATTCTTCCATTATGCTTTTTAAATAAAATACTGATAGGTTATTATTTAAATTTGCTTGCTTATTTTGGATAGTATTTGTATGTTTCTGTAATCAACCAATCAACCAATATTAGAAAGTATTAACAAAGCTGTGAAGTTTCTATCGTCCTTCCAGACTACTAGCAGGATACCAATGTTTGTGCATGCTTTACTTAAAAAGCATAAAGCTATGCTTGGAATTAAATTGCAATGCATTCATGGAAATTCTGCATGCAAGAGTATGTCCATACATGCAAAAAGCCAGTTAACCAGATTTATATTCTTTCTTTTGTGTGTGTGTGCGTGTGTGTTTTATTAGTATAAATGTGCTACATTAATGTCTGCCTTTTTTTGTCGTTGTTCGTTTCTTTGGTCAGATTTCCACATAGAAGAGGCTGTGGAGTGGCCTGGGTTAGACCTCAAGCTGGGCCAAGTTTCTGGCTTGGCTCTGGACCTTGAAAATAACTTAGTTGTCTTCCACAGAGGTGATCATGTTTGGGATGAAAAGTAAGTAGACATTTTGCAGAATGGCTTGTTAAAAGGTCAATTTAGTGTATATATCTTGTGCATCTTCTCAAAGAAACAAAATAGATTGCAGTTCCTTTCTGTTTAAGATTCAGCTCTTTGGCTGAAAGTGCCTTCAGGAGACTCAGAATTTAAGTGTCGACTGACGTCGTCAGGGCTATAGGGTTGCTAGATCTTTAGACGGTAAGAATATGTCTCCAGAGAAAAAAAAATATTGTACATTATGTCCCAAAACTTATCCCTGCTTGTCCATGTCTTCGGCTGGAACAATAGGTTGGGGAGAATGCTGTTTTAGTAAGGTACACTACTATTAATACTTGGGTTTAAGACATGCAAAGCTAGCTTCAGTGCTGAAAAAAACAAATGGGAGGGATGGGGGGCATGTAGAGCATTCATTCGAAACAGACTTTCATCATTAAAAACTAGTGTCATCACAAAATCAAGATTTTATGTTGGCTATTTATTATTTTAAAAGCAGAACATTCCAGAGTCCTGGAATATATCTCATTATGTCTTTCAGCTTTTAAACAGTATATCTAACCATTTAGTTGCCAAAAAAAAAAACACTTCGTGAAACTGCAACAGAACACTGGGAGTAATTAATGCTAGTTTATAACAGAATACTATATAGTACTCCTTGTAAGTGTGCTTTTTAAATCTTTCTTCTAAGTATCTGTTCTTGATACTTACAAGGCTAAACAGTATGGTGTTTTTTTTCCAACTCTTGATGAATATATTTTAAGAGAAGATATTTTCTGAAAATTAGAGGAGGCAGCTTTCTCAGTGTTATAGTAAAATGATGCTTAGAATACTCTTCTATGGAGAAAAATCAGTTGTTTTTTGGCTAAGTGATGTAATGTAGAAGGTAAGGCAATCATTTAAGTTTCTTGTGCATGGTATCAGTGATCTCTCCAGCTCAAGAGTATGCAAGTGTAGACTGTCAAACTTGAAAGGATGATGCATGCTGCAACTTGTATTACTCAATCTTCAACTAAAAGCTGGTATTGATTTGTTTTTTCTCATCCTCCTACAGATGAATATAAATTTTCTTCTTTGCGTCATTGAAGAAAGTACTGAAAAAACATTTGAAAATAATCTGGCAGTTTTGTTCATTTCTCACTTCTGAAATGTATATTTTGGGGGATTCTGACAACTGAGGTATACCCACAGCCCAGAGCACAAAACTGGAGTTTGGGACCAAGCAGTCTTTAGGAAGTCTACAGAGGTTAAACTTAAACTTTAAATTTGGTGGAAGAGCTATTTGATGGATAAAGAATTGGCTGGATGACCTCATCCAAAGAGTTAGTCCATGGCTCAATGTCCAAATTGAAACCAGTAATCAGTGGTGTCCCTCAACGGTCCATACTGAGACCAATAGTATTTATTATCTTAATTAATGACACAGGTACCCTCAGCAAGTTTGCGGTTGACACCAAACTCAGTGGTGCAGTAAACACTTTACTGGGGAAGGGATGCCATCCAGAGGTACCTGGACAGATTTGAGAGGTAGGCCCAGGTGAACCTCATGAGGTTCAACATGGCCAAGTGCAGGATGCTGCATCTGGGTCAGGACAATCAATATAGTCTGGGTGATGAAGTGGTTGAGTGCAGCCCTGCAGAGAAGGACCTTGGAATAGTGGTAGATGGAAAATTGGATGCGAGCTGGCAATGTACACTTGCAGCCCAGAAAGCCAGCTGTATCCTGATGGGCTGCATCGAAAGGATCGTGGCCAGCTCTGGGGGCCCCAGCACAAGAAGGACATGGGCCTGTTAGAGCAGGTCCATAGGAAGCCACAGGAATGTTCAGAGGGCTGAAGCACCTCTCCTGTGCACAGAGGCTTAGAGAGTTGGGGTTGTTCAGCCTGGAGAAGAGAATGCTCTGGTGAGACAATATAACCATCTTCCAGTGTATAAAAGCAGCTTATAAAAAGGAGAAAGGCTTTTAACCAGAGCCTGTAGTCACAGGGCCAGGGGAAGTAGTTTTAAGCTGAAAGAAGGTAGGTTTAGATCAGATATTAGGTAGAAATATTTCTTACTCTGAGGGCGGTGAGGCACTGGCCCGGGCTGCCCAGAGAAGCTGTGGATGCCCCATCCCTGGAGGTGCTCAAAGCCAGGCTGGATGGGGCTTTGGGCAGCCTGGTCTGGAGGGAGGTGTCCCTGCCCATGGCAGGGGGGTTGGAACTAGATGGTCTTTAAGGTCCCCTACAAACCAATCTATGAGTCTGTGATTCTAAATAAAACAAAAACTTCTTATGGTGCGGGTGCAGAGGATCAGAGTTGTGGTCTGAAATCTAGAAATTGATGTACCCAATACCTGTGCTGGGTCACACTAAAGATTGACTTATTCCAGTCCAGTCCTGGACAACAGCAGATGCCCATATTCTGAGTATTAGAAGCTTGACTAAGGGACTTCCTAGGAGGGGAAGAAAGCAAAACAAAACAAAAAACTACTTATGTTTATAATCTCTAGGGAGTTTCCCCATCAATAAATGTGCCAGGTTACTTATGGTTTTGGAAGTTGTATAAAACCTTTACACCCTTACCAGTGAGTTCTGCATTTTGACTGTTGCACTAAGTGTGAAAAAGACCTTGTCTTAAAAGTATTGCACCTGCTACCTCATCACTCATTTTATGTTCATCATTTTGCTTCTGCCAACAATACACAATCATTTCCAGTTTATCTTCTCCTGACACTCATAATTTCTTTGAGCTTCTTTAATATCCCTATCAGTTCCCTCATTTCCAGTGAGGTATTTCCATGAGAGTCCCAGTGCATTTGGTCCCCTTTGTATCAAAATAATTCATCACTATTACTGTCATCTCTATATCTTCTTCTAGTTCTTACTTCCTGAAATGGGGGAAAGGAAGTATGCTTCAGGGTTATAGGTTTAAAGCACCTTCTCTCTTCCATTCTTTGTTCTTTCTGAATAATGTATAACATTGTATTCACTCGTTTGTCTGCCACTGAGTAGTCAGCCTTGAGCTAGCACCTTAGAGCTAACAGCTGACAGCTTCTTTCTGTCAATTGGTAATTAACCTGGTTATTTTATGAAATGTGCTAAATGTTTCCACGTAGTAATGGTAAAATATCACGTGTTAATCTGCACGTGAGTTTAGTGTGGAGGCTCACCTATTTGCCATCATGCACGGACTGGAGTTGGAAAAAAGTAAAACTTCCTGACTGAAGATATCTATGTGTAGAATCCTGATTCACTTAAGGATTCACTTGTTTTGTTCTCAAGTGTTGTTTTATTCTTCCTCTTGTGGAGCATAGCTGAATAGTTCATATGAAATTTATTTCTTTTCTATGAAGAAAGACTGAGAGAGCTGGGGCTGTTCAGCCCAAAGAAGAGAAGGCTCTGGAATGACCTTATGGCAACACTTCAATACTTAAAGGGGGCTTATAAAAAAGACGGAGAGTGACTTTTTGCTCAGTCAGATAATGACAGGACAAGGGGGAATGGTTTTAAACTAAAAGAGGGGAGATTTTGATTAAAAGTTAGGAAGAAATTCTTCACTCAGAGGGAAGTGAGGCACTGGCACAGGTTGTCCAGAGAAGCTGTGGATGCCCCATCCCTGGAGGTGTTCAAGCCCAAGCCAGATGGGGCCCTGAACAACCCAATATTGTGGGTGGAATCCCTGCCCATGGCAGGGGGTTGGAGCTGGATGGTCTTTCAGCTTCCTTCCAACCTGAGCCATTCTGCGATTCTGTGAAGCCTAGTGCTGTTAGGAGCCCTTAAAATAGATAAACTAAAAATTCTGTGGGCCTATATTTAGAGTGATTTTAAAACAATGTATGTTGAAAACATAACTGAAGCTAAATATTTGTTCCAAATCTTGCTGCATAGGAAATATGCATACTTTTGTGTGCTCAACCAGTGAGCCTCCCTTTCTATTTTCATTTATTTCATGCGCATATGAAATAGTTTGGGGACTGTTTCATGGGCTGTGCTGAAAAAAAAAAAGAAAAAAAAAAAGTAACGTATCTGTTCTTATTTTTCATTAAGAAGGAATAGAAAAAGATTATTTTGAAAGGGAATTATCATGGTTTTTATATGTAGAAGAGGGATAAGAAGTTATCAGGCTTGTAAGTTAATGTTTATCATTAGCAGCAAATACACAAGTAACGAAGTATAATATTCCTCGGCAAAACATAAACATGAGTTGAGCCTGAAAGCCCAGAATATATTTTCTCTGTTTCAGTGCTTCTGTCACAGTACAGAAACAAATTAAAAATAAAATAAAATAAAATTATCTGTGCTGTTAGGCACTGTGCAAATGTTTCCAATGCATTATTAATATATGCCATAAAAGCTGGATCCTCATTCAACTAAATACAGCTGGATGAATGGTCTGTGCTCCTGTAAGGCAACTTCAGTCTGCTTTAGAGAGCAAAAACGGTTACAAAATGACAAGCTCTGTAATATAGTATCAGCTTTTCAGCGGCTCTAACATTCCTTCTGGGCATGGTTAAAAAAAAAAAAAATAAAAAATACTCCTTTAATGAGTCATCTTCTTTTACCACACGCTGTCCTCAGTTTTATGTCTTTCGTACCATATTCAGTGTGTGCTATTCAAAATGTAAATGTTTATATATAAATATAAACTATTATATATATATATATATGAACTATTCAACAGGCTGAGCAATGAATCAGCTGAGAATTCTTCTGGAATTTGCGATGAGAAATGATTGACCATGTGTGCAACTTATAAAAGACATAATACAGAATATATAATGCATTCTTGAACATCTGCTGCTGCATTCTTAACAAGCTAGGTAGGTTAATTTAGGCTGAGGAAGATGCCACAGTGGTGATGGATTATTGATTAAGAGTAGAGCTCAGGCTTGTACTTTCAAGGTTTATGAGATCAGGTGGTCCATCTAGATTTTAATATGTAGCACACCAGAAGAAAAGCAGATGTAGCAATAAATTGTTTGCATTAGTGTGAAGTGGCCAGCTGAAGTAGAAAACATGCTATGAAATTGTATTGGAGCTTGAAATTAGAAGTTGTGACAGATGCAGCATGTTTCAGTTGTCCGTTAACATGAAACTTTAGAACCTATTAGAAAGCCATGCTGAGAGCAGAGTAATATGACATACAACAGTAAGGTTTTAATTCTTTTCTTGGTCTGCTTTTGCTTCTTTTAAGCTAGAAAGAGTCAGTGTAGTCTGGGTCCTCATTTATCAAATAAAACAAAGAAGCACAGAATAGCTTGGAAAATGTTCATAAGCCCTGGAAAGGAAAGAGTGACTCTCTAGCATACCAGTCTTACTGCTAGAAAAAGATATTTGTCAGGGAGAATACACACAAAAGATCAGTCCCATAACCTCATTTCAAAGTTCACTAAGCTTCCTTTGCTGAAAATACCATGCAATCTCATACTTATGCTGAAAGCACTCGGTTCCCAGCAGAGCTGGGTAGTTGTTAACAGGAAATGCTTAGAAGTCTGGACAGGACCGTTACTAGGATCAGGAATAATAATAAGGAAAAACAATCAGTTTTTAAACCGTCTACCTAGTCAGTTCTGCAAAGAGGTAGAATCTTGTTTCCTTCTTGTTATTGCTGTTGCTGTTTCTGTACAATACCTACCCTCGCTAAGATTCTCATCTGTGATTATCTGTGCTGATTAATAATAATAGTCTTCACAGAGCTTGAGCCTAAAAAGGTTGTTTTCATCCATATCCATTAACGTAAGATAAACTAAAACATTTTAGCAAAGGTAAATAGCTAGCAAGCAAGCATTCATCATGCAGCTGTGGAAAGGAGAAAAATCATCCATGTGTTGGAGTAAAATATTTGACCCTAAGCCCAGTTATTTGCATGCATACATAAAGGTATAACATAAGCCAAGCACCTCAGAAGCTTCTGTTCTGCTGCCAAACATTCGTTCAATCTGTCCAGTGTTGGTCTTACAGTTGTGGTCATCTGTACCTTAGGAGTGTTAGATTCCTGGGCCCCTGTCATTTACTGAAAAGCATTGTGGGTTGGGGCTTTTTTATTTTTAATTTTGTGGGAGCTTTTGTTACTGGATCTTTTGTTTGTTTTTGTTTTAAAAAAATAAATAAATAAAAACAACGCTTGAAAACAAAATAACTTGCCTTAGAATATAACTTTCAATAATGATAAAAACCAAAATCTACTGGGCCATCATTAAATAAGCAAATAAATATCAGTATGGCATTGTGTATCAGTAGCACACAATGTAGTACCCTTGTTAGCTACATGCCATCAATGTGTCCGTGCCACCAAGAAAGCTAACATTGTTCCTGGCTGCACTAGGCAGAGTACTGCCTGCAGATCAACAGGGGTGAGGTGGCCTTTCTCCTCTACACAGTGCTGGTGAAGCCACACCTGGTGTACAGTGCATGACAGTGACGAAGGGGCTGGAGCACCTCTCCTGTGAGGAGAGGCTGAGAGGGCTGCAACAGTTCAGCCTGGAGAAGCTTCAGCTGTTGATGTGTAGAAATACATGAAGGTATGGTGCAGAGAGGATGGAGACAGGCTCGTTTTAGTGGTGCCCTGTGCCATGACAAGAGGCAGTGGGCACAGACAGGAGCACAGGTTCCCTCTGAACACCAGGAGTGCTGCCTCGCTGTATGGGTGACACAAGCTGCCCAGAAAGCCTGGGGCAGTCTCCCTCCCTGGAGATCTTCAGAAGCCATCTGGACATGGTCCTGGTCAACCTGCTGGTCCTGTGGGAGCAGGGGTTATCACCAGATGACCTCCAGAGGTCTTTGCCAACCTCAGCCATTCTGTGTGTCTCATCGCAGCATCACGGCAGAGTGTTCAGGACAGTGCAGTAGAGAGATTTAGTAATGCCTTGTGTGTAACCAGTCACAGTGACAAGGGTATATTGATTCCTGTCAGAGGCTGAAGAAATAGGCACAGATAGTTACCATAGATAAAGATAATACCTAAACACTATTTCTAATTGTAGCCTATGGAAGAATTAGAACACGTTCTGTCAGATTTTTTCTGGTTATATATGAAACCAGTATTGCCTTTCCGCATTGAAAATTCTAGACATGTAAATATTTAATGTTATGGAGAGGCTGGGCTACCAGTACTGTACCATATAAAGTTTTAATAGCTTTATTCATAGTCTGGTCTGTGACTAAAAATCGTGTTCCTGTTTACCAAGTTGCATCAGTCATAGCTGGATTTATCTTGGGGGGATTAATAAACAGCTTTAAAAATATAAGACAGGAGGGAAGAGTGTGTCATGCATTCACGTGTTTTTTATCCATAATCAAATATCCTTTTCCAACATTTAGGCTTAATTGTTTTTCAAAATGTTTTACGTGCTCTATTTACCTTCACTGAAGTCTGAACACATTTCAACAGGCTACTGTAATAGCCAGCTTCTCTGTACGGGTACAGATGACTAAACTATTCTTTGTTAAGTGCATGATAATTTTACACCTGGCCAGTGCATTCTAGAAGGTTAAGCAATGCTCATTCTTTATGTCTGAATTATATAGCAGCATGTTTAAATGTTTCTATTAATATATTCCATGTACCTTGAAAATTACATGTGGAGTTGTGGGGTTAAGAGAAACACATCTCATGTCCTTTAGTTTCTTGCAAGGGCACAGGTTCTTAAGGATTAGAACCTTAAGATCTGAATGTTACTGTAGCAGGTTCTGGCAAAATAACAAATTATGTTTGCAAAGAAAACAAAAAACAAAAAAAGCATGAACACAGCCTACCTTAGTACAAAGTATACAAGTTCATACAGGTAATTTTGCCCTGCTGATTAGCTATGTTCTATAGCTATGTTCTTGCTATGTTCTTACTAAATTGTTTTATTTCCCACTTCTAACTTGCCACAGTAAATAAAAAAGCAAACTAACAACTTAAAAAAAATTGATTTTTTTGTTGTTTGCTTGCTTGCTTTGGGATTGTCTTAATTATTGCTGAGATGATTTGGTACTCCTTTAGTGAGGAAGTCATAACTTCAGTAGGAAATGCAGACATCCCAACATTAGAACCCTTATGATCATACAATGTTACAATGCTTATTTAAAAACAAAACAAAAGGTGCTAGTAACCCACACTGGAATTAAACTACAAAACCTAACTTGAAGTTGCATGTGTAGTGGTCATCATTGGACTGTTCTCTAATGCTGTCTTTGTGTTACATATTTTTGTGTAGTTCTTTTGACAGCAAATTTGTTTATCAACAAAGAGGACTTGGACCAATTGAACAGAACACAATTCTTGTCCTGAATCCAAGTACTGCAAAATTGCTGCATTCCACAGGCAAAAGTCTGTAAGTTTTTTGTTTTTCTTTTTGTTGTTGTTGTTTTTATTAATAGAACTATTACAATTTCTACGTATTTTGCCTCAAAAGTCACCAAGCCATTTTCACATATCTGTTTTGTATTACATTATATGATTTTGTGTTTATTTGTACAACTAAAAAAGCTCTGCAAACAATAATAACAATCATTTGCCATCTTCACTACATCTGTTATCTGGTAATTCGTATAATTTCATCTACCAGCCAGATTAACAGAAATGCAGAGCTGAAGAGTATTGTATATTTTCTTTAAAGATACCAAATGTTAGTCAGACTGAGAAAGTAGAGATCAAGTGAATTCCAGATTTGAGACACTCTTGTCAAGAAAATTCTATAGTTATAGTGTATATTTTTTGTGAAATACTAACAGGTTGTTATTTTTAGAGCATTTCTTGATCTGTAGATAAAAAAGAAAATCTTCAAATCTACTTTATATCATTCTTCCTGAAAGATGTCTTTAACTTGATTCTTCTGCATTTGTGTTTGCAGGTTTTACTTACCACATGGTTTGAGTATAGATAAGAATGGTAACTACTGGGTCACTGATGTAGCTCTCCATCAGGTATGTTTTTGAACCTTTAACACAAGAGACTTAGTGTTTTGCCATTTTTGTTTGTTTGTTCTCCTAGAGATTTACATAAACTTACGATTATGATGTAAACTGTTTATGTAGGCTTGTTAAGACAAACATTAAGAATATGCGTATGGAAATATATGCCTATATGCCTATAGCTTTATATGCCTATAGCCTTCTTGGAAAATAGTTGTGTAGAATAATTTGAGCAACGTATTTAGAACTAAAAGTACCTGTTTTAAAACAGCAATTCGTTTGAAAGAGAACAGATTTTTCTGCTACGTCTTTGCTTATCAATTTTCCTATGCATTCAAGCTCAGAATATGAAACTAATTTGTTTGCTGTAATCACAGGAAATTATATTTTATGCATAAATTTCCCACAATCAGAATGGTTATAAAACTGATAATAGATGTCATAGTCAAGATATTAAGGTTGTGTTCAGTATATACATTTATTTTATACAGAGTGAATAGATATCCTTTTCATAGGCAGACATCCGTCTTGTATTTCACCCTCCATAATTGAAACCTCTTATCTTTCTCTATTGATTTAAAAGGTTTTCAAACTGGGAGCAGATGCGAAAGAGCCATTACTGACCCTAGGAGTAGCTTTGCAACCAGGCACTGACAAAAATCATTTCTGTCAACCAACTGATGTGGCTGTGGATCCGATCTCCGGCAGCGTTTATGTATCTGACGGCTACTGTAACAGCCGAATCATCCAGTTCTCTCCAAATGGATTGTACATCATGCAGTGGGGAGGAGGTCAGAGCTCACTGATACTCTGCTATCATGAATTCATGTTATCATCAGCTGTGAGATTGTTGATACTATTATTAGTGTCATTTATAAACGTCTATTATAGTAATACTATCAAGGTCCCAGTTCAATTTTGCCCTTCTTATCAAATTCCAGTTTTTTCTCTAATGTTTATACAGCTAGTTGTAGTGGGTATTTATATATTCCCTAAAAAAATAAAAAATAAGAGTCTGTTAGCATGCATTCAACCCAAGTATCAGCACGTCCTTTCTTAGCAATAAAATATTTAAACTTTCAAAAGTAATAATATCTTTTTCTAAAAGTGTGGTCAAATGGTAAGCCTTTACCATTTTTTCTAAGATTTATGCCATGATCCCATCTATTTTAAGTTTTGTGAATCATTACATTTCTGTCCAACTCAGATTTATGCATCGGGGATTATGCTATTATAGAGAAATAGCTAATTTACAAATTCAGGTTTTACAAAGATAATGCAAAAGTCTACAAGAGTTTACCTAAATGAGTAAAACTGTTAGGAGAACAAAAAACTTTTCCTAATGTTATGCTGCATTATGTGAAATATTGCTATTTCTAAGCAGAACGTGTTAAAATACAACACAAATGTGTGTATTTTGTGTTGCAGAGACTTCTTCAGGCAGACCTGGACAGTTTCATATCCCCCACAGCTTAGCCCTGATCCCTGACTTCAGTCAGCTCTGTGTTGCAGACAGGGAAAATGGTCGAATTCAGTGTTTCAGATTAGGAACTGGGGAGTTCATAAGAGAGATCAAGCACAAGTCATTTGGAAGAGAGTTGTTTGCAGTTTCCTATGTTCCAGGTAATATTTTTTTTCCCCATTCTTCAGATTTCAAGTAGTTCTTTAATGCCAGTATGTCACTGTGTACAATGTCATTTCATAAAGAGTGCTATCATGTATCTTTAGCCAGGTATTTATTCTTTTTCAAAGTAGTGCTGATGTAATGGAAAATTTTAGAACTATCCTATTTTCCTGTTTGCAGTGGGGGGGGGGGGGGGGATGAAAGAAGCTTTCATATAATTTCTACTCCTGAGAAATGACTGATTAGACTCTCTAAATGTACTGTCAACAAGCAGATTATATTGTTTGCTTCCTAGTGATGGCACAGTCCATAATTAGTTAGTAATGATGTTTTAAAATATTCATTTCAAACTCCATCGAAGAGAGCAAACTTAACGAGCTTCCAAGCCATCAAGAGTTGAGTTTTTTAAAATATAAAATCTGAAAACAAACAGTTTTTATTTAGAAGTTATGTAGTTTATTATCAAAATCTGATAATTAATGCAATAGCTGTATTAAAGGTTGTAGTCAGATTTTTAATACCAATACTGAAGGTGGTGGGAATGTCAACAGCTGGACAAGGAATTTTGGAATGTCAGTCTCCTGACTCTGTAGTTGATATCAAATTTAATATCAAGGTAATCTCTGATGCGTTTGCCTAGAATTTAAGAAATGATGTACAAGTTAGGATACTCAGTATTTGTAGCCCATTGCTGTCTCTGACAGCAGGAGATGCATTGTAGGGAGAGTGAGCAAGTCTGACTCCATTTTGTAGTCCACTCCTCTCCTGCTTCCCATGCACCCACAACCAGTTTATTTAAGACTGTTAGGAAGTAGCTTCTGACCACTTCTTTATAGCATCTCTCTATAGACTGGTTGTCCACAGTTTTTCCCTGTGATACCTTACTTAACTTTTCTGTTGTGATTTAGTTTCCTGTTGAGTTACCTCTGTCTCTGTCAGTCATTCCAATTTTCTCAGACAGCTTTTTACATCAATACAATTACTATTGACCTGCACTGTAGTTTGCAAGGTGTGGGTTGTTAAAGAAAATCCAATATTGTTGCAGGTGGTCTCCTCTTCGCTGTTAATGGAATGCCTTACCCTGGAGAAGCAGAACCAGTGCAAGGATTTGTGATGAACTTCTCTACTGGAGAAATAATTGATACTTTCGTTCCGCTTAGAAAGGTAGAGTATTGCAGAGTGCCTGGTGTATGTAATTATGTACAGGAGATTGTTGGTAACATCCTACTTCTCTAACTTTTATACAACTATTACAGGAAATCAGGTGTTTTAAAATGTATAGTATTCAAAGGAATTCCTCATAATCCAAACTTAGTGGAGATGCTAGAATTTCAGATCTTAGTTTCTACATGTATTAAATGCTCAAAAATTACACCACCTTTGAGATGATCCCTACAGATAATACCTTTAGTTAGGATAAGTTCACTTTATTGTTGGCAGATAGTTATTAAAAGCTAATTTAAAAGAAGAATAAAGGTCCAGAAATATTTATAGAATTAGATACTAATGTCCATTACATGTCCAAAAAAGTGTATTTCTATGCAGGAATAAAACTGAGTTGTATGGTTATATCTGTTCTTTGTAGAAGATTAGTTTGAGGGCTAGATGTTATTTATAAAGTGTTGTGCAAAATAAAGTTTAAAAATGTTTCTTAAAAAATAAATAGATTGTCTTAGATTAAAGAATGACTCCCATTTCTGGGTAGCACATATGCTCAATGATTTGCAGCCCAGTTTTAAGGGATACTACAGAAAGATATTTCTTTTTAAGTATAGCAAATAGCTGTACTGTCTACAAACTGACAAAAACTGAGAGTGGATTTATCATTGTTTTGAGATTCAGTAGGGATTAGATAATGTTAACTATCTGTGCACAGTTACAGATCACTGTAGAAAATTACTGTATTAAATGTTGACTTCAGACAGTAGAGCAGGTGTACAGCTTTCATAAGGTGATCCAAGATCAGTCTTTAAACCAGGAATAGCTTGGCACAAGACAAATGAAAATACTCCAAGTTCAAACTTCTTACTTCTGAATTGTTTTTCATGTATTTATGGAATATTATACATACAAGTAAAATATTCACTTTTTTTCCTTGATTTGGGAAAAAAAAACTTATAAGAAAGATAATGAAAAACAGAATTTAAGTGATGAAAGTCTGTCTCATTTATTAATGTTTTGGAAGGATGACTACTGAAATCTTCTGCTAATACATAACATCTGTTATATACATCACTTCCATCCTATTTGGTTCACAAACAATTTCTCACACAAAGAAACATAGTTTGGATTACAGGGATTATTTTCTTTAATTATTATTTTTTTGTTGTTTTGATGTTGTTTGTTTTTTTTTGGTTTGGTGGTTTGTATTTGATTTTTGTTTTTTTTTTCAGTAAGCAATTCTTTGTGATAATGGTGTATACAGGATGCACTATTTAGTCCTGAGATCTGAAATAGACCACTTACCAGAACTTACCCTGGTAAGGTAGTTCACAATACTCAGTTTTTCAGTCTACTCACAAAAAGGAAAAATTCTTAATATGAGTTGCTGAAATAGATCTGGAAGTGTTGAGAATCTTGTTTTAGGGAGGAATCTAGACTAAAATAGTACATCCTCAGGAAAGGTATTTAGGCCAGAACAACACATGTTAACTACACATGTTAACTACATGTTAACAGAACAACACATGTTAACTACAAAGATAGTTTAATAAAAACCTTACCCCAGGTTTTTATTCCAGGTTCTTTGGTTTCTCAGTGGTAGGAAAGTGAACTGCCCCTTACTCTTGAAACCTTTTTCTGGGAACAGTAAAAGTAGTAAAAAGAGTAAAAAATAGGGAAGAGACATTTATTCAAAACAGAGTCAGATGATTTTTTTGTTCTTCTCGTAGTTTTACTAATTTTAAGTTGCAGATGGTTTAGGTGCTGCTTTGGAATGTGCTTGTCATGTGGCAGCTTATTGCTTCTCATTGAAGTCTGTAGGTATCAAGGACAATAACTCAGGTCAGGGAATAAATGTGAATTCTAAAGACATGAGAAGACCATTCTGGATAAACTAAAAGCAACATGGCCAAACTTATTATCTTTTTCTCCTGATCTGCCCTACAAAAATTGCAATGTATTTTTTGTTAAATTCTGGTGTTTCATTCATTACACTCCTAGATAGCAAAATAGGATCTTCTGTTCACCTGTTCCAAATGTTATATCTGTAAACAATAATAAATTGGCATAGCATTCCAATATGCTTCCTTGATTTAAAAAAAAAAAAAAAAAAAAAAAAAAAAAAAGAACAAGTTAGCTCAGACCTTTGCTAGATTTGGTGGAGAATGAATGGTCTAGTGTCAATGCTTACAGCTGCTCTTGGAGTACATACACTGTACATCACTATGTAGTATCTCAAAAAGTCCACCTTTTTTGATATTTCAATTTTCTCAACATAATAACTTACTTACCACTGTGTATGTGCACTATGCATATTATATTTCACAGGATAAAACTAAATGCAAGAACATAAATGTGAATTGTTTAGCATGAATGTATCTGATAATCTCTAAGATATTATCCCTTGAGAAGGCAAACATATAATGGAAATGTAATTCCTCTTCCCTTCACTCACATTAGACCTGCTGTTTTTTCCAGGACTGGATATGACAATGTGTAGACAGCTAAAAGTAATCTGTCACTCCTTTTCTTCACAGAGCTTTGAGATGCCACATGATGTAGTTGCTTCAGAAGACAAAACAGTATTCGTTGGAGATGTTCATGCCAGAACAGTGTGGAAGTTTGCATCCACAGAAAGTATGTTTTTTGTTCTTAATGCCACAACTTCACATTTTGTATCTTGAGATCAGTGTCACTTATCTGGTACTGGTTTAATGACAATGATTTAAGTACAGAACAACTGCAGAAGTTGTGTAAAGTGATTGTTCTTCAGCATTACTCTGCCAAAGAAGAGTCCAGGATGTGTGAGCTGATTTTTCACAGGAGGAGAAATCCAAATGCATTTGCCTTACGGTAGATTTGTACCTTATCATATCAGTATATGCTTAAAAGTATGAGTTTTTTTGCATTTTAGGTCTTTTAATGTGTCATTTGCTGACAAGTTCACTGCTTTCTTTGAAGTTATATCAGAAACTCTCAGGGGCTGAAATAAAAACAGACGTCAATTTTAAACTTCTTTGGGAATATTTATCATTAGAAAATTAATCTAGTATAATTTGAAACCCTATTCCGATCAAGGGGAAACACTTCCCAGTTTTAATCCACTAACCCCCAAGCCAAACAGCCTGACATCATGGAGAGGAACCCAATGAATCAGGCATCAGTTTAGTAGGATTCAGAGAGAGGAATAAAAGAAACAAGATTATGTAAGGATTTACAAATATACTTTTAAGGAATAAAAATATAATCTACTGTTACATTATATCAGATAAAAAATGTATGAGGGAGAAAGCCTCAGGCTTCACGGTGTTAGTCAACCAGTAACAATCTGTTATTATAAATAAACTTCTGACTAAGCCAGTTATTCCGCATTTGTCTGTTTATATTTTATTGATTTTCTTGTGGGTCATCTGGTATCAGATGCTGTTAGTAACAGGACACTGGACCAGATAAATTGTAAGTCTGACTGGATGTGGCTTGTTTCTGAATGTATTAACCTGAAAAAGAGCATTTCTAGACTTCTATTCAAAGTAACATAAAAACAAAAAAATAATTTATTTCTTCATCACTTAGAGGTTAGATGAGAAAAGTCCATGTATCTTATTTTCTTTTTGACTGAAACTGCAGTATAACATTGCAGTAGCTAAAGAGTCCTGATTCAACCAGTCTTTAATCCGTCATGATTTTGATTGTAATTAATAGTGATATTTTTATGGGACTCCCTGAACCCTTACACATGCCCATAAAGTGTCTCTGTGGCATTAAGAGTTAATTATTGCAAACAGCTTTTATGAATCAACATCTCTCTTTTTTTTTTCATGGTATTGTAAGCTATTGAATAGTTTACATTGGCTCTGCTTGGTGAAGTTCAGATGCTAATAGGATTGTTTACTGTAGGATTGTACTGTACATTTGACAGAGCTAGCAGGAAAATGTCACTGAGTGTCTTCAAAATGTCAGTTGTCCTGAAGAATAATTTTGTTTTACAGAAATGGAACATCGGTCAGTTAAAAAGGCTGGTATTGAGGTACAGGAAATAAAAGGTTAGTCTGATTCTGAATAGAAATGAAGGAACTGGTATTTTCACATAGGCTATGACTGTTTCTGCCACCCTGGAGGAAAAAATGCTAACTAGTTTGATTGTTGTTTTGTTTTTCACCACTGTTTCATACAGTTACTGTACATAAACCAAGCTGCCACAGGTAGTAAGACAAAGCAGCTTGTAACCATTGTACCTAGTAGACACTAATTTACAACCAAGCAACATTTTTTTTTTCAGTGGTGATGTGCTTCACAGACACTAAGATGAAAATTTAACTAGTAGATTAACTCCACATTACCATCTGGTATGTCTGTTAGCCCCCTTAGATGCAGAGAAAGCTCTGAAATGTGAGTGTTACTCCCCAGCAACCTTTCCCTTGCTCCACAATTCTCAGACACCAAAAAAATGTTCAGAAGTTCTTAAGTGGTTTTCTTTGGTTGAATTCAGTGTTTCTGTGGTTTGCTTCATGCAATATACCAAAGATTCCACCTGCCAATTACAACATATAGTAGAATAAACTAGGCTGGCCTTATAAAACAGTGAAATTCTTACTGTGAGAACTGTTGTCCTTCTGTTTTATCTCTATTGGTACATAAGTCCTCCTGAAGCACTCAAAAGGGCAAGTGTGGACAGCACAGCATCCACAGTATAGCTAATCTAGGGGTATGTCAATGCATTTCAGCTTTCTTTAGGAAGATACCATGCTGGCTGACATTTCTAATGCTACAGGGAATCACGAAATAGTATCACATGGGTAAGAAACAGTTTTTAAGTAAGAAGCTCTAAAGGGAAAATGTGGAGAACTGAACCACTCCTCAGAGCTGGGCAAGGTGCTAGTGGAAAAAAAGTGTGTTACTACTACTTGAACAGACAGCAGGTTATCTTTGTAGTAGTGTTATATGAAAATTGAAGCCTCTACTGTTCATCCAGAACAGAACGTCATTTAAAACTTGTTACAGAGTTAACAATTGTATTCAGTGTCTCCAATGCAGCTAAGATCTGCTGTTAGATCAAATGTTAAAATACATAGCAGGACAGTTTTATTCATTAAAAGTTAGCATGAAGAATGTCATCTTTTATACACAATCACAACACTGTGTAGAGGATTTTACTGAAATTATTTTTCTTGCGGTAGATGGAGTGATAACAAAATATCCAGGAGTGAGTGGATGCAGTCTTCTAAAGCTCTACAGACTTTCAGAGCCAAAGGCCTTTCATGGGATTTAGCTGTTAGGAGAATTTGACTCTCTGTCACAAACTTATTGAAAATAAATATAAATGTTTTCCTTTTTGTCCGTGATAATACAACACACACTGGATTTCTGTATTTATTGTGGAAATGTTAATACCAAAAGGAGATATTAAATGATAGTAGATCACTATCGTTAGATCACTATTTGCCAATACGCCTTTTTGCAGGATTTGCCCATATTTTAAATGGTAGATGTTTTTTAAGGCAAAAATCTCCGTGACACTTCTCCTTTCCCCATCTGAGAAAAGGAGAGGGCATTCTTGCTGGAGTGGTATCGCTCAGACTCTGTCTTATATTTGGGATAACATCAGCAAGAGCTAAAACTGGTTCCATAAATGTTTGCCTTTTGTTTCCTTGTTGTTCATCACTTCTAGCTTGTTTTTTTCTTTAGATATTCTAGCTTGTTTTTTTCTTTAGCTCCTTGTTCTTTGTTGCTTGATGCATATGGATTGCCTGTTTAAATTGTCTTCTTTTTAAAGAATCGGAGACAGTTGTGGAAGCCAGACTGAAAAACAACCCAGAACCAACAGACCCTCTAAAGAAGCAGGAAAAACAACATCTGGTCCGACAGGCCAGCACTGGAGTTTCCTTTGTTCTTATTACGACTCTTCTAATTATCCCTGTTGTTGTCCTGCTGGCAATTTTAGTATTTATTCGTTGGAGGAAGACAATAGTCTATGGAGGTAACCATGACTAACAGTCTTTTATTGTTCATTTAAACACATCGCTGAATATTGAGGGACAACAGTATGAAGAAAGAGGCCTGCTGTCCCTTTTCCCTTGTACACAGTTGTGGTGATGCTGCATGCAAACTAACCATCAGCATGCACACAACAATGCCTTTCACCTTAAGCCACCGTTTTTTCACAACGTGTCAAATGCTTTCCTTTAATTGGCATCAAAAATACATTCATGTTATTGTCTAGAATGCATTAATTTTAATACTCAGTTCAGAATTGATTATTCAGCTTGGGATCTTTAAATTCTTGACAACAGAGGACTCTGTGGGTATTAGAGAGGCATAAAAATGCAAACAGATAAAATTTCTGAGATGGTATATTCTTATTCCCTACCATCTTATGAATTTTGAGATGTTTCCGTGATGCACCTTTCTCCATTGCTATGAGATCTTTGCTTGATAATTACAATGTTATGTAAATTTGTTCTTAATTCATATTATATAATAGCATTGTTTCTGAGACACTGACAGACTGTAGTCGAGTTTGATCATTACACTTCTTTTTCTTCTTTTTTTTTCTGTATGCCATAAACAGCTTTATCAAGATAAACAACAAAAATATATATATTTTGGCAAATAACAGTACTGTCATTGGCTAGGACATACTGTAAAAGACTAGGTAATTAAGCAGTCTGATAGTGCAACAGTGTAACTGAGTTGGATGTTTATTTGCTGTGTTAAAATCTGCTTCAGACTGTTTTCAGTGTTCAAGCACTTGGTGTGCTAATGCTCTAGACTGTTACAGTACTGTCATTAATGCTTGTGATCTACAGCAGCATCTTTGCATTGGATTCTGATTGAAGCTGTGTCTGAATTTACAGTGTCGAAGAGTGACACTGGTAAAATAAACTTGCACAAATTTATGGAAACTGAGTACTATATACAGAAAAACGGTTTGGTGGCATTTTATTTTTCTTCAAATCAAGGATAGCAATATTAATCAGGGAAGAGTATACTCTGCTGAACAAGAGTATATATCCTCCAACATATCTGAAGAAATTTACAGATCGCTGTCTTTCAAGAAAGCCAGTCATGCCTGAATGGAATATATACCACCTTCAAATGTCACACCGTGTTTTTCAGTGTGCCAGAATGTAGTGCATGTTATAAGTTACAGCTAAAGTAATGAAATTCTCAGAAATAACTTACATGTGAATCTTCTTAATGGCTGAATGGCATAAAATAAGCATTTGTTGCATGATTGTTCTGTTAGGAATTATAACTTCACCTTAATCAAGAAGCTGAAAATTCAGTGTTCTTAGTGCTGTTGATCAATTTTTATGAATGTCTGTGCTCTGTGTCAGAAAATAGAGAAAATTACTTAAACATAGGGTATGATTTTTAAGCTCATTTTTTAAATCTACCTTATTTTTCAGCTGATGGGGAACACAAACTTGACTCAAATTCGAGCAGAGTTTTAGGCAGACTTAGAGGTAAGAAACAGTTAAGATCTTATAAGCACTCAGCAAATGAAGGCTTTTTCGTTTGTTCACTTTTTGTGAACAAGAGATTTGACGGAACTTTCTCAGAACAAGGACTCGGGGGCAAACCACAGGTGTTCTGTGGAAGTATCTTTTAAAACTCCTCATCTGTCAGTATCTGCCTGCTGAAAAGGATGTGTCACTACCACTGGAAGATGAGTGGTGCTCATAGCATATCTGGTGAATGGGATGAAGTGCTCTGAGATTATGGTCAAAATGACAAGGTGGTAGGAACACAGATACCTGCATAAAGACTCTTCTTAATGGAACAATGTATGCTGGAAAAAAAGTCATTTGAAACTTTTATTTTAAAGACAAATTTCCTTCTCTTCCATAATGTATATAATTAGTTCTTTTGCCTTTTACTGACCTTTAAAAAAAACTTTCTGGAAGGATACTTAAAAGAAGTGCTGACTGCGTAGATATTTATTCCCCCATACAAGAAAGCAAAGCTTCTGACAAGGGTTTCTTTTCCACAGGGAAAGGTGGTGGTGGCCTTAACCTGGGGAACTTCTTTGCAAGTCATAAAGGCTACAGCCGAAAAGGCTTTGACCGACTCAGCACGGAAGGAAGTGACCAAGAGAAGGATGAAGATGATGGCACAGATTCAGAAGAAGAGTACTCGGCACCTCCACCCCCACCAGCACCTTCATCATCCTGAATGAAGACAACCTTTGCGTTCTCCATTATATGATTCAATCCAGAATGTCAGATTCCATTTCCCTTAAGCACGTTTAAGATTTTTGTGTATTTAATTGTAAACTGTACTAGTCTGTGTGGGGCTGTACACTGGTTTCTTTAATTTTTGTTTGGTTTTCGTTCTGTTTTTTAAGTGGAGGAGTGTATGGAAGTTTCATATCAGTGCCGTTGTTTTTTTTTTTTTATGTGAACATCTTAATAAAACAAACAGTCTTCTTCTAATTGCAGCACTGATTTAAAGCAGTAGTATTTTCTCATATCAACTTGGGGATCTTTTCTGTATTTGTAAATAAGTCGTATTACCTGCTTCAACAAAGTATTTTTCCTATAAATATTCAGTTGCCAATTTCTTTTTTGTGCCTTTCCTCTTCAATGTCCTTAACCTGTTGCAGTACAGAGAAAATACAGTGCCACAAGAAAATGAAGCTGCTAAATCTTCTTCTATTTTTTTAAAATCACTAGCATTATATTGCATTGAAGAAAAAAAAAAAAAAGTATCTATTTAATTGTTTTTTTCTTCTTCTTGACTTGATGTGTTTCTGGGATGTCTTATTTTTAGATGGTACCACTGTTAGAACACTATTTTCAGAAGCTGAATGTAATTTGTGTAATAAAGTGTTCGCAGAGCATTAGCTGTCAGAGTGTACTTTGGAATTTTTGCATACTTTCTAAGTTTTTTGTATACAACTTTTGTAAAAGTTACACAGACCACTTAATACAGTAAAAGATTTAATGTCTTCTACTAGCAGATAAAACGTGCTATTTTGTATGGAAGCTGGAAAATATTTTGCTATGTCACAAGGTTTGCTTTATTGGGGGGGGTTGTTTGTTTTTGTTTTTTTTTTTAAGACTAATAACTAATATACATGTACAAAGTCAAGCTTAAAGATTTAAAGAGGAAATATACTTGTATTATAAAACTGCAGGGTATTTACTTTAATAAAACATGGTCACAGCTAAGAGGAAACCCGTGTCTCAAATTACATACGAAAATTAGTCAGGGTAGGCATCAGTGCTACCTGATTTGTAGTACTGATTTTCTTGTTTCTCCTCTCTTCCTTTTTCATTCACACAAGAGTAGTCCCAATTCCAGTAATGTACTCCCTCTTTGAATAGAAGACTTCTGGAAGAGCTGCTAGATAGATGACTCACAGCCAGGATAATTAGGTGTGAATCATTGTGTGACGCTGTCACGATTTATCAGTCTAGTTTGAGGATCAGAGCATGATTAATCTTCTTTTAAAAACTGTATTATGAGCAGAGTGTACACAGCTGTAATTGCCACAGGGTTTTATGAAACTGCTTCATTATCGTCATTGCAGGTGTTGTAACGGACTAGTGCTGGCGATGAAAAGAACTCCATTTCATAGCCTGTATTCAGTGTTGCTTCCTCTCCAACTATTTTATATTTTCCTAATGTTACACTGAAAACAGACTTTTTCTGTCTTGCTTTTGGAAGCAAGGCAATGTTATTTTAGCTGTGGCTTTTGGTCATCTTATATAAGGATAAAGACGTAAGGTAGGAAGGATCTTTTTTAAATTTTCTGGAAAAAAAAAAAAAAGTAATTACTAGTTTACAGGACGTTTCTGATGAGAGCTATTAAAGCTGTGGTGGCACTGCTAACATAGGTGGTATATGTGTCATCAAATCTAAAAGATCATCAGCTTTTTATCAGACGTGATCAGTGAGGATGTGTTTTTCTATCACGTGAATAGCTCACATTATGCCAATCTGATATTGGGTGTTCTTTGCTTCCAGGTTTTAGATTATTGAAGATTATATATAGCTACCTCCTTCCTCCTGACATTTATTTTATCTTTATCGCCAATTGAAAACAAAAAAAATATTGAGAGAAGAGTAGCTGAACACAGTTCAATGACAAGTATGAGTGAGGGCAGAGTAATTCAAAACCAGCCACAGTCCCTGCTTGCCAGAATTCAGAGGCTGGTTTCTAAAAGAAGCCATGGGCAGACAGCTGGGTTGGCAGGCAAGCTACTGCCTCCCAGCAGCGAGTGCCTCTGAGGGAAGGGTGCACCTCTAAATTTGTGCAGGTACGGTGGCAGAAAATCTGAACCTGCTTAAAGGTGCTGGATGTTCTTTCTCTGTTACCCTTAGTAAGATGCATCTTAAGAATACAATAAAGGAAGACTTTAATCATCGCTAGGATTTTAATAAATGAATGGACCATCCTCTAGCCTAGCAGGTTATAGCCGCTAATACTGTTATTTATATATTAAGTGTTGAATGCTGGTTATCTGGTCTCAGCTAGTGGATTTGGAATGCCTGTGATTAATTAAATTACAGCAATTGTCTCTGGTAAGACCATGTTTTTTAATAAACACAGACTTGCCCATCTTAAAACTCCAAAGACATGATGCTAACTTTCAAGAGCTGCTGATGGCTTTGAGATGGAAGAATCTTGGCTGTTTTGGGGGCTGAATATTGCCATTCAACTTAGGCTGATGAGCCAGCAAGGCACTGTTCTCTGTGGTGGTGCAGTACCAAGCCTATCTCCCTGTTTTGAACAGGGGCCCTTGGGAGTGGTAGGAAAGGCAGAGGCTGTGCGGAGCGGGCTACCAGTGCAGGGTGATTCAGCAGCCAGCTGCGAGCCATCTGTGTGCCAGCTGCACGTGGGGCACATGGAGGTAACTGCAAGCGGTCATGGGGAGAACTGGATTGTAGCGGGCAGGTAACACCAAGTCACCTGGAGGTGTCCCAGTTAAATGGAATTAATGGAACTACCACCCCAATTAAGCGGCTATCCTTGCCACAAGTATCATTAGGTGCTAATTGATTCCTTGGGAAGCATCTTGATTAAGTAGGGTTTTCTAATTATGCTGTGCACTGTAGTAGTTAATGAGGATTTATAGATCAATACAATAAATGGCAGCAGCTTCTTTCTCGGCAAAGATTTATTTATGTCTTATCAGAACTTTTAGGTCAGTAATATCTGTCATGTTACAGTGGGTTAGGATTAAGTGTTGGTCACAGTACAGAAACCATGTACTGAAAGAAAAAAAAAGTTCATGTCAGTTAAGAGCTGAAATTATGCTAGTGCACTTTCTATGTAAAATAGATGGTAGTAAACCCTAAAGTTTTAGCACCCTGGTTTTCCTTTATGTATAAGCAAGCCTGGTTTTTGTTTGTTTGTTTTTAATTCTTAAAAGTGAAAATATTTTTTCGTCATTGCAAATTACCAAAAATTGTTAGCAAAATTTATGTTATGTTGTAACTGCTCTCAAATTCCTCCTCAGTTCCTGTGAAATATTGAGATTCATCTGCATAACCAAGCAAAACCTGCAAACTTCTTGCTGTTTCTGGACATAGGGCTTTCAAAACAAAAAGAAGCATTTACCTGGCTTTGCTACACAAGTATTTGGAGAGGTGCATGGGAGAGCTATATCAGACACAACTTGCAAGTTGCTCTAGATGTTTCTAAATACTAAACTGATCTTTTCTTCAGGTCCTTTCTGCTAGTGTTTCGATTAATTTGTTGCATGTGAAGCAACAGATTCTGCAAGTGATCCTTTGAGTGATTTCATTGAACAAAAAACAAAAAACAAAAACAAACAAAAAAAAAAACATAAAAGACGTAGATGCAAATTTTTTTTAGGGACCTATGCCAAAAGTATCATTTTAACAACGCCATGGAACAATTTGTTCCTAGCAAATCGGCGTAACAGTTAAGCAAACTTGGTAAACAATTACTAATTGCTGACTACAGTTAGTTTTCAAACTGACAAATATGAGAAACTGAAATCTTTTTAGTATTATTATTAGAATGTAAAATAAAAAGAAAAGAAAAAAAAAAAGTAAGAATGGGATATGGCAACCCATGTTCCTAGCCATCACAAGCAATAGCAGGTTGAATCTGTTTTCTAATTACACGGGTGTTAAGAGCAGAACCCTGTCCCAGCCACTGCAGGTCCAGCCCACAGTGCTTTGATAACCACAACTGCCACAACATTTGTTATTGCTTTCTTGGCATGTCCTAAAGCTGCAGCTCAGGAGAGACTTGTTTGCTTAAAAAAAAGTCTTAATGCAAAAAGGACAATGTTGCCATTTCTTTTTAAGTTGTGTCTCTTAGGTCCCACCCTGCACCACTCACATTGAACTGCAAGGGTGGCTTTTTCCAGGCACTTCTCTGTAAGATCATGATCACAGCCACCAAAGTTCAATGGGTACTTAAAGAAGGCTGGATCTCAGGAAACTGCAAAGCTATACTGAATATTTGTCACCAGTGGCAGTTATGGTGTGAGCTACCTAGTGCTCCAGCAGACTATTTTGATACATATCTTACATGAAAGGTCAGGCATGCAGCATTCAAACAACGCTGGTTGCATTGCTCCCAGAAATACATCTATATCTCCATAATTATCTGGCTCCAGTTAACATTCTGATGTTTCCCACTCCATTACCTGCCTAAGGTTTTGCTGACTCCCTCTGCATGAAGAAGCAAAGAGCCAGTGACACAAAAATGGCAGGCAGATGCCTGTGCTATTTCCCCAGGAACATTTCTACCTATTCAATCATACTTTATTTCTCCCTGCCCCTCCACACACAGATGTCTTTTAACTAGTCCTTGAGCTAGTGGCTGCCAGTGCCCCCAAACCAATGTGCCAGCAGGAGGCAGCATGCTCCAGGTTGCGTTTAACCTGCTGGTGGCTTCCAGAACCTTCCTCCCATCGTTGTTTCCAAGGGATTTCCCTTCCCTACCTGCAATGAACTACAGCCCACTGACAAAATCAGGAATGTGTTGACTCAGCCAAATACTAAGCCTGTGTGTATGGCTACAGTTACATTTGAAGTAAGCGTTAAATTGTTAATTCTTTTTCAGTTGACATGCTAAAACTGTTGTGTAACTACAGAGCCAGTGCCAAAACACCGATGTGCAGCCTTTTATGAGAGCATAGTCTGGGAAGGAAATGCCTTCCTGGAGAAACAGTTTTGGTAGCTGCCCCACTTTCTCAGTGCCTCAGAGGCTGAGGCAGTGCCGGGCACAGGGTGTGAAGGCCTCCAGGACAGGCGGCTACCCCACAACCACGCCAGGTACCTGGGCCCGCAGAGCATGGAAGTTAAACTAAATGGAAAAACTAAACTAAAATACCGCTGAAAGTTTGCCAAATCCTGTCCTGTTGCTACAGGAACAGTTCCTGCTCTTTTTCTAGGTCTTTAATCTGTGGAAATGATGGATGGCATCTGACAAGACAAACATTCAAAGTCAAGTTAATCCCTCTGATGGGGAACCCCGTGCATTATTAACCACCTATCACTGAAATTCTGCGCAAAATACAGAACTCATTTTTCTATGGACTTTTTTTTTTTTTTTTTTTTTCTAGGAGGTTTTCACTGCTGTGCCTGCCAGCTTTGTGAAGTTATGATTATTTTTTTTTTAGTATGCCTGAGAACTGACATGGTGCTATTCATTTTGTACAGAAGGCGGCAGTGAGGCGTAGAGAGATTTAAGGCATAAATTGTCAAAAAATGTCAAATACTTTGAAGTACTGAGTTTGTGAAATCTGATTTGTTCCTTTTTAACCCACTTGCATATCACTTTATACATTCAAGGCACTGCTTCTTGCTGTCAGCTGCAGTTCTGGGTACTCCCTTCCTTCTGATCAAAGCTCAGCAATTCTTACCAAGCACCAGAAAAGGACCACATACATTACAACCTGTAAATTATGGAAAGTTTTATCCATGTGATTTGTGGGCCACTGCACCGGCAATCTGCAGCAGGGCAGCACTGCCTTGCAGACGGAGATTGCTGCACTTCCTATGACCTGCCCTGCTCACAGCACAGCAATTTCTGCTACTGAAGCTGCTGCAGGTCCCTTCCTCACCATCACGCTCTGCACAGCACCAGGGCAAGAAGCACTGCACAGACCACAGCCAGGAGCCCTGTGGTTTAGACACCCAGACCCTCAGAGCCTGCAGCAATACATGGGACAAATTCGCAGGCAGCTCACACAACTCACATACAGTGGTTTGCAAACTTACACAGCCCCATACTGTGTTTGCAAGTGTAAAAGCACAGGAGGAAAGGAGAAGTGGCAGGGGAATGCACCTGTCAGGATTAACAGTTCCTGCAGGCCTATATAGCAGGCCTAGCACCAGGCCCATAGGTCCTCCAGTATGCGTAGAAGAGGTAAAACCCATTATCTCCTGGAGACACTGCTATTTCCCCCTCATTTATTCAGCCTTCTAATTGAAGTGTCCTGTCTTACAGACTTCTAAGGTGTCATTTTCTTCCGTGGAATTCACAGGAAAGCAGCACGCTCTCAGGCCATGATGGACAGCTGCCGCTGTGCTGAGTTTCTGGCATTGGGGGTGCTTGCATGTTTTATTTTCAGGTACTCCAATAAGTTAATTGAAAGCATCCACTCAACTGCCATGAGAATAAAAATAAAATATTCCATTACTTATTTTGAAAATACCAAGGTTACTGTGCAAACAGATTTTGATGCTAGGTCATTACAGAAACGATACAGCTACTAAAGGTCATTGAGACAGACAGATGTTGTACCCAAATGCATAAAGGAAACTTATCTATATCTCAAAAGCAGTATTTCCAGAAGATTTAACTGCTTATTGTGAAAAACAAATCATGACTCATCCGTCCTCCAGCAGGGAACATTCAGTTCTAGGGAGATGGAGGGAAAAAACTTTAAAATGACAAGTATTGTCTGAAGCTGGAATGGAAGAGCACTTTAGCAAAAAATGGGCAAATGCTACACAAAAGTTCAGGCAGTATTCAAATAAGAGAGATACGTATAAGAGAGATACTTTTTTATTTCATGCTGAAACACTGTGAGTGCTTGCTTAGAATACTTTTAGTGAAAGATTGTTGTTTTCTGGGATGTTTTAAATTTAATAAAACGGTGTGGTTGTTTTACCATACTGGGCAGCTAAACCCCACAGCCACTCTCTCACTCCCCCCTCTTTTTAGATGAAAATCTTTTTTAGAAGTAAAGCAAAGAACAACTCACAGGTTGAGATATGGATAATTTAATTAAAGGGAAATAATAATAATAAGTAAAGATTATTATGAACTAAACAATTTAACTAAAGGGAAATAAAAAGGGAAAGGGGAAATAAAAAAAAAAAAAAGTAGGAAAACAAACAAATAAAACAAATGAAGGCTATGTGGAAGTGCAGAGGAAACAAATTACTCTCTACTTCCCACAAATGAGCGATGATTGACCACATCCTTGAAGCAGGGCCTCAACACACATAGCTGGTGTTTGGGAGGAGGACCTACATTTTCCCAACAAGAGCCCACCCCTCCCCTCTTCTTCCTGTTTCCACCTTTTATTGCTGGGTGTGGCATCACATGGTATGGAATATCCCTTTGGCTGGTTTAGGTCAGCTGCCCTGGTGATGTTTCTCTTCACACTTTTTGCCCACCCCTTAGGAGGGTTAGAGAGAGGCCCAATGCTGTGCCAGTGCTGCTCAGCAGTAGACACAACACTGGTGTGGATAACACTGCTGTTCCAACTACAAGTGCAGAGCACAGCACAGTATGGGCTGCTGCAGGGAAAGTTAACATCCCAGCCAGACCCAGTACAAACAGGAGGTGGTAATTAGTGGTAGTAGCAAACCCAAAGGAAAAACGCTCATATTTCTGCTCTGGAAGAAACAAGGGAATTGTCAGTTCCTTCATGCTGTGCTCCCTTCTATTTCTCTTCTCTGAGAAAGAGGCCATGAGGGGGCACAAACTCTATGTGAAAACAGAATTTCCATGAACGCTTTTACGGCAACAGTAGTCTTCCACTACTATCCCATCGTAAATCAGACCTGTGTGCCAGTGGAGAAGACGATTACAGATGGGCATTAGTAATTTTATACAGGTTGGTCAAAACATGAGCCAGAAGCTGGTGCTGACGACTCACTGTGGGCATAGGGACATACTGAGGAATGCTTCACTAGGCCAAGGTGTGAGGTTTCCCTCAGCTTACCAAGCACAGCATGCTGCTTGCTATGTCTCAGTTTTCCTGGTGGCATCTTTTTTCAGTTTCCAGTGATTGCTTTTTGAGTTGCTAGCTTGAAACTCCTGTATTTTATTTCAATAAACCTCCCATGTGCAGAGAAGGTCTCATTTGGGAGCATCCAAGAGGCACTAATGGCTGCCTGTTAACACAGTATATCGCAATTACTAGGAAACCTGAATGATCAGCATTACACAGTTTGTTAAATAGTTGCTGTTTTTCCTATCCACTACCAGTTTAGCATTTTATTTCTCTCCAATGTAGCTATAACAAGTACACAGCACTCGTTACCCTAGAGCTCCCCTGCACACCTACCACAGAAAAGGGCTCCACTGAACTGCGTCTGAATAAGGAACAGGGAAGGTAAAGCAAAAATATATATAATATATAATTATATATATATTTCACACACACACACAATGCATCTAACAATATAAAGCCATCCTAGCAGATGTTATTCTGGGTAGTGATCACTCTGCGTAGTGGAAGAAATAAAGGCAGATATGAAGGAGGAGGGATTGGTTTAAATAACCTGGGTCTCTGTTAAAGGATCTGGTAGCCACCGTTCTGGTTGCTCGGGAAGGTTCAGGACTTGAATTGCCGCTGCCCATGAAACTGGGCACAGCACCTGAACTGGCTGTTCTCTTTATATTGCTGTTCTGGAGAAAAAAAAAAATACTGTGTGACCACAGCGCTCACTACTGGTGGAAAAAATAAAATCCAAGTAAGGCCAATGCTCCAGTTACATCCCGTTTGCAAGCTTTTTTTTTTTCTATTCAATGTTCAAATAGTTCAATGTAATTTCAAAGAATTCCCTAGCTTTTTTCTTAAAAAAAATAAAAAAATAAAAATAAACAAACAAACAACAACAACAAAAAAGACAACAGGCATATTTTCCCAACCGTACCTTGACTGCACTAGAGCAGAGATCCGAAGAGCAGCAGTCCCCAGAGGGCGGCACAACCTGCAGGTAGCAGCAGTTAATAAATATGTTTTGCTGCTGTCCACACCCACCGCAAATACTGTGGGCTGCACACCATTCTGTACAGCCCACATCCCCAGTTGCCTCCCCGCAACTGCCTTCTCAGTCTCAGTGGGGAAAAAGTACTGAGAATTAAGCACTTTCAGAGGGGTTTTAAGATCAGACGCTGGAATACCACCATTGTGCTGCGCTGTTCTTTTACACAGCTCAGGCCCATGACACTGTGGGCATACTGCACAATGGGTGTGAATTTCTGCATAAGCTAAATATCTCATTAGCCTTGAGGACAAAGTCTTTTTACCTAAGATTAGCTGAAAACCTTTAATAAACAATACTTTCTTCTTCTAGATTTTGACAAGAGACAATAGCAATGCATCCAGCCATTTAAGCTAACTAAAAGCCACCTGTATTATGTCACATGACATCCAGCAGCAAAGATGACAGAATACAGCTATTCAGAGAGCAAGATAAGCAAGTCCTCCTCAGCAACTGACATAAGTTGCTGCATTTCTAAATTCAGCTCTCTACTAGCATTCTTCCTCTTCCTGTCACTCCCCTATAAATAGAACCAGCTTGCCCTCATCAGTTTTACACGTGAAAGAGTTCCTGTTCACGTAACTTTAGCAGTAGATATGTTTTCATCTTACCATGAAATAGAGTCTTCCTTGCAGGAAGCCTGTAATAACTTACTCAAGGAATTCAGAGAATAAGTAATGCTGGTCCTCACCTTTCCTAGAGAACTGTCAGCGGAAATCTCCAAACCCACGCTAGATCTGGGAAGAAGTCAGGGAAACCAGATGTTTGTGAGGAAAGCACAAATGAATGCTGACCACTGCTAAGATTCTGCCACATGTGAGGAACTGAAATTGCTCTCCTTAGCAGAGCTTTGATGAGCAGGGAGCAGCGAAAGCCGCACTGTTTCATATGCAAAATACTCGCTGTATTTGATTTTGATGGCTTTACTGTTTTGTGAGATCTTAGAGGGGTGAGTTAGACTACAAATTAAAACCTGTGAAAGTCCAAGCTTGCAGCTTCTCAGAAAGAATGAGAAACAGTTCTTTAACAAGAAAATGACAACATAATCTTCTTTACATTTGTACAGGGGAGAAAAAAAATATTTTAAGTTGCTTAGTTCATATTTATCCCACAATACGTCTACATATTAGCAATGAGTCAGGTAAGGATTAATGAAAATGTCATTACTGTGAAAGGATGTGCTGTGTCCTGAGAGGGTGACAGTAGGGTTGGGCCATATTGCCATTTTACCAGCAAAAATTGGAATTCAAATGCACAATGAAAACTACTTACACTTTCACTAGGTTGGGACAGTATTTCTGGTACTCCAGTGATTACTTCTCAATGCCCACGTAAATTAACCACTTACACTTAAGAACACTTATAGTGCTCTTAAATTCAAACAGTAGTAGAACATGTGCTTTTACTAGGTTGTGCCTACATTTTGTTAACAGAGTGATTGCTTCTTAATGCCTATATAAATTAACCACTGAATACCTGCAGTATTCTTAAATTCATAGAGTAAAGTGGATTTGGCTGTGGAATTTAGAACCGTTCAGTCTGCCACAGGCGCTCCAAACTGCCACTGAACTATGACAGGAGACAGCTTGCTTAAGTGTCTTCTATCTTGGTCGGAAGTGTCCAGCAAGGTGAAGGCCATTGCTCTGGCTTTGCATTGTTTGGTTCAATGCAATGATCTTCTGTTGCCTCAGACTGATGTTTGCCATCTGTTGGATCTTGGTCTTTGCAGGCTGAAAGTGGCACTTGCGCCACAGACATGACACCTCTTGCATAGGTGTTTATTTCCCCTTCAGCAATAGGGTCTTGCTGGCTTGGAGTATATGATCTTTCAGATACACCAATGTAGTCATGGTCAACAACTACTGCACCTTGTAAGAAGTAGTGGTTGTCTGCAAAATAAAAGCACCCATTAAAGTAGATGGTCCTAGTTTACTGAAAGCCATACTTAAAATGATAGTGAGTTGCCAACTTACTTTTCAAAACTATTTTTGTAAGATGACAAGAAAGTTTGAGTGGCAGGAATCTGATTACATGGTGCTAATTTCACTAAGCACCAAATATTTGGTTGCATCTCATATATCCATAAAATAATGCTTGCAGTACTTCATGTTAAGAAGGAAAGTTTGCCTTTTTTTTTTTTTCTTCTTTTTTTGCTACGTCAGTGGACTAGCTTGAGGCTTGTCATAGTCAGCTACTGAACTAATAATACCAAACAAGAACAGGCATGTGGATTCTTCCATGTTGTACACCAACTCACAAAGTAATGTGTCATCTCCTAACTATTGCTGGGAAATCACAATTCAAAACAATAGACTTTAAGAAATAAAGAAATAAAACAGTTTTATGGAATGTAAAGGCCATAATGTTGATTGCTTCTGTATGGTACTACTGAACTTTTCTTCTATCTAGCATATGCTTGCTATGTTTGATTTTTCCAAGTGAGTTCAAATAAAATAAAAATAGTCTGACCAGCCAAATTAAATGTGTAACTGTCCTCATGGGGTTTATACTTTTGTTTTGGAAGATGACTTAGGGCCAACTTTCTTACTCAAATGAGGACCCTTACATCAAATCAAGTATTTTAGGGGCTACAAATTCCTTCGCAAGTTATGTTTCTTGACAGATGTGTCCTCAATCTGAAGTGCAAAGTATTTGCACTTCTGAATTGTCTGAGCACTGGAGCCACTGGGATTCTATTGAGATTAATATTTAAAATAAACAACACTCAAACAAGAAAAAGTATTGCTTCAGACACACGGATGTACTTACGTACATCTGCATGGTGTCCTGCAACCTCTACTAGGCTATACAAACATCTGGGTAGCAAGAAACAACCCAGGTCCACACAGACTTTTAATCTGTAATGCCTATACCAAGAGCATATATCAATGCACTGACTCAAGAGTAATCTTTAGGTCAAGATTGTTACAAAAGGTTTGAAAAATACCTTGCTTCTATTTGCCCTTTCTTACCTGCAGAAGATTTTCAAATCATGTAAAAAAAATAAGCACTCCATTTCCAGGACTTGTCTTTCCTGCTTAAAGAGTCTAAATCCATGCTTCTAGTGTTATACAGAGAAGATACGCTGCTCCAAAATCTGAAGTGTAAGCAAAATACTTAATAACACCTACAGACCACAGATACCTCACCTAAGATGCACTTTTTCCACATTCCGAAGTCATTGCAGCAGCTGGAGAGGACCTGCCTGCAGGACACATATGTGACTTCCTCCATACAGCTCAGTAATTCAGCAAAGAGCTGGAAGATGCAGAATGAGATGCAGAGCAGTGTCCAGGAGAAGCAATGTGACACTGCTGTTCTTGTTTACTCAAACTGCAATGGAGGCTGACAAGTGGCCTCAATACCAGCTTCCTATGTGAAATTCCAGAATTAGTTTCAGCTTTGCAAGCTCCTCAGTTTTAGGAGGTGATGGAAGAGGTGGCTGTCTCAATGCAGTTTATGCATTTTGAAGAATCAGGACTTAACCACACATGCCAAGAGGGTAGGAATTTCATTTCAAGAACCCTGAACAAAGCAGTTCTGAGACAAAAGTCTTCCGAACACTGAGTACTTGTTTTATTCCAAATGCCTGAAGTGACCCAAAGATAGCATCAGCAGAAAAGAAACAGCTGCTGTTGTTTGATTAAAGCAGCACCATTGCAAAAGAGTACACTGAATGTGTAAGAGTAACATTGTCAGTTGATTTCCCAAGTGTTTGGGAATTTCCGCAAATTCTACTTTTGAGCATGACATTTTATTGCTCTGGGACAAGAAATCTGTTTACCTCTTCAGTACTGAAACTTAAAACTAACTCTTCAAAAATCAGCTCTCTGAGGTAGTCTTTGTTTTTTAAGGTTTTAGCAAATAGGCTGTTTTGGTTGCTCAAAAATAAACTCTAAACAGGTACCATATATACTAGTCAGATAAGGCAAAAGAAATTACATTCCCATTGCATGAGGAAAATTAATGTGAATCCTGTCTATATCAAAACAGGAACATACGAGTTAAAAAATGCTCTTTGAATATAGTTCAGCTGAATTATACTTCTCACATGTTTTGGCCAGCCAGCATTAACAGGGCCAAACCACATATTAAAAGCAACTGTAATGGAAACTATTTTTACACAGGCTTTAAACATGATTCATTAGCTCTGTTCCATGTTCTGCATAGGTTTAAAGCCACTCACACTCACTGCTCTCATTACTGAAAATTGATTACAGTAATTACTACCCAGTGGTTTAATTCACACTAGTGAGTGAATGATACTTGCTCACTACCTCACCTAACACCAAGACATGACAGGAAAACTTAACAAAAATACATACAAACATATACACACACATAAAATACACACGTATATACCTTTTTCATTGGACCCTCTTATGTATGGCTTGAGGTGAGACATCTTGATGGGTCTTTTCAACCTGGATCCTGTAGCATCTCTTAAAATTGCACAGCCATTATCTGTGATATAATCTATAATACATGGACCAACCCATTCTGACTGGAAACGACCATCTTTCCACCAGTTTTTTCTTTGTCTGAGAACTTCATGACCAACTTTAAGTTGAAGGGTATTTAATTGCTTTGTCTTCTTTTTGACAGTGATTTTGTTTCTGGTTTTCTGTTCATCTGAAGAGGTTTTCTCCACCTGCAAAAGATATAGATATGAAGTACATTTTCTTTTTCCAGAAGTAATCATGTATTTTCATAACATTGGTTAATAATGCAATATCAAAAATATTAGATGTCTTTAGATGTGTGTAATTCATAATGTGTAAAGCTAGAGAGTTCTGTAGAAGGGGATTTTATCTTCATGTTCTAAGTCAATAGTCCATAGGCAATGTTTTTCAGCTTCCATGCATACTTAGCCCTCAAAGTCAAACATGAATCTCCTGGAAATAGGTCTCCTCTCAAGTTTACTCCTTCCATATGCATACAAGCATACGTACGCTGGAATCTAGGGACCCCAGGCCAAAGAGAAGAAAAAAAATATATTGCTAAAGGTTATACTTTGAACCTCAAGTCTTTCCATCTTTTCTCTCTTCTGTCCCCATCCTAGGAAAATTTGAAATTACACCATTTACCTGACAGTCTGAGGTTTTCTCTTCTTCCAGTGCTTGACTGGCTCTTTTGGTTGCTTCAAATATTTTGGCAAACATATTGTCTTCTTCCATACATACATTCATTGGTTCAACAACATATGGGTTACGATTAAACATTTGGAAATAGGGAGTGGTTTGATCTGGCTCCTGTTTAAGTGGGGAGCAAAAAGCAAGCAAATTTAACATACCATTTTGCAGGCATTTTGGAGGACTTCAGTCAAAAAAGGAAGAACTTTGACTTACCAAATTAGTCAAATTGAATGCATAGGCAATAGCAGACAAATGTTCATCCCAATCATTTGGATGGTCTGTGCAGTATTTGTTAAGGAAAGCTTTGATTGTCTTGCACGTTCTTTCATTTACTTCATCAGTCTGAGGATAAGACAATACTATTTGTTTCATTCCAAACAGCGCAAATAGTTCTTTGTTTATCTTAAAAAGAAAAAGAAGACAATTATTGAAAGTTTCTACCTACTTTGTTGGTAAGATGATGGCCAAGCAAAACTCTTCTATACATATTCCCACGTAACAGTCCAGACTTAGGAATGAGAGCTAAAGGAATCAGTATAGCTCTGGAGCCAGTAATAGATGGTTTCTAAAAGCACTTCTGCCACTAACACAATTTGTCATTTTTTCCATATCATAGCCTCATGATTTCATGATCTCTGAAGGGATCAAAGAGTGAGTAATTCTTCTTTATCACTGTATCTAAGGATATTTTTGACATTAGCCTATCTGCTATACTGAGCAATATGAAATACTTGACAGACGAAATACAGCAACATGTTGGTATGTGAAAGTTTGAGCCACTCCAATTAAGTGGCAAGATACACATTATGCATTTTTTGCTCTTTACCAAAAGAAAACAACCCTGGGAAATGCTGCATAATATTACAATTGCAAATAATCAGTTTGTCAATTTCTGAACCTACTTTTTTTGATTAAAGAAAATAAACATTCGGGTATCGGATTTATGTATTTTTTTTCCCACAAGAATGGCCTAAAATTATTATGGGGAAAAAAAAAAAGTATTTTTCTCAAAAACAAACAAACAAAACCTATGTAAAGACATACCTGATGAGCAAGCTCCTTCCCTTGATCAATAGGCATTTTTTGAGGTGGTCCATATAAGAAAAATACATTGATGATTGCCTTAGCAATTTCAGCTGCTGAAGTGTCATGCAGAGGCAAAATAACAGCCCATTTTGTGAACAAATCTATCATGATTATGATATACTTGTGGCTTCTGTTGGTAACATTAAAAGGTCCCACTAGGGCTACAGTGACTGCTGTCCAGGGGTCCTCTGCTTTGATAGGGTGTGGTTTGGGCGTGGTGGTGGTTGTATTCTTTGCCACTTGGCAATGCTGGCATGCATATACCTAGTGCAGAAACCAGGGGAGATGCTATCAATAAAAAGTGATGTAGAAGGTTTACAACAACAAAATATCATAAATCTCCATTATTCCTCTCTAGGTCAGGTCAGACCCAGGCAATGTCAGATGAACTCGTTTTTATCTTTTCCTATGATTTTTTGTCATTAGGTTTTTCAGCCCCAGGATAAAAACAAAACAAAACCAAATAGTGAAGGCCAGGGAAAGGAAATGCACAGCAGTTCAGGATGAACTGTGCTCATCCTGAGAGCACTGCGCTCTTTCAGGTCCATAGTATAAACTTTAAAACGATAATCTGTAAATGCTAAAGGAAGTATGGAACATCTGGATTGAAAGGAAAAAAATCCCAATAATTTCCCTTTTGGTTCTTTTGAGTATGCTGTGGCTGTCAAACATTGGCAGTAAGCACCATCAGCCATACAGAACACGGGTCAGCTTTAGCTACAGGACAGAACCAGACTTTTCTAAGTCTGAAGCGAAAGCAAAGACTCATTTTCAGTTCATGCTACAGTTGCACATGGACTCTAAATACTTAGGTGATACAGCAAGCTGATAGCAGCAATAATTTTGCCACAAGGAACATTTTTACATAGGGTTTGCTCATGGATCATGTTCTGCCTAGGGATTATGTGAACATATATTTGGGTGAAGGAGGAGAAGGAACTGTCCTAAGCATCAATTTGCTTACTTGCTTCCCAAACACACCTAGTTTGAAGGCAGAAGCCAATTTTCATCTGCCAGCAGCCACTCTGGCCAGCTGTACACCGCATCTTAATGAAGATAGGCAATACAGCTTGCCAAAGAAATCTCTCCAAAAGACCCCATGTGACCCGCATACTGAAATGCAGTATGGCTCCCTACCATTGGCTAACATACTGCAAACTACAAGGTCAATAATAAAAGAAAAAAGAAAAAGAAAGCACTGTGCTTCGGCATACAGTCAATTTACAGTTTGATTGTTAGCTTATGTTTCCTCATCATGAAGCAGTATGGGTGATTACTGTATCAAAGTCATATGATTACAAAATGCTTGCAACACAGACTACATTAAAAAAATATCCTGTAGCTATGAAACCATACCCACTGTTTGACATCATTTGTTATAGAGGTCCAGTAGTAATTAGATTCCACTAAAGTCAGTGTCCTTGATATACCGTGATGTGTGCCTGCAGCATTTTCATGGCATTTCGCAAGCACTTTTTTCTTCTCTTCATCTGAAACAATTACCAGGCGCATTTGTTTTCTGTCTTTTCCAACATAGAACAATTTATTTTCTGGAAGAAAAATACCAGGAAGTTATACATGAGTGCTTTGCCTTCTGCAGTTGTTTAGTTTAGTAAACTACAGGGCATGACCCAGTATAGAATTTAATAAGCCATCTTCATTTTACCTTTGTGTGAAAGTAGGTTTTGTTTTGTTTTTGGTGTTTTGTTTGTTTTTGTCTGTGTGTTTGTTTGAATTTTCTTTTTAACTATTTTCTCCCAAGAGCCAAGCATTCACCAGTATTTATTAACCTGGACATGAGGTGTTACAAGGTCAAGTCAGACTGCAAACTATGGTCTCATGGGAAGTCCATCAGAAACTAAACCTAGTGCTGGGAGTGAGAAGGGAATGCAGGATTTGTTATGAGACATATTGCCTCCCTGCCAAGTAACTGTACGTTGTGATCCGCAGCTTTAACTCCTTCCTGCTTTTTTTCTCTGCAAAGGCTGGGCAGGTTTGATGGGATTGAGAGCACAAAGCAAACCACCAAGGCTCAATACCTGCAGATTTCTTCCTGAGGATACAACAAAGCTAGGGTGGGTGTGGAGGCTCCAAGGTGACAGACAGCAAACCCATGCTTGCATTGCTGCCCACATCCAGGGTGCTCCAGCCCAGGGTCAAATGTTCCCTGTCAATAGCTGCAGACCAGGGCTTGTCCTCCTGCAGTTCTATGAATCGTGGGTTGCAATGGATACAAACCTAGTATCTAAAACAAGGCTTGGCTTTCAGACAGATACATAAAACCTTTCCAGTAAGGACTCAAGCAGGTAGTGTTTCTGCAAACATTCTGTTATATATTAACGTGGGATAGGCGGCCTGTGTGTTTCATGAAGGATGTATATTAACATCATAGCATTCTGCAGAGCAAGATAGCACTTTCAATTCTTGTATCAGTACATCTTCACCTAAAAAATTAAAATTTCCAATTAGTTTGAAATAATATGTTTACCTTTGAAAACAAATTTTTTGGCTGCTCTCCTGATTCCACTTCTTTCACTTGATAACGTGGTGGGATGATATTCCCCCGTTCTTTTGTAGTATTCAATCTGCTTCAGGTGGAGGCCACCATTTTTTCCACTGCGTACCATTGCTAACCTGCACAAAATGCACAATATTTGTCAGATGGAGCAACTGCCACAGCAGCATATCTTCAAGTTTCTCCTTGTTTAGGCTAGTTTAATTTACTGGATTACTATAGTTAGACAGAGGTATCCTGATAATGCAGCATGTTGACTGATCCAATTGAGCTCTCTCTCCAGAAAGCTTAGGGCAGCTGTATTTTAATCCTATGAATTGCTTCGTATCTTTCAAGCTTTGTGCCCCTGAGAGCCTATCACACCATGCACTGCACTGCTTTTGATAACCCATGCTGTCATCAACATGAGAGATAAGGATAAGGAACACTATTGAGCACGCTACTCTGTTGTATACAAGGTTAGTTTTGTCAATGTATATTTTAAAACTTCTGAATGATGGAGTCTTCCACTGTATTCATTGCAGAATGGGGAGGAAAATGAAACCAGAAAGAAATAATTTTTCTTAAACATTTGGATAGTTTCCCCATACAGTTGTGCTGGGGATTAAATGTGTCCAAATAGACACCCTGATGAGAAAACAGACAAATAGGAGAAACCAACTCCCCAGACAGAGACTGACAAATTTATTTTCATCATTAATTCGTCTGACAACTGGATTCTGAAGTCCCAAACGTGATTCTGCACATAAGTAGGCAGTTAATTCCCTGACATGGGCTGACTGTTCTGATCATATTAATAAACTAAAATATCATTAGGAAAATGCGTCATTGGCACAGGAAAAGTTTAGGTCTACCATGAGTAGCCTCAAAATAATTATCAATTAATGATAGGCAGACATATTCATGCAGACACTGTGTGATTTCAGGGTTGTTTTTTGTTGTTGTTGTTTTTTAAGGTCTGCTCCTGCATTAATAAACTAGTAGATGAAGCAGCTCTTTGATCCTGCTCTAATTGCCTCCTACAAGAGCATGATCAGACTCGGAGTCTGCCATGTCATAATTTTTTAATGAATGCTGGTTATCCAGAGCATTCGCCAAATTTCTGATCTTTGCAGTGTCCCAAGACTACACAGCATGGCAATGCATAGCCTGCTAAAAGCAATAATCAGGTAGTCTGCCCTATCTGCTAAGTGGCACATGATTGTAGGGATAACGACAATATCCAGTCACTCCAGCATCCATGCAATTTCATCATGCAGTGATGCTATTTGAAAGATTAATGTGTAAGTTGGGATATTTATTTTCCAATTTGGAGATTCTCACCTGCCTTTACTACACCGGGAACTGGAAAGAGGTAAAGAGCTCTACTGTGATTATGTCTGCTTTTAGTCACACTGTTTCTCCCAGAAAGTAAAATGCTGTATGTTATTTATAGAATATCATATTCCTCGTATATAGCTGGGCTGTGTTATCAACGTCAAATGAATGCCAGGAACTTCACATTCAAGTAATGACAAGACCTTTGCCCCACTGAATACTTTGTTTTACATAACCAAGACCTGGCTTTCACAAACAGCCAAGTCTCTTGTCATTCAACATTACAATTTTAAAGCAAAATTCCCCTAATTGAGAGAACTCGTACAGATAAAATGCTTAGCAGTACAACCCTCTCTACCAGGAAAGAGGGTGTTTCAGAATAGGAAGGAGTGAAGCCAGAACATGGCACTGTTTCTAGCAATCTTGGCTGGCAGAGCAGTTTCTTGGAAACTTAGAGCTGATAGTACAAGCCAAAACACTTGACAGAGTTGGTAAATTGGATAAGAGCAGGAAGGAAGGTGAGGCTACCATGATAAAAGTATTATTTTTGTTGTTTTAAAGCAGTTGATTAACTAGTATATCTGATAAGAAAAGATTATTTTAACTGTTCTTTACCAGCACTCTATCTACAAGGGATATGCACTTAAGCTTCGCTCAGGGCTTCTCCTGAATGTGAATCAGCAGTTACCCAAGCACATCTGGAAGTCAAAAGTAGCTAGGTATAATTCCTCACTGAAACATTGGGATAATGGACCATTTTGGTTTGACAGATTTTCACACATGGCAAGAAAACACATTCCAGAATAGCCTGTATTCTTCCTGTAGTTTTTGCTTATTGTGCATGTCTTGTTTGAGACAGTGAATGTTTCCTCTGCAGCACATGGCTGTGGGCTCTAAAAAAATTAACAATGTTGCACATCCAGAAGATACATGTGAGCAGGACCACAGCTCTTTTCAGCTGAGGAGAAACTGTCCTCATTCCTGCTGTGCCAGTTTCTGCTATAAAAACTGGGTGGTGTGCACATAAGCCGGGGAAGAAAGAACACATTACGTAGCATCCACATGCATTTAGTGTACCGAGCAGGAACCTAAAGCAACTGATTTAAGTACTGGAGCAGATTGCTGGATCACTGCCCAGAAGGGAGACATTAAGAGTGCTTCCTGCCTGTATATTTGGTTTCCTGTGTCCCTGCTCATTTTTCCCCCCAGTGTTAAGATCTTTATAGTTTGTTTTGCTCTATCTTAGGAAAAAAAGTAAATCTGAAGACAACAAGTTACGTGATCTTCCAGTTTTATTTTAGAAAAAATCATTGCTACAGGTAATTCACGTGCTACCTCTGCCATTACTTGTATATGGGACTCTATAAAAATGGCATAATTATACAGGTGCTAATCAGCTCTCAACACCTTTTAAGGAGGAGGAGAAGAAAGCAGAAGGTGGAAGTTCCCTATAACTCTTTGTTTCAGCATCTTAGCCAAAGCAGTTGTGGCTCGCAACACTCGGCTAATTCGCTTTTTAACGCCCACTTTCCCGCACGAACACCACAGTAACTGCGAGGCGGTTTCCAGCCCCACAGCCAGCACCCCCGGCCGCACCTTTCGGCACCAGGGCGCCACGGGGGGCTGCCAAGATGGCGCCGCCTGCCCGCGGCCATGGCAGCCCACGGGGCGGGAAGAGACCCCCGCCGTCCCCCTCCCGCCACGCCCTCCAGACTACAACCCCCATCATGCACCGCGCCGCCCTCAGCCACCGCCCCGCCCACGCCGGGTGTGGGCACCTCAGCGCGGCAAGACCCGCGCATGCGCAGAGCGGCGCCGATGCGATCTTTTTTTCCTTCCCCCCTCCCACCTCTCCCCGCCCTGCGCGCCGCGCCCCCGGGCCCCCAACCGGCCGCGGGGCGCCGCCGCCGCGCACTCACCGGCTGCAGCCGAGGTACCGCGGCCGCTCCCCTCCGCCCTGCTCCCCACGGCGGCCGCTGCCCCTCAGACGCGACTTATGTGGCGCTCCCGGAAGCGCAGCGGCGGCGGCGGCGGCGGCCAGTATGGGGCGGGGAGCGGCGGGGGCGGGGCCCAAGCCGCGGGGGGCGGGGCGCGGGAAAGAGCGCGGGCGCTCGTGCACGGGCACGGGCACGAGCACGGGGCGGCGGCGGCTCCTCCATGGGAGGGGGGCGGGGGCGGCGCCGGCGCCACGCGCAGGTGAGGCGAGGCGAGGCGAGGCGAGGCTGGCGGCGGTTGGGGACCGTTGGGGGCCGTTGGCGGCGGTTGGGGGGCCCTCGGAGCGCCCGCCCCCCTCGTCCCGGTCCCCCCCAGCTCCGCAGTGCCCAAGGCTCGGGCCGTAACAAAGCCGCGCGGGGGTGCAGCCGGTGCTGGCGGGGCGCGACCGTGTGAGGAGCGTGGGGCCGGGGGGGCGGCTCCCGTGCGCTGCCTGGGCGGTGCTCCGGGCCGCTGCGGTGAGAGGGGAGCGGGCCTGCAGGGGCTGCCGGGGCTGTGGGGCTGGGCTGGGCTGGGCTGGGCTGTCGCATCTCTGCAAGTCGAAAGTCGGAGAAAGAGGCGCCTCTGCCCGCGAGAAGGCGGAGGAGGGGCTGCTTTCGCGTTCCCGAATCGGGTCTCCGCCAAAAGGCGCCCTTCCCTCCGAACGCCCGGAGTCGCTGCGAGCATCGGTGGCTGCGTGCGGTGTGTTCGGCCAGGTTCGGCTGGGGAATGGACTGGGCGGTTCGTGGCATGCGGGTTTTCTGCGCCGTGGCTGTGCGGGAGCGCTGGCCGTGCATGCCAAACCTCGGTTTGTTTGCCTGTTTTAAAAAGTTCTCCTTTTCTGTCTTGAAGGGAGGACAGTGATGTTCAGCAGAATGCTTTTTTTTTTTTTTTTTTTTTCTCTTAAGGTAGTTCTGACTCTTGTGTTGAATTATTTTACTGGTTGATTTTCCCATTTCCACTCTCTGACTGCTAAGGGGTTGAAGGCTGTGGTAAATGCAGTATTCGGGGTGCCTCAATTTAAAACTCTGAGTAGGTTTCAGCAGACCTCCATACACATGCAGAAGAGTAGTACTTTTAAACAATGAGATGTTAGGAAAAAAGCGATTCTGCAAGTGAATAATTTGATGAGGGAAAGATATTTGCGTTGAAAAGATATTTCACTTTGTTAACACGAAATGTCTAGAAATATTTTGCTTAACTGCAGAATCACTAGGAATGAAATCAAACACGGGTAAATCAGCCAACAGGTTACTGTCTGAAAACTATGGCCATTGTGTTTTAAGACTAGAAACCTCATTCTTCAACAACATAAAGCGCATGTCTTTGCTGTCTGTAAGCTGGCTTTTTAACAGAACCCTGGTTCATATGGTTGTGAGCAGCTGTAAAGTTTTAGTCGGCAGGGCTATGCTGTGGTGATACGGTGGGTCAGGTTGAAACCCCACATTAGGCACAAGCATGTAGGTAGTACGGTTCTTGGGTAAAAACATCCATGTATCTGGCAGATTTGGGCAACTGTAGTTCGTAGGCTAGTCCAACTATGTTATTTCAAGAAATATAAGCCCCTCTGCAAGTAGCACCAGCCACAGTTGTTTCTGGTAGAAAATGCCAGTAAGGTGGACTCCTGTTGGTCTGGAGCATAGGCATCACGCTGTTAAGTTTTGGCACAGTAGGTACTTTCCACTTGGAACCTGGAGCAGGGAGCTCTCTCTTGTTAGAAGAAACCCACAGCTTTAAAGAAAACTGTTGGTGAATGGGGATCATGCAGTTGGATTATGGCAGCCTAATGGTCAGAGCATTTGAGTGGAGCAGGGCAAACACTGTTTCTGTTCCCTCCTGTCTCAGTGGTTTCAAGGGGTTTATCAGAAAAACGTCTTTGTGGTTACCAAGCAGGAAAAAAAAAAAAAGCGTGAGTAAAAGCACCTGTGCACTTAAGAGCTGAAGATGGAGTGCAGGTAACAGTGCAATAATTAACAGGACAGGGAAAACATTTGGAGCAAATAACTGTCAAGGAAGACTACCGGCTCTTGTTGGTTGTTCAGAATGCTTCTTCAGGTTTTAGTAGAGCAGTGAAGTGAAACTGAAAGATTGGTCACTCTCAGTTGTGGAAAGGGAGCTGTTAATTTTTCTGGTTGAGTAATACGTGAAGTACTACATGAGAATGGTTTTGGAACAGTGTACAAAATATTTGTGGCATTCCTGTAAACGGAAGGAATTTGGCCTGTTTGCAGTTGTCTTTAACATAGGCCATGGCTTTTCATCTGACAGTGTGGGAGCTGTGGTAGGCCTTTGGGTACAGCCGAGTGGCTTACTAAAAGCAACAAATGCAGACTACTCCTCAGCTTCTCTGTTGTGTAATTCTCATAGTGTCACCTCTGTCTGATTTTGGAGCACTTGTGTTCTTACACTTGACAGTCGCATATGTGAGTATGCCGTTAGCTCCCAGTTTTCAAACTCTTGTCAATTCGTCCTTCTTTCTGTGTCTCTTCTGCTCCCTCCTGCATGTACTTCCTACGCCACCGACAACCCAACGAACAAACCTTCTTTTGTGGTTTGTTTGCACCTTAAATTGGGTTGCAGAATTGGAGTTACAAAACAGATCAGATATCTTTTAGCGGTAGTGAGGCAATCGTTTTTGCTGTTATTTGTGCAGGTAAGGAAAATGTTAGTTATAGCAGCTTTTTTGACATCTTCCTGTTAGAGCTACTATAACTAACATCTTTCTGAGACAACCTGAAAAATTGCTATTAAAACAGTCATATTTTCACTGCTTAATTTGAATTGGAAGGAACTGGTATTTGTCTCCTAGTGGTTTGAATATGCCTACAGCAGTAAGAGCTGAATTGTTAAAAAGAGCAGTATAGGGGGCAGGCCAAGGAAAGGACTTGTTTTGTGTATCTTTGTATGTTTCATGTATAGAATGCTGTAACAGATGAGCAACAGTTACACTGCTTTTACAGTTGAATGTGAACATACAAATGTTGCAAAGTCTTTTGTAGTTTTGTTATGTTTCCAAAAGTAGTTTTCTACAGAGTTTCCTGATTTAGAAATGTTGTATAGCTACTTAGTGTATGATGTGGTCTTTGTTTTTTGTTCTTTTTTTTTTTTTTTTTTCCTGTGAGATAACAGATGAGAAATGTTTCTTACGCTGTTTTTGTTCCATTACTTCCATTAGAGTGCAGTAGAGGCAGTGTTTGTTCTTCTGGTAGTGGTCACTACACAAAAGAAAATCTGGTGAAATGCTTTGCCTTCAGTTTTACAGGAGTTGAGTATGTTTTTATAAGTATTCATAACATAGCTGTTAAAACTTTGAGCCCGTTGTGCATGCCTGTTCACACCACTGCTGCTATGCTGAGCTGATTTGTTGCTGACAGTTACTGGAATGCTAATCTTTGTGGTCTAAGTAAATATGGAAATACCAGGGCTGGATTCCTGAGCTGTTGAAACATGTAGCAGTGGGGACAGGAAAACTCTTTGTGGAAATGTCCTTACTAAGTGTTAACAGATTACTTTTTGTTCTTGAATTCCTGTGTTGGAATATAGCTGTGGAAGCTGTGGAACTGTTCTGTCAGGAAAAAGAATATAGTGTGCTACTGGAGTGAACTCTAGATTTTGAGTGCCTAGTGGCTGTCAAAATGTGTGGTTCAGATACAGCCCTATTTGTATGTTAATGTTAAATTTGGCTGTGTATCACTTTATCTAATTTGAATGTTCTTATATACCTTTTATTAGTAAGTGATACTAATAGTAGTAAAACTTAGAGTTACTTCTTCTTTGCAGTGTACTATTTTAATGCTACCTAGCTAGCCAGGTAAAACCTAAGATTAATTTATTTTAAGGTGAGAATTTAAAATAAGCAAATTTACTGTTTTCTTATTCTTTGGTATGGTGTTTTTTGGTTTTGTGTGTGTGGTTAGTTTTTGTTTGTTTGTTTGTTTGTTTTTCCCACAATATCTCATGCAGTGTTCATGAATAAGAAGCTTTAACAGTGGCAGAATGAACTGGTTGTACATTTAGTTGAAAGTCCTCTTAAGAAACAACACTCAGTTTAATCGAGTTTTTCAAAAATAACAGATTTTCAATCTGTGAATTGTAAAAGAAAACCCTTGTGTAACAGCTGAGGTTGAAAGGCAACATAGTCTAATTAATTTTACCTGGAAAGGTCATTGCACAGGAGGAGATCATTGCCTGAATTCTCTTGCTTTAATCTCTCTAGGAATGTGTCAGCGTGTATTCCAAGAGGAAGTCTAGCATTTTGTCTTGCTTAGATTGCAATCTTCTCTGTTTGGGGCATCCATGTAATCATCTAGTCTTCACTGTCTGAGACTTACATGTATGCTCATGCACCGGGTAGGAGAGGATCTAGCACAGAGCATCTCTGCTCTTGCACTGCTGCTACTGGACAATGCCTTATGGCGTGGGACATCCCTCTGGTTGGTGTGGGCCCGCTGTCCTGGCTGTCCCCTCCCAGCTCCTGGTGCGCCCCCAGCCTCCTCGCTGGCAGGACAGCACCAGAAGCAGGAAACAGTCTGGCTCTGTGCAGGCACTGCTCAGCAGCAACTAAAACATTGATGTGTTACCAGTATTATTCTCATCCTAAATCCAAAACACAGCACCATACCAGCTAGTAGGATGAAAATTAACCCAGTCCTGGCCAAAAACAGGACACTCATTAATACAGGAAAATAGTAGCTGAAAAGAATCATCCCTGCTGCCCGCGGCATCAAGATTGGGGCCTCCTTAGTAAACAGTGGTAGGAGTTTCTCCCAACAGTGCTGAAGCATCTCGCTAACAGTCCTCCTGAGGGAGTTGTGACTGTGTTTCAGGAGAGAGCTCTGCATCTCTGTACTCTGCAGTTTGCTGTTTCTCCTTGATAAACAACTTGAGAAACAAGTTTTAATCCAGCTGTCATCTAGTTACCATGTAGTGATAACTGCCTTTTTGACCTCAGGTTACAGTAGAAGTTTTGGGAGACTTCTGTAAATTATTTGCTGTAGTCACAGCTTCTTACACTCAGATTTCTCTTTCCATGTCTATTTTCTTGGACACTTGTTATTTCACATGCCACAAGAAAGAAGTGGATTCCTTTGGTTTTGCTGCAGCAAAACACTTGGAGGGAAAGAGCTTTAATTCCTATTTCTGAAAGCATTTATTCTGAAAATAAATAATGTATTCATTTATATCCTGACTCAAATTTATGCTAATGACAGTAGCTTGCAGCATCTGCTATGTGGAAGATAAGCTGGTAACCACCAGCAATTAGAATGCCAATTTATATGTAATTCAATGATTCCATGCAGTAATTTGTAAGTGTGTCAGTGTATCTTTTCTTGATCCTATGTCTTTGGTCATATTTTTACAAATTGTCTGGAAACCCTGGGACCCAGTAGCAATACTAGGAAATGACAATCGAGTAACTTATCTACCTGCACAGCTAGTGCAGAAATCAGTCACAAGATTTCTTTCACTCCATCTGCAGTACTTCTACTTATTTTCTCTCCATAGGAGAGAGTGAATTGCATCCTATCCTTCATCCTGTATTGGTTCAGCTGAGAAGTAATTTGTATTTTGAGCTGGCATTTGAGTGGCTATGCGGAAAATGCCTGCCTGCATTGTCTCTCTAATCCTGAAGAATCCAAAACAGCAGCTGGAGCTCTGCCAGGTTTCATGGTGTCATATAGCTTCCTAATGTATTTTACCAAGTTGCGTATCACATGGGTCTGGAGTAGACAGACATCTATTCCAAAGTTGATATAAGAATGTGTGTTTCAAATTCGCAGTTGTGTTCCTCTAGGTTTATAAGTGGATACTCTGAACAGTCTTCCAGCAATAAAGCTGAGTGTACATTCCTCCACGACAACTGGAGGAGTTTGCAGTTGAAAACTATGTGATGACAAAGAGTTCTCTACTTGAAACTAGTATCTTGGAAGTCCTGTAAACTGGCTCAAGAGTGACACATATGACGCATAGCTTTAATGTTGAGATAAGCTTGTGCTTTGCAAGCTACTTGTTAAAAGGCAGTAGTGGAATAGAGACCAGACTGCCTTCAGAGGGGTGAACAACATGATTAACCTTGCAGGAAATGATGTATTAACTTCAAGCAGAGTAGGTGATTTTCCAAAGTCTGTTTTTCACAAGCAAAGCTCCACTTAATGGGTTTACTTACCACCAACAACAAGAACGCTCTCCAGACTCTAAGTTAGGAAGGTAGAAAACCAGTAAATTTCAGATAGGTTTGTGAGGGAATTAAACATGTCAGTTTATCTTTTTTGTAATTTGTAGACACAGATGTGCTTTTCTTTCAGTCTTTAGTTGTATGGTTTCTTAACAACTTGCTCTGAGAAGTAATCACATCCAATTAAAGATTCAACTACTGCTGGAAGTTCTCATGAAGTAACTAGTCATCAATTGCTTAACTCCACAACCTCTACTGTTGTCACAGAGTGCACTGTATGAATATGTAGGGAAAAGAAAGCTTAAAAAAAACACAAATCCTTTAGATGACCTTCTCTTTATCTCCTTCAAGGGGTTGATTTTCTTTCTCTTTAAGGAAACCTTAAGTTTTAAAAAGTTCTTAAGATGTATGTTTTATGTTTGTAGACTTTGGATAGGGAGAGAGGAGCAGAAGAAGCTGTTCCAAGATAACTGCTAAACTTCTTTTTCACACTACCTTTTTTTTATTATTATTATTATTTTTAATCTTTAATACAATTTCTAAATTTGTATTAGTTGCCAGTATATGTTGGCAAAGTAACCTTCACCTTTCTGAAGCTTTCTAGAAATAGGACCTGTAAAACTTGCTTTCTTCACACTTCTGTAAACAGAATTGATTTCTCATAAAATCTAATTTCTAACTCTCTTGGGAGTAAGGTGAATTAGGTGTTTGAAGTTTCATTATGCTCTTGTTGCTTGAAGGACAAATGGCTGCAATTTTATATGATATGTGAAAGTAACTTTATTAATGAAACTGGAGGAGAACAGATGTGTAAGAAATATGTTTGATACAGGGGTTTTTAATTGCCTTTTGTCACTCCTGGATCCATGTGTGTCTGTTGCTCAGACCTCAGCCTCAGAGATAGAGGCAACTATATTGTTTACCAATGCTTAACCTATTGCTCTCTGACTTATGACAGATCCTTTCTAGGTAACTTTTGCTCCATTTACCACCCTCTTTCTGAGGAAGCTGAATGGCTGATCACAGTTGGAAATTTACTATTGCTTCACTTGGTTCATAGAACAGTCATTTTGGCGGATATTTAAAGTCAAATTGAGTTCTGCTGAGGCATTGTTTTTGAATGGCACTTACGTAATGACCTGACTAATAGACAACTTAACCTAAAGCACTTGATCAGATGATCTTCTGAACAACTAGCTGCTTATTAACTTTCTAAATAATTGTAATGGATTGTAATTAATGGTATAAAGCCATGGACAACATACAGCAAGAACAATTACTAATTAATATGACAGAAGGCTGAGTGCTAAGTCTTTGTTTCTGCAGCCAACTTACTTGGCCAAGATCTTATTTTCACATGACTGGTTAAAAGGGCACAATGTGTGCTCATTTCACTGGTACATTACTGCGTTGAGGTACTTTTGATAGAAGGCAGTGGTAGTATATACCTCTGTAAATATTAATTTTTCCATGTGAAAATAAAGCAACACTTTGTTGCAAATAAATAAGCACATAACATCAAGTTGGCACATACGTTCTGCTTTCAAACGGAAGGGTCACTTTGTTTTTGGAAGAATAGGATTATGTTTAAGAATAGTTCTAATGGTGGCTTCATATTTTTCATTAGCATTTTCATCTGCTTGCTATTACACATTTGATCAGGAAACGTTGAGGAAGATCAGCTGATGACAGGAATGGGAGCTAAGTAGCAGAAATACTGGAGACTTTTTTCTTTCATCTGTTGTATAAAATATATGGGCTGTACTTTACTGTTCTTAAGGTAGAAAAAATGTGTTTGACGGTTTTACTTTCCTGAGTTATATTGTCTCGTTTTAAAATGTGAGTCAGTCGTTTGAAAATACCTTGAAAGTATTATCCTTGCACTAAACATACATATATAAGTACTGTGTACTCTGTAGTGCTTTATTTCTGATGCTTTTCTCAGAGGTATATAGATGTTCAAATGCATTTTCTATTTTTATGTGCCTGTCTCTAGTGTGGGTTTTGTTTTTTTTGTTTCTTGTTGATGCTTATTTGGATTTTTTAAATATTTTTTGTAGGTTAAAAAACTGTTCTGTCATCTCAGGGAAGCAGTAGCCAATTGTGGGTCTCTTGGAGCAACAGCACAAACCAGTAATGAGCAGGTGATACCAGTTAAACAGTGTCTGGCGGACGTCATCACAGTGGCAGCACTGCTCAAGCAGTATCAACAAGTACAGGACTTCTGTGCTCCCAGCTCACTGGGAAACATGCCCAATATCTCAGCTGCCAAAGTGGCTGCATTCTCTACATAATTCTCTGTAGATCTTGTAATCATGTCTGTTAGCGCAACAGAGAATGATCCTCCTAGATTCTTCGTGGGTGGAGAAGATGGAGAAGAATTGTTGGATTCAGCCAGATCTACGGACTATGAACACTTTTATGACCATGGGGAAGAAGAGGAAGAAGAATATGATTCTGTATGTACTGTAGGGGCATGCATGTACTATACTGTATGTTCTCTAGCATTATTTTATTTTGAAGTGATGTTGAATCAGGAAAGTGTTATATTGAAATGGTGTTCTGAAATTAAAAAAACACCTGTTCATACCCAGACAATGATCTATTGGTTATGTTTAGAATTGCAGCAAACTTGAAAAATAGGTCTACCTTGGGTTTGGAAGTGGATGTGCTGTACCTTAATACAGAGTTTCAGGGCAGCCAAGCTCTGCAGGCTTGATTTGGTTCTGGGACTAAACTTGATAGCCTAAGCCTTTGTTATTTTTATTTGTATAATTCATAGCAAAAATAGATGGACAGTTTTTATTTTGTGTATGTTGTCAACTGCTGTAGAGTTACCCTTGAAGAGTCTGTTCAAACTGAAAATCACATTTCTTTTTTCATCTTACTGTTGTTTTCATTAAGATCCAACATGTTTTTATTCTTATTCTTTACCTTGGTGTATAGAAAGTGCATGCTAAATTAATCTTACATTATAATTTAGTTTAATATACTTGCAGAGTGTACTGGATAGTGTTACCATTTCTTTTGACAAACTCCTAATGTTATCGTGTATGAGTTACCATGTCATACCTTTTTTTTGGTAGTATTTTTTCTTTTTACACTGCAACATTCCACTTTAGGGAATTATGTTATATTTTAAATGACTGCTAGTGTGCCTAGGAAATTTAAATGCAAGGAAATAACTGTTTAGTGGGAAATAAAATTTGTAAAGGCTCATTACATAAACGAAAATATAGACTATACACAAGAAAACGTATTTTGTGCATAGACAGTTTCATTCAGAAATCTAGAGTAACATTTTGTTTGGCTAATTTTTCTTAGTGTAATTCACTTCTAATATTAGGTAACAAGGTGAGAAGCCTTGTGATTACTAGATTTTGAAAAATTATACAGTTTAAAAATTAATCACTGATTAATTTCACAGAAAGTCGTAAGTAAGATTTCAGACATTTATGACTTAATTTTTCTTCTGTGTATTTGCTCCTGATACAATACTCACAAAAAGTAGTGTAGTGCTGTTAAACAGTTTAATTTCATAAGTGCAGTGGCATGCTGCAATTTGGTGCCTGCTAGATATTTACCTGACTGAAACTGAATTAGAGTTAGCAAACTAATTTTAACAGAAAATGTCTGCTGTGATATTATGCTGCTAAAACACCTATTACATTCTGAGAAGATTTAAAATAATTGTTTTTCCCCCCCTCTTCAGCCACCAGAAAGACAAATTGCAGTTGGAATATGTTCAATGGCTAAGAAATCTAAATCCAAACCAATGAAAGAAATTCTTGAACGCCTCTCCATGTTTAAGTACATAACTGTTGTAATATTTGAAGAGGATGTAATTTTGAATGAGCCAGTAGAAAACTGGCCTTTATGTGACTGTCTCATTTCTTTTCATTCTAAAGGTAAATCTTTTAATAATACCAGAAATATTTTGACATCTAAATACTTTCTCCAATTTGAGTATTTATTAAGTTTTTTTCTGCCTTGCTTTTTGTTTCACTGGATTGCCCTAGGAAGCTACTCCTTTGTCTCATTTAATGTAATACAACTGACTTTAAAAATACAAGCTTTTAAAATGATACTGTTTTAATAGCTTGAGAAAGTCCTGTCTCACATGGTATTTAAAATAACTACTCCATTGGCAAATATTTGTGGAGCCAGTAGAAATGGTAAGCGTTGAACTAATGCTTACTTGGTCCAATAACTGTGAAGTCATGCTCCTTTCCCAATGGGACTGTTGGATCTCTTGCCATGTGTTTGTGTATCTCTAATGTCTAGGGGGGTTTTGTGGGACTGTTCAGTGACTGGACTAAAGTTAAAAAACATATTTTCAGGCAGAAATGATAGAAACCTTAGTTCTGGCTCTAAGGAAGTGGAGGGAATGTAGAGTGTGGAGATGGAACAGGAGATGACCGCTACGTTTGACAATGTACACTGAAATCAGGCTACAGTTTTAAGATTGTCTTAAGCAGATGTTATGTGTCTGTAGGAGAGGGAGGGAACATCCTCTCACTTAAGCCATGGCTGTTTGTATCTAAAGTTTGAAAAAGAACATTCCAAACTGCTTACTGATGTTGTGTCTTACAGTTTTAATTTATTTTTCTTTAAACAAACATTTTAGGATTTCCACTGGACAAAGCAGTTGCCTATGCAAAACTCAGGAATCCATTCATAATCAATGACTTGAATATGCAGTATCAAATACAAGACAGGTAAGTAATGATTAACTACTTTTAAAGAGCAAATTACTTTTCAGCCAGACAGTGAGGATCTGTTAGCATTGTATAGCAGCAGTTCCAATTCATTGTACAGTAGTCTAAATAAAATGACAGTGAATTTTGTTTTATTAATGTCTTAATATTTTTCTGTGGTATGTGTTTAGGTGTGTTTTTCATTTTACTGATTTTATATTGATAGCTCTGAAGATGTACCGAAGTAGTAATTGGGTAATACATTTCTATAACAGCTAGCAAATAAACAGCTTAAGCTCTAGAAAATAAGTATAGCAGAGGTATGTATAGCAATCACATGGCTTTCCATAACTGTAGAATTCATGTAGCTTACTTAAGGGTTATTTTTTCTGTTCAGTGGAAACTTCTGGGAGTTGCTGGTATCCAAAGATCATGTGGTAATTCAAAGTGATTTTTTTTGTGTGGCTGCAATCATGTATAGCAAATATTAACAATAATGAACAAAATACATAAGCATTGGAGCCTCTGAACAGTGTGCAGACTTGCTATTTTGGATTCCTTTAGTTTCTGTCAAGTATAAACTTTTGCAGTCCTTCTTCACTGTTAAAATCATTTAATAAGAAAATTGTTCTGCCCAAATTGTTTTTACCCTACCAGAGAGGAGAGGACAGAATTGATATAGCAAATGACACTTTTGTTTATACAGATGCAGGCACTGCAAAGGTACCACTGTGTCAGTGAGCTTTAAAATATTATATTCATAAGTAGAGAACATGCATGTTAATGTATAATAATATGTGTAATCTTATGTTTTATTTTTTGTAGGAAAATATATAATTTTTTCTCCTTTCTTACTTGTGTACTGTAAAATACAAATAGTATCAGGATTTGCTGTCTTACTACGGAACTTTTGTTCTTCTAGGAGGGAAGTGTATGGTATTCTTAAAGCTGAAGGCATTTTACTTCCTCGTTATGCAGTTCTGAACCGTGATCCAAACAACCCACAAGGTAAAAAAAAAAAACAACAACTGATGACAAAAATATTAACCATTGATGTCTTTGTTTCCACTGGACAGCAGTAGATACATAGCAGAAAGCTGAGTTTCACTTCCTACAGAATTAATATTCATTGGCTCAGGGGTTGGTTTCTCATCTGGTATTTAGTTAAGTTTGTTGTGGGTTAACTGTGCAACCCACTGTGCAAACACTGTTCAGCAGTATCTCAAACATATATGTCTTAGCAATGTTGTTTTGATTTTGAATAGAAATCCAAAACGTAGCCTTATATGAGCTTCCATGAAGAATATTACCTCCATCCCTGCCAAAAGTTGTACAAGTATGCATCTGAGAAGCATGGTTCTGAATTCTGGGCTCACAGTCCTCTCAGAGCCTGTATAGACCAACTAGAACATGAGGGCCTTCAAACTCACACTGAGACACAAATATGTCACCAAGGAGAGCAGCATTCATGAACTTACATTACTACAATGAGCAGTAATTTCACTTTTCAGAAAAGTGATGTTGGCAGAAGCAACTCAGGCTGTTGAATCTTTCCCTTACTAGAATAGATCATCTAGTCCAACTGCCTGACCACTTCAAGGCTAAACTTCAACTGCTAAAGCATTTTATTGACAGCTTTGTCCAAATGCCTCTTGAACACTGACCGACAGGGATATCAACCACCTCTCTAGAAAGCCTGTTTCAGTGTTTGACCACCCTTACAGTAAATATATTTTTCATAATGTCCAGTCTGAACCACCTGGCTCAGTTTTGTGTTGTTCCCATGCGCCTGTCTTTGGTTCCCAGGGAGCAGTGACTGGCACCTCCCTGTCCACTTCCCTTCCTCAGGAAGTTGCAGAGAGACATGAGGTCACCTCTTGGCCTCCTTTTCTCCAGACTAGACAACCCAAGTGTCCTTGTCCTCTTCTCATTGGACATGCCTTCCAGCCCTTTTACCACATTTGTTGCCCTCCTCTGTTTGATTTGAAAGATCACAGAATCACAGAATTTCTAGGTTGGAAGAGACCTCAAGATCATCGAGTCCAACCTCTGACCTAACACTAACAGTCCCCACTAAACCATATCCCTAAGCTCTACATCTAAACGTCTTTTAAAGACTTCCAGGGATGGTGACTCCACCACTTCCCTGGGCAGCCTGTTCCAATGTCTAACAACCCTTTCAGTAAAGAAGTTCTTCCTAACATCTAACCTAAAACTCCCCTGGCTCAACTTAAGCCCATTCCCCCTCGTCCTGTCACCAGGCACGTGGGAGAACAGGCCAACCCCCACCTCGCTACAGCCTCCCTTGAGGTACCTAAAAAGAGCGATAAGGTCGCCCCTGAGCCTCCTCTTCTCCAGGCTGAACAAGCCCAGCTCCCTCAGCCGCTCCTCGTAGGACTTGTTCTCCAGGCCCCTCACCAGCTTCGTCACCCTTCTCTGGACCCGCTCAAGCACCTCTTAACATCCTATCTTGACATCCTTTTCATATTATCTTAACATCCTTTTCGTATTTTGAAGTCCAGAACTGTGCACAGTATTCAAGCTGAGGCTGCACCAACACTAAATGTAGTGGGAGCATCACCTCTTTCAGCCAGCCGGCAATGCTGTGTGTACTATACCCCACGATACATTTTTTTTCTCTTGGCTGCCAGAGCATGCTTCTGGTCTATGTTAAGCCTGTCATTTCAAGCACCCCCAGGTGCCTTTCTGCTGAGATGCACTCCAGCCACTCATCGCCCAGTCTGTACCTGTGTGTAACCTGGCTTGTTCCTTTATTGAACTTCATGCCTTTGCTAATCATGCAGAGCTCCCGTTTATGTAGAACCCTCTGCAAGGCCTCCTGTCTCTCCAGGGACTAAGCAGCATCTCCCATTTTCATGTCATCAGCAAACTTAATGAGGATACATTCTACTCCTGCATCTATGTCGTTGATAAAATGTTAAATAGGACAGGCCCTAAAACTGAGCCACAGAGAACACCTCTGGTGACCTGCAATCAGCCAGGTTCCATTCACTACAACCTGCTGAGCCCTACCACTGAGCCAGTTCATCAGCCAGCATCACGTGAACAACTTGTCCAGAAGGATGCTGTGAGGGACGAAATCTAGAAAGATTACATCTCTTGGCTTCCCTTCATCTACCAAGCAGGTCACCTTATCATAGAAGAAGATCAGAATGCTAAGTCAGGAATTTCCTTTGAATCCATATAAAGTACAAGCAACCATATAAAAGGAATGTAGTCTAGGTAGATCTGCAGATAATCTGCTCAGAATATCAATTGCAATGTGTTTTTTTTTCTTTTTTTTTTTTTTTTTCCTGCACTTGAAAACAAATTCAGTAGCTTTTTCTCCTAAAAGGAAAACTTCCAGCAAAAGTAGAGATTACAATAACAGGTCAAGACATAAACTTAACAAATTAACAATAGAGACAACTGAGGCATTCCCATGGTGTAACTTTTAAGGGATTGAGAAATTTTGATGAAAATCTCTGCTTAATCATGGGGGAAAAGGACTTGTGCTGTCAAAGCTGTTGCATGCAGACACCCACTTGTGGAAGGATTCCCAAACCCTCGTTTCAGAGATCTTAGTCATCTGTGAAAGGTGCTTCAGTCAGACACTGAGACGGTTCTTAGCCTATTAAAACTAGTATTGCACTTGATACCACACAGTGTTCACGGTCCAACTACCCTACCTCTGATGTTTCAAAGAAGGTCACTGCAGAAAGAGACAAACAGCATGTTGTGTTTTCACGCTGATGTGCAGCCAAGATCCACCATGCTGTTTTCTCACTCCTCCTCCTTGTAAGAATAGGCAGAGAAAATATGATGTAAAAAAGGCTCATGATTTGACCTAAGTATGGGGAGATCACTTGTCAAATACAGGCATAGGCAAAACAAACTATGGACATGGAGATTAATATAATTTATTGCCTATCACAAGCAGACCAGAGCACTGAGAAACTAAAAGCAAACCAAAAACATCTTCTTCCCATCCACCCTCTTCTACCTCCTACCCCAGGCAGCACAGGGGGCTGCAGTCAGCCCCTGATGCTTTGTCTTCGCCACTGCCTCATGGTCACTCTCTGCCCCTGCTCCATGTGGGGTCCTTCCCAAAGTAAGCCTGCAGGGGCTGCCCACAGGCAGCAGCTCTTCAAGCACTGCTCCCACACGGCTCCGTACCACAGGGTCCATCCATCCCCCAGGAGCAAACTGCTCTAGCACGGGTTCCCCACGGGTGGGCGGCAGCTCCCCCCAGACCCCCTGCTCCTGCGTGGGCTCCTCTCCACGGGCTGCAGCTCCGGCCCGGGGCCTGCTCCACCGGGGGCTCCTCCACCCATGGGGGGGCTGCAGCGTGGAGATCTGCTCCCTGTGGGACTCATGGGCTGCAGGGGACAGCCTGCTCCACCCAGCTCCAGCCTCTCCCTGCACAGGCCACAGGGGAACCTCTGCTCTGTGCCTGAAGCACCTCTTGCCCTCCTTCTGCACTCATCTTGCGGTGTACTGGGCTGGTTCTGTAATGTTTACTCACTCCTCTTTCCCAGCTGCTGTCTCACAGCAGTTTTCCTTTCTTAAATCAGCTTTCACAGAGGTGCAACTAGTGTTACTTGTTGGTTCAGCTCTGGCCAGTGGCAGGTCCCTTTTGGAGCTGACCGGAGCTGGTGCTGATCTAACGTGAGCCAGCTGCTGGGCTCTTCTTGCAGAGGTCACCCCCACAGCCTCACCTTGCTACCAAAACCTTGCTAAGTAAGCCCAACTCGTAGCCCTACCCCCGTCTTAAAACCATTTTCAAAAAATACATCACATTCAAGTTCTGCAGGAGACATTTTCCTGTCCGATGCAGAAATCTGCAGAAAGCCTGGAACACATTATCAATGTAACACAATATAGATTTGATACAGCAGACATTCAACAAATTATGATTAATTCTTCGTGCATCAATAACAAATGAGTGAACCAAAGATTCATAGTAGTCTTTTTATTTTAACCTCCAAAATTACTCCAAATCTCTAATAATTTAGTTCCATGAAAATATTATTACATCTGTTGTTTGCATTGTTTCTTCAGAATGCAACTTGATTGAAGGAGAAGATCATGTGGAAGTGAATGGGGAAATTTTCCAAAAGCCTTTTGTAGAAAAGCCAGTTAGTGCTGAGGACCACAATGTTTACATTTATTATCCAACATCTGCTGGGGGTGGAAGCCAAAGGCTTTTTCGAAAGGTGAGGATAGTATGATAAGACTACGGAAATTGCATCTTGCTAAGTGACTCTATGCTTAGTTGTATTTTAATGACTATATAAAAGACAAACTTAATTCATGTAGAACGTGAAAGCAAAAATATAGACCCTCCCCCCCCTTTTGTTGTTCTTTTTTAGGCTGTAGATGTCCAACAGAATTGCAGAGTAGTTCTCTTCTGGCCTATAGACTTGTTTTGTCATGACCTGCCTGCATAAGAGTAGTGGCAGATCAGAGAAGTACATTTCAGGAAAACTTTAAGAATGAATGCTCCATTCAGTAGATTGTCAGTAATTGCCAATTCTTAAGGATAAAAGAAGCATACGCTGTCAGTGCATTCGGAATGATCAAAATCTACTTGCTTTGTTTGTTACAGAAAATGTTTTATCAATAGAGGTATGGTATTTTAAGGCTTTTTACTGTTTCTCAAGTAGTAGCATATGAGTTTATTAATAGAAAAATATTCATTTCAGATTGGCAGCCGAAGCAGTGTTTATTCCCCTGAAAGCAGTGTGAGAAAAACAGGCTCCTATATTTATGAGGAATTTATGCCTACAGATGGCACTGATGTGAAGGTATGACAACGGCGTGTTCTGATTTATATATAGAACAATCAAGTGCTTCAAGATTTTGTCAGTTTTAAAGATGAAAGTATATCATCATGTTGAGGATTAATTTTAATAAAGTGTTAATACAGTTCATAAGAAAAGAATGTCATTTTTTTCTATCTAAACACAGTAGTTGTGATATAGAGAAGTTTAGCATACGTTGTTAGAATCAAGTGCAGGAAGCTTATTACCTGGCACATTGTCTTTGCTTTTTGTGTTAATGTTAGAACAGTATGTACTTCCCAGTGTAAACCAATAGATGTTACCTAGATTTTCTGTCTGAATATGTAAAAATAATAATAAATTTGTAGCTGAAATATATTTTTACCGAATAAGGAAATCCTCTAATTTATAAAAAGTAACTTACTAAAATTATATAAAGTAATGCATTGATCTCACCTGTAATTATTTTTTTACTCTTCATTTATTTTCTTAACAGATACAAAGATTAGGCACCATAAAAGAGTGATAGAATAGAAAGCACTAATGGAATAAATGTTATCTATGGATATTGAAAGTCTATGGAGATTGCTTGCTTTGTGTTAATTCAGGCTATTTTAAGGCCATCACTGAGCACATAAAACAAATACTTTCTGGTATGCATGAGATCGACATATTTAGACAAATAGTGGAAGTTAGAGTGTAAGATCTAATCCAGTCTTAGGCCAAAGAGGCCTTTTTATCAATTGCAGTCAACTTCTTCCACTTGGAGATACAAGCAAATTCCCCCAATTCTTTTTTTAATCTTTTCTACTTTCATGAGATAGATTCTTCATATGGTGCAACACTGTGCAGGAGGTTAATCTGGGTTTACAGAATTCTGTGTAAGAGACTTCTGCAACGTGTTTTTAAAAATAAAAGTTTCTAGCAACCTGAAGAGATGCATATGACTTGAGGGGCGGGGACTGTTTTGACTGTTATTATACTGCAGGCATCAAACAGCATCTGTGGACTTAAATGCTCTGTATAAATAATGGATTTTCTTCAACTAACAAGACTGTTAACCTTACATTAAGCAGTTTTACCCAACTCAGCCACTTACCTGAATTGACCTTATATCTGATATTCCTGTCATCTGTATTCTAATCTCAGTTTTCTAGTAGCTGAAGTATTACATTCATTGTTCATGCAGGAGATGCACATTCAGATTGTAGAGTATGTTGATAATAAGCCATGTCTTACAATAGTTATCTAAGACGTATTTGTTACCTTCTCTTTTTCAAATGATGTCCTGCACAACTGCATCTGAAAGCTATCTAAGGAAGCCTGCAGATGCCCCCTTAAATTTAAAGAGAAGCGAAAACCCACTACAGACTAGCCATGTCTAGCATACTTTCAATATCACTTTACAATCCCAAATCATCAAAGGTGCATGGAACAGGTATGTCAGTGTAGATTTCTAGCCTTCATGCAAGAGGAAAGTCACAGCTAGTGTAGTTTCTTTGATTAAACCAGGCATTATTCTATTTCATAAGAACTAAGAATGGTCAAGATAGTATGAGAGTTCTTATAACAGTTTTCTTCAGTTCTGTTCAAAATCGGTTATAATGCTCAGCAGTATTTGCTATCATAAGCTTTGACCAAAAAAAAAAAAAACCAAAAAACTCAACTGAAACAGAACAGTCTTGTTTTCAAGTCACGTGACTGTCCCATTTACGGAGAGCTGTTGACAAGTCTGTTCTAGTACAGGACCCAGTACTTGCTTGCAGTGAGCATTAAAATTGTAACAGTAGGTAGCGCACTCATTCTTGAAAACACCTGTCTTGTAATGCTAGAACTGGGAAGAATATTGCTTTGTTCAGTCTTGCCTAAAATATGAAAATATTTTTTAATAAAGAGAATCACTTAGTCCTGTAGCCAGGTTTCCACAGTCATCTAAACTCAAATCATCCTTGAATTAATCTGCTCTCAAAGTCCCACAGATGTTTTGGAGAGGAAAATGTTCTTCTTTGCCTCTGTATTGCCATAATTATGGAATTCATTTTTACTCTTCAAATGTCATGGTTTATTTTCTTCACTTGTGCTTCAACTTCATCCTAGGAGGTCAGTAAATAACAGATGCTCAGTGAATGCTATGCTGTTGAGGAAGGCACTTGAGAGCAAAATTATTAGTGATGACAACTGCTAGTGTCTTCATAGAATCACAGAATGGCTAAGGTTGGAAGGAACCTCTGAAGGTCATCTGGTCCAACCCCCTACTCAAGCAGCAACAGTGTGATTGCAGTGATTATCACATTCGAGATAAATTTAGCAAGATGCATGGATACATGCAGTAGTGTAACTTAATTACAATAAATCAAAAGTTCCTGTTTTTCAATAAAGGTGTACACGGTAGGTCCAGACTACGCTCATGCTGAAGCCCGGAAATCTCCGGCTCTGGATGGCAAGGTAGAACGAGATAGTGAAGGAAAAGAAGTGAGGTATCCAGTCATCCTCAACGCAAGAGAGAAGTTAATTGCTTGGAAAGTATGCCTTGCCTTTAAGGTAAGCCGATTACTTTCCTATCTGATCAAACATTTAGTGCTAATTAATTGTTTACTACTTGAAACTTATGTAGACTTTAAATGTGCGGAGTCAGCGGTGATACATGTATTGTAGGCTCTGCATCCATAATAGGGTATATTGTAGACTTTGTGCAGAAGGTGAGAAGTTGAACTTCCACATTCACGTTTTTTTGTGTATAAGAATTCTTTTAATGCATTAACAAGTTTGGAGGGCTACTTATGTTGCATGAGCTTTGTGTATATTTCCTCACGTTACTCTTGTGCTTTGCTAGTTCACATTGTATCTGTTCTATGCATAATATGGTCCCACATTTTGTTAATGTTTCTAATTAGGGAAATGCAACTTCACTAATCAAATTTTTGTAACTCTTATTTACCTAGTGTTTACACTGGGTCCAAATAAATGCTAATTTGGCATTGACATAGTTTTTCTTTAAGTGTTCGATATGTTCTATTTTTGAGTAATTTTAAGTTTATTTTGTTAAAACATCATTCATTCAGTCTCTTACTCTCACTTCAGCCTTCTTATTAAAAGGTGGTCTTTCAGTCTTTGTCATAACATGTAACTATGATAGTACTCTGGAGGGTGTGTGAACAGCTGTCACCTTGCAAAAGGGCTTTGAGCTCTGTTGAAATACTGTTTAACGTCCTGTGCTTACAGTGTCAGTACTGTGTCTGTATCTAAACTATCCTGTCAAATTCAAATTTGGACAATAATATTTTCATTGATGCATTACTATTTCTTGTGTGCCATCCATAAAAACAGCGCATAGCGGGAAGGTTTGTAGTCAGAAGGGGAATTTGCCATTGTTATCTAAGCTGTAGGTCTTGAAAGTTAATATAGTACATATGTGAACTTGACAAAAATAACAGAATTTATTTCTCATATCTTTTGCGAGTTCCATGTTAGGTTCACTCATGATATGCAAACATCTTCCTACTTATTAAATTTATACTCTCGACTTTAGCCTTCCTACATATCCTTAGAAAAATCAATATAATTTTTGGCATGCTTCTAGGTGAATAACATATTAAAATGTATTTAGAATATTAAAACCTAAGGAAGATGATCAATGACTTGAATTTTTTTTCCTTAAAAACAGCAAACAGTTTGTGGCTTTGATTTACTGCGTGCTAATGGACAGTCATATGTCTGTGATGTGAATGGCTTCAGTTTTGTGAAAAACTCCATGAAATATTATGATGATTGTGCTAAGATCCTGGGGTAAGAGTTTATTGATTTACTTCAGGAGTTTTGCCTATTGTATGTAACTATAGCCTATGTACTACTTACTCCTTATTCCTAAATAATTATTTAAAATTAAATGTTAAATTAAATAAGTAAAATATTTAATAAATCTCTAAATAAGCCCTCAATTAATTCCTTATTTCTAAAATCATCTGAAACACCTGAGTCTGGGTGTTTTGCAAACCCTGGAAGCTAAGTATTTCAAAAGCAGGATTAAAGTTCTGAAAGTATTTGAGACTTTTTTTAAAGGAGAGAAGCATTTATGTGTTGCACTGGGAGCGAAAGGTGTAACAATTTCAAGTTGCTATAGATGTTGAATTCTCTGAAAAAAGAAGTTATCTTAGAGTTTTTTCCTTGTTCATGCAGGGAATTGTAATATGATACAGTGAGAAGTAAATGGCAGATTTTTTTCCTCACTTTTTAAAATAAAATCTCAGATTATGCTAATTCAAGGTGCACTTTTTTCTTGTGGTGTTGCTGCTTTTTAATGTAGATATCAGTTTGAGGTTCACTATATTTTGACAAAACACTTGGGCAATAGAACATTATCAAGATTTAATAACCTTCTATATGCAGTGTTACCATTTTGTAGTTATCATCTTTATAGGTTTTTCCAGTTTTACCAGTGAATTTTTGAGAAATGAAATTACCACTAAAGCTACTAGTAACTCTTGGGTTAGAATGGCTTTCTGATTTTCAGGGACTTTTATTTAGATAATAGCCAGATATCTGAATATTTAAATGAACCAGACCAAGTCATATCCAAGTAATTCTTCTAGGAATTGGAGTTGAAAGACTGAAGTTTCTGAGATATCCTGGGCTGTTAGGTTAGTGTTGTCTCTATAGCAGTTATAGTAGCTTTACATTGTTCAGTGATTTATTTTTTTTTAAATACAACTAAAAGAAAAATATGTATTTAGAGACTTATGGTTGATAGTACTCTAAAACCACATCTAGGAAAGTAAATGTATATAAATATATTTGTTTTGGATCTTGTTTACATTTACAAGCTTTTCTTTAAACTTAGTGTTGTTTTCTTTTTAACCCCTTTTTAGAAATATCATAATGAGAGAACTTGCTCCCCAGTTTCAGATACCTTGGTCAATTCCTTTGGAAGCAGAAGACATCCCTATTGTGCCAACCACCTCTGGAACAATGTAAGAGAATAGTAGCTATGCCTGAATTTTGTAAAACCCTAATGTAACTTTTGTGTGAATTTTTTTTTCTCTTCACAAGGTTTTCCCACTTTGGCCTATGAACGCTTGTTTTGTGTGATGAAAACAAGGAAGAAATCACAATTGCTATGCCAGCAATCAGAGTTTCTGATCCTTAGTCAAGCTGAGTATAGAACAGCAGATTTTCAAGTGTAGCGTCTTCTGTGCATAGCCTCCTTCACTGCTAATCATTGTTCCAGCACCAACTTAATATGCGCTTCTAATAAACATGCTCTCTCATTTAATGAACCTCAATATCATTTTAAAAACTACTTAAAATAAATATTACCCAAGTAGTTACTCAAGTCTTAAAATCAATATTTCAATTTTATACTTCACGTCATTTTCAGTTAACCTTATATGCTTGCATATCCTTCTGTCACTCCTGTAGTTATGCAAGATAATGACAATTTTGTTTTGATTCATGGTGGTTTTAATAATAAATAAAAACTCCTCGCATATAGAATTGTGAAATATAACTCCTTTAAAATTTTAGGATGGAGCTTAGATGTGTTATTGCCGTAATACGTCATGGGGACCGAACACCAAAACAAAAAATGAAAATGGAAGTAAAACATCAGAAGTAAGTTGAATTTTGATTTTTAAAAAAAGAGTTTGAATTTAGAGTAAATCTCATTTCTTGGGGATGTGCAAGCAATGAATTTAAGCAGAAATTGCATCATGAGTTATTTGTTGTTCACTTTTTTCTCTTTTAATGTAACTGATGTCTTTCCAGCTAATTAACAATCATGCATCTCTTCCTAACAAGACTGCCAAACGAGTTGTGCAGACTTCCTTCATCACATTATGTGCCTTGTAAACATTCCTGTGTGATTTTAATGAAAATGCATTTATCTCTATAAATGTCCTTATTCATAATCAGAATAGAATATTTCTATTTCACCATTTGACTAGGAATTCTGGCCTTCTTTTTATCTTACTGTTCTCCAGTCAGCTGTCATCTTACTGCACCACCTTTTTGTCTTTTGTCTAAGTTTTATTACTGTGTATTTCTGGTTGATAATTTAAATTAGCATTCATAAAGTGCAGTTTCAATGAAACGCACTTATTTGTGTTGGGAGTAGAGTCGTGTTCACAGATACTTGCAGAAAAGGTTGCATGATATTGCTCATTTTCTTATATCGTATGCTTCTGTTGAGGATTATTCTTGAAGGCTAAGAATACATGTAGCTGTATATTCCAATATTATGTCATTTGACACATAGAATTTCTTCCCTTCTTATCAATTAAATGTTTTGTACTCAACTTTCTCTACTATGTTGAAGATATTCTTGAGAAATGGGTTTCGAATAAAGGTTGACTTGAGCTCTGGACTTCGGATTTTAACATGCTTTTCCAATAAAGTTGTTAATTTCAGGCTGCTTTAAGTTTAAAAGCCACTTGTTCAAGTAATATTTTAACTCATTGTGTTTTTTAATCAATATTCTTTCTCCTAAAGATTTTTTGATCTTTTTGAAAAATGTGATGGATATAAATCTGGAAAACTAAAACTGAAAAAACCAAAACAGTTACAGGTAAGTATGTCTTTATTTTCTTGCTTTGGTGTTTCATAACTAGAAAATTATTTATTTTAAGTTAGTTCTGTATTTGTTTTCTTTAGGAAGTGCTTGACATAGCAAGGCAACTCCTTGTAGAACTTGGGCAAAACAATGATTCTGAAATTGAAGAAAGTAAAGCAAAGCTTGAACAGCTGAAAACTGTGTTAGAAATGTAAGTGTCTAATTTGCAAAATGCTATGTGTGTTGCTGTTTGTCCTGTTTGACAATTACTGCTTCATTTGCAATGGTTATAACATAATGGTTATGTTATGATATATTAATTGAAGCACTTGGGATGTCATGAAAGGACTAGAAAGAATGTCATGGATTAGACCAGACATCTTGAGGGAGACCAGAGCTCCTGTTTTCTCCTTATATTTTTAATGGAATTTTTAATGGAATTGATTAAACCATCAGTTTATCTATCTTCCTAGTGTCTCAGTGTGCTACCTACTTGAAAGGACTAGTTTCTGTGCTCTCAAATTTTATTTTTTTTTGCATAAGTACCTGGGTATAGGGTCTGCCTCTTAGCAGTTGTGTGAAGTCTAGAACCTGTAGCAGCTTTCACTGTGTGTACTGTCTCCTTATAGCAAACTTGGAGGATTCCCTATATGATTTTGTATATGAAGTCTGAAATATTTAACAGAAGAAAAAAAGTCTTCAAGGATTGATAAGGAGTTGGGATCTCAGAACTCTAAATGGTAGCAGAAATTTTTTAGAAATTGGGGCAAATACAATTGTTCTTGAAATTTATGAAGATACTGAGTTCTGTTTGAGAACTTCCTTGGCTAGTAAAGCAGTGGCCATCTGCATTGCCAGATCAGATTCTAGATACTGGTAGCCCATGTATTTATGAATCTGAAAAACAATTAAACAGATTAACTATTCATGCAACCTGCAAATGCATAGGCATTGTGGTTTTTTTTTTTCAGTTTTATGTTCAAAGTGGTGAGAACAAGTATTGTATAATCATATTTGGAAGTGTTTCATCACAGAGTGCTTGATATTTCTGTAGTCATTCTGTGCTTGTTGAATACAGTTTGTTTTAAGACTGCTTTGCTAAAAGGTGGTTAAACACTTAAATCAATGACCAGTGTGGTTTTATGATATCCTGTTTACAGGAGCATGGCAGATTTAGATTTGTACAAGAAAATATTTTAAATGTTGTTTGTTTGTTTTCCCTCTTTGTTTTCCTCTCTCACTTCTTGTTCCTTCTTCAGGTATGGGCATTTTTCAGGCATAAATCGCAAAGTTCAGTTAACATATCTTCCTCATGGTTGCCCAAAGACTTCCAGTGAAGAGGAAGGTGTAGTATTACTTTTATGAATGTTAACTTAATATCATGTGTATTTACGTAGTAAATGACTAGTGTTATAGTATGTCTTGATGTTAAGAATCAATATGTTGATTTAAATGGATGTTTTTATTGATGGCAAACACTTACCAGTCTCTTAATCTACTAAATTGCACACAAATTAATGCGTTAAATTTGTATTCCAACGTTGTTTTTCTGTGACGGGAAAGTAGAGGTTAAGAAGATTCAGTAATTCATCAACCATGGTATCTTGGGGGGAAAGATGGGGAATTCCCACTCATCGTTTACTGATGATTTTAAAATGTTTCTAAGCGTTTTCTGGTCCTCGATCTGTATTCATTGACTACAATAGCTCTCATCATTTAACAACCAATCTGTTCTAATTTTCTGACTTGATTTCATATTTGTTTCAGATTTCTTATTTAATATTTATTCACTAATGTTTTCTGTCTAATTTAACTACTTTAGGTTTTACTGTTTAAGTACCTGTTTAGTCCTCTAGTTCAGTATTTTTTTAATGTTAGAAAACTATTAAAGGTTCCTAATACAGAAGAGGTCATTTACTGCAACCCTTTGTAGTCACAGTATTTTTGTTTATATGAAAAAAAAAAAAAAAAAAAAGGAATTATAATATACTTTGCTACTAAACTCCTCTCTTTGTGTACAACTAGATAATAGAAGAAATGAACCATCCCTGCTTCTGGTTCTAAAATGGGGAGGAGAACTGACCCCTGCAGGCAGGGTTCAAGCAGAGGAGCTTGGAAGGGCTTTCAGGTGTATGTATCCAGGTGGACAAGGTAAAAAGAAAACAGAAAAAAAAAAAGTGTTGAATGGCATAGATCCCTTTTGAGGATAATAAAATGTAAAATGAGAATTTGAGCAATCTGTTTGTTTGGTAGGAGATTATGCTGGATTTCCTGGATGTGGTTTACTTAGATTACATAGCACTTACCGACACGATCTCAAAATCTACGCCTCTGATGAGGGACGAGTTCAGATGACTGCAGCAGCTTTTGCAAAGGTACTATGTCAAATTGTGCGTTTCCAGTTAAAAAAAAAAAAAGCTGATAGTCTCAAACTTTTTTCTTCTAAAAATTGGTGGAGATTTGTAGTTTACAGAGGCTGTGTTTCCAAAGAAGCTTGCTCTCAAAGATTGTTTAGTGATAGGTGGAAAAGTTTTCACTTAATGTGCCAGACATTGCAGACATAGTTTCATTATAGAGCTGTAGCAATATGCTTTAGTCCTTTTCAGTAATCACCTCCATAATAGAGAAACATTTTTAGTTTGCACCTTGCTTATTTGTTTAGTACTTATTTTCTGAAATTATCCAAGAATTTTGTCAGAATTTCCTGACAAATTTTGTGTGTGATGAGTAAAAGCACAGGTGTTATAACTGATTTGAGGTAATGTATTCATTTTCCATGAGCATAAATTGCAATTTTCAGTCACTTCAGTGATTTGGATCAAAAGATCTGGAGTTCAAAAAGCAATATTTACATTGAGACCATCTTTCTCTTACTGATTTGTAACTTTACAGAGGAAATGAGAGAGTTTGAAACCTATCAGAAATGTAGACTTAATAAACTACTTTGAAATTTTTTAAATGGGAATTTTTTTTAAAAAATGTGTTTTTTTTTGGTATTAATAGAAATAATTCCTTTAAAAGTTGTTACAAGGATATTTTTTAATTTTTAGCCTGTCAAACAGCTTCTCAGTAAATAATATGTAGTGGCAATACCACATCTTGATGTATTGTAGGTAATTATTTTTTATTATTTTTGCTGTGAAATAAACATTTTGTGGTGGGATTTAAGAAATAAGGACTTTTTTTTGAGTAAAAACATGACTTTAAAATAATTATTAATAGAAAACATTTTTAGATAAACTTCTATAATAGAAAAACTTCTTGTTTAGGAAAAAAAAACACTTTAGAAAAACTTATATTAATTGAAAACAATTTAGAAAAACTTTCTACATCTATAATGTTTGCTAAAATGTTCCTTTACCCCTCCTTATGCTAGGCAAATTTCTCTCTTGCTGCTCCTTCCAAATAGCCTTTTGCATTTATAATACTTCTTAGTAATTTATTCACTTCCTTCTGGCAGTGATAAGGATTTTGAATTGTGTAAGAGAACTTGGACAGTGCAATCTTTACAGAAAGACTTCCTTAGGTGAATGATTTTCAGCAATAATACAGAGTGTTAGAGTGGTTTGAGTTAGAAGAAGCCTGTGTAGGTAATGTAGTCCAACTGCACACAAAACAGCGTCAGCTTGAATGATGTTGCTCATCATTGTATCTAGTCAAGTTCTGAATATTTCCAAAGATGGAAATTCCATGGCCTCTCCAGGTTTTTAATCCCACTCCTTCATTCTCAGGTAATCTCTTTTTTTCACAAAAAAAAAAAAACAGGTAACACATCCCTAACTTCTTCACCTTCAGTGTGTTCCCTTTTAATCCATGATAACCTTCTGTATGACTTTCCACATGTCAGAATGCACTGCTTTTGTGCTTTGAGGAGGTTGTCCTTAGAGACAGCTGTCCTGGGCACCTTTGCCATTCAGGACACTCTTCCATGGGAGTGCATGAACAAGCTTAAATCTCCTCATCAGAAGGGCTTTCTGGTAAAATTGTTTATTCTCTAAGGATCTGTCACAATATCATGGTTTCTGTTACCAGAGCTGCCACTGACTTTCACGTTCCTGATACATCTGAGAAATAGATTGAGGAGAGTGCCTCAGCTAGATAGATATTTTATCAGTATCCTGTGTCACAGAATTGTCATGAATATCTCCAGAATCTGGAGCACCTGTCCCCTGCAATATTGCCCATGCATTGAGGTATCCAGGATTAAGGGCCCCAGTATAAAACAGGACCTGCAATCAGGAGACATTCTTCACTTTTCTTAATAAGGCTTCATCTATTTTCTGCTTTTAGTTGGGTGGTCTGTAGCAGAGGCTCGCCGTGTTCTTACGTGATCTTTTGATCTTTACCCATAACGTCTCAGCTTTCTTGTTACAGGTTCCAAAGTAAAGCTCTCAGTGGTCAAGCCACTCCTTTAAATATAACCCAACTCTTCCTCCTTGCCTTCCTGGCCTGTAGCTATAGCAGAGATCCATTCACGCGAGCTGTTCTGCCATATCGCTATTACCTTTGCAAAATTAAACCTTTGCAAGTGTTCAGAATTTATTTTCCTGTTTGTTTCTGTCCTACATGTGTTGTTGTACAGGCACTGGAACAGGTTGACCAGAGAAGTTGTGGATGCCCCATCCAACCAAGGCCAGACTGGATGGGGTGTTGAGCAGCTTGATTTTAGTGGAAGGTATCCCTGTCCATATCAAGGCAGTTGGAACTAGACGAGTTTTAAGGTCGCTTCCAACCTAGACCCTTCTATGATTCTGTTGTTTCATCCATCTGTCCTGCTTTCTCTTCCATTAGCAGGATTGAAGAAACATCACTCCATTTCCTTTCTTATCCCAGAACCCTTCAGTAGCCAGAAGAGTTACAAAAGTTTCTAGCCACTTCCATTTTGGAAGTCTCCATCCACCTGTAGTTCAACTACATATACTCTATACAATACTCTCATACAATACTCTTTGAATGTTGTGCCATACCACACAGGGTTTGGGCTTTGTAGGGTCTCTGCAAAGAGATTGTGTGTGTCCAGTCTGTCTTCCCCGATGCTATTCCATCTCTTCCCATAGTACCTTCCTCTGGTAACTCAGCACCTGACCCTGACCATGTCCCCCCCCTAAGTCAGGACACTATTGCTTTCCAGCCTGAGGGAGAGGCACCATGTACTCCCTGCAACCCAAGGCCTGAATGGCTGTGGCGCTTCTGAGATGCCAGTATTACCTGAGCTCATGATGGGGATCATGCTGCATGGCAGGGCCAAGTCTTGTACATAAGCAACTGATATAATCTTGAATTTAAATTAGTATTTTGAGTGGGTTTTTGGTTGTTTGTTTTTAAGATACTGTTACTTTCTCATGCTTGTCTGATTAATTATATTATTTGCTTCAGGGTCTACTGGCCTTAGAGGGTGAACTGACTCCTATTCTTGTCCAGATGGTAAAAAGTGCTAACATGAATGGTCTGTTGGACAGTGACAGTGATTCTTTAAGCAGCTGTCAGCATCGTGTTAAAGCAACGCTCCATGAAATTCTCCAGAGAGACAGAGAATTTACAGCTGACGACTATGATAAGGTTAGAATATGATTAGTTTTCAATGAAATGGAATAAATAGACAACAAAATATTTGTATTAAGTTAACAAACAGTAATTTTATGTATCTATTTTGAAAAATCATTTGTGTTTGCAAATAGTCTTGAACTAAAAAGGTAGCTGTAGCAATTGTGGTATCAGGTATTTCGATCTGTCTTGTAATTTAAGTAATAAGAATAGTTACAAACTTTGAAATAGGAATATACATGTACTTGTTGGTAGGGACCACATTAGTAAGTCATCTTCACTTCGATTAATTTTTTTTTTGATTATTCAAAAGATTATACTTTTTTTTCTAATTGTAACTTTGACTGTATTTAATATTACAAAATGTACTACCTACATCCTACAAGGCCTTTTTACTGACTATAAGAATACTAAAACGCAGAAAAACAGTAGAATAGTTCCTAATCAGTGAAAGAAAATGCTGATGTAGTACAAAAACACACATAATTGTTCATGGTTTTAAATTTAAGTACTATTTGTTATAGTTAAGAAACTTTTTTTTTTTTTTTCTCTTTCAATTGCCTTTACCCTGTCTGGTATAACAGGTAAAAAAACAAGTCCTCAAACGTTGTCCCTTAAGTTTAAAACTGATGTTTTTTAAAAGGTGATGCTTTCTAAAGGAGAGCAAATTATTGAAAAATAATTTTACTAATTACATGTTTGCTCTATGTGGATTGAAAGAATCATCCAAACCACTGCATAAAATGGATTCAGCAGTACTCTGAGGAAAGAGAGGGTTCGAGGTTTCAAAGATTTCTTTTTCTTCATTAGCACCTTTATTTTTGCTAAAAGTGGGAATTTGAAAAGTGACTGAAACTATATAACATTCTCTTCTAAAATAGTCACTGAAAGTAACTAACCTTTGAAATTAAAAAGTGATATCATCTTTTCTGTTGTTTGTTTGGATTTTTTTTTCCCCACTTACCTGCAATTTGAAAAAACAATGTCTTTTCTTTCCCTGTGCCAGAGCACTGTTCTTATTGATGTAGTTTGTCATGATAGGGAGGTAGGGACTGCTTACTATTAGGTAGCAAGTAGAAGCTTTCTATTTCCAGATTATCCTCTGCATTTGAGGAAACTGTGGAGAGAGTGCAAATATGTATGTATATTATATAGCTAAATTATTTTTAATATCGTTTTTTTCATATTTCAGTTTATGTAGACCTTTTCTGAAAAAATAAGGCTAAAGCTTCTGTACATGGACATAAACTACTTTACTGACACCAGCTTAATGGAGATAATGTGTAATTTCTACAGTTTCTATGTAGTTTCCTTCAGTCAGGTCTGAAGGACATCTTGTAATATATGTGCACTTAAATATTTTTTTTGTCTGTGTTCATGTGCTGCAGTCCCATAGAACAAAAACCTAAACCAGAAAGAATCAATTTTTTTTTCCAGATACCTGCTTCGTCCTTCCAGTTATGTTAAGAAGGGTACTCTATAGAGAAAGATGTATTTTGTGAGACATGTAGCCTAACTATAATGTTTCTTATGAAAGTTTTGGTAAGTGTTTAAATGCAACAGTTACTTGAACGAAAGTTGTGGAAAATTGCTAAGCATATACAGATCTTAAATATCCTTGGAATTTTCATGTCTTAGAACAAAGAAGAGTTTTAGGAACTCCTGAAACTGCTCATGTTTATTACACGGAAGTAGTTATTCTATGAATTTATCACCTTTGAATTTCTAGTAAATTGTATTACCTTTCAAGATACTTTTATTTCTTAATTCCTCAGAGGGTGTAAATCATTAAGAAATTGTTTCAAAAATCACTAACAGCCTACTTGAATACCTTTCACCTGATTCTTGGAATCTTTAGTATGTTCCATCTTATTTCTATCATTCTTTTGAATCTAATCAGTTTGTGTTTATCTCAAATTGCAGCTTACTCCATCTGGAAGCATCTCATTGATAAAATCAATGCAGTTTATTAAAAATCCTGTAAAGACATGTGACAAGGTCTACTCTTTGATCCAGAGCTTGACTTCTCAGATTAGGCAAAGAATGGAAGATCCAAAGTCTGCAGGTACTTAAACATGTTTGTAGCTGTATTTAGTTTCTCTTGTTTGCATTTGAGAGCGTTATAATGTAGCCCTTCTGTAGTAAACTGGCTTTTAGCTGAACTTCATTCAACAATGGCATATGGATTTTTACAATCTGATTCACTGTGCATAATATTACAGTAAAAAACAGGAGAAACACATGGTCATATTGCAGGTAAGGGCTCTTTGTGGTGTTCAGAAGTTCAGGTTAGTTCTCAAACATTTACAGAAATTCTTGGCATAATTATTTGAAATGCAGCAGTCCATGGAAAGAAAGGCAAAATAGATTCCAATAAAACTATTTAACACAGGTACATTTTTGTATTTAAGTGTCTTTGCTGAATATCTGTTGTTTGTTATTTGATGTATAATAATATTGTATAGAAAGATACTTTGTATTAATGGTGGTGAACCAACAATACAGGAAAACTAGAGCTGGAACTGGCCACAATGCTTTTTTGGTACTAACTAAATACTGGAATATTTGCTATCAATCTTCTTTGCAGTGTGTTGCAGTGCAAACATCTGTTGTTTTGAGGTTGAGGCATAAAAGTGTCATGCATAAGTAGTATCACTGTTCTTTGTTTGGTCTAGTCTCCTGTCTTATGAATGAGATAATCCAACCTGTCTACCAGTCTCTTGGCTTTTGCTTTTGACAACTTTATTACATGACCAGTGCTGTAGGACACTTTATTCTTGGTGCTGTAGCTTTGTCTAAGTGTAAGGAGTGCAGTTCTACAGGGAAACTTTCTGCTGTCTTGATGTGGCTAGATGTTTTTACCAGTAAAATTAACCATATGCACATGTATTCCCTCTTATTGGAAGTAGTAGAGTTAATTTATTTTATCTCTTTAATATATTTTAAAATTGTTTTCAGCAGTTACTACCATGTAATTACTTTTTTTCTCTTGTTATTTGGATGCTGCTAATTACTTACATGAGATATGTATTTATCCAGATATTCAGCTGTACCACAGTGAAACACTAGAACTGATGCTGCGCAGATGGGCCAAGCTGGAAAAAGACTTCAAAACAAAGAATGGAAGATACGATATTAGCAAAATTCCTGATATTTATGACTGTATAAAGTATGATGTACAGCACAATGGCTCCTTAAAATTGGAAAACACAATGGAGTTATACAGGCTTTCAAAGGCTTTAGCTGACATTGTGATCCCTCAGGTAAATATTTTCAGTTATTAAATGGATTACTTGCAGAATTAATGCTTTACCAAACTGTGTGAAAGATGTCTACTTTGTATTTTCTATTGAAGGTCATTTTAACTTCACATCTTATTTTCTGATAGGAAGCAGATTGTTTTGTTTTAGAAAGATTTTATTTCAGAATTCATTGAAGTGTGTTCACAGTGTTTTTTTTCTGGCAGTTGATACTGTGAACATGTCTGCTTTTCCTACTGCAGTGTATTAAGGTGAATTGTCTCATCACAGCCATTATTTACAGATTTAAGTGGAGACCATGTGATCAACTGTATATTCTTAAATCACATGTAATTTCATTCTTGCTGCTTTTAACAACTTCATTTTCAGGCTCTCTGCAATTGATGCTGAATCCTGGTCTATCTAACTTACCTTGTCTTAAGCAACTGAAATTTTAAAGGACTTTTCTACTGCTTCAAAGTGCTAACACTCCCTGATAAAAACACCTTAAGTTTCACAGAATTTAAGGCCAGGTGTAGACAAGTTAAATTTCCATGTACTGCATGTACTGTAATTCAGATTATCTCTAAATGATGTAGGCTACAGGATATGAAATTGTATTGTAATATCCTGTGCATGAAGAAGTGATTTTCTGTGTTATCTCAAACAGGAAAAAGGCAAACCCCTTTTTACTTGAAGGGAGAGGTCAGTATTTGATTATAATAACATTAAACAAAACAATTTGCAGCCAGAGAAAAGTAAGAGATGGCTAATTATATTTAATATACAAGCCTTGAATTAGAAGATGTTTTGATCTTTAACTGATTTTTAAAAGTCAATTCCTTCTTATGCAGGAATATGGTATTTCTAAGGCTGAAAAACTAGAGATTGCCAAAGGTTACTGCACTCCTCTAGTTAGAAAAATACGTTCTGACCTTCAGAGAACTCAAGACGACGATACTGTAAATAAGCTTCACCCTCTGTAAGTCTTTATTTTTTTTATATGGTTATGTTAATTTCTGTTAGACTTACTGGAGATACTCCATAGCTTTCATACTTGAGACATCTTACTAGTTCAGAATAATTTAAAACATATGACTCATTTATTAGTCGACAGCTATTTCTAAAATAGGGATACATCTCATTATGGTCTAATTAGATTTCTTTTTCTTTTAAGTTACTCTAGGGGTGTTATGTCCCCTGAACGCCATGTTCGTACACGACTATATTTCACCAGTGAAAGTCATGTCCATTCCCTCTTGTCCACCCTTCGTTATGGTGCCTTATGTGATGTAAGTTGAACACTTTTTCTGTGAAAGCTGTGGTATTTTATGAGGAACCAAAAAGATCAATTTTTACTGAAGATGTATTAATTGAAAGCTTAATTTTCTAAAATGGCTTTGGAAATTATCACACTTTTTTAAACATTTGGTTTCTTGTTTAATATGCAGAGACATATTTCAAACTCATAGGGTGATCATTGGAAAACAGCATGCTCCTTTAAAATGAGTTCCATTAGTGTGTTCAGCTATATATGTTATGGTCTCAAAGGGGGTTGCAAAGGAAAGATATATTTTTTTTTTGTCTTCTGTTGTCACCTGTTATTATTACCAACTTTTTTCTGATCAAATTATCTTATTCGGGCTTCTCTGAATTGACTTTTGGATTGGCTTATTTTTGGTTACTGGAATATTGTCAAGAACTTTCTACTTGGCTTCAAGAATGCTCTTGTAGGGCAAAGTTCCTGCTGTTCAGTGGACTGTCTTTCTTTCCCATACTGGTGTAGAATACTTTGAAGGTACTGCTTTATTCTCCATCTGATCGGCTTTGCAACCTAAGACCAAAACAACAAGCTCTTCAGATTCAGCAGTTAACCAGCTGAGCTCATGGACAGAGGACAGTGTAGCACCACAGAGTCTACATAGATGTTTCTGAGACATTGTGATTAAAGTAATATTTTTTGAAATGGCTACATATATATACTTGCTTCATATATATTCTTGCTTCTTGCTTATATATTCTTGCTATACTTACTGCTTACTTTACTCATCTGACAGATGAGTAAACTCTTTGGTGCAATAAGCATTTTTAATCCTTGACCTCTGTGACATGCTACAGCAGATACACCCATAGTTTGTTTTTTTTTTCATAATTAGTGAACCTTTGTTTTAGAGCATGAAAAAGGTGAATATTCACTTTAAGTAACTCAGAACATGATGCTTACTTTTCTGCTATACTTTAGAAGTACCCCGTGTCTGTTTAATTACTATAAAGATACCTAGAAACATTTCCCAGAATATACTATTTGATGCAAGTTTATTGCAGAGTCCAAGATTCTCATAAGGAGAATATAAAATGGTGCTTCTGTCTACAATGTATATGTCATTATTAACAAAATAACATAAAAGATATACTGAAATAAAATGTGAAAAGTTCTGATCTCCACTTCCCATTCATTTGATGAGTAATTTTGCTTCACTTTTTTCTAGTTGTGTCTCAGGTTTTTCGTTAGCTATAAAGAGCTTCATACTGCTTCTGTGAAAGTAAAAGCCATATAAATGGGAGAAAATTGAAATCATCAGTCTTTCTAAAGAAAATTGCTAGCTTTTATTTGTCGAGATGCTAATTTTTTTTCTCTTCATAAGGAATCAAAAGATGAACAATGGAAACGAGCTATGGATTATTTAAATGTTGTCAATGAACTCAATTACATGACACAGATTGTTATCATGCTTTATGAGGATCCAAACAAGGTATTTAAAATGGACGAATGTCTTCAGAAATGAGTAATGCTAAGCTATGTATTAAAGTGTAAATCTATTTACTATTTTGTTTAGGAACTTTCTTCAGAAGAACGTTTCCATGTAGAGTTGCACTTTAGTCCAGGAGCCAAAGGCTGTGAGGAAGATAAAAATTTACCAGCTGGTTATGGATACAGGCCTGCCTCCCGAGAGGTAATAATTATATCTTTCTTTAAAGCAAAAGTTATTTTTTTCTGGATACAGACATACCTAAAATAAACAGTGGGAATTACTAGGTTAAAAAATACAAGTGTAATTTTTGGGGGGGTCCATTTGGAATGTACATAGATAATGTGGGTCTCCTATGGCTTTGCTAGAGTTTTTACTACAAGTACAAACTATTCTTTGTAAGAAAGTGGTAGCAACACCAGTGTCACTCTAATGACATGCTGGCAACTGAAATAAATATTTAAGAAAACAAGATAGTTTGTCATGCTTATTGGTTTGATGGCTCAACAGATTGTTGAGGACTCTAACTGTATTTGTAGGTCTGTGTAGGTCTGTCACATGCTTTTTGAGAAATGAATCCTGCAAAACTTGGTGGGAATTTTGACTTGCAGGGCTAGAATTTTACTACTATGTCAGCAGGAAGTTGGAATAAGATATGTAGACTGAACAGTCTGGCTAATTAAGACCATACAGTCATGTGCAGTGGCATGGTAGGAGCAAATACACATGGTTTATTAAGTCTAAATCAATACGTATTTTATAACTAGTTGTTCAATAGTATATAATTTACTGATATCTTTGTTGCTTTGTGTTTATGCAGAAGATTCATTTAGTAGCCACTTCTCTATATGTGTTGCAAGGTGTGAATCTAAACTGAAAAGGAATTATATTGTTTGTAGAATGAAGGCTCGAAGAAAACCTCCCACAGAAATGATAGTGATGAAGAGGCACATGCTTCTAGAAGGGATGAAACAGATCGGTCAGTAGTGATGTTCAAGCCAATGGTATCAGATCCAATTCACATACACAGAAAGTCACCCCTTCCACGATCCAGGAAGATTGGTTCTGTTGAAGTAAGTGTTTATGTTTCAGAGAATGTCTTTCACAGAAATTAACTTCTGTTTATTTTAACAAAGCAATAGCAAAGGTAATTCTGCTTTCGATTACACAGAACCAGTATGGTGTTAAGTCTCACAAAAGGGTTCCTCTTATTTTGTGGGACGTCCTCCATGGCAATAATTTGTCTGAATGAATTTTTTAAAATGCATGATCACTTTCCCGTAAAAGATTTATTTCCTTGTTGTTTTATAAAACCATATTAGAGAAAAAAAAAATAAAATTGAAAATGAAGACTTTTTCAATCTAAACCTACATCTTCCAGCTAACATACATTGCTTTTGTATCCATCCTTACAAGACAGCCCGTGTTGGAAAGTAAGCCAACCTTCAGGGTCATCATACTGAGAGGGGATGGGGATTTGCGGGGTTATAGGGGAGATGCAGGAGGTGAGATAAATGTCTTCATCTGTATTTGTTTTCATGTGGAGTGGAAGTGACTCCACTCATTCAGCATTTGAAGGTAAGACAATAGACTGTAAGTTGTGTTTTTTTTAAATGGGTGGGGTTTGTGTTTTCATTAAGTCTCTAGATAACAGCTTGAACAGTCTAGTCTCCTGTCTTGAAGGCCATGACGTCTAGGTGTGCTTCACAGATACAGCTTTAATGTCACAGAGGTGGGGGATGCAGAGCATTGTCACTGATACCATTTGTACAGTTGATTGGCAAAGCTTCAGTTGGTGCATAGTGGCACTTCTATGACGTTAATGCTAGAAGCAGACTAACAGCTTCTTATTGCCTCATTTTCAGTTGCTTAAAACCATCAGAACTTAAGATTCACACCAAAAGCTTTTCCTTTCATGTTTGTGTTGGCAATGGACTGTTTGTATGCAATGCAAGTATCACAGAAGTAAGATTTGCAAGTTATTTGGTTATTGGTAGTATGGAGAGAAAAAGATGCATGGTTTCCTTCTATAAGGATATCTGTATAACTTCACGTGACTTTCATAAATTAACATAGGTAATAAATGTGAATGTCTGACATTTTCTATTTCCAAGTTTTATCATAAACAAATGCTCACAACATCAATATTTTGGATTTTTAAATGCTCTTTTCAGTACGATCATGCAAGCTCCCCTCCTAGTTATGAGTTCATATACACACAGCTTAATAGACTTTTACTTCAAACTTTTAACCTTTTTCATTTTCATAAATTGTGTGGGAATTACTTTCAAAAGGTATCAGTAACACCAATTACTAAATTTTGACTGTGCGTATAATATGGCTCCTAATAGAATTGGTTCCAGCATTCAGTGACTGTTTATTTGCTGGAATATTTAAAGAAAACATACACTATGATTTTTTTTTATTTTTTTTTGTCCAAAAGGAAAATTGAGAGATTCATCTGGCCCACTGAAATCTGCAAAACCAGTATTTGGAATATTTATACCAAATAGTATTTTCAAGTGTTTTTTAAAAAAAGTCCTTTTACTGCAACTTAAACTGCAACTGCCTTGAACCTTTTTATTTTATTTTTTTTTTTCCTGTAAGGCAATTCTTTTCCCTTACATCCATTAATTTGAAGGGACACTGTCAAGTGTGAGATTAGATGGAAGTTTACATTTGGGGAAAAGTTAGCAATATTTAGAGAAACATTGCTACTGTAACTGAGTCATGCAAAAAAAAAAAAAATATTTTGAAGAGTAAAATGAGAAAGTAAGGCTCATTAGCATTGGGAATCAAATTCTTTATTGCAAAAAATGTTGTTTACTAATGCTACGTAGTAATATAGGGCATGCAGGACTCAACCTGACACTGTCTTCCCTTGAAGTCTTGTAGCTGTCCAGCTTCAGATAATCGTTAGGGTGTTTTTAAGGTTGGAAAACTACTATCAGTCAGATTGGTGTCACTTAACAGTCAGTCAGTTGTAAAGTCAAAGGTGATTCTAAAAATCAGAGTCTCTTAGATCAGGCTATAGACTTATCAATGAAAATTATTAAGTACTAAATAGGAAAATTTAATGTACTTAGAGGGGGAAAACTATTAAACAGTATGTCAAGGATAAAAAGATATTCTGTTTCCAATGTGAGGAATTCTAAAAATTATGAACCAATTATTGATGCCCATTATTTTTCTTTCATGCCGTTATTTAATAATTAATATACCAGAAGTGTGATTAGAATGTATTAAAATATAATTGATTGAGTGGAAGTGATAACTTCCTCATATTGTAATACTTCCCTTCCCTACTCACTGTTTAATAGTTTTAGAAGCAGTATATTAAAAGGGTGCAAGCAGACTGGGTATTTTTTTTTTCTTTTCTGTTCATTTGGCTCTGTTGAATCTAACTTTGCATGCTTTGCTGTTTTTTGCCCCCTTTCTCACTTCCAGGAAGAGAGCCCCCTGAGTGTGTCTAGCCCAGAGTGTATTGGTACCTGGCTGCATTACACCAGTGGTGTGGGTACTGGGCGTCGAAGACGCAGATCAGGGGAACAAATCACTTCTTCCCCTGTCTCCCCTAAATCATTGGCTTTCACATCCAGTATTTTTGGCTCATGGCAACAGGTTTTTAAACTTTACTTCATTAAACATTATTATGCATTCCAAGCAACAACCAACTGTCTTTAAGGACATCTAATCCCTTGTTATGGATTACATTTGAAGCAAATTCTTCCACTTTTTAAAATTACTTCCCGAGAATGTTTGGGGGAAAAAGAGCAAGTGCATGTTTTTCCACTGAATGTGTTACACACTGTCTTGAAAAATTGGTTTCCTTATAGGAATTACAAATGTTACCACAGTAGAAAAGACATAGTCTACTGCATAATAAAACAGATTTCTGCTTTGGCTTAGTTGTCCTTTAAGACTTTAAAAACGGCATTGCTTAATTTGGTGGTAGGTAAATTTAAATTTAATTTTTTTTTTTAATAATTGCAACCAATACCATTTAAAATAATTTATTTGGAACTTCATATTGCTATTCAAAACTTGTTTTGCATATATCATATTTTCAGTGGCCTGGTATTAACTATTGCAGGGAACAAACTCTAGCACTAATAATTCTTGCGTTCTGTATCTGGAGGTATCTAAAACTCCCAACACAGTACATCATCCATTGACTGTATCCATTGACAATATTTTGAAGATTTTCCTAAATATGTGGGGGAGGAAGCAGGAAAAAAAAAGCAGTAAATTTTTTAATGTACCAGTGAAGATAAAAGTTTCTTTGTATTTCAAGATATTGTTTACCGGTTTGACAATGGATGGTGTTCTGTTAATCATATCCTTTTTCTTTGAAATTTTTCATAATTTCTTTTTGTTGTGGAAGATTATAAAACTATTTGCATAGGAAAAGTTTATATCAGTAAAGGCTGTGAGCATCTGAAGATTACACTGATTGAGCCCGTGCATGGATCAGTGATTGTATGGTGTCCTCAATAGTTTGTCTGTCTTTCCTTCCCTCCCCTCCTTTTTTTTCAATACAGGCGCAGTTTAGGAGAGTGCATTTGGTAAAATAAAACAAAATGTCTCAAATGTCTGTTCTCATATCTGTCTTGGTCTGTGTCCCTTCTCATTCTGAATGCTTGCTTTGCACCACTTCATTGCAAGGAACTCATATGTGAAATGGACTCCCTTCAGAAGGGGATATTGCATGATCTTTCATGTTTCCTTTACATATTTTTACTAACACTTATCATATAGCTTATTAACACTTGTCTGTCTGAAGCAGGCTGCTGTATCAAGTTAAATGGACTTTTCATGCCACTGTCCTACTTTACCTTATTTTTCTGTTGTTTTTTTTTTTTTATATATCCAGGTCCTATCAGAAAGCAATAGTAACTTACGAACACCGAGAACTATTCTGGAACAAAAGCAGAGTGGTCTAGGTATGTGCATACAGTTGAAATTTTGTTCCACGTTAGTAGCTTTTCATCTGCCTGTTGTTCTGCACAGTTGTACTTTCTTTAAAAAACTTTGATGTGAACAGGACCTGGTAGCATTTCCTATCAATAATATGATGAGTGTGCCTATTGAACTGGTCAATTTTCTACAACAAAAATTTCTAAATAAATCACAAATTGTTTGAGGCTGTTCACACTACTGACACTGTACTGACTGAAACAGGATTATTTTTAATGTAAAGTAGATTTAAAAAAAAAAAATGTAGTTCATGACTGAGTTGACTGGGGTTTTTGCAAGAATCTTTTGGATTGAAATAGCCTACAATGGAAACAGTTAAAACATGTTTCTTGAAAAACTAGCATTTCCTACTGTGGGCAATTGATGGAATTGAAGGTGTCTTACCAAGGAGAAGGGGGAACAAACCTCAAGTATCTTGATATATTAGGGTTTTTGCACATATTCCCTCTCCAAAAATTAATTTCTTCTTTTCAGCATTTGAATGAATCATGCTATAATTCAATGACTTGTTTCAAATTCTTTTAATTCAAGTGGTGCTTTTCTGTTGCTTCTTTGGAACTGACATTCACATGCCTGATACGTAAAAACATGAAATCTTGCACTACTATAAATTAATATTGATTTTTTTTCTGTAAGTGTGTCTTTTTATGGGAAAAATGAAGTGTAGAAAATGCATAAGGTACATGCATAAACTGAGAAGTAGCTTTTCAACTCTCTGCAAAGATCTGTATTTTTTTGCATGTCTAATCTTCCTGTGATACTTTTCTCCCTATTATATTTTTCCATTAGTAAAATGCATACATCAGGTGCTCTTGTTTATTAAAGTAATTTTTTTTATCGTGTGCTTGCTAAAGTTAAACAACTTTTCTTTTGTCAGTATGACACGATGTGGCTTGTGGAAGTTTATTTCTGTGCATAGGTGAAGATACTACATTTGATGTCAAAGGCTTTTGCCACAGACCAGGCACCAATTTATTTTGGCTGTGATTGGTCACATGTGCTAGTAATGTTTCCTCTCATTAGGTCATCAAAAGTAATGAAAGAAAGTATCACTGGATAGATAGTTGGTCTTCAAAAATGATCTGCCTAAAATTGAAAAGATAAGTTATGAGTGAAACCATTTTTCCTTTCAACTAGTAATGAAGAATCAAGGGAAAAATTTGCAGCATTTTTTTCCATTTTTTTCACTGTTCTATGTAAATTTAATTTATGGTGGATTATAAAAGTTATTTTCATCTTTCTTTATGTAGCTTTCAGTGATTTGTTAACACTTCCATCCCAGTGGCAAGATCATATAAACTGTAACAAAAGTACTCTTACTTGCATGGAGATATACAAAAGTCATCTTTGGAAATGAAGTTAAGCTAAACTCTATGAAACTTTTAGATATTTTCAATTTCTAATAATGATGGTAGCTGAAATATGACTAGAGTATTTCAAACTTGGTTAACATTTTGTTGGGGTTAAAGGGGAGGTGTTTCCATGTCTGTGGAAATGCATGCATACTTCATTGCAGCCTGTCATCTCAAAATTTTATTTGGATGAAAGCAATGAGTAGTATTTTCCCAGTTTATATTTGTTTGAGAACTGCGGTTTTAAAACACACAACGTTCACATCATCATCTTGCTTTTGTTTTGCTGTTTTGGTTATGTTTACGTTAATGCTAACTGGTAACTTTTCTTTACCAAATGTGAAAACAGGATAAGAAGTCACTTTGTTAAAGTCAGTCCTCTCTTTGCACATATGGCAGAGAGTGGTGTGTCATGAGTAGAAGCACAATAAATTATGATAGTTTCAGCCTACAAGTACCACTCTGACATTACAAGCATATTGTGAACCTGTCCAAGGCACTGCCAAAAGCTGCCTTTTGTGTGGTAAGAGCCATGTGCTTGCATGCTGCATGCATCCCCAATGTGAATGGACGAACACCTGGTTGTTGTATGTATTTTCTCTAACTCCCATCAGGGTCTCACTGTGCGGGCCTGTTTAGCACCTCAGTGCTCGGGGGTTCTTCAAGTGCACCTAACCTACAGGATTATGCTCGTACTCATCGTAAAAAGCTGACTTCTTCTGGCTTCATAGATGGTATGTGCACACTCTCGCACATGCACGCACAAATCCATGTGCCACATTAAACTTCTAAAGATAAGTCGTAGGTTACTGATTTTAATGGAATCCTAGAATCCTTTGCCTTAGTATTAATTGTATGAGTTTCTATTCCTTCCTTATTGCCCACAGCTTGCTTATGTTTAACTTAATAGCATAGTTAATTCTTGTGTCTGTCTTGAATTGAACATTAGCTCACAAACTTGTTATACATGTCAGGATATTTCAGAAAATGCATTTATAAAGTAAAATAAAATTTTAGTTTTGAAATTCTTTTCTCTGTTCTTTAAATGTCAGGTTTTATCATTCATTATTGATCTTGGAGCATATACAAGGAATGAAAGAAATGACAAACTAGTAATTTAAATACTTATGGTGAAAATTTTAGGATTCCTGACCTTTTTTCACTGGGGATTGGAATACAAAAGAGCAGGAGATTTTCAGTTTTGAATAATCTGGGGTAGAGAACAAAGTCTTTCACTAGATTTCAGAATGTAAAAAAGCACACCTTTTATAACTCCTAGGTGAAACAGTATTCATGCTGTTTCCCCTCCAATTCATTACTCAATGTTCAACTCTAACCTGATATAATGTTGTATGCCAGAATCACCAGCTCATTCTGCTTGTTTTCATACACTTCATTACACATCTTGTAGCTACCAGCAATTCAAATTTTCTTCTTTTTAACCTCTATTTAGATTTTAGCCCCTTTTCTTGGTCCCTTCTGCATGCCACTCAGTTCTAATACCTTCTCATCTTTTCTTTTTTTCTTACCTCCTCTTTTCCTTTTTAAAAATGTCCCTCTTTTGGTAGCTGTTACAAATTTCAGGTACCTGTTTTTCTCTTTCTTAGACACCACACGCGGTTCTGCTGTTAAAAGGTTTTCTATCTCATTTGCTCGACACCCAACCAATGGTACGTTTTGCTTTTATTTTAAAAACAAAAACGAAAGGTTCCTTGCTTCATCCCTTTTATTTTTATTTCAAATACGGGGTGTACAATATCATCCAGCCGTCTGTCATTCCTAACTTCAAGCACAATTCCAAATATATTTGTAATCATTAGATATCCTGAATCCCTTCTTTACCATTCATTAGTCTGAATATAACATCAAAATTCATTCCTCAGAAAAATCCTTGAAACAAATTGAAGTGGTACTTACTGTTAATCATGATTCCTGTAACAAATTATTCTCCCCAATTACTCATGTGATCAGACTGTATGAATACAACATAAAAACAGAATTAAATCTGATCTTTATTGGGTATACACATCTTGATAGCTACTACGGCTTCTTCTTCACCTTTCTCCTGCTGAACTGTTTCCCTGGTCCTTCTGATTCTATAATAAATCACTAAATTGACAACTGGAGTTTATGATTATCTTCTTGAAGTGATACTAAATTAAAAAAGCAAAGCAGACACTTCACTTAACCTACCTGCAAAATCACTATATTTAACATCAGACAAAAATTTATTTTACCTTATCATGCTTCTCTGTTCATCGGTTGTGCAAGTTACTTAAATATTGCACTAAAAAGTCACAGCGAGAGAGTTGCCTTTTAACTTGAGAGTTAATTTGTCTTCAGGCTACCATATTTACAAAAAAAGTCTGGTTTAACACGCGACAGAGGTCCATCTTTCTCTTTTTCAGCAAAACATAATTTTCTACTTGATTAAAGATGCCCAAAATATATCCTGTTCACGAAAACCAAACTCGGTCTTCTGAATCCACCCAATCTTAATGTAGTTTTTTCAGATTTCTTAATTGCATTTTTAAAATATGCATGACAGCTGGCCGAGTACAGTGATGATGATGTCATCGAAACTGCAGTGGAAACCACCAGCGTTTTACTGTTAGATTCAAAACGTGTTTCTTTAGAGACAAGGTTAAAGAAAAAGAGCGATTTTTGTTTTGATTTCTTGAGAAGCAAATGGGTCCTTTATGATATTCATTTGGAATCCATAGTGAGTTTTCTGCACTGCGGTGCTTGTCGAAGGAAAACTGATACAGTAGGAAAGATAGGAACCTGTTTTTTATCTTTAGAATCAAATCAAGTAATATTTCCCAAACAGTCAAGGTCAGAAAGTAAGAGCTGCACTTGAATACCAGTGTCTAATAATTGATTATTTTCTGCTCCGTTTAGCGCTCTCTTTTTGTGGCTGCATTCTTTAAAAATGGATCTAAATTGCTTTTAATGAATGCATCGATTGTTCTGATTCATTTAATACAGATGTTTTACCACACATCTTTTACAAGATTAATGCATGCTCTTTGAGCTCCTATGGAACCTAAATATATAGCAGGTTTCTGAGGTTTCTCTACTAACATGAGGACATATTGGTGTTGTTTTGTCTGTCCTATGGACTATCATTTTGATTCTCCTTGTCCCTTTCACTCTGTTTCTTTCTCACTTTTATGTTACTATCATACCTTCTAACTCATTTCAGACTCCCCCCTTCCCTGCCATCTTTAGTTCAAGGAACATGGTGAAACAAGTATCTTCTGACAGTGCTTTACGTTATTTTCTGGGCCTCTTGTGCAGAACACCGACACCTCTTTAGGTGCTGGTCCATTTCCTCTGTGGAATTGCTAGGCTCCAGTGGTATGTCTCTATTGCTTTTAAATGTAAGACAGCAGGGAGGCTTTTTGAAATGCCGCGTGTACCCTTTCATTGTCTTGCATTTTGATGGGGACGGCGCTTTATGAGTCAATATAAACAAAACTATAAAAGGCTGGTAGTTTACAGGAAATTGTCTTTTTTAAAGGGATACTGTCAGGGTTCTTCATCATTAAAATTAAAAAATATTTATTATAAATGTATACTTTATCGTAAAACAGTTCAGATAGATTTCCAGGATAACTTTTCAGTCATATCGGAGGCAAAAATGTTGCAACAACATGCTGGAATATGTCTATCAGATAAAAGAATTGTTAAAACCAAAAAAAAACATGTAGAAGGTCAAATTCCTGAAAGAAAAGGGTGTGGGTGTATTTTGAAATTCCTTTCTGGATTTCTGTAAAACTGCAGTATAACAGTACTAGTTATTAAAAAGTTAACCTGACATTGTCCCACTGCATTCAATATAAATTTTTTTAAAAATATACCATCCAAATGACTGTGACTCTTCTGTCAGCATAAAGAGCTAAGTCTTACCTTACTGTAATGCAAAGAAAGGGTTTGCGCTTTGCATGCATGCATTGTTATTTAGGATGTTAACATGTATGCCAAACATATTTTAGTGCTTACTCTGAAGTGTAGCTGTTGTGTTTACATGAAAATAGAAATGAAGTATGTGGTGGTGTTTCTTTTATACATGAAAACAAAGTTTCCATGAAAGGCACTGTTTTATTTGTAGTATAAGTGAAGCTGACATAAATATACTTCAGATGATTGTATATTGGGAGTGACCGTCCCTTGAATTTTATGGCCAAGATGGATCCGAATATAAATACAGATATTTTCAGGAGGAAATTTTGGTTACTTCTCTATCCAAAGCACTAAATGGGGAGTGGGTAATTAACACGGCATACCAGAAGAATATTGATGCTTATTGTTTTGGGGGAGGGAGCAGGTCATAGTCTTAGTGGTATCTCTAATAAATGTACCTTGAACTGAAACTAAACATGACTTCATTCACTCTTGTCTCTTCATTTAAATATTGAAAAATAAAAATGTAGCAACTGTAAATTTAAAATATTGAATTGCAAAGTTGTAATGTTACAGCTGTATGTTGAAAACACTAATGGATGTATTTTCCTCTTTTGAAATGCAATTGGATGAAGAGCTGTTCACTGAGTTTTCAAATGTGCATCAATTTACAGAACTGCAGGGTGTCTTTCTTTCCAAGATGTATTTAAATGCTTTTGAGTATACTAGTAGTATGGATATGTATGGTTGCTTTATAATCATTACTAATAGAGAAGTCCAGTAAGTTTTTAGATTTTGGTTTGGTGTACTTACCTGTTAAAATGTATGAAACTTACACTATTTAAATACTGTTTTTAAATGCCAAAAGGTGGGTGTAAAGCTGTCTTACAAAGATAAAACGTGTAACCGCAAGGTACAAAGGTGGTAATAGTGGTTTTCCTTTCATATTTAAGGCAACAGTTTTTCACAGAATAATGAAGATGATAGAATGTGAATTCTGCAAATATAATTCTTCTTGGAAGTTCTAGCATTTTTAGTTCTTGTCTTTGCTAACAGTTGATAATGTAGCTGTCAATTGATTTACCTGTTTAGTGTTCTGCCAAAATACATTTGTAAAGTTTGGAGGGTGCTTTTTGTGCACGTGTAGCATCCCATAGTATGCTACATGGTACCTTGAATTTAATAGATCCTGGAAATTGGCACATTTTGTTCCAACTCCTGTAACCTTTACTACCATGATTTCAAGAGTACTATGTCTGCACGTGTTGATTTAAAATAAGTACTTTTTGTCATGAATTAATAATTGTCAATGCAATAGCTTAAATCCTGTCTTAAGTCTCGAAATCTCTTTTTTTTATTATTTTTCATGTAGGTTTTGAACTGTATTCCATGGTGCCTTCTATTTGCCCTTTGGAAACTCTACACAACTCCCTGTCTCTGAAGCAGGTGGATGAATTTCTCGCCTCTGTTGCTGCTCCATCAAGGGAAAGTCTACAGGAGACATGTACTGATTTTGTTTGTAATTACGTTCATTTTAAGTTATTAAATAACTTATGTCTAGTTAATCTTTCAAATATACTACAGATAACAAGTAACCTAAGAATTTTGTTTAAAAAAAAAAGGAAGAAATAATTTAGGTAAACTATAACTTTAATTTCTGCAGTATCATCTTGCTGTAAGGACACTGTTATAGTCAATTAAAGTAATGCCTCTGCTATAGTAGTATATATACTGGTATAGTAGGTTAAGGACTTCCTGAAAATATAATTTGTTTATTTTACACACAAATAGCACATTAAGGACTCAACTGTACGGTCCACATTGTTAGTTAGATGACGAGGAGTTCTTTTTAATGAGTATGCAGTGTTTCCGGCTTTGCATTTTATAGTTTTACCTCAGCAGAGGAGTGTTGCCTTTTATATCTTAAAACTGTGTTATACCCTGTTTCTTTCAATATTACTTAGTGTTTCACTGTAGAGTTGCAGTTACTTAGTTTATAATAGTTTATGCTGTATGTTTAATATTTAAGTTATCTTGAAATTAAATCCAAACTGAATTCTATACACGGGTATGTGTCCAGGAAGATGGTTTACCAGTGTTTAGTGTGCTGATCTTTCCTTGGAAACAGTTTCAGTTAGGTTAGATTTACCACTTACTAGATCTGTTACAATTTGTACGACCGGTGACTGGAAAAGACTCATTCTCTGGTGAGAAAAAATTATACTTGTTAGTAAGAAAGTTTGTGCATAACATTGATTCAAATGTGATGTGGATGTTAAGGATTTTTCTTTTTTTTTTTCTTTTTTTTTTTCTTTTTTTTTTTTTTTACTGTTGCTTTATTTAGGCTTCTACATCTTAGATTTGAATCAGTAGCTAATTTGATAGGGTAGAGCTTCTATACCTGAGAAGGAAGATAAGCAATTTAAGAAAATTGATGTCACTGGAAGAATTCAGAGTCTCATAGGCATTTCAAAGTTTTCAGCTATTTAAAATGCCTTGTTATGCTGGTTAGGAAGATAGCATTACTTCGAGATCAGTTCAGAATTTACAGTACGCAAGACAGTATTTTTAAAATACTTCCATATAATCTGTATAAAGGAGTAGCTGTAAATCTGACTTGATAGAATTGAGGCCATAGGCACTTTGTTCCCCCTCTGCTTTCTTTTAACATTTGCAGTTGTCTACGGTAGTCTATTGTATGCACATTTAATAGAAGTTTTGAATTAAAAGCAATTATTCCAATGCGATCTTCATAATCTATGAGAAGAAGCACTAATGATGTTGCCAGTCTTCTGGCAAAGCATTTATTACTGAAATTTGGCTTAACCTTCTGGGCCACTTGGAAGTTATGTCAATTTACTGAGGTGAAAGGGAGGTATTTGTCTTTCATGCATTAAAGTTACAATTACAGTCAGTAATTTGTAACTGAGTTGCAGGTTGTGTAACTGTGGACAGATAACAGTTCTGTGGCTGCTATTTTTAGCATTTTGCTAAGGTTAATGTATTTTTATTATTAATGCATGTGTATTCTTTTATTTTTGTTTTGCTTTTTAGCTTCTCCAACTTATGTGAGTCCCCTGTCAGGAAAAAAAAATTCTTTAAATACATACACGCCTGCAAAAATTCAACCAACACCACTTGAAACCTTGCCTGAAAGGCTAGCAATAGAGAAACCAAGCCCATGTAAGTAACTTCTTTCAGAGGCAGAATGACTAACTTCACAAAATTATTTCCAGCAGTAGGGATTTTTAAATTTTTTTTCATTGTTTCCTAGGGCAGCTATTTCTTAACTTTACTTGTCTGTGTAGGTGGGATCATTTTACAAGTCAACTAGAACTCAGCAGCATTGCACAAATTGTTTTAGCAGTTAAACTGTACTAATAGTTACTTTCTTTTATCTTCTAAGTGTTTGAAAGTATTTCTGTGGCATCTAAATTCATGGGAGTTTGTTTCATTTTCAAGTATGACAGTATTTCTAGCTATTCCCAAGAGAGACAAGTGGAGAAAAATTATCCACCATGAAGCATAATAATGAACTGACAAAAACTGTTAACTATTCCTAAATGAAGATCTGCTATTGACAAAACTGGGGAAGTAAGAAAAACATCCTGGATAATTTAAACAGAGACTGTATGTGGGCTTTGATAGCTGAAAGAGAGAAAAGAGAAACTTCCCCACAAAACTTGTAGATGCAGAAATTGAAAATATATAAAAATGAGCTGAAAATATTGTTAATGCTTTGTTAATAACAGTAGCTTGCTGCATGCAAGAAATTTTTCCCGTACTAATTAAAATCACACACACACACAGTATGTGTGTCATTACAGTAAAAAGCTTTCTTTTTTAAAATGTTTGTGTTTTTATTTATTTATTTATTTATTTTGCTGCTTATTGGCATACACAGTCCTGGAATTTGCAACCATACTTGCAAAAAAGAAAAAAAATTACACCTTTTTCACCTAAAACTAAAACATCACCATGTTGCATTTTTCTCTTATTTTCACTTACGCTATTTATGGATACAGTTTATTTTTAATATCCTTGGCTTTGCATACTTTCATCTAATAGTGCTTTATCTGAAAAACAGTTTTATGTTGAAGCCTGTTTGTATTTGCTTTAGGAGTATGTTTTATGATATATATATATATATATATATGTTCATACACACACACACATATTTTTTTTTTTTTTGGCTCAGTACTAGTTTTTTCAGATGTGCTAATGGGTCTTTAAAATTTAATATTATAATATGAAAAGCATTTATTTAAACAAATGTGAAATACTAGATCAAAGATTTTCTCGAAGGTGCTGTTTGAAAATGCAGAGTACATCTTCTAGGATCTTCCAGGCCTCTGTGAGGAAGTTCACCTTCCCTTGGTGGTACTGGAGGCAGGAATGTTTTGTTGAAAAAGTGACATGCTGAGATCAACAGTAATTCTCTTAGTTCTTTCTGTATCTCAGTGCCAATGTCAAGGCAGTATTCCGTTTCATGTAAAGTAACACTTTCCTTATATTTTCTTGCTTTTGGTGTTTTAGCATGGATATTCTTAAGTGTAAAATCTAATAGATTTTTTTCTTTACCTGTACAGCTTCCAGTGGATCTTCTGTTTGTGTATCTAATGTTAAGCTTGAAGAGGCCTCACAAGATGTAGAACTTAGTGGCGACACTCTTTCTGAAAAGAAATGAAATTGATAGACAAAACTGGAAACAACTTCCTGAACAATTTTTAGTGTGCTTTTAACTAAATTATTAATCATGCAGAACCCATTCTTGTCTGCAGTTTATGGTTCGCTTAATCTTTTGTTTATACAAGGTTAACTAATGTGCATTCTATGTATTTAGGTCAAATGTCTTATTTTCTAAAAAAAACTTCAGGAAATATATTTATTCATTTGAACTGCACACTTTCAATGGAAAAGCTGCACATGAACCTTTTCAGTGTCTTCATATATCTACTGTAAACTTGTACAAAAGAGAAAATCCCAATCCAGTGGTATGTGTTACAGTGGCTCTGCTGATGTCACTATAATGAAGCATTGTCTGTTGTCATTATAAACTTCTATTTTCAGGAGTTTATAATTTGCCTGTGAACTTATTTTGTTGGCTGAAATTTTAACACACATCTTGGATAGAAGCTTTTTCTTTTTTTAATTTAACTACATTTCCAAAGAGATCTCTTTTGCCTGTTTTTAAAGATAAGCAGGTATTTTCTGCATTTGAATAATTTTATATCATATATGCTGCAATAATTAGGCATGATGGAGTGAGTCAATGTATTTTCACTTTTGGGTCTCCTTATTTTTACTCTGTGTTTACATCAGACCTGTAACATTCAAATATACCTTCTCTTCTGTTGTTTAGTATACATGCTGTATACGGGTACCTGTATATCATCCAGCAGATAAAACTGTCTTTTATATGTTTTTATCAAAAAATTCTTTTGTTTACTAAAAAGACAGCTTTATTTGCTTTACCATATGTTTCTACAATAAGGTGATATTAAAAAGCAGGATTTATAAAAAGAGAAACGGTTACAGCTGGTCTGCTAGTAGGTTTATCATAAAAATTGTAAATATTCCATCTATACTTTATTCCCATCCCTTCAGAGTAGAGAGAGTCTGCTCTACCAGAACTCAGTGGTTAATGGTGCAAAATACTCAGGCTTCATTATAGCATGGGAATTTTCATCCTTCTGTCCTTTCAGTGTATAGGGTGAACAACAGCTCTCATTAAAGAAAAAGAACAATGAAGATTTTATAAGAGCTGTGAGAAGCATTATTATCTCAGTGGAACCCTGAGTTACTGGGTTATGTAGAGTAATGATCTGGTCTCAACAGTTCTTGAGATTTTCCGTGGCATGACAAATCATTTAATGATTAATTATCCCAAATATATGAAAGTATTGTCCACTTTTGTAAATTCAAGTGGCTGACTATTAATTAATGACTTAATAAACTACAGGTTAATGATTCTTTTCACGTTTAAGTTGCAGAAGAGGTAGCTTCTGAGTAATATTTTTAAGTAGGGCTCTCACTTGTTTCCAGAGCCATTGCAACTATAATTCTATTCACTTTGCCACAGGATCTGTTTTCAGTGTATACCACACATGAAATAGCTTTGGCACACTAATTCTAAAAAATGCTGGTTAAATACCAAAAATATGAAGGGTTTCACAGCTATATACTTAAAACATTTCATTTTTTTGTAGTGTAATTGTTATTGACAGTGTTTGTCTTGCACACAACTGAATGTACACATTGTTTACCATTTAAAAAATACTGTTTGAATATAAGTATGCATATCATTCCAGTCAACCAAAGCTGTGGCATAACTTTTTTTTTTATGTGCTCCTAAATAAAAACAAGATCACTGGCAACTTTTGTTCATCGAATTTTCTCTTTTAAGAGTGTATTTGAAATGCAGTGAGTAGTTGAATCAGTAGTCTCAGTGGAAAAAACATTACAAATATGCTGCTAATATACAAATACATCAAAATTACTTCTGATGGTAGGCAACGTAACTTAGAAGAAATAGGAGTTTAGCATTTTATGCTGAAAACACTCCTCAAAAAGGTAAACAGTCAAGTAGTCACACATTCTGCTGTGTTTCCTAATGTTCCAGAGTGATTCATAGAATGTACGTTGGAAGGTCCCCACAAGGATTGAGTCCAACTCCTGGGTCCCCACAGGACTCCCCAAAATCAGACCATGTGTCTGACAGCATTGCCCAAACACTTACTGAACTTAGGCAGATTCAGTGGTATGACTGCTGCCCTGGGGAGCTTGTCCCAGTGCCCGACCACCTCTGGGTAAAGAATCTTTCCCTAACACTCAGCCTGACCCTACCTTCTCATTCCATGATGTTCCTTTGGGTCCTGTTGCTGGTCACCAGCGAGAAGATCTTGGTGCCTGCCTCTCTGACTGATTACATTAAACATAAAACCACTGTTTTTCTGTTTCTGCTTACTACACTGGCAATAAGGCACAATGTGGACTGTGCTAAGCTAATTTTCTGTATGTTCTGACCTTCAGAACCTATTTTTATTCCAGATTCTTTATGCAATTAGATTCTCTCTTCCATTACACTTTTTGAACTACATGTCCTATTTCAACCAGATATGACAGAGGTCTGAAAGATTCACAGAAAATCAATGGTTGAATACAGCTGTAACTCCTGAAATGCTACCACACTGATACGTAGTTTAAATGAGCAGTTGTTTCCTTCAGACATCAAGCAAGCATCTATACCAAACAGCACAAAACCCAAAAATCCTTGCTAAAACTTGCACAATTTTTTTTTTTATTTTTTTTTTAGTGCTTCTTTGTTATAATAAAGACATATATTTGAGTTCTACTTATAGCAAGTGAATTTTGCTGAGAGAAATCAGATGTGCTTTCTTAGCACAATTTGTAGGAATCCATAGATACAGGCCTAGAGAGAGGCATAGCTAGGGAGGCATACAAAAAATCATATGATCAAACTCATCATGCAATCAGATCAATAGCATCTAAATCAGTAGAGTTCAAAGGAATATAGCAGAGGAGCCGTAACTAAAACTTCTAAGAGACATTTCAATGTAAGTGGCAGAACAGGGATTTAACAATGATCTATTATTTCAGTTTTCTTTATTGGTTTACAGCAGTTATATTGTTGGTAGACCCATAAGTAAATTGAAGAAAAAAACAATGGAGACTCCTAAAAAGTCATTTCTGAAGGAATTGCTAGGTGGTGCAAGAAATGAAGGCTAGTAGCTACTTATGTTTCTTTTTTTCTTTTCAAATAATGGCTTTAATATTGTCTGTTTTCATGGAGAGGACAAATCTCAGTGAGTATTTTCAAATAGTAATTTCTCATCTCCCACACCACCTAACATAATATGCAGTAACAGCTCTCCAGTCCAAACTTTTAAGAATGTTAAATTTTCATATGATCTGCTAGAAAGGGAAGAATCAGTTTTCTGAAATAACACTGAACATGACTAGACATCATGTTCTAGTCTTCAAACTATACTGAGACCTTTGTATGTTTTTCTATTATAAAGTTGCTGGAAAAGAGGAACTCCTGTGGGAGTTACGTTAAGTCTACTGATAATATTTACTTTCAAAAAGAGTCAGTTTTGCTCTGATCCAAACATAATTATGTGGTTGATGGATTCTAGTGAGAAATTCTCTGTTTTTAATCAAGTGGTGCATGAGAAGTGCAGGACAGGTGTATTTTACAAAATTAGGTTAACATTAGCCTGAAAGGAATGTATACTAGATTTTTGGGGGCCTGAATGTATCTTTTATTCAACACACTTTTGAGAAATGCAACATTCTAGATCTGTATAATCTGATGTCCAAGTAACATGGAAACATTCTTCGAACGGTTATTTGATACCTATGCAGATCATGTAAAAATAACATTGTTTTGTTGCACAGTAAATGGCAAACTTACTACAATTTGAGTTTTCACCATGCATCTATCTGTACATTACCTGATGGCAGAGGTTTTGTGTAGAGTCTGTGATCTAAAACTCATGGTTGACATAAAGACATTTTAATAGCATAGAAAAGGAAGGGAGAATAATGATAAAAGTATATACAAAGCAAGTGATGCACAATGCAATTACTTATCATCACTGACCAATGCTCAGCTGATTCCCAAGAAACAGCCACATGCCCTCCCCAGTCAACTCCCCTATTTTTATTGTTCAGCATGACACCACATGGCATGGGACATCCCTCTGGCCAGTCTGGGCCAGCTGTCCTGGTTCTGCCCTCTCCAGCTCCTGGTGCACCCCCAGCCTCTCGCTGGTAGGGCAGCACCAGAAGCTGAACAGTCCTGGGCACTGTGTGAGCACTGCTCTGCAACAACTGAAACATCAGTATGTTATCAGCATTATTCTCATCCTAAATCTAAAACACGGCACCATACCAGCTACCACCCATGAGTCAGTATAGAGATGAGCATGGGCCGCTTTTCTTGTTCAGCAATATCTAAAGCCAGCTGGATGTACTTCATTTCTTCAAATTGTCTCAATTCACCTTCTCCTTCAGCAGTTTCTGTGACTTACCCTGTAGGACTCCATACAGCAGCCTTCTGCCTCCAGTGCTTTCCCACAATGTGTCAGGACCCATCAGTGAACAGAGCACATTGCTTCTCATTTTCTGGTAGCTTGTTATGCAGTGGGGCTTCTTCAGTACCTCACCTCTTTCTGTGGCGATATTCTGAAATCTTTGCCTTCTGGCCAGTCCACAACCACTTCCAAGACTCCTGGGTGACTGGAGTTTCCTAATCAAGCCCGCTGTGTGATCAGTTTGACCCAGTTACTCCACATAGCAGCAGTTGCACGATGTTTAGAGGGGACCCTCCCTTTGAACATCCAGCCCAGCCCTGGTAGTCAGGGTGCTAGGAGGAGCTGTGCTTCAGTACCAAGAGAGTGGCTGCATTGTTTGCTGCAGGGTTTGGAGTGGCCACAGAGCCCACTGCGGGTGTTGGAGCAGTTTTGGGTGCAGCTCAGTAGGCATGGGCCAGGCCCCAGCACGCTGCAGTGATTCGTGACTCTTTGGAATTGCCAGGGTGATGGCACAAGTTTTTCAAACATTTTACCAGTTTTCAGGGTTCTGCATTTGTTCAGGGGTAAAGTTCCAACATAGTGGAGGTACCCTGGACTTGTTTAAAGCATTTGACACTGTCCTACACTAGCCTGCACCCTGTGGGTGTCCATGATGAGGCAGGATTGTGCTGGGGTCCTGCAAACCTGTCTGTCAGTCTGTCCACCACTCTGGTTCTGTGTCCCAAGGAGCAATGCCTGCTAGGTTGCTCCTGGGGACACCTGCAACAAAGATGGACATTGAGGCCCTGGAGTGTGTCCAGAGCAGGGCTACGAAGCTGGTGAAGGGCCTGGAGCACAAGTCCTGTGAGGAGCGGCTGAGGGAGCTGGGGGTGTTTAGTCTGGAGGAGGCTCAGGGGAGACCTCATTGCTCTCTACAGCTACCTGAAAGGAAGGTGTGGGGAGCTGGGGGTCGGCCTCTTCTTGCACATAACTAGTGATAGGATAAGTGGGGATGACCTCAAGTCATGCCGTTGGATGTTCAGGTTGGAAATGGGGAGACATTTCTTCTCAGAAAGAGCAGTCAGGCACTGGGACGGGTTGCCCAGGGAGGTGGTGGAGTCACCGTCCCTGGGGATGTTCAAGGAAAGGTTGGACGCGGTGCTTGGGGACATGGTTTACTGGGTGACCCTGGTGGTAGGGTGGTGGTAGATGATCCTGGAGGGCTTTTCCAACCTCAACCATTCGATGACTGTAAGCAGAGCTCCTCCGGCGGCTCCCGCCCCAGCCCTGCAGCTCCGCAGGGTCACCCGCAGGGGGAACCCGCACCGGGGCGCTCAGGCCCTGCCGCCGCGCTTCCTCCCGCTCCCCCCGTCTCTGCCACGGCCGGGGGGGTCCCCACGGCCCCCTCCGCCCTGCGCCTGTCCCGGCACCGGGGGCGGCCCCGCGGAGCCCCGCGGCTCCCTCAGGGGCGAGCGGCGCGGGCAGGGTCCGAGGCGAGGCGGGGCGCGGGCGGCCGCCAGGGGGGGGCCGGGCCCGACGCTGCCGCCGCGTCCCGCCCCCGGCGCCGAGAGCGGGGCGGGGCAGGGCCGCGCCGGGCCGGGCCGGGCCGGGCCGAGCAGAAGGGAGCGGAGCGGAGCCGAGCGGGGCCCCGGCTGCTCCGCCGCCAGCCTCGGCGCCGCCCTGGAGCTCAGGTAGGAGGCGGCCGCGGGCCGGGGGGCGGCGGGCTGGGGGCTGGGGGCGGCCCCGCCGCGCTGGCTGTGCCCCTGCCGCCCCTCGGGAGCGCGCTGCTTGCGGGGCGCTCGGGTTTTGTTTCTGATTTTCCTCTTCCTCGGGGAAGGGCGCTGAAGATGGAGGAGGGGTTGGGATGGAGGGAGGCGAGGCCCGCGGGGTCGTGCGGCTGCAAGGAGCCCGGTGAGGGGCTGCGGGCGGGGAAGCGACCTGCGGGGTACGGGGGTGGTGGATGGCACCTCTCCTGCAGGCGCCTGGGTGCCCGCTGCGGGCTGTGTCCCCTCGGGACAAAGAGCCCGGCGCTGGCAGAGCTTGGGCTGAGCACACACACAGGGCAGATCCGACAGAGCGCACCGCGTGGGTTACGCGTGGCGTTTCCCCCGTAACTTGCGGAGCGCGCCGTGTTGTTTGACCGCCGGCCGGCAAATGCAGTCGCAGAGATCTGCAGAGATCGCTTTGCCTTGCCTACTCGGACCTGCACGCACCGCGCTGCGTTTGTGTACGGCGGCGGCTTCAGGGCGCTGCATGCAGAGCCCCGCTCCCAGCACGGCAGCGCGGTGCTGCCGCCCCGCTCTGACGTAGGAGCAGCGGGCACCCCGCTGCCGCCGGCAGCTCGGGGTTTTTAAAGGCAAAAGTCGGTGCCTCTTCGACGAAATCCATCATGCTTCTAAAACTTGTCTTTAAAATTAAAAATTAAATAAATAAATAAATAAAAGTTGTCTGTTTTTCTTATTTAAAAGGCAGTTTAATTTTTAGATGAGCCTTTTTTTTGTTTTATACCCCCAAGTCAGCTCACCTGAAACTTGAGAGAAGATGTCTGTTTGAAAATGAATTTTTGGCTAGTGAGAAGGTGAAAATCAAAGGTACAGGGAAACATATCCTTTGTTATTGCAGTGTTGTACTTAAACTTAACTTCAGTTCTTACTAGCTGAAGAGCAAAGTGTTCTGTGTCACGCCGTGTGTCAGCTTCCTTACAGGTGTCACAGGGCTCAGGCTTTAGCTGAGCAGCGGTAGGGAGCGGCCATTTCGTGCTGGATGGGAGCATCCCCGTAACGAGGGTAGGTCAGGGGGCAGCACTCGTCTGTGGCTCCAACCAGCAAGGAAGGGGCATCGCCAGCTGCAAGGGCCGTACCAATTTAAGAAACATCACTCTCTGATGTAATACCTTCATCTGGTATTACTTGGCGAGGAGGGATTACATGGCCTTCTTTCCCTCCAGTTTCATTTACTTTTCCTGCTTGCTCAGTCTGCTTATACAAAATTCATCAGCCTGGACCCGCTCCTGAAATCCCATCTGTGCAGGCGCGAGCTGTGTCAGGCTGGCCTGGCCTGCGGGCTGTCACGGCAAGCCAGTCGCTCGTCCTTCCTCAGTAACTCATTCACCATCCTCTGCTGTCTGTAAGGGTGCTTGTAAGGATGGCCATACTTGTTGTCTGCTTAGGGCTGAATTAATAACAAGATCTAACGAAATAGATAACTGGCAGGAGGCAGGTGGAAGCAACCTTCTTTTGCAGAGCACGTAGCAGCCCGTTGTCCTGCTCACAGCACGTGGTGTACCCGATGGTTGTACCACCTGGCTCAGGGGTTTCTCCATTGCCTGCCCACCAGGGCAGTGCCCTTCCTTCCCATCAGCCCGCCAGGTGCTGCCCTCATGTCGTTCTTGCAGCTGCAGAGAGGACTGTCCTTCTGCATCTCATCCTGAAGTCACCACGCTGGCTCTGCTGCTGCAGTTGTATCCGATGGTCTGAGTTTCCTGAGGCTTGTGGGGTTGTGACATACGTCCCGTGCATAATTTCATTTTCATATGTTTATATTAGAGCACAGCTTAACAGATTATTTTTTTCATTCTCTGTCTGAATGTTGTCTTATGGGATGCAGCAATTTTATGTTGCTTCGGTCGCTTTTTCTTTGGCTTAGAAAAGTTTGGTATTTCTTAAGGAATGAAAAAGTGTTGACGAAGAATGTGAACAGTTTACCAATACCTTTCATGGGCTTGTTCTGAGATTTCTTTTCCCCCACACCCTTTTCCTGTCTCTACAAAACAAGGTATTGGTCTGTAAGATACACCGCAGGTTTTTCAGGGAGCCTTGAAGAGCAAGGTGAAGCAATGTTTTTCTAAGTGCCTTCCACTGAAGGGTTAAGAGCCAGTTTAAGAGCAGCTGTGGGCCAGCAGCAGCAGTGCCTGCCTGCAGCGGTATCACCAGCTTGCACTGGAGGGGCTGCAAGCTGCACACAGCTCAGTCTGTGGGCTGCCTGCCCCTGCTCTGTGTACCAAAACCTGGCACTTTTGTGGTTACTTTTCTAGAGATGCATTTTAGCTCGACATTTCCCTCTCCAGTAAATAGTTCAGGTGTTTTAATTGCAGATTTGAAATAACTATTTCCAGAAACCTTTGCTCAACAAGCACCTAATTCCATCAGCATGTCCATCAATGACAGCAAAACAAGATGGGATTCCAAGGTATACGTACTGTGTGTATATGGATTTTTTTTTCCTTTCAGGCTGTAAGGGCAAAGCTGTAGACCTTTTACTTCCCTCCTTCACAAACAGAGATGATTGAAGTACTTGATCAACAATGTGTTGGCTTCACACACGATGGATGACATTACTTGCTGTGTTATTTCCTGATGTTTGATAGACAATCATAGTATCTTTCAATTGCTTTGTGTATTTTAAGAAGTAACAGAAGCACAGAGAAGGGGAGACATCGAAAATGGTACTACTTTAGTTGACATCTCTGTCCTGTGTGTTTGATGCCTGTACACGGTTGGGATGTGCTGCATTTATTGCCACTTCCCCTTTTGCTGCTCGCTTACTGCATGTTAAGAGTATTTTATCGGTAAAACAGATCTTTGTGGTTCTTAATAAATGGAATTACCTGCAGGCTTGCCATCTAGAGAAAAAGTAAAATATATATATATATATATATATTTCATATTTTAAATCTAGTTGGATGGGAAGAAATCTAATGCTCATCTAATAACAAATAAAATGCGTCCTCGAGGCATCTTCTCAAATTAGTTCATCTTCTAGTCGAGAGGATAGGTAATAATGGAACTTGCAGAGAAATGACTCATTTTCTGAGAGCAACTTATTGTAGAGGTTTCAAAATAACGCAAGCTTTTATAAAGATTAGGACTGTCAGGGGAAACCCCACTTCTTTCTTTGTTTTCCTTAGATACTGAATAATTAAAGCTGTTTTGTTTTTGAGCCGCTGTCTCTTCGAGGAGGAGACAAATATAAGTAACACATCTCACAGAAAAAATAACATGATCAGAAAAAAAGGCAAAAGGTGTCCTTGGGTACAGAAAGAGCACATGGCTACAAGTCATTTCAGAGCTCTAATCCAAGACAACAAACAATCAACTAGTGTGGTGTGATGCTAGTAAGCAATACACGTTTATTTGTTTGTTTTTATTTGCAACATGCTAATCCTTGAGTGGCATCCGATACCTGTGTGAAATACTCAAAAATCAGAAAGCTTCAATATATGTAAAATGTGTGTGTGTGTTTTTTTTTAATTTTTTTTTTTATTTATTTTTATGTTTTTGCCCTCAAAGTTCTATCCTAAACATGCAAATACATTCTTTGAGGAAATAAAATGATTTATAAGAGTTAAGCTAGTATTTCTATTCATTTTTCTTTGGTTTAGCCAGCTTTCTTCGGCTGGATTGGGTCAGATTACTTTATGTGCAGAGCCTGCTTTGTAGTTTGAAGAGAATCATTGCCATTCTGTAAAACCTTACTGGAGTGAAGTGTGTTCTGGAAGCACTTTTGGTGTAATTGGTCAAGTGTGCCCTCTTGGCTGTTACTTTTAGTTGTTTCCCACATTTCCCAAATATTTGAAGCAGCAGCAAAGAAAAGCGCGTGCCATCTTGTTCATCTTCCCCTTGTTTTGATCCTACACTAAGTCTTTAATTATAAATTATATTGAAATGGCATCGCTCTTGTCATTCTCTGAGAAACGAGAAGAAAAGGCAACTGTGATCTGAAAACCCAATCCTTTTTTAAGCTGAAGGACTGTTTTTCAGTGTTGTAACTGATGCAGAAAATTACTGACGAGCTCACACTGTTGTAAAACAACAAACCTGGTAGTAGTCGTCTCCTTAGTAGTGGTCGTATAACCATGGAAATGGCCTAAAATTGAATCAGAAAGTGTTAAAAACATTTGTAGGTACTGGTGTCTACATTCACAAGACACTGTGAATCTCTCAGATGATTTTCTTTTATAGAAGTCCTAAGTAATGTTGCTCTATCTTTTTTACCAGATAAGGAAGCAAAGCATATTGAAGCCATATGGCAGCTCGAGTAAGTCACATTAAATCTTGGGGAAGAACAGCTGAACACATGCACGCTGGGTTTTGGACCTCTGCCTGTGGAGCTGGCCAGTCATGCCTCGCACCAGCGAGCAGTGCTGTTCCCGTAAGCTTCTGATGTTGATGGCAGCAAATCCTGCAGTTTGGCTGCTGATGCCACTGTTGTTGTCAAATGTCTGTCGGATTTCTGTTCTGCTTGCACGTGGAAGCTCTGCAGTTTCAGACTGAGGTACCAAGCTGAAGCTTGCTGACTTGAAGGCTTTTTCTCCTCTGGGTTCTCCTTTGTGCTGTTTTTGGCCAGTAAAGGCTCGTTGTTCTTCCCCCACCTTCTGGTTGCTCTTTGAAGTTGATTGCTTTTTGTTACCGGGCACACACCCATCTTTCAGGCTGACACAAATTAATGTTTAAAGCTGTACTTAGGAAAGGGATCTCCAGTTCTCAAGTTGTTTTTGTGTTTTTTTTTCATCTCAAGAAATTCATGGGGGCATCCTTCCCTCTCTCTCATTCCTTTGGGCTTGCATTATTGTTGCAGGTGTTTACTTTTTTTTCTTGGTTATTGCTGTTTACAAGTGTCTTGATAATTATGCATTTCTAACTTTGCTGTATGACTGTTCTACTTCTAGAATTTAGTTGTACTTTTTCTAATATTGTTTGTATTTTTTAACAGAACAATTTTTGTTTGTTTCTAAAGTTTATTGGGAAGATTTTTGAACTGCAGGGTAAAAATTAGGAATTAAAAGAAATATTTATGTTTCTTGGCTAGAGCATGGGGTAGCCAAAAGTTTCAGTGCAAGACTTTTCTATGCTATTGCTTCTAGTAACCTTGGTTCCTGATGTTATTGCTGCGTGAGGAATTCTCATGAATATAACGCCATGGCCAAAATCTCACCATGTTATTGTCTCTCTGGCAGGTACACTACTACAGCAGGAGACAAACAACTGCCTCTGCTATTCTGAGAGTCTTTATGACTACATAAATGTATTTCAGAATGTCCGCTAGAGACAATGGACCCTATTCTTGATTTTTTTATATAGTAGTAAAAAATATCGGGTGTTTGGTTTATGACGATATTTTCAATTTTCATTTATCTTCTGCTGTGATACATGTACATGTATTTTTAAATCGGATACCCTTATTGGATGAAGTGTGTGTATGTATCTGTAAAAGCAATGCTGTGTAAAGCATGTAGTGAAGAATCCTAAGTAAAGCCATGATTATAAGAAGCGCTGAAAAAAGACTGTAGTAATTTTACTCATTTATTGCAAGAGGACTGGAGCAGCAGGTTGATTTGAGACTAGGCTGTATTCTGGTACCCGAATAGAAAAAAGGCTTACATTTTGCATGAGGACAGATATTTTGTTTTTGTGAGTTTGATTTGCACGCAACTTTCACCTGCTATATTAACAGAAGTGAATGGAGAGTTATCTTGATGGGATTTTCTGTGTCTATCTCCAAAAGGTTCAACAAAGTGTGCAGATAGTGGGGATACTTTTCTTCCTTGCTTCTTGCACCCTTGTTCACTTGCCTTTGGCCTAAGTCCCTCAGTATGGCAACTAGTTTGTGAACTTTTAAAGCTGCTGCTTGTGATGGCACACTTTACAAGTCAGTCTCATTTGTGAAAACCTTACTGTGCTAACAGTCATGTATAGTGCAGCTTAGAATTTTGTTTCTGCTTGACACTTGCATACTGGATTTTTTTTTTTTTCTTCGAGTCTCATTGCCTATAAACACTACAAAGCTATGCTGTTGTGTTTTTTTATGCTGTTGTGGTTTTTTTCTGAAACCCATTGGTGAGGGAGTCACTAAGCTACCACTGAGAGTAAAGGTGAAGCTGACAATGAAGGAAGCATGGATTTAGAAATGTGGGACCTTTATATTTTGTGAAGACGGCTGTGGCATAGAGATTGTGTGAATGACATTGAACACAAAGAAGAGTTGAGCTTTCTCTGTGCTTGGGCATCTGATGCATGTACTTGCTGTGATATCAACCTTACCTTTCCAAGTTAAAGATGGTAATGGCTTGTGGCAGAAAGTTGTTGCGCTGGAAAGGCACCAAGCTGTGTATTTGGAATAGCTGTGAAGGGAGAAGTAGGGCAAAACAGTTTATCTCCAAAGCAAATAGAAAAACCAGGTACTGTAGAAATCAGAACACCGTTTGTTCTTAAGATACTTTTAAGACTCTCATGCTGTATTTATTAAACACTAGGATACCATTTCCTTTGTCAGAAATATGTCAGAGTAAACAATGTGGTGTTGGTTAGCTGTGGATAAGGTGACAGTTTTTTGGAGGGGAATTCCTGAGAGCCTGTAAAGACAGCTGTTGAACCATCAGGATGCCATCCTTTCCACCTAAGACAAGCTGTTTCCACATCTGGAAGAAGGAAATGTTGCAGTGCCCTGGAGATGAGGTCTGTTTCATGGTCGTGCCTGAGGTCATAGCTGTCAGACAGACTTCTTGAAAGCTTTGTTTGCTGAGGCTATTGTAAATGGGAAAAATATGCAGCTGAGGATGGGAGAAGCTACTGTGGACATGCTAATGGTGTAGGTGGCCCAAAAGGAGGGGGATGTAAGGAATCAAGTGGACTAAAATGATTGAAAAGATATCTGTTTTGTGTACAACACTGCTCACGAATGTCTGTAACATATTTAGGGAATATATTTATGGTATGTGTTATTGAAAAAACACCTGAGATAACTTTAAAAGGCAGACAGATGCTGGTTGATAGCTTGATTACAAGGCCACCCTCAGTGTGTAAGACGACTGAGTGGAGAAGTGCTGGTTGTGACTCCTGGCCTCTATGAAATTTCATTTCTGCAGTTCTCCTGTAGCCCCTCGAACTGTTAAAGGCTCTGTTTCTGATCAAGCTCTGTTTCGTTTTTAGGAGGGTAGCACTGCGTTTAAAATGGAAGTGGACGTAAACGGAGAGTCCAGAAGTGCCATATCCGCCCTCCCGGTGCCGCTGGCAGAGGTGAGCGCTGCGGGCAGGATGGAAGCCGAGAAGCCCCGGTGCTCCAGTACGCCCTGCTCACCCATGCGACGGACGGTTTCGGGGTACCAGATCCTCCACATGGATTCAAACTACCTGGTTGGCTTCACCACTGGAGAGGAGCTGCTGAAATTAGCCCAGAAGCGTACGGGAAACGAAGAGAATAAAGGGGAAGCTGGGCCTAACTTGCGCTCCAAACAGCTTGATTCGGGACTCACGCGTTCCTCCCGCTTGTACAAAGCCAGAAGTAGGTACTATCAGCCATACGAGATCCCAGCCGTCAACGGGAGGAGGAGGAGGCGGATGCCCAGCTCAGGGGATAAATGCACTAAGGCTTTACCGTGTGAACCCTACAAGGCACTTCATGGTCCTCTGCCTCTTTGCCTTTTAAAAGGTAAAAGGGCTCACTCAAAATCTCTGGACTACCTCAATTTAGACAAAATGAGCATTAAGGAACCTGCTGACACAGAAGTGCTACAATACCAGCTCCAACACCTTACCCTTAGAGGGGACCGTATGTTTGCGAGAAACAACACATGAGCTGTTGTCTCAAACTTCGAGCCAATTTCTGATCATTGCTCTGTTGCTGCAAAAATCCACTGTTGTACTGTGTACACGACTGTCCATATTATAGGTGGTTGTGTCAGCTAAATGTTAACAGAAAGATTTATTTGAATGCAATCTTGACAATGCAATGTGTTAGAAGTACTTGGAGGGAGAAATCTTTCCTGAGAAAGCAGCTTCTAATGCAAACTTGAGTGCAACTGCTGGATATTTCTCTAGACATCTTTTAACAACAAAAAATTTTAAAAAGGCTTTTTTTTTTTTTTTTTTTTGCTTTTGGATTTTTTTTTTGTGCAGTTAGATCTAGTGTTTACAGTAATTTAACACTGAAAAATTGGTGATGTCTGCTTGGTTGTTGCTAATTTTGGCTTGATGTTAGAAACTTCTCTTGGATAAGTACTGAAATTTTGGGGGCATTTTGGTTTCTACTTTTTGTTACTGTATTCTACAGTAAAATGTAGGTATGATTTAGGTTTTTCATCGTTGAGAGGAATATGAGCTTGGATAAATTGGATCACTTGTTATTTAAACAGTCTAGTGTAGAAACTGGGCTTGCACTGCTAATGAGGGGGAGATCTACTCATAAAATAAACCTTAGTTAATTTGCTACTTTAATCCTATTAAATTATTTTTTTAGTTCCTGCATGGAAGTAAGTGCTTTGCCTCCTCTGTTCTATAAATTTTTTCAGGTTACATATGTGGGATATTTGAAAAAAAAAAATGTATCTTTTTGGGGATGAGGAGTTTTTGTTAGTGGAACTTATTTTTTACATCATCTGGACACCTAATGAAGGATTCACTTTAGATTCCGGTAGATACACTGTAATGTCTGCGTTGGTGTGTCAGTAATGTTTTAATTTTAAATCATGATTTCTATAACGTATGTTAATGGAAGGTGTGAAATGACTGTCATTGCTTTGAAAATTTAGTTGATTTGAAGAACTGAACTCTTCTACTGAGATTTTTAAAGCAGATTATTTTTTTCTGATGGAGTGCAAGTAAAGTATTTCTATGTCAGCCTTGAAGAGATGATCCTGGATTATTCAGAGTAGATTGAATACACTGGCTTACTTTGTTGCTTAGGAAATTTTTATCCAAACATGACATCAAAAGCAGTTTTGACAGCTGTATTCCTAGATGTATTTAAAACATTTTAGTAACTTACGTTTGAAGGTGGAAAATGCTCTTTAGGCTTTTTTTAGGTGCAGTCTATTACTGAAGCAGTGTGTAACTTGGTTTTGGTTGATTACCTCTGTAGAAATTAAAATTAAGATCACGTTATTTTGAAACATAACTTATTTGATCGCTTCTTTCTGGTACAATGCCTTTTTTCAAAAAAAAATTTGTTTGTTGTTCAGAATGAATAGGAAGCACTAGTTGGTGCATGTGCTGTGGAAAATGAAGAGTTCTTCTCATTCTGACAGTTAACTCCATGGCTGTAAATGAAGGCAGCCTGGTTATCTGCATTTTACTAGTTTGGGTTTTCTTTTTTAGACTTCCTAGAATTTTTGCAACAACTCATGTGTATTTTTAAAAATTAACTATGCTTCTGCAAATTTAATGTATTGAATAATGGTCTCTTCCTATATAGTCTTTAGTTTGAAAAACAGAATATGGTCAGATGCCAAAGAGATGGGGATATTGTTTAAGAAATAAACACCACTATTTATTGAAATACCATATAAAACTGTATTTCTGGCTGAAAAAAAAATAAAAAGTGTAATAAATACCTATTGTTGTGGAGTCTTTTGCTGTATAGGAGAATTAGGGCATTTAAAAACACAACTTCAGTCAAATAATTTGCAAACACAAGTATAAAGCAGGAAGCTTGGATTTCTGTGAAATTAATTTTTAGTATTATGTTTCAGGAAATAAGACGTGCAGTTATTAATTATTTGATCATGTTTCTAATGAAGTCCTGTGTCATAATTGTTTGGCTGAATTAATAGGATGGTGGCTGGTCTGTTTTGCCAAGTTCAAGCATAAAAAATGTAATTTTTTTTATCTGCTCTATGACTTGCTTGTCGGAGTGCTCACGCGTGGAAATATTGTTTGCTTGACTGATACATGCGTGCAGTTTTCATAGGGTGTTAGCATTTGAGAGCCTCAAGTCTTGGTCTTATTTTGCTGTTTCTAGTATCTTCCACTAGTCTGTTAAAATCATAGATTAGATTGTTTCTGGCTATTAAAATTAATATGAACAATATGAACATGACTTTTTCAAAGTGAGATCTTCACTACCTGTCAGGAGCACAGAGTTGTCAGTATTCTTCAAATTAAGAGAGAGAGAAAAAAAAAAAAAAGACTCAAAGAAACAATATTTCATCGTCAGTTTAAGGTATCTTTCAGAGGATCAAAATTCTGATGGCAGAAACAATACAGGATACTAACACAAATCATCCATTATCACCAAAGCAGATTTGGTATCAAGTACAGATGTATAAGCTGGGATGTTGAGTCAGATCTAAAGTTCTGGCACATCACTGTTATTTTTATTAACTGTACTATGAAGGATTGGCAGGAAATCCTTTTTTTTTTTTTTTTTTTCAGTGTTTTCTCCCTTTTCAGGGAGAAAAAATTGTAGGTACTCCTGCTGTGTTATGGTTCATATTTACAGCTGTACACAACACTTAGAGGAAATGCAGTGTTAACTTACCTTCTCTTGATCCATCTATTATGCTCTGACTTATCATCGGTGTTCCTGGGAGACTATTTTCTTGCTGAGCTTATTTACTGTAAGTGGGGACAGTTAACTGCTGACTAGGGCTACTGGGCTGTATGGCAGAGTGGGTAGCAGACAGGGTTTAGAGCCTTCCAAAGCTGCTCTACTGCAGGGAGTTCTTGGAAGGCCAAAGTTATGGAGAGAGGTCTTTTACACTGCTCAAAATGCAGATGTTGGTGTCTGGATGTGGAGAAAGATTCTGAGTAGTTCAGGGGTTGGAGTGTAAATGATTATTTAGAGGGGGAAATATAGAAGAGAAGAGGCCAATATAATTTTTAAGAAGAATTAGAAGAGTAGAAAGTCCATAAGCTGAATAAAAAGATATATAAAAAAAAAAAATCCATAATATCTGCAGGATTATTATCTAATTGGAGAAGCTATTTGGTGTCAAACTGTATAATTTGTTTCTGAAGAGATAAGAAAGCTATTCAGAGCACAAAACTGGGCGTAAAATCTCTAAATGCGTTTCAAAATGTTATTTCATTTGGCAAAACAGAGGACTCAGTGGTGTTTGTTTGTTTTTAAAGTGTTAAGGTCACTTAAGCTAATGTTGAGTTGAGCTAATATTAAGTGTTATGGACCAACTGTATATTTGTAGTGATAGGAAGGGAAAAATTACAATATTGACTAAGCAAATAATTGTTGATACATAATTATTGTTTTCCAACTCTTTTCAATGGTACCAAATAATACAAAACAGAAGTTGTACAAAACTTGACATTATGGATGCTTGGGAGCTTGGTCAAGCTGAAGTCAATTATTAATGTTAAACTGCATTTTAAGCAGATGTTTGCTAAGAAGAAAGAATATCAAAAACTTGCTTCGATAAACCTACAAGAAAAAAAATTGGTTTAGGAGGAAGACTAATCTTAAAGTGGAGCTACATTGCAGAGATGTAACAAAGTACTTCAGTTCAGCTGTAGGAAAAAATGCAGATCTAAAAATGAAGGAAAAGTAGAACTGCTACAATGATATCTTTAAAGAAGAAAAACAAAAAAAAAAAAACTTGGCAGCCAACAGAACAAGTGCACAATGTTTGTATGTTGACTGAGTTGGCCAATACAGTTTTATTGATGATCTTTTCTGGGGATTATTTGCATGAGTGGTTTTCAGCGATTTGGTCTGTTAACTGGGACATCAGTTTCCATGATGGGTGGTTCACTGAACACTCCAATAGAGCAACAAAAACATGCCTGATTGAGCGAGTGTCAGAAGAATGTATTTGTAACTTTTTTTTTTTTTTTTTTTTTTTTTAGGTCTGTATCACATCGCAGTTCTTATCTGGAAGTTAACTCCAATTTTCTGAGTAACTGAGAACATTCAGATATGCTTCCCCTAGATTATAATGTGTTTTTTTTTTTTTTCCCCATTTTCCCTCTTTAGTCCATCATAAAAACACCCAGGGAAGATCCAGCTCTATCTTCAGGACTAGAATATGGAGAAAAAAAAAAAAAATTATATATATATATATATATATATATATATATATATATATATATATAATTTTTATTTTTTTTGGGGGGGGGAGGGGGAAGGGAGGGGAAGAAGCAGGGGGAATCCTGAGTTGTATGCAGAACCTGCTTCTTATCTCAAAATCTAGGTGTTGCTAAATACTTAAGTACTTCTGTGCATAAATCTTTCTGTGAGCTTTTATAGATGTTTGACTTTAACCATGGAGTGTAGGCTGAGTTATGAGATGCAGATAACCTACCTACAAAGCAACCCAAACTATCTTGTGTCTCAGGAATCACTATACGCAATTCTTTGTCAATTTTTCCTTTTCAGACTGATGACTTAAATCAATCAGAAGCAACATTATTTCCTTTGTCCGGAGTGCAAGGATCGGTCTTTGACATTACTTCCTCAGAAGCTGCCTTTGATCGCTGAGTTTGGCTGCTTCCAAGTGACAATAGATAAGATTCAGAGCTGCTGCTCTGATAGTGAAAGTGCTAAACCTAATTCTGTGCATTTTTTGTGGGATAGCTCAAGGAGGGGAACATTGCCCTAATATTTCAAAAATCAGTCTGTTTTACATCTCCTTAACTTGGTTGTTTTCTCCTTAAGCTCTAATAGCTTGGTGGTAGAGTGGCATCAAGGCAAACCCACAGAGGAAATAACTAGATTGCATTTGAGGAGATGAGGGAAAACAGCTGTCAGTCTGGAGGAAAAAATCCAAAATCACCTTACTTGTACTGAAAACAAAAGGATACAACAAATGGTGAAGATATTTACTGATCCAATTTCATCGATTCTTAGGAAATAGCTGTCTAAATTTATAAATGCTTTATTTTATCGAAGAAATAGTCTGGAGTAAAAAGGGGAAGGAGAAAGGATGGAGCTTTCTGTCGTGCTTTTGTTTCTGTAACGAGTGGAGGGGCAGAAAGAATTCATCAAAATATATGAGGAGGAAGAAGTGAAAACAAAACCTTAGGGCAGTACTGCAAGAAAAGAAGAGTGAAATAATTTATGGTTTCAGTGTCAAAACAAGTAAAGATATGGAAGGAGAGGGGTTGCAGTGTGCTGGTCTCGAATCTGTCTGGATGGCATTTTTAGTGTAGAAAGCATCTGGAGAATTGAGGAGCAGCGTGGGACATCTTAGCAAAATGCTGTTGTTCAGAGCTGTGCTGCAGTGAAGGTTGAAAGGAGGAGCTTGGGGCTGTGCAGCTTTCATGTAAACTGTCATACTCATATGCTTAGATGAAATTTAGAGGAACTTTCACAGGATTTGTTTAGTTTTCTGGAGGAATAAAACAATAAGCTGAATACTTTAGGCCATCCAGATATGATCTGAATTCAAATGCACTGTGTCTATGGTATCCTGCAGCTGTACCTGGAGACAATAGGCAACTTCACACTGTTCTTTGACAAAGCTAAGTGTAGAAAGCTGTCAGAGCAAGAAAAAAAAAAAAAAAGTTTTATCTGTAATGTTTATTTGTTATTATTTTCAGTAAACAACAACAAAAAAAGGCTTCAAGGTTCTTTTTGTGTTCCAGTACCAACTATGGTTTTGTGTACCAACTATGAAGTCTGGTAGGATTATTGCCCTATTTCCTTTTTGCTAGACTCTTGCCTCCTCAAACTCTTGATGACCTGTTATTTCTGTGAAGGTGAAGGAGACCTGAGTGCTAAAATATGCAAGAACTTTCAGAACAGCGTTAACAGCTTGAACTCTATGAAAAACTGAGCAAGGCATGATTCTCTGTAGTGCTTTACATTAACCTATTTTTCAGAAACTCAAAAAATGTTCAAGAAATGTGTTAGGTACTGAGATACATTTAGAATTCTATTTAAGGCCAGAAACATTGCAGTACAGAGCTTCGCTGTGTGAACTACAGTCTTCAAATGGGTAAACAGAGGGAGAGGGAATGTCACAGAGCGCTAGAATATTTACTGGCAGAACACCAAGATTTTCAGCTAGATGAATGAATGCGATGGGGTGGGGAGAAGAAAGAAGTAAATGTACAATTTCTTTTCTGCCTTAGTTCCATGATGGTTTTGATTCTAACTAGGACTTTTTTTTATTAATAGTTTTTTCCTTTTTTTTTTTTTTTTTTTTAATGAAGGAGAACTGAAAGGTATCAAGAACAGCTACAGCTCCATGCATCTGACTGTATGCAAGATTTCTACCTATCTGTACATATTATATTCCATCTTCAATGGAATTTAATTCTCTTTTTTTTTCAGCATATTGACATTCTGCTGATGCTATTTCGGAATTAGTTTCAGTAAAGAGATAACTATAAAGAAGCTGTTTGATATTAGAAATGCTGATGGTGTCAGTTAAAATGATACAAAAAACTTCAAGTAAATGGTGGCAGTCTCACTGATGACTTCATTCTGAAGTAGAACTGAACGTACAAAAAATATTTTTTTCACCTCAAGAAAGAGAAGTGGCACAAGATGATCTGTAAAGACTAGTGTGACTTATGAATTCTGAGAGACATGGTCATGTTTTAGAGTTGATCAAGTGCTTCATAAAATCAGATCTTCACCATTCATAAGGGTTTTTAGAAGTTCACATTACTCAGTTCTCATCAACTAGATCAATTTCCACACAGTAACATCTCAGGGTAGTCTGGCATTGCAGCAGCCATAAGCCTGAACTAAAAATAATCCTCTTTAAAGCATCTTCAAAGAATAAATGGCTGGCTATGAAAGGAAAAGAGCATAACAAGTGAGAATTTTTCATGGTGAATTATAGGATTTATAAGAACTGCTTAGAGGTATGAATTTTAGGGTCTTGGAAAGTGACTTTGCAGAATATATACTTAAAATTGTTTTGGGATAGAAAAAAGAAAAAAAGACAAAGGCCTGAATTTCTTCCTTATGTTATAATTTTAACCAAATCCTTCTGTTCCAGTCTGGGCTTCTAGAGAAGGCCTCAGTCTTTTAAGTGTTGATAGTAAATTAAGGAGCTGTTTGTATTAAGATCAGCTACACCTATAAATTAAAGGAATTAGTTCAATAAGGTCATTGTACTGTATTTTTCAAGATGATGTATGTTGTGTTTGATTATTTAGCTAAGTTAGAAACTGAGGAAAAACCTGAGCATTCAGCTCAACCCATTTTTAAAAGTCTTATTTTACTATATTTGAATGTTTTTATCTTCTAGTTTTAGAAGCTCAATGATACCCTTGATACACTTCTTTTTGCTGTCACCTTACATCTTTATATTTTCAAAATCATAGAAATCTTCCATATTCTTATATATTTCTGAAATACAATATTCTTATATTAAATATAATGAATTGCAGAGTAATGCAAGAGTTTTGATAAAATTATAAGATCTGACATTTAAATGTATTTCTGAAGTTGCTCTCTTCATTTTTGTTTGGTACCGCTTGTCTTGCTGTTTAAACTGCAACAGCACCTTTTATTTAAAGGAAATGGTGGACTTCAGAAATACAAAGTTGTTATTAATACACGGATACTTCTAAAGTAGTCTTGAATCGAGGATGTTAACTGGTATGAAAACTGTAATTACAGTTGTCAGTAACATCTTTATTTGGTCTCAAAAAGAGAAATTTCTTTAAATGTTATCATGTTGCCTACTTGTATTACTTAGCTTTACACATTTAAGCCAATAGGAAAGTGACCACTGGCATTAATGATGCAGAATCTAGTCTTTGAAAACCAAAGCTTTGGCTTTGGTTTTAGCATTTCCTGTTTTGTGGAGGTTTCACTGATTAATTTAGAAGAACTTCAGCCAGAAGGCAGGATATTTTTGGAACAGAGATTCTCTCAAGTGGGCAATTTTCAGAAAGAAAAATATTGCTTGCCTTACCTGTTTGAAAAATGTTCTTAGCTGATATTTGCCTATCTCAGGAAAATTTGTTCTTTGAGACTTGGTAGCTTTTCATTTTTATTTGACAGTGAGCTATGGGAAGGTGGCAGAAATCTTAGAATGATATCAGTTAATGTTTATTAGTAATTTAGAGAATAGTCCTGCCAGGGGAGAAGGAAAAAAAAAAAAAAAAAAAAAGAAGCAGTAATTACATATGTCATTAATCATAGGATAGAAAGTGATGACTTCAGATGGTAACCAGAGCCATATCCAATGTGGTTTTTGAAGACTACTTAGGAAAACAAACCAAAAGAAGTAGGTATCAGCAATATTCCAAATACTTCAGTTTACATTTCTTGTAAAAATCTTGTACAAATAAGATTTTTGGTTAGCCCTGAGATGGTCAGGCAGTTGGACTTAAAGATCTTTGTATGTCCCTTCCTATTCTGTGTGGTTTTGTTTGTTTGATTTTCTTTCCTAGTATCTCTGATCTGGGAAGTCCATATTTAATCCTGATCCAGGGTGAAATGGCAGTAATCCTGACTGGTCAATTGACAGAAGCTTAAATTTCCGGCAGAAAGAAGGTCAGCAATACTGTTCACTGGGGCAATTTCAACACAGCAAGTAATCGTTCTGATTAAAGCTCCTGTTGAGACTGAATTTTTTGTCTGATTGGAAGGCTAAATCTGACCTTAATCACACAGATAAAATGACATCACCAGGGTGGTATAAACTGTTGAAAAGATTAATGCCCACTATCAGATGTGAATTTAATCCTGAAGTTGGAAAAACAAAAGGCTACCTTTTTTTAATTCTGTGATCACCACTAACATGAACCATAGCTAAACTAAACACTGTAGCTGAAGGAAAATTCTTTTATTCGAGGGCGCATTAAATATAGTGATTAAAATTTTTTTTTTTTTTTAGACTTAGTACCTGAGCTATTTAGTACAAGAACTGTTCTTGGACCATTTTAGTGAGGATACGCTTCTGCACTTAGCCTTCAGTGCTGCTTGGACCTTACCTCAAGATATACTACAAGGAGACTTTGTAGCAACACACACAAATTTAATTAGGTTTACAATTGTAATAGGAGAGAGATGAGATAAATCCAACATATGTTCTAATTGTGTAAAAGTAATGTACCCAACAAGCAAGAACCTACAAACAACCTGGAGATCACTAAGAAGAGTTTATTGGCCCACATAAACTGTGCCACATTTCAAAAGAAAACAAAGTGATCTAACATGATCCAATAAAACTCATTTAGAAGACTCCATGTGGATTGTAGGGGAAAGACTGATGCATATGGAATGAAAAACTTAAAGGCAAAGAACAAGGCAATGTATGACAAACTGGTCAAATGTAAACAGGAGCATAAGATTTTAAAACTGCTTTGCCAAGGAAAAAGACTGGTAGTGGAAGGTTCTGTAAATACATCAACAGTAGAATGTTGCCTGTGGGATCAGTGAAACCACATGAGGAAATGTGTCAAAAGGTCACTTTGGTGATGAGACCATGACAGACAAACTTCATGAACTCTTTGTGTCAGTTTTTACAGCTGGAGATATTGGGGAAATTCTCACATACACACAATAAGTTTTTTGTAGCAGAGAGGTCATTAAAAAAAAAAAAAGTTATCATAACATTGAAGAATAATTTGCTTATAAATGTTAGAGAATTCAGGGTCTTTAATTTAGGAACATGAGACAAAACTTCGTGAAAGCTAACCCCAAGGAAATTTGATTGAAAGTCTGGTTTTTATTTTTAAATTGCTGAATCAATTAATTGGTTGAAACACCAGGTTACTGAAGGGAGTTATCCCATTTTCAAGTGGGGATAAAATCCCTTCTCGAAAAGTGTTCTAGCCACTCATAAGTTACTGTAGTCAGAACAAGTATTTGTGGATGGGCAGCTGCTAAGGTAATACCAGGCAACATTCCCTTGCGGAGCTGGCTCCTGACTGTCATTTGACTAAGCCATCCCCACTTCTAGCATCCTCTTAGTGGCAAGGTCAGCGGAGCTGGCTTTGTTTGGAGGAAACCCATTCAAATGCTGAACTGCACAGAAATGCAGTACAAATAAGCCACCAGGACTGTGTGGATTTGCTTGAGAGTCTTGAGCACACGTCTTAGTGTGGTCAGTTGGGACAGGGTGGTCTCTCTGAAGGAAAATCCCATCTTATTGTTCCCTGAGTGGGTCAGAAAGCATACAATAATCCAGTCCACTGGGATTTCAGAAAGCCTTTTGTGAGAACGTGCAGCTGAGGTTACTAAAGCCTATGTGTTGCCACAGGGCTGGATGGTCACAGTACAGGAGGCAGAACTGGATCTTGGAAAGTGAGGAATGTTTTGGAAGTCTGTTGTTTTTTGGGGAGAGCCCTCATGAAAGAAAAAAATGAAAAAACAGAGTCTTTTTTTCTTAATAGTGAAACGTGAGAAAAATATTGATTTGTTTGAAGATTTTTAAAACTGAACGTAAGCTTAGGTATAGGACATCTTTAAGTAACCAGTGAGAGAAGATTTGTCTAGTTCTCAAATACCAAGGAACCTGGTGGTTACCCTTATGTATGTTTGTGATAACATGATGGCAATTTATGAAAAAGAAGAAATTATTAATGTCAGCTGCAATCTCTTGGATGTGGAAAATAGCAAATAAAATTCCTTACTGTGTACCATTTGCCGCATATCAAACATAATAGCTCAAGGTATTTTGAACATCCTAAGGTTTGATTTGGACTTACTGCCTTGACTGATAATGGATGAAGGTGTAGGAAATATTTTAGAGTAAGCAATTAGTAATTACACACATGGGATTAAATTAAGCAGCTCAAGCAGCCATCTTGAAAGTGTGTGTGTATATATATATATGTATATATATATATATGATTTAAAATAGTTTTAAAGATTTGTCTACAGATCAAAATATATTTTTAATTGGCCAAAACCTTGAGCTGGTAAAACTTCCTTATAGAAGATTGAATTTCTATATTCATTCTCTTTTTCTTGCTTTCCCAATCAGATTGTATCTTTCTTGAACTGCAATTTGTTTTGTTTTGTTATCAGTCCAGAGGTAAATAAGATTGGAAAATTTGAACTAAATTTGATGATTATGAGGTATACTTATTAGAAACAAAACTTTCATTTTCGGTAGCTGTCCATGAAGGAAGTATGTGACTTGGCTTCTAAGTGTAAACATAAACTTTTTCCAGATCTGATGGAAAGCAAAGGTTATAGCTATGTTTTGGAAAGTTAGTATTGTTTGTTGTCATTTTTTTGTTTCGGATTGTCTCAATATGTTAAGAATAAGCAAAACATATAAATTGGTTGGGTCATCCTAAAAAGAAGGCTTTTATAATGATGTGAGAATGAAGTGATGTGAGTGATATAATGATGTGAGATTGAAGTCTGGTATTACAGTGGCTTGTTCTGAGAAAATCCAGGAAGCCCACTCTCAGGAACACATTTGCCATTTCCCAGTTCTAACGCTGAAAGATTATAGGCTGTGAGATACCGCTATAGTGTCCAGTCCAATTTTAGGACATAATCCAGTAATATTCGTGTGAAATTCATAAATTCTCACTGAATGGCATTTTCAGATGAACTTGCATCATCAGCCATTGCTCCTTCATTTCATTACACTGCCACTAACAATATTAAAACATAACATTGAAATCAGTTTTTCTTTTTCTTTTTCTTTTTTTGTTTTTTAAATTGGAAGCTCTGTTTTTATTGATTAAAATGGGAATGTGCTTTTTATAACCAAAATTTTAAAACACACAATTGCCAGGGTTTACTTAGACGGTATTGTGTAGTTTTAGGGTTTAGCTTTTCCTAAGCAAGACGTATGACAATATTTAAGTATCCTGTCTTTTCAAGAGCCAAGCTGCAGCCATAGACTGAACACAGGATTAAACATAGTTTGTTTTACTTAGATAGTTTTCTTCCAATTGTTGTGCTGGTGTTCAGTAGTGGAAGATGTAGCAAAAAGCTTTCTACATGGTGGTGCAGTCTGCGTACTACATAGTTAGAAACATGCTTCCCTCTCATAAATGTATGAAAACTCCCTGTGCCTATTAAATACTGCATCAACATCACAGAGCTAAGGATGAAGTTTGATGCAAGATTCTCTCTTCTGGCTAATTCTTATGTAATACTTACACACTGACTTGCATTCTGCTTGCTGTGGGAAGCAGCTTTATTATGAAGAATATTTCATGTGTGAGATATTATTTCGTAGTGTATTCTTAAATAATTTAAGTTCAGACTGAACACCTCCTGTAAGTGAATGCCAACACCTGATTTACTGAATGTAATAATTAAAAAAAAAAAAAGTTATTTTTTATGATAAATCTGTTTTAATATTGTTGTTACGTCACAAAAGTTGTGATATTCTATGCTGCCAAAACCATGACAATGCTGCATTTTGCCATTTTGCAGGTCAATACTGTGGGCCAGTATGCCACATAAATTCAGGCTTTAACTCACTGCCCCCTCAGTCTCTTGGTCACATGTTGCCGCTACTCACTTCGTGTTAGCTGTCACACTGCTCAGTTGCTTATGTGCTGGTTTATCTTGCTAGAATGATGTAAAACAGATGCAGGTGAAAAAAAGAGCACATAGCATACAACAAAGATGTTAATGAATTTTTGTTAGTAAATAGTTTGACTACTGGTAAATATTAATCAGTACATTTTTAATGTATCATGAAATAAATTAATTGTTATCCTTAACACACACATCATGAAATAATTGTTATCCTTAACACACACATAAAAATTGCATTAACACATAAATTAAAAATTGCATTAATGCAGAAACAAGTAATTGCACTGAATAAAAAGCTAAATGTAATTGAGATAGATTTTGTATATGTTCAAACTGATATTTACATTAAGTATTCATTGTTTTATAAACTTTGTACAAGTGATTTCAACTAAGCTTGTCTACATTTCTTTTAGTTTCTGTGTAGATTCTAGACATGCGATGTACCCTATTAAACTGTTAGCAGATTTTATAAGTGTTTCAAGTCTAGTGACAACTGCAAGATAATTTTGGAGGTTCTTTAATTGCTCTGGTTTTGGTTCCATTAATTTTGTAAATTATATCTAGATGAAGGGAGAGACTGATTCTTAATACTTTTACGGCATATGTCTGGCTGCTAAGAAGCTGTTGGGTGGATCACATGACATGTAAGTTACTTTTAAAAATCACTTTCAATACATTTTTAGCAAATGAAAGCAGAGAAATGTAGAAATGGTTGAAAGGAAATTATTAAGGGCAGGTTTTTCAAGATGACTTGTTTTATATAGTTAAGTATCTTAAAAATTTTGCTTTATTGGGCAGGGGTGGAAGAAATAGCAATAAAGTTACATCTATCTAGCCTTAGCTGTTGCTACATAAATAAATGAAGGATACTGTACAGTAAATTTAATGGCAGCCAAATTGTAAATAAAATGGGAGTGGCTTTTAAAATTTAGTGGAAAACCTATCATTGATTTTTATACCACAAATTCTTTATTACTTACAGTAATTAAAATGAGCTGTCTCAGGGAAAAAGGGTTTAGAGACAAATTATTTTAGACTGAGTGGCACACTCCTGTAGTTCTTGTACTCTGAAGCATCTCTGCATGTGTTATTCCTGTAATTCTTTTGCATTCTTGCTTTCCCATTACCCTAATGGTCTCAATTAGTACTGTTTTTCTCTGTGTCAACATAGCACTAACTTCATCTCAAATTCAGAGTTAACAAATGTTGCAGTCAGCTCTCAAACAGGCCATCAGAACCAAGTAGGAACACTGGAAAGCACACAGAACATTAATCAGAAATATAAACGGGCTCCTTGCATAGACATTCATCTTCTGGTGTATCCATGTGTCTGTGTTGTGTGAGTGTAAGCCATTTCTCAAGATCAGAAGCTGGTAAGTTTCTGTAACAGGATGTGGAGCCTGGAGGCAAAAGGAGTCCCATGTGATGTGGCAGTTGCCAGGGTAACTGGCTTTATTCCTGATGCTGAGTGGAACAATTTCTGTTTATCAAGACAGAGGGTTTTTCTTCTCCTCTCTTTCTTCTCTCATTCTCTCTCTTTTTTTTTTTTTTTTTTTTTTTTTCCTAGCTGTGCAAAGGGATGATAAGTGGAGCTCTCTTTGCCACCCATTTTTTTTGTGGTGATGTATGACAGGTGTTTGACCTCTACTTCAACAAACAGAGAGAGAAATGCCTTCTGGGGTGTGGTCTCATTTATATGCAAGTTGTGTTGAATTTTTGAAGAGCATATTTGATTTTCCATTCTTTTTCTGTGGCAGTAAATTTTACTCCTCCTGACAGCAGAAATGCCTTAAGCAGAATAAAATTGGCTGGAAAATGTTGGGCTCTGTCATCTTGTTCCTTACTATAATTCACAGTGTGATTTCAGAGTAATCCAAAGCTAAAAGAACAGTCTTTGCACAAAAAGAGAATAAAATGTAACCTTTTCATAGGTTTTTACATTAGCAGCTGTGGAAAAAAAAATACAGTATTTCACCTCATAGCAGAGATGTAAGAAGGGACTCGTGGTCAATGCAATGAGTTTCTTTGTTTTCTTTCTTCTACTGAAAGCAGGTTACTGCCAATTTTCAAAAACATTTGCCTAAGTCTTCTGGTTTAAAATTGCACATCTGTTTCTGATCCTTTTCACAAAAATTGTGCAAAGGATGCATTTTTGTGAATAATAACAAATTTTTTATGGTGAAACTGGTGGAAGTAATGATTTGATATGATTTTATTGCCAGAGCAACATTCTTTTGCCATTTGATGAAAAGAAATTTGGAGGGAACTTGAAAAAGCCTACTATTTTAAGTGCAGCCTTAGCAACCAACCTACTTGGTTTCAGAAGATATTGCAATTAGTTCTGCTTATGTGAAAAGTAAATGTCACAACAATTTCTTTAAATAATTAGTGAAATAACTGCTTTCCTTTTATTTTCATCCTTCATGATGGAAATTGATTCACAGTGCCATATTTCAGTGATACTTGTAATCCTAAAAAATAAATAAATTTAATAACTCTTGCCATGCTTAATGCAGCACCCAGCAGAAATGAATCATGACTAACATAAAGCACCATAGGGTTTTTTTGCATGAGAGAGTTTATGGGGAGGCAAAGTGATGTTACATTTTGTATCTTAGACTGTGTGTCAGATGTTCTAGTAAATTTGTAGAGTAAGTTGGTATTAAGAACAAGTCATGCCTCCATGTAACTACAAAAAATACAGGCCTAAGTGTGCAAGATTTTAGTTTATTGGATTATTTTTTTTTTTTTGGACAATTCACCTGCTTTGGCAGTACAAAACCCAGCTTCTGCTAGATGCTGTCATCCCTCCCTGATGCGTGCAGTAAAGCAGGACAAAGCACACCTTGCTGTGAAAGTTCCTTTTGCTTTATCAGAGTACTGAAAATATTTTTTAAGTTCATTCTAGCAGAAAACAAAACAAAACAAACAAACAAAAAGTATTGCTCTTACATGTTATTTCTCTATGTGTCTTAAATCACTGTGAAAGCTGAGATGATTTTCAAAATCGTGTATGTAGAGAAGTTAGGGGTCAGTACAGGAGATAAAGAGACTCACAATGAAGAAAGGTAACCACAGCTTCTCATTTTTACTTTACCAAAGACGTACACTCAGCTTAAATGTGCGTGTCTGAATCTCTAGAGCTAACCAGTGATGTCTTTGGAAGGCATCCTGCAGAGCTGCATTCTTTTCTATCTATGCCCTGTCCCCTGTGTAGTCTTGCAGAAATCATATTGTTTCTTTACAGAAGAGGTGTGAAACTGAAGCATGATGGGGAGATTGATATGGCATCTGCACTGAATGTGTGGGCAACCTAAACATGTGCTTGAAATAACAAGTCCTGCTAAGATCACCAGTTAACACAGCTAAACTGTTTTTCTGGGTTTGAGTGGGTTCACATGTAGTTAATTATTTCTTAGAAATCTAGTACACGTAAGGGTAGGGAGATACAATTCACATCTCTTGTCATGTCTATATTGCTCTTTACTTGTTTTTTTTTTTTTTACACTTGGGTTGTAAGCTCTTTTTTGACTCATCTCTTTTGACATGTTTGTGCAGCATTTCTTCTGTTCCAGGCTTCAACACATCGTGGCCCTTATAGCAGTTAAATAGCAGTAAAAATATATCATCCCAGTTAATGTAATTACAATTGTGCTTTATACCATTTTTTCTATTATCTGGTGTAATTTCTTGATCAGCTTGACTAAGGTATGACTAGGCTGTGATTATTTAGTTGTTTTTAAGCTCAAGGGGTAATAAACTTGTCTCTAGATCCAGTAATATATGTCCTGCCCTTAATCTGCATGAAACGTTTAACATTCTTTCTATGTAAGAAGTATAGTCCCGTTTTTGATGGTGAGAATATACTTCTGAGGAAGAAGTATCTCACTTGTATAGAAAGCCTATGCCTAATGGATTAAGTAAAATCATTCCTTCTTTGAAATTTCTAGCAGAACTGAACTCAGAATGCACACTGAAGAATTGATTGCTGTTCTTTCTTTAGTAGAAGGAAATAAGGTTCTTGTCTGGAGGACAGAGAACTGATTTTTTTTTTCTTAATAGGATAATTATTATTTTATTTTATATCTATTTAATATTACCTAAACCATGCAGTATACAGGAGAAATCTTGGTAATTCAGTGTTCTTTTGACCTCTTAGGGGTTTTACACAAAACTAGACTTCCTTATAAAATATTTGCTGTTTGTTGAGGACAAAAATAGTATAAATGAGCTTTATAAGATTATTGGCCAGCGTGAGTTTCGTGTATGTTTCAGCAAGACCAGATTCTCTAAAGTTGATCTGTATTATTTGTTTTATACTCACTTGGCAAAAATTATAGGGTGTGTTCTCACATAGTGTTCATTCTAGCTTTTTTTTTTTTTTTTTTTCCCTACATGCCTCCTGTTTTCCACCTCAATAACATTCTTTCACATAACTTAATACTTACATGGAAAGATTACTATTTATTCCTGAACTCTACAGTATTTCATGAAGATAGAGTGCAGAATAATTATAAACAGGACATGTGCAATGGTGAAACCAACTTGAAGGAAATTATAGCAGTTGAGAAGAGGGGGGGGGGAGAAGGGGGAAAGAAAAAGAAACAAAAAACAACTTTTAGGTTTCATTGCTTTAATGCCAGGAGTAATCATTTTTTAAACAGAATTCAGAGAACTTTATAAGAAAATCTCTTTCCCCTTAAAAATGAACTTTATGTTTCCAAAGTAAATTATTGCTGGGTTTTCCACTCCAGCAATTTCTCATTGAGCAGCTATTAACAGTTTTAGGCATCATTAGCACACTTACAATAACAGTGAGGTGGCATAAAATTATGGTAAGGTCCAACTTTCCACATCTACATTTGCTGAAGGAAAGGGATTTTGGCTTGTGTATTTGGGCTCAAAAATCCAACATCTAAATACAATAATAAAAGGTAATGGTCAGAATCTATGCCTACAAACAACTCAGAAACGTCCACTGCAGTGGATGTCTACTTCTGCAGACTCACAGAATGGCTGAGGAATTGGCAGGGACCTATGGAGGTCACCTTGTCCAACCCCCTGCTCCAGCAGGGCCATGCAGAGCAGGTTGCACAGGTCCTTGTCCAGATGGTTTTTGGAGATCTCCAAGAAGGGATACCCCATAACCACTCCGGGTAGCCTGTGCCAGTGCTCTGTCACCTGCAGAGCAAATAAATTCTTCCTGATGTTCAGAGAGAGCCTCCTGTGCTCCAGTGTGTTTCTATTACTTTTTGTCCTGTCACCAAACACCACTGAAAAGAGCCTGGCTCTGTCCTCTTCTGCATTCTCAAACTCTACTAACGGTGCATGTTGACTCTCTTCGGGGAATGACCTTCACAGAAATCACATTTAAGAAGAAAAATGGGTTGTATATTTGTTGTGGTTTAATGCAGTCAGGAGCTAAGTACCACACAGTAGTTTACTTCCCTTCACAGCGGCATCATGGAGAGAATCAGGAAAAAAAAAAAAAAGGCAAAAGCTTGTGGGTTGAGATTAAGACAGTTTAATAGGAAAATAATAATAATGATAATAGTAATACTAATAATGTGTACGAAACAAGTGATTCACAATGCAATTGATTACTACCTGATGCCCATCCTGTCCCTGGGCATCAGTGTCCCCACTTCTCCACTCCTCCCACCCTCCTTCAGCCAGCCACCCAATATTAATTGTTCAGCATGACACCATATGCCATGGGACATCCCTCTGGCCAGTCTGTGCCAGCTGTCTTGGTTCCATCTCCTCCCAGCCTCCTTAGTGGCAGGGCAGCACCAGAAGCTAGAAAGTTCAGGGCTCTGTGTGAGCACTTCTCTTCAGTAACTGAAACATCGGTGCGCTATCAGCATTATTCTCATCTTAATTCCAAAACACAGAACCACATCAGCTACTAGGAGGAAAATTAGCCTAGCTGAAGCCAGGACAATACCAAACTTACATATTCAAATATATGAGTTTAGCAGGGGGGAAAAAAAAAAAAAAAAAAAAAAAAAAAAAGTAGTTATTTCTTAATAGTTTAGTTAAAAGAATGTGATGTGATCCTGATAACAAAATAATCTTTGTCTTGGGTTTTGCATGCATCCAAGTTTCATATAAGGTTAGGGCAATGAAGTACTGTTAGAAGTTTAAGAATAAAATACTTAAAAAATGAACCACTAACTTATGAATAAAGGTTATTGATGCAAGTTATGTTTATCTCAGCTTAAGAGTATCTGGAGAGGAGCAGTGCAGTCCTGATGCCTTACTACTGCTTCATCATGTTATGATAACACAAACAATAATGAGTAACAAATAACTGATACTAGGTTTTTGCAAACATTGAAAAATAGCTTGGTGTATGAGCCTATGACTTAAGCAATCAGGATTACAGTGGAAACTTAAAACTGTGCAACGATAATGATTATTACATTTTCCTTTTGGTACTTTAATATAATGAAATAAGCTGATACAGTTGTCATTTGCCTCATCAAATAAGCACTATGGTTTTGTAAGGATGTTGACTGAAAATGAGTCCGTAAACTAGGTAAATTACTTAATGTGATCTGTGAGTTTATATAGTTTATGCTAATTATTACTGTTGCTCTTTTGCTTGGTAGGTAAGAAGGGGAAACTGCTTGCACTAAAATTGAAATAAAGCAAGAGGAAGGGAACTGATACCTATTAATTTTTAATAACCAAATATCAGTTTTCTATGGCTGGCCTGTGTTCTCCCATGCATAATCTATTAGTTTCAATACTGCTGAGAAGCATTTTTAAACATTAACTGGAATAAACAGATCAGTGTTTCTGTTCTTGGATATTTACTTTTCACCTGTGTTTGGGACCAAAAGCTGAAATGTGTTTTTAGGAGAAGGAACCTTTGAGGTGAAATGAGCACAGATGCTCCAGTCTGACACTCTTGCCTCATGGTGTGGAGGTGCTACACAGCAGGAAGCACCTCTGGGGTTGATTTGGTTGTACATTTTGTGTGTGTGTGCACATAGCTGAATGTCTCAGTGCCTCCTGGCATGGTTAGCTGAACTGCCTCATTTCCCCTTCATCTGTGAGGCCTCAGGTGTATGCAGGAACACATTGGCACTAGGAAGAACAGAATGTCTTATGTGCTTCAGCAAACTAAAATTCCAACCTACTTCAGTCAATTTTCAGGTTATTGAAATACCTTTTCTTTCAAGCCAGTGAAACAGTGAGATTTTAAAATGTAAATTTAAAAAAAAAAAAAAAAAAGTAATTTTTCAGAGGAAAATCCTATGAACCCTGCTGAAAAATTGCTTGATGAAAGCCTAAAAATGAAACCTGAAATGTAAACACTGTTCTTAGTTACTTGACAAATTATCATCCAGAATATGCTTTTTTTTTTTTTTTCTTTTCTTTCTACTTTACAGTTATGTTAATGACTAGTCATTTGTTGAAATGTTTTTCTGGGAACTGGGGTTAAATACAGCCTATTTGCTGAAGGTTGGAGAATTCTATGTATGGATTTTTTATTTATTTATATATATATTTTTTTGGTGGGGAGGTGGGCAGGGGGTTGGAAAAGCAGTGGCCCAGTAGGAAGTTGGCTGTCCTGAACTGGATGATCACAGGTGGATACCCACCTTTCTCCTTCACCTGTTTTATCTAGATATCAGTAGCATTAAGTGATCATATAAGTGTTGCAATAATAAGATCAAGATTATTTCAGTTGATTATATGCAAACAGAAGATGTCTCCCTAGAAAGACCTAAAGTACATGTATTTTGATTTGGATTTCAGTAATAAGAAATTTTGTTTTCCACAACTTCATAATAATGGTTTCTCATTTCAGTTGTGACACTTCTCTTTGATCTCTTTTTAACTAATAAAAGAAACATGCAAGAACAAAATTAATATCCTCTCTGTAGTAAAAATTAAGTGAGTTAAAATAAAAATAGTCAAAAGGAATGACTGTACTGTAAAAGATGCCAGTCTTTTTTTCCATGGCACAGTCAGTTTTTAGGTGATCTCACCAATCAATTATTGTTTAAGACTGCTGTGAAATTATTCACTCACAGCTTTACAGTGGGTTTATGGGTACTTTTATATGGTACACTAAAATTGAGTCCTTTGATCCCAACTAATCTTCTGTAGGTCCACAATTAATTTAACCACTTCCATTTAGCTTTTTTTTTTTTTTTACAGCTAAAACGTCACTATTATTTTTTAGGCCAATTATGCCTCCAAAGATGTAATTACTAGACATCTCTGTATAATTATAACTTGAATTTCCTGTTAACTTGTTAATAATTGCATGATCCCTGGGTAAAAAACACCTTAGGACTCAGCCTCAATTTTGTTTTTAGCTCAGGATGTAACTGTTGCTGATAAACAGGAAAGAGTTCAATTTGAAAAAAAAAAAAAAAAAGATTAGTCAGGCCAATATAATAATAGCAAAGCATTTTATTAAGATGCTCAATTAAGATATTTAGATTACTTTCTCTACTAGCTGAGAATATATGTTACTGTATATTAGCTGCCGGGTTCTCCTTAGTAGTCAAGGACTGAGGACCTGCAATGCAGTCTAATAGTTTTTGGCTGTTTCTGTGTATGTGCAAAGTGGTAGCAAAATGGGTGATCCTGTCAATTTTGTCAGGAATCAGAAAATGAAACTGGGGAGAAAGACTGTGCCTGGATGGCACACCTTCTCCCTATCCCAGTTCTCCGTATCTCAGAAGATAGTGGCTGACATCATTCTGAAATGTCACCACAAAGATTTCTTTTAGTTTTTTTTTTTTCCAAGTAGAAAGATAAAGTGTAGAACAGGATGTGGTAAACCTGTCACAGGAAAAAAGTGTGTTTCCCATGTGTCAGGGGAATACTTGGTGGGGCAGGAACCACACAGGTAGCAACAGTGAGAGGGGAAGCAAGGTGGGAAATGGTACATTTGCATGGGAACAAATACATAATGCAAGCACTCAGAGAACTTCCAGATGAACACAATTTAGAACAGTTAGAAAGAGAGGGGCTAGTATAGTCCTGACAGCAGGATAAAAAGTGAGCAGGTCCAAAATAAATGATATTTAATATAAAGAAGAACTGTATAGGGCCCATGAGCATTGGGGTGGAGGTAGGGGTGGAGGGAGGCAAGGTTTTGAGAGAGGACTTACGTCGATTTTATGGCAGAAAGTGAGACAAGTGAGCATCTTGAGCCCTGAGTCTGAAACCTGGCACAAAATTAGAAACATGGGAAATGCAAATTTCCAAAACCAGAAAGACATGCCTGGAGATTCCAGAAGAGAGGAAGAGAAAAGAAAAACAAAGATCCCTTGGAGATGTGCAGTGACCTGAGCTTTCATCATGCAGAGAGTGCTCAGGTCCTTTTTTCATGACCTTGCTGGAGAAGTGGCACATGCAAGTAGGGGTCTGTGGCCAGAACATAGCAAATAAATGATAAACTGTGTGTGTTTAGGGCAAGATATATAGTGGCTTTACAGGAGGAGCCAGACGTTGCTTAAAATTGTATCTTCAGAAAGTTTATATGGTTGTTTAAAAAAAAAAATAAAAACACTCAAACTTGTCTTACAATTAGGAGTTAGATGTTAAAGACATCAGAAAGAGATGTCTCTAGCGACAGAAAGCAGAGAGATTTTCATTAGAAACTCTTTTCATGCCTGAAAGTATTTAGGTAGAGATTGCCATTTCCATGAGGATTCCTGGAAGAGAGGTTTCTCTATCTGATTTAAATCAAAATCCAGTGGAATAATTAATGAGATTAAGAGCTAAAGTATAATCTTAAGGGCATGTTTTCATATTTTAGTAAACAGAAAGATGAGTATGAGGTTCACAGAGCACTGAATTCTCTAGATATTAATCACATCCTCTAGCATTAAAGTAGATGGCTGTATTTTATTTTTCTTTACCATTTGCAGGCTAGAAAAAAAAAAAGTCTTGGTTGAATTAAATGTTCCCATCAGACAATTTGGGTTAAAAATTTTAATAACGTATAAGTGAAATAAATGAAATAGTTATCATAAGGAAATCTCTTTGAAACTGAAAAATGAAAATGTTTTATTCTTTTCAATGTCTTTTTTGAATAAAACAACAGATATCCACATTTATTTTTGCAGTGCTTAAGTCATTAGGTCCACATACTTGGGAAATAAAAAGTTAGGTTGAAAAATCTTTTCTGGTTCAATTATATATTAAAAAAAAATCCCCAAAATGGGATTCTCTTCACTAATCTGTTAACAAAATGATCATGCCATAAACCTGTCTGTGTTCAGATTATCACTGTTTCATGTGTTATTTCTGTTACACATATTAAAAATAAAAAAGTAAAAAAGAATTAGAAAATCAAAATATGTAAGTATATTTACTTTTGCCTTAAATGTGTTTATTTTTCCTGTTGACACAGAAATGCACAAACAAACCATTAGCCAGGTTAAAACATCTGGGATATGCCTCCATGAGAGCATATGAGAGCATGGAAACCACAGAAGGTTGTATCCATCCTTTTATCACTCTTTTACATGTGTAGCATGATGGAGAGCTAGGACTTTTGTCTTGTGCTCAGCAATTGATTCATTGTGAATGGGTGTGAAATTTATTGCTGTGCTATTGCCAAATGATGCCTTCCGGGCCTGATAATCTGGATCATCCCTGAGGCAATTTATTATCACCCATCTAGTCACCTAGTCCAGGGCAAGAGATCTGGAGCATACCAACATTAACAACAGTGGGTGTAGATGTGGCATACAAACAGACCTCTCCTGATGGCTGAGAGGAGGGATATCAATCATGACAGCATGCAGTCATACAAGAATCCATACAAAGGTGACATGAATTTTGTCAATTGAATTTAAGATAGAAAATGTAAAGGAGTAAGCACCTCTCTCTTAAAAAAAGAGTAGGCCAAAGTACCCTGAAACATTCTAAATGAGAAAGACTAGCATGAAGATATAAACTGGGGCCTAAGTACCATTACTGTACTTACATCCATTACCTTACTGTAACTTACATCCACGTGGGAACATCTTATAACACAGAACAGATCATATATTACCAAATAAAGCTACTGTTGATATTTTAAAAGAAGACTTTTGCAATTGTGTATATAATAAAAAAGGTTCATTTTCAAAGTATATTAGAAAGTTAATCATTACTGAACCATTTGAAAATATATTTCAATCACTATATGAAAATATTTGTTTCTGGTTTGGTATTATAATTGGTTAAACTGGGTTTTTAGTTAACATCACGATAGCAGTGCACAGAAGAAGTAAACCCTATTGCCCATAGGTTTCTCTCTCAGCCTGATAAAATGCACTTACATGTTGTGTATATTAACATGAATATTCATGAAAGTATCTCCTTGATGTAGAAGATTAATAGAGCTGACACTGACAAAAGGAGTAGCATACGTATCTCTGCATTTGTGGCACATGTCTTATAGTAGTTTTAAAACTATTTTTCAAATGATATTTGCCTTTATTTGACTTTCCACTAAGTCATGATTTAATGAGTCATTGTGTGGAAGTTGATTTCTGCCTTTTATCTGAAATGTACTACCTGATTGCTATCATCCAGATATTTGGTGCTGCTAATTACAGAGATTAAATTAAAGAAACAGACCACAAAAGTAAAGGAAGTGGATAAATGGGCATTAATGCTGCCTTACTATATTTCTGTATATAGATAAAAAATTTTACAGCTATAAAATTTTATCACCGGGTTTGGAATTATTATGTTTCAGGTTTTATGTATGGCCAGCTATATCATGCCATCTATTCTCTGAGTAATTCTGGTAAGAATCATCAGAGTACATCAAAGTAATTCTGAGTAGTTCTGAGGTTCTCTGAAAATCATCATAAGCATATGTTTTAAATGTTGTGTTACTTTCATATTTGGTAGAGAATAAAATATGGAGTCTCAGTGGGAGGCAGAAATCCCTTGATCTCTTTTTTCAGTGCTACTGTATACGTTGAAGATTATTTTTTTTCTGTTTGGTATGATTTTGTTTTGTTTTGTTTGTTTTTCATTTTTGATTTTGGCAGCTTCATACAGATATCAGACTGAGTTTTTATTATTGGTGATTATATGAAACTTTTGAGAGTATAGAAAATTAGAATAAATCTTGCTGAGCAAAACTCATCAAGAGCCACATACAGAAGTACCTCTGAGTTAGACAAATAATACCTCTGGCTTTACACTTTGTTTCTGGGGGTGGTTGATAAGCGATTTAGGGTACAAACCTGAACTACTATCTGTAGTCTATAACACTTGTACTCTCCAAGCATCCATAATCATTAAGGGAAGGCACCTTCCTGCCTCTTCCTCCAATATCTCTTTAATGGACCTATTTTCCATAATTTTACCTTGTCCCTCTTTGAACCATCTGAAGCTGTTCACCTCCCTGACCATCTGCAGCAAACAAGTTCCAGATATTCACTATCCCTTTTATAAATAAATAAATAAATAAATAAATTATTTGTGCATTAAATTGAGGAGTGGCTGGCAGGTTGAGGGATGTGATTGGCCCCCTCTACTCTGCCCTTGTGAGGCCCCACTTGGAGTACTGTGTGGGGCCCCCAGCACAAGGATATAGATCTGTTACGATGGGTCCAGAAGAAGGCCATGAAGATGAATACATGAGGGGCTGGAGAACCTCTCCTACGAAGAAAGGTTGAGAGAGCTGGGGATGTTCAGCATAAAGAAGAGAAGGCTCCAGGGTGACCTCATTGAGGCTTTTCAGTACTCAAAGGGGGCTTATAAAAAAGATGCACAGTGAATTTTTGCTCAATCAGATAATGACAGGAAAATGGGAAATGGTTTTAAACTAAAAGAGTTTAGATCAGAGGTTAGGAGGAAATTCTTCACTCAGAGTGTGGTGAGACACTAGAACAGGTTGCCCAGAGAAGTTGTGGATGACCCATCCCTGGAGGTGTTCAAGACAAGGTTGGAGGAGGCCCTGAGCAACCTGATCTAGTGGTAGTGTCCCTGACTATGGCAGGGGGATTTGAAATAGGTGATCTTTAAGGTCTCTTCCAATCCATTCTATGATTCTATGATCTCCCAGTTTCACTGGGTGTCCCCTATTTGGGGTTTGTCAGATTTGCTGAGTAATTATTATGAATTCACCTTATCTATTGCCTTTATTATTTTGTAAACTTTGATTGTTTCAAACTCTTCCACCTCCTTCCCTGGCAAAACAACTACTCTTGGGGGTGGTTGCTCCATTTCATTGATCCCCTAGGTCACATTCCTCAGTACCTTGTTTCTGACTACACTAGCACCTTATTAAGATGCAGAGACCAGAACAGCCCATAGTACCCAAGATGCAAATATGCCAAAGTCTTAGACAGCAGCAGAATTGTTAGAACCACAGGTCTCTTTTTGCCCCTTGTGATGATGACCAACACTTTCCTGAGTTTCTTATTTGCCACTGGACATGGAGCCAAAGCTTTCAGAAAGCTCTCAACGACAGCTCCAAGATCCTATTCCTGAGTTGTAACTGCCAAATTAAAACTCAGAATCTCTCAGGCAAGATCTAGATTATTTTTCCCTACAGGCATCACTGTAAATTTATCTCTGCTGAAGTTCTTATTTCACCTTTTTGCTTATTTAACTTTGTAAAGTCCTTCTGGACTATGTTACCATCAGCATGACATTTGACTGCAAAGAATTCAGTATCTCCCACAGACCAGACCCCCAAGAACTGGGGGCATCCTGCTGTCCACCGCATTCTCCAGGTCAATTATTAAGGAGCAAGTCATTCTTCAACATGTTTTCCTAATATATTTTTTGATCAAGTGAAGTCTCTTACAACGGCATCAATTTTCCCATGTACTGCCTCAATTTTTGCAAGCTCTTCAATTTGTGATATTTAATTTTAAGTAGGACCAGGACTGCATGCATTACTCTGTTATTGATATCACCAAAGCACTGTGGAAAGGGAAAAGCCTTTGTCTTCCTTTCTCTAAACTATTCAATTTTTAAATTTAATTTTATTTATTTATTTTTTTTTCCTGCCTGAAAGTACTTGTCCTATTTCTTGTCCACTGTGATCCTAGTGGTGTTGTCACAGTTCTGGTTTACCCTAGATTTGGCTGTTCTGAATTTCTATTGTTTTGTTACATGAGTACATTTCTCTCTGCCAGTCTTTGTATTACATGCACACCCAGTATGTTTTTCACTTCCAGGTAATAGATGAAAGTACTGAACAGCTCCTTCCTTATACTGATAATGTTGGAAATACTGATGCCCTACAGGCAACTTCTTTTGGAGGTTTGTTCAAGTTCATAACATGCATTAAAATCTTGTGGTCTGATGTTGGATGGACAAATTACAGTATTCTTTTCCTTCTGAAGAGAGAATGAATAAATAAATAATAAAAAAAGGATAAAGGTACCTTGTTTCCTCCCCTAAATTTCATAACATAGATGTAGAATATAACGTGAAATTTATGCTGTGCAAAATTCATGGATCCTCTCTGAAGACACCTTGCAGTTTATATGTTTGGAGAAATGGACTTGAAATATAACTAAATGATCAGAAGACATTTAATTCTCTATTAGGTTTATAAGCAATGATATAAAAAGATGTCTGATCTCCTTATCAAAGAAAAACTGATCTCCTTTATGCTTTTAAAGCAATTAGGTGGCTTATTCTTTCTATTTTGATAAGTTCCCTATTTATAATTGTGAAACTATGTCTAAAAGTCTCTAAATGTATGACAATAAAAAAAACATAACCTCCTACTTGACAAACCTGATCCCCTTCTGTGGCTAGGTGACACACTTAGTGGATGAGAGAAAGGCTGTGGATGTTGTCTACCTAGACTTTGACATTGTTTCCCACAGCATTATTCTGGAGAAACTGCTCATGGCTTGGTTGGGTGTATGCCTCACTTGGTAGAAACTGGCTGAGTGGCTGGGCTGAAAGAGTCATGTCAAATCCAGATGGAGGCCTGGCATGAGCGGTGTCCCCCAGGGCTCAATACTGTGGCCGGCCACTTCTCTTCAATGTCTTTATCAGTGATCTGGACAAGGGGATTGAGTGGCACACTCAGAAAGTTCACAGACAGCACCAAGTTAGGCACAAGTGTTGATCTGCTCTGGCGTAGGAGGGCTATGCAGGGGTATCTGGCTAGGCTGGATCGATGGGTGGAGGCCAACTGTATGACATTCAGCAAAGCCAGGTGCTGGGTCCTGCACCTGGGGCACAACAAACCCAAGCAGAGCTACAGGCTGGGAGATGAGTGGTTGGAAAGCTGCCGTGAGGAAAGGGACCTTGGGGTATTGGTTGATCACTGACTGAATATAAGACAGCAGTGTGCTCAGGTGGCCAGGAATGCCAACAGCATCCTAACTTATATCAGAAATGATGTGGCCAGCAGGACTAGGGACTAGGACTAAGTGATTGTCCCTCTGTACTTGGCTCTGGTGAGGCCAGACCTCAAATACTGTGTTCATTTTTGGGCCCCTCACTGCAAGAAAAGAATGGAAGTGCTGAAGTATGGTCCAAAGAAGGACAATGAAGCTGGTGAAGAGTCTAGAAAACAGGTCTTATGAGGAGTGGTTGAGGGAGCTGGGGTTGTTTAGCTTGGAGGAAAGGATGCTCTCGGGAGGCAGGGAGTATGATTGTACTTTACAGTTACATTAATGGAGGTTGTAGCGAGATGGAGATTGAGCTCTTTTCCCCCAAAATGTAGAACTCTATCTCTGGAATTTTTCTTTTTCTACTGTGTTGATTGACATTTTAGAGTTCTTTGTCTATTTGATGTTACTCTTGCTGTCAGGATGGGAAGATCTGCCATTAAATAATAAATTATTGTCCATAAAACCCTAGCACTTACATGCATTGTTTCACTGCCAAATTAATTCTAAATCTAACTAAAAGTTGTAACATAGTAGACTATTAGCATTTTTAAAGACTTTTTCGTTTCTGTATCTGAGAAGCTATTTGGAGATATGACCTCTCCTAGAGAGCTGTGTACAGCATTTATGATTCTTAATTTAAAATATTCCCCATAATATTTAAAAATACATATTTGATACAGAGCATTTACTAGAATACTTGTAGTATATTCCCTCCATTTCAGAATGTAGCATTATTGTCAATTTTAACAGGAAATTCATAAATCATCATAGATAAAAGAAACAGAAGCAGCGCATGGCAAAACATTTTTTTCTGAAATGTGTATTTCTAATAGATGGATATTAAAATCTTAAAATATTTTGCTTTATTTGCCCACAACATAATGCGTTCAGGTCAGTGAGATAAAGGTATTGGAAGAAAAATTTTGTTCATCAGGAAAAAGTCACACTCCCTGGTTGAAACTATTAGACTTGTACCCAGCCTGTGCAAGTCTGCTCTTGTATTGCATGTTGTCATATTAAAGGAGTAGAGGAACACTTTTGTTTACCTTTGTGAAGTGCCAGGCATACCATGACCTCTGTATTATGTGCTTTGGGAACATGAAAATTCTGGGCTTCATTCCTCAATTGCTGACCAGATGAACAGAAACAATTTTAATTTACTGCTGGGATGGGCCAGCCACAAACTAACATAATCTCTTTCTTCTCCACATATGTCTGAGAAAGCAATATTCATTTCAAAACTCCTTATTCTGGAGATGCTAATCCTTTAGGGCCAGTACTATTCAGCCTGTCTTTTTACACGCTATTCCACAAGCATCTTCAAAAGAAGCCATGAAAGAAAAGGAGAACACCATCCATTTGAAAAACCAATTTCACTTAACTTTGATGTTGGAATATCTAACAACAGTGAAGGCTTTGGCAAAGGTCACTGTCTTTTTAGGTCAAATAAAAAACAGTAGCTACATAGAGGACACTTACAATATGTCCAGTCTTCTGACTTGAATACGTTTATGAATTATTTGAGAACTGAGTGTGAACATATTGTGAATGAAGTATTTTAAATGCATTCCACAAATAATAGCTGAGAAGCCTAAGGATATATCTATATGAAACATTGATTTCCTCAGAACATAATCCCTTCTACCCTGGATTTAATTCCTATCTATTCTACCAGTGCTCATCAATTCTGCCTACAGCTATTCAAGCAATTAATTAGATATATTTCACACAAACATATGCTCTTGCACGTACCAGGATTTTTCCTCCTTTAATCACAGTGCTAAACATAAAAGGAAGGACAAAATAACAGCTTCTACAGAGAGGAATGGAGCTTTGTCTATTCTACAATATGTAACTCTGGTCACAAATATGTGACAAATAGGTAACTGTCAGGCGCTACTTAGTGCAAAATTGTGGTCTTCATAACTGAAGTCTTTTATCCGTAGGCCAAAAATGGAAGGGAGATTTAACATTGGATGTAATCTCTTCTTCCACCTTCAGGGTTCTGGCTTAGATTCTGCTGCTTGTTGTCTGCACAAGCAGCTGATATCCATCTAATGTACTAAGAATTGACAATGTTTATGAGAAATTCATATTGCGTTTTAATATTTATGATTCCTCTGTCATGAGTGTGGCACCATTTGATTTATTTTGTTCATGGCATTTTTACTGATATCATACTATACATAGCAACATTTCACAACTCTAAGTGCTCTCATGAACAGACTCTACTGTCTAACAATACAATATCTCAGTCACTATTCAGAATTCCCACTACCAGAACTAGCACTGTCCTTTGTGAACATCAGTCAGGGTATCATTATCAGTTTCAGTATCAGTTTCCTGTATTCCCTGAGACAAAATAAAACTTTGGTATATGATAATTAAGCTTTCTGTGAGGCACATTTATACTCTAGCAAGGATTGCTAACATTCATCGTTCTTTTTCAGGTATTTATGTATATATTAAATAGATATACAAATGTGCTATATGTATATATATTTTCAATTGCAGTAAACTCAGCTTGTTATGAAAAAAAAAGGCATGTTATGTCAAGGTTGGAAAAAATGCATAATAAAAGGTCACTGACAATGTAGGTGGAAATTTTGACCTACTTTAGCTCATTACAATAGCACATTGAGAAAGTCTAGTGAAATTTATAGCTCTGATTTTTAGAGGCCAAGTGCCTGCAGCTCCTATTGATTCCTGCTGGGATGGGTATTCAGCAGTTCTGAAAATCTGGCTATAAGTGTCTCTCATTGATATCTTTTAAAATAGCTGTTGCTCATTTGACTAGAGAATGAATATGAGAAAAGCATTGGCCATCAGCTTGATAGCTCTCAGAAAACAACAAAACAAAACAAAACAAACAAACAAAAGAAAAGAAAAAAAAAACACAACTTTTTATGCATTCGCCTCCTATAATTCTGCAGGAACTGTTAATAAACAAACACTGTTCTTTCCAGACCCATGCTGATATCACTGATGACTCTGTTGCACAAATGTGTTTTTGTGTGATAAGGAGCTATGTAAATTAAATATCTTTTTTAAGCAGTAGAGGTATTCAATTTCTCCCATTCTCAATTTTGTTTCCTTCCATGCTGCTTACCTCACCCACCAAGAAAAAGCATCTAACATGAAAATAATGAAAATGATAAACTCGTTTAAATCATTGGAAGGAAAAGAAAGTTTGAAAGGAAATATTGTCTTAAAATTTTAATCAAAAATGTATTAAAATCACATCAGTGTAAATCTATATTGGGTCTGTTTTAAAGACCATTAATAGCTATTACATATTTCTGGATCATATATACAAGGTATACTTACCTGAAATATACTCAGTTGCCCTTTGCTTCAGCAGAAAGGAAGTCTTTGGTTTTGCTATTAGAAAAAAATTAACAGGGGAAAATCTGTAGACTCTGGTATCTCTACTAATGGTTATAAATTCAAATTTTAGGTGAGACACTTCAGCTAAACTAGTTTTGTCTCATTAAATGTCAGACTTTGCAGGGAAGGAGGGTTGCTTTAGAAATGGGCACATTAAAAAAGGATGAGTTCAACAGACTGCAGAAGAGGCCCATTGCCTTGTGCATCTGGTCTGTAATTATAGATTTTTTGAGTTTCCCATTGTTCTCTACCTTGGTTGACAAACCAGAGTGTGAAATCTGCACTCAAGTTTCTTGCAGCAAAGCATACAGGACAGTGCAGCCCTGTATTATGTAGATCAGCTGCAAGGGTTATGAAGTTGGAGAAACTTTTGCAGTATCTAAGGAATACTAATATATTTTAAATCATACATGTACAACAGGTGGCTTTCAATGTAGTTTTATTTTCCTCTTCTCTTGTCTCTGATGGTACCTCTGCAGAACTCCCATCAAGGTCTTCACCTTTTGAAGTTCAGGATTTTATCTCTGATTTCTTTTGAAGAAGGTTGAGTAAGGAGTCATGCCTAATTGCAGTCTAGTTTTTCTGGTTACAAGATGGAAAGTGAAATGTTGTCTATCACTACAGCACATAGCACAGCATTCTTTCTGAATTTTGCTAGCTTGTTTTTGGCTCGCTGGAGAAGTTCAGAAATACCACTTTCTGCTACTTTTAAGAATAGGCATCTGGTATAGCAACTGCATTGCTTCTTTACCAAAATGCATTTAGTATAAAATTCTACAGGGGGCATGAAAAGCTTTCTTATGACTTAAGAGATATATAAATCCTTTACTATTTCTCACCTCTTTCTCGTTGTTCTTTTAAAGTGGATTAATCTTGTGTTTCACCTTCAAGGACAGAGCTTCAGTGCTGCAAAACACACATGCTTTGTTTTCAGAGAGACCTCAAGGGAATGATGTAATAGCAGAGATGATCTGTAGATCTGAGGTAAAGCAGATAAGTGTTTCCTGATGATCACTAATGGCAATGAAGGCAAATGAAGAAATGAAGAGTATACACAGACATGATTGAATGATATGAATGACTAGGAATAATGTTGTAAGAGCAGGTCATCTGCTTTTGCTAGGCTTGTTCATAAGCATCTCACTGCAGCAAACAGTTCATTCTGCAGCCTGGAGTCTGCTGTCATCCGCACATATTCACGCTGACATGCCAAGGTCATCTTGAAGCTGAAATAAGAATTCAAGCATTTATTCTGTGACACACTATTTAAGTAAGTTAACCTACTTAAGTTAAATAGGTTACAGTTCCAATGGCTAGTTTTCAGGAGCTGCTGTGCAGGGGGAGGTCTGAAGAGATTTTCTAGGTTACCAGTTTCCTCAGGTTCCTGTGGCATCCACCATTATACAAAGATGACAATGTGTCTCAAACCAGGAGAACCTGCCAAAACAGAATGTTCCCTTCTCCCACCTCTGCATGGAACTCTTAAAGTTATCCCTGTTATGAATGTAATGATTTTCCTATGTTATTTGCTCATGTTGCATTACTGTCAGCCTTGCTGCCTCTGTCCACATGAAACTGCAGCTTTACTAGAGGACTTAGAGGCCTCACCACCTCCTTGGCTGACTGATCTGGCCACCTTGTTCTTCATTTGCACTGCATTTCCTTGTACCCCCAATCCTCCCTTGACATGTAGATTGCTTCTCCTCCCTGTTCTGTTTCTGCTCCCAATGCTCCTTCCATTTTGCTTTCATCTTTGTCTCCTTCTTGTTGCAGGTTAGTACTTTCTGTCCTTGATCAACCACAGACACAGGGCCATTATAGCTCCAGTCCATATTTCAGGCTTTTAATTCTGACACTTATGTGTTTAGACACTTGGCCAACTCATCATCTGCCACTCAGATATTTACAGCACACCTTCCACTGTTACCAGCAGCTATTTGTTTATAAAGAGATCAGGGAGAAATTCACAGGTCTAAACTTGGCTCTGAAAAGAGCTGTTACATAAAGCCCACTATTGACTGCTTTTCTGTATGTTTGTTAATATTTATTTTCAAGCTTGCCCTTCTCTGGATTTGATACTGGGCCTATTATTGGTGAGAAAAGCATCATCTGTCCGTAGGGCCAGGCTCCTCAGCGTTTCTCCATGGCCTGGCAGCCACACATTTCTGATGGCCAGGCCGGGGCCCTCTCCCTGGGCCATGGCTGCCTGTCTGGCACAGGCTCCATGCAGTTCCTCTCACTCCACACCTGCATTTAACTGAGCAGGTTGCTGTTCCTGCACTGCAGTGTTGCGGTTGCAGGGTGGTGCTGGGACCAGAAGGCCAAAAACCTGAGGATGACTCCTTAAAGAGCTTCTTACCATTCTGTAAGGTGCTCTTGCTTCTTTGCATACCCCCTAGCAAGTACTTTGTGCTCTTTGGAGTTGACATACAATGGTCTGTCTTAATGGTGAGGATGCCTTTATATTACCTTTAGATTTCACAGTCAAAACTGTATGTGAGGTCCTATGTATGTACAGTATATTTTCAGTCAATAAATGATCCTTTTTAGACTGGCACTTGAGAGCTGTTCAATCTGCAGAAACCTTATCTTCCTTCCTTCCTTCCTTCCTTCCTTCCTTCCTTCCTTCCTTCCTTCCTTCCTTCCTTCCTTCCTTCCTTCCTTCCTTCCTTCCTTCCTTCCTTCCTCCCTTCCTTCCTCCCTTCCTTCCTCCCTTCCTTCCTCCCTTCCTTCCTTCCTTCCTCCCTTCCTTCCTCCCTCCCTCCCTCCCTCCCTCCCTCCCTCCCTCCCTCCCTCCCTCCCTCCCTCCCTCCCTCCCTCCCTCCCTTCCTCCCTCCCTCCCTCCCTCCCTCCCTCCCTCCCTCCCTCCCTCCCTCCCTCCCTCCCTCCCTTCCTTCCTTCCTTCCTTCCTTCCTTCCTTCCTTCCTTCCTTCCTTCCTTCCTTCCTTCCTTCCTTCCTTCCTTCCTTCCTTCCTTCCTTCCTTCCTTCCTTCCTTCCTTCCTTCCTTCCTTTTCCTGAAAGCATGTAGTTGAATTTAGCTACTTTAGCTGTATCTAGTTGTTTGCTCCTGTTCTGCAGTCTGAATGTGTTCAGGTTACTAATGCATAAGCATTTTCATGAACTACTTGCTCTCTCTGACATTTGTTGTACGTGCCCTACATTTGAGTTCAAAGTCTCTAACATGAATCCTTTTCCTGCATGCTTAAGTGAAGAGTGCTAAATTGCTACTGGTTAGAAAATCCTGTACAAATTCTCATGAATGCTCTTATTTGCATAGGAATAAATTATTTTGAGGTGTGATTTAGTGCTTAACACATCCTGATTTTCCCTTGTAGTTGTTACCACTTTGAATACTAGGAAGGAGGGAAACTAAGAAGAAAAGTCCACAGTCATGTGGAGGAGAAAGAAACAGCAAAAATAGCAGGTTTCTTTGCACAGCAAAAACAAAAATCTAGCCCAGATGCTACTGGAGACAAAAGGTATGTTTTCAATATTATGGGATCAGATATTCGTTACCACTGTTGTGAATGGTGATCCTGAGAAAAAGATCCCTGCAAGCACAGGCTTTCAGTAAGATTGTTTCACAGCTAGTAAGCAAAATGACATTGTGTGCTCCCACTCTAAATGTGCTTAGCAAAAAAAGATTTTTGAAAGCTTTCAAATCTTGAATAAACGCTTAAATTATTATAAATTCTATTGATCATGAATAGCAGCAACAAATAGGTTTAGAAAAGAAAAGACTCCCCAAGACAGCCTGTAACTGCAGTTTAGGAGTCAGCTTTTAGGACAGCTTTTGTTACTTGGCGAGATAAGCACTAGTGTGTATACAAAGTTGCAGCATCAGGTTCTTCCTGATGTAAAATGCTTTCACATTTTATTTTCTCTGATCTTTGCTAATTATACGACATCACTTACCACAACTGAATACTCCTTCAGTGACCAAAGGCAATACCTTTCCTTATTTTACATTGCAATCTTATCTCCTACGATGCTAGAGCTTTATGTTTCATTGCAGCACCATTTACAAGATGTCAAGGGCAAGCAGCTGCACACTGTGGATATGTATAGATATTTCTGGTGAGCCTTTGTTCTTCCCCCCACCCCCACCCCCTCCCCCCCTCCGATACAGCAATTAGACTGAGGCTGCAAAGAAGCAGAAGAAAAGCTCTCCCTCTGCAATTCCCTCTATCAAGCTGCACATCTCTGAACTGAAATTTCTGGGTTCACTGCTTTTGTAAGAATGCTAGTTTGGCATTCTAAGCAAACAAATGAGCAAATAAACTGAAACCAAACAAATTCACACTTTCAATTAGGAGAGGTCTGGTGTTCTATTATTAAACGTTTTTATCCTCCCAGAAGCTAGTGCAGAGATCTTCAAGCTGTTCCCTTGGGGGTTTCTTGGTAGAGAGTTTCCATTCTGTTGAAAGGCTGTTTCTGGGCAGCCATCTCCAGAGAAAATCATGTCTGAGCTACCAGACAGTAAACAACAGCACAGTCCCACAGGGTCTAGGCTGACCTGAATAAGGTTCAAGCTAAAGGTAGTGACAGCAGTACAACGCTTGTGGATTGTCTGTGCACATGTGCATGTGTAATTTTGACCATGAATATTTTAAATAGCCTTGGTCAAACCTCAAGAAAAACAACTTACAAGACAATGAAATTCAGGATGTTTTTGATAACATTTACTTTTGTCTGTGCAAAATAATAAATGATGTTATAGTGTGTCAGAGTATGTCCTTATCACTCATTCCAAGCTTTTATGCCACTTATTCTCTTCGCCTGTTCTCTCAGTGTGTGTAGACACTTATAGACACCGGATTTTCAGCTAACCCATTTCATTCAGGACAGAGCTGATCAGTTATCGCTTCAGTGTTGCCATGATGAATGTGATGAGATAGCTTTATGTATCCAGGATTAAATTCTCCATTTACATACACTGTTGCCTGTTGTTCTTCATCTCTCCTTCCTCCTGTGAGCCAGATAAGGGGACGGTTTTGCCTATATTGTATGAATTTACGGTTCAATCTACTCTCCCTCTTGCTTTTTCCTAGGGTGGCCTTATGCTAATTTGCCTCTTGATTGATGAACAATTTGTTTTTACTGACAAGTTCTCATTTTACTATCACTTATCGCTGTAACTTTCTGAAATAGGTTTACTACTTTTGTTATGTCAATTTTTCTCTTTTGAAAGAATCTCTCTCTCTCTCTTTTCATTTCCAAATGCAGCATCTCAAATCTCTTCTAAAATAGACCATCTTTCTCTTTGATAAAAATAAGCATGATTTGCATCTGTTTACAGTGGGCTGTAGTCTATTGCCCATGGAAAAAGTTTTTTTGCAAATATTCATTTTATTTTAACCCTTGTCTCTTAATTTCTCTCTCAATCTTTGCAGTGATTTTCAACAGTGGGTGTTTCTGTATCTTTCTTTTGCGCATCCTCTTTAAAGGTTTGTAACAAGGGATTAGAGGTTTCAGACTTTTACTGGGTGCAAGCCTCCACATATTGCACAACACCATTAAGAAGTATGTGAGTGAGTTTGCGATATAGTAGCCCTCCCACTGCACTGCACTAACATGGCTGTGCTACTCTGGGTATCTGAGCTACCTATATTATAGGTATCTGAGCTGTTACATGGATGTTCCTCGTGGATCATAGTCCATTTACCTCTGTGGAGGCAACTGTGAGTAGGAATTATAGGCTGTTATATTGCTGGAAATGAATTAGTGTGTTGTAGTTAGTAGTAACATACATGTAACAGTATATAATAAAAAAAAATCCTTCACAACTCAAGAATAACTGGCAGATGACAATAGGAAAATATATTATGTTGTTGTTATGTGTACTTGAAGATCAGTTATTCTGGATAAAACTCATTTTATAAAAAGCACTTTTATTCTACCAGATGAAAAAAAAAAATCAGAAAAAAAAAAAAAAAAAAAGGTTAAACAAATGGAAACATGACTTTTTAAATTCCAGTTTTCAGTCCTTTACCTCTGACCTGAAGTCTATAAAACTGTGCTCCTGGCAGATTTCAGTAGCTGGCAACAAATTAACAAATGTTGAAATCTCACATCCTAACCTGATGTCAAAGTAAGTTTTTTATAGAGGTTTCTTAGCATCCTGTAACAAAGGAAATACAGCTGCTATTCATCAGTACAGTGCTGTTATCTGAATGACAGAATGTATTTTTAAATGTAGTCAGGAGACAACCTTTGTCCTCACTGCTTCTGGCTACTAATCACCATCTCATCAAAAGAGAACGTGGAGTATTTTTATTTATTTATTTATTTATTTATTTTCCTGAAAGTGTAGGCTATTTAGATTATCAAATGTGTGAAACCTTTATTTTTGCTACTCATTGTGTTCCAGATCATTGGAAATAGGTCATTTTTGATCCATGGACAGAATTAATACCTATTTTCATTAATTATACTTTAATCTACTGTTGTTGTTATTATTATTATTGTTGTTGTTGTTGTTTGTTGTTGTTATAATTGTCAATTTGTGGAGATGCTATCTGTGATATTAACAAATATTAATTTTAAATTTATCTCTTTTTCTCATTGTTGCCTTCTATATTTTTATTGTGGTAATACCATCTTTCGTGATAGATTCTTTGTATGAATAATAAGTAGATTCAGTGCTCCAAATAGCATAAAATAGAAACAGATTAGACAGAAGAAAGGTGGAATTATCTCTGCTTGAAAGATGGAAAAGTGGGAATACCTGTACTTTTCCTGAAACTTCCTTGGATTGGCACACTTTGTCCCCAGTTATTGTAGTCTTTCTAATACCCGTGCATTGTACATGCTCTACATTTACATACTCTCAGCTGGTCTTTCAGATTTGGTTAGTAGATATGCTCCTCTGCTTGCTGTAAGCAGGATTCAGTATCCTGGTGGGAAGCACAGATGTCTTGAGATGTCTGCTCTTAATGTACCAGGAGAATTTCTTGTTCCTCTTTATGCAAAATCTTGCCTTTGGTACAGTTCTTCATCTGTTGTTACTAGGAAATAACTTTTATAGATTTATTTATTTATTTATTTATTTATTTTATTGTCATGCATCCAATTGTGGATTTTTCCCTGTCTTGGCATCCTGCCTTTTTCATAACTTGTTGTTTTTCCTTGTTGCCAAATTTTTTGGCTTCCATAGGGATGGGAAGCTTTTGTAAACTGTAGCTGTGAAACTCTGTCTCATTTTGCACAACGGAGAATATATGAGACCCATGCATTTGATACCATCAGTGAATTTTCACCCTATTGCTGTATGTGCTGAACATATTGTTTGATGGCTTTTGCACACTGTTTACTGATGGCTGCCTGTGCACTTTTTATTCAAGGATGAGCCACTGGCTGTGTCCTGCTTCTTGTATTTACCAGAACTGTACTTCTAACACCAGGTTTAACTGCTTTTCCAGCTTGTAAGGGTGTTGGGACAGCACCAAATTTATTTACTTCACTTTCAAAGTGCTCTGCTGAAGCCATTTCTGTATTGTGGAATATGAATTCTACCAAGGTTTTCAATAGGAATACACAGAGTCCAGAAAGATGCTCAGCTATCCCCATAAATTGCTGAGATCCTTTAATGACCTTGGGTTTGATTATTTGCTTAACTGCTTTCAGGGTCTCAATGGAGTCCCACAAGAGCTAGTGTGCATTAAATATAAGGAATTCTGCTCTCCTCAGCTTTGCATAAAGTCTGTTCAGCAGTAAACGCTTGTCTTTATGGTCTGATATGTGTTGCTTGCTACTTAGTGCTTTTCCCACTGGAGGGTTGCATCATAGAGCCCTCAGGGGCTGTAGTGAGGCTCCAACACCACTGCTGGTTCCCAGCAGCCCTGCCAGCACTGGTTTATCTAGCTCAAAAGATCAGGACCTTTCTTAATAACAGAAACAATGAGTCATTTTCCCTCTGATAAAATGGGTGTGCATTGCCAGCCATTTGCAGTGAATAATGGCTCTTCTGCTTTGGGTTGCTCGGTCAGTGTGCATCTGCATTTTATCAGACTCTCACCCTGAGTGAGCTGCTCATCCACCCTAGCCAGGGTCCATGGTCCCCTATCCTTGGAAAGCTCTCTGCAAGACTTCTTTGCATGTAATGACTTTTCTGGAGATCCTGGTTATTATTATTATTTCTTCTTGGTTGTTGTTTTGCTTTTGTTTCTGTTTTGTGAGCAGCAGGTAAAGGTCTCTGTCACTAGCTCCATCTTGTCCTCTTTGTGACCAAATCCTCGATCTGAATCCTTTTTCTGTTTGGCAGAGAGAGGTGATTGCTCTCTCTTCTTCCCCATTTAATGTGTTCTGTGGTATTACCTTGCTTGCACTGCCCTGTTGTGGGTGGAACTCCTACACATCCACCCATTGCCATCAGCTCAAAGCCACAGTGTTTCCTTTCACTTTCCCATTTTATTTAGAGCCTACATTTCTTCCCACAGATGGCCTCTAGAATGATTTTTTAAAAGCATCTGGTCATATTTCTCTGCTCTGTTATTACTAGTTGTCAATAATGTTGAGATTATGCTGTCCTTGGCTTTGCAGACCAGTTAAAATCATTTGCTGATCTAATAGAGCAATTGCAAATAAACAGTCTTTGCAGCAGTGAACATACTCTGAATGCATGGCAAACAGTGACTGTTGCATACATAAGTAAACTTTAGTGTTCCTAGCACAGGTATTTACAGCCATGGAGGAGTATCCAGCTAGAATCCTATTTTGCAGGGATTATGAGCATCTGTTTTGATTTCCAGCCTGTGCAGGGATAGATGCCAGTTAGTTTTGTATCTGGCAATACCTATAGTTGAACTAGGACAGATTTTCCTACACCTGTTAAAATTGTACTGTGAGAATACTCATTCTCGTTGGATGTCCACCATAACGATGTGTACTGCTGCTCTTTATTTAGATAGTGCGATAGTGGTGACTACATTTTTTTTTCTTATACTTTTGCACTTTAGTTTGTAGACAAGATATTTTTAATTACAACTTTCATGCAGTCTCCTTGACACTGGATTATGTTGAATGCTGCTTCAGCTGGGGAAGCTCCTTGGGGTCAGACTGATCTTAGATGCTTGCAGTCTTCCAGATACTCTTACTGCTTTGGTCTTTTCCCTCATAAGGCTGTGTTACTATTTCCCTAGAGTGAGATCTGTTTCACTAGCAAAATCTAGGCTGTTTTCCCAACTTGTTTATGAACCACAACTTGTATCCTACACAGAAACACAGAGTAGAAGCTGACTTGTACTAGCTTTTCAGCAGTGAGATATTGGCTCTGATGCTTGCTCCCTTGAGTGCTATCGATACTCACTGAGAGACATTCCCTCCCTGAGCCATGCTCTTCCTCTCAAGGATGTTCTACTTTATCTCCAATGTTCCAGTTGTGTGTCAAAACCATCTTTGCAGCAGTAATGGCAATTGCTAATTTAGAGATGAAACTTCAGGACATTTATTTAATTATTTTACTTAAGAGTATGTTTTCCACTGTCCAGTTCAGTGGGCCACCAGCAAGTTTTCCCTACATCTTTTTGCTCTGCCTGATTAGACTAACACAAGTGTGATGCTAAATTTCCTTACAGAAATGTCATTACTTGTGTTTGCTGATCACTGGCAAATAATGTTTGCATTATAAAGTGCTGGTTGTATAGAGGCATTGGAGACCTGGCTTCTGACTTGATATGGGGCCTAGAGTAAAGGCCCAGAGCCTCAGTTGTTATAACTTCTTCCCATTGGAAAGAATTAATTTGTTGTGTGTCAGCAGAGAGCCTAGAGCAGGCTGAGCAGCTGTTCTCCCTGTATTGCATCTTGTGTCTCCTGGCCTCTTGGTCTGGTGAGGAATCTCAGGGCAGAGACCTCCAGTGTGGAGCATCCACCAGCCTGTCTGCAGAAGGGCTCTGGTTATGTGCAGAGGGGGATCACGCCTTGGTGACAGGTGGGTGTACTCCTGGGAACATCACTGGCAGTCTTTGGTGGCTTCCCTCCGAAACTGTCCTCCCCAGCAGCTCATTTTCTTATTTCTGTCAGTATGGAGAAAAATATTTTAATTGTAAGAACGGTCCCATGGCAACTGACAAGTGGTAAGCTATCTGGTTAGCCTGGGCCTAACTACAATGATCTGTCCTCATATTACTTTAGAAAACCCGTTTCTGTGGCAACTGGAGAACAGTGAATATGTGTTCATTTACTGCACTAGGAGAACTCACTTTTTATCCATGAAACTTGTGAACAGAGAAGTGAACTGAATTTGTTGAATCTAAATAGTACACCTGCAGCCATGAATCCAGCAGCTATCCTCTATTTGTGGAATTAGAGTGGCTTATCAGGTTGTGTAATTTATATTTTTGAGCTTACCTTTTAAAGAAATAATACTTAGCTAAAACATCAAAATGTTGCTTTAAAAATCTCCTGTCTTCCTATTTCAGAATGTGGAGCAATGAGACTATTTAGAAAAAAACAAAGCAAACCAAACAAAAACAAACCAGCCTAATTCCAACACAAGACTAAAAATAACAATAATTGATTGCGTATCCTTTCTGCATCTATTCAAAATCCAGAAACTTACTTCTAAGTGCTCACATTTCAAATTTCGTTTTTCTTTCCCATTTTTGAAAAGAACAAATATATCTAAAATTTCTTACATAATATCTTCTTTGAAATGTTGGTTTCAGATAATTCACATTCAGCACATTTAGAAATGTAGAATTTAGTTTAGAGATGACTTTTTTTTTTTTTTTTTTTTCTTTTTAAGAGTAAGGACGAGTGCCACTGATTTTGTTATTGAAAAATCTTTTCTTCTACATCAAGTTTTCAAATATTTCTTCTAAATTACAGTACCTCCAGTCTGTTGTAATGAAAATGACAAATTTCAGCTGATGCTAAATAACAGCTGTTATCAGCAATGTAAAATTAGTAAATTACTAATGTAAAGTATGAAAATAGATTTGACATTATACATTGCTACAGCTGACATCATATAAAATAATATGAAACAAAACAAAACAAAACAAAAACAAAAACAAAAACAAAAACAAAACAAAAGAAACCACCAAATAGAAAACCTCTAGATGTCCTAAAGTATTAAGAAATCATTTTGATTTATTTTTTTCCGTTAATATGAGGCTTTCTCTTAAATGGTGAAGCCTTTAGGTCAAAACCACATTTCTCTTTTTCCACAAAAAAGAAAACATTTCTTCTGACACCACAGAATTTTTTTTGTTGTGCACTATCTGGCTTGGCTGGCATAAACCACCCGAGAGAATATAATCCTGAATAAAAATGTCAAATTCCACTCACTGCTGAAATCCTTCCCCTCCACTCAGATAAAATTAGTATGTCATCTTGTGAATGGGCATAATGCCAACAGAGGGAATGGGCATAAATGCTCATATGTCAGAAAAGTCTGGATGTTAGGCAGTCAGATTTCTGTCCTAGAGTGCTGCAGTGTTTCAGCTTTTGCTAAAGTGTATTTCATCCTTACTGTAGATGAAAGGTGGGTTAACTCTGGAAAATTCAGAAATATTTTCCACTAAAATGACTTTCAGTTTCTGGTAAATGAGATTTGAGGGTCTGGGAAAAAGAAAGGGGAAAAAAACAAGACAGACCCACACACCTGTGTCCTTCAGAAACACATTACAAAAGGGAATTATGCACTTCGCAAAAATGTTTTCGTGGCCCCAAAGTGTTTCCTGCTAAATAACTCAGCCCTCTGTGGAAAATGCGTTGGTGACCTTCTGTGGCTTTCCCTCTGTAGAATTTTGTGTGTATTTTCTGCTGAACAGGACAGAAAACGAGCTCCATTTGGAGTGCAGCTAACCATCTGAATAAATCATGCTTCAAGTACATGACCCCATTTCTTCTCAGCAGAATATCATACTCTGCTAATGGAAGTGTTCTGGTTTCAATATAGCTATCTTTTTCCTGGCAGTGAAAGGAAAGCCTTGAATGCGGGTGTATCTAGCAATAAATATAGAGCCTTGAATGCAAACAAATGACCCATGGTGAGATACTAGATATACAGAGATTGCACAGCTGTGCCAATCCCTTGCTGACATGAGACAGCAACGAACTAGGTTACCCCAGCTTCACTTTCTGTGTTTTCCTTTGAAGAAATTGCAACGAAAGATAAAATGGGACAAAAGTTAGATGCTGAAGGGGAACTTCATCTAAAGTTTAAAATCTGAACTCCCTCAGCCTTTGGAGAAATCTGAATTTTCAGATGCCATTGCTTTGGTGTCCATTTGGATACGATTTCTTTGGTGTCTAAATAAAAATGCTGTCCAATTTCACAGCAAAATACATGTATGTACTTCTGTTTTCATGTATATATATATATTGTCTAAGATTTGTCTAATTTGTGGGGACTTTCTTCTCATGATTCTTCAGTAATATTTTCAGACTACTTTCTGAATTCCCATTTGAATTGTTGTAAGTATAAAGATAATAGCATTTGATTGGCATTACTGGAGTAACTTGAAGACTTAAAAGAATAGTGTTTTACTTATTGTTTTTTAAAGCCAGAAGTGCCGTTCTTTAGTCCCAAGGGAAGAACAAGAAAGACCTGTGTGTCTCAGGATGGAGGTAGTGCTTTCCCTATGCTCATATTTTTCTCACTGTTCTCCCAACATATTTTTCATATGAAGATAAAAGCAAAGCTGTCAGCAGTCACTTAAACTATGCCAACTGGTTTTGCATTAGAGAAAATGAGGAATTATCACACAGTCTATTCTCTCGGCTCATAAAACGTTGCAGTTTAACATATGTCTACTCCTGAAGTGAGGTTGACAACAAACACCTGAAGGTAAAAACAGATAAGCTGCCACAGTTTTGCCACATTTTTTTTTTCCAGCTTTTCACTGCAACTGGAAGCAGGATGCTTTAATAGTAAATTACAATACTGAGATGCAAGTGTCCTTAGACACGTTTTTTTTTTTTTTTTTTTTAAAAAAAAGCAAGCTTAACATCAAGGCTCCTTAAGTTTATATGTTTTCTGTCAATGCTTTGAGTATCACCAAGTAGTTGTCGTTTTAGATGTTGTTGTTATTATTACTATTATTAAAACAAATAAGCATCTTTATTTATGCTTCTACTGTTACAGACACAATTTATAAGATATATATTATATATACATACCACAGTTTAACTGTCATATGTCTATAATGAATAATTACATAACATGAAGTTTTTTGAGATACTTCTTTTATAAACTACAGATGATATTGAGAAAGCTGTGTTCTTTCATTACTTTGCAGCCAGACTCCATTCTAAAACATTTTAAACCTGGAACTTTTTGATTTTTTTTTTCCTTACATGTACTCCAGTCTATCTTGAAAAGCATCCTCTTGCTTTGTGTCTCAAAATTACAAATGTAATCAATCGGATACAAACTCCTGTTGCAAATATGAGTCTGCAAAGTGTTAAGAATAATAGGCATAATCCTAATTTCTAATCATATGTTTAAACACAGAGAAGAGTGAGCATTTATTTAGTGGTATTGGATTTGGAGCATTCTGCAGATTTCACATTTCATCCTGCAGACCACGTTATGCAATATATTAAGAAAATTGGAGAACATATGTAAGAATTTGACATTCCATTGTGCTTTTTGTGGTGGTGCAGTCACCCAGGAAGAACAACTATACTTATGGTTTTACCCTACCTTGTCAAGATATTTTATTTATCTATTTGGCCTTAAAAACATGCCTGCTTAAAGATCACTATTTGAATATCCACATGCACCTAAAATAGTGCATAGTGTAAGGTTACATGTACCAAAAATTTCTACCTGTCAGAAAAATTGGAAAATTACTTCAATTTTTAACTGCACTTGACACTATCTACTATTCCATAAGCACACATTGCAGATGCCAAGTTTTCCTTAGGATAAACGAAAGTTTTCCTATCATTATCATCGTTATTATTAATATTGGACACCTGTAATCTTTCTGTATTTTTCACCTTACCAAGTGCCTTATTCTTTCCCTTCTCAGGAGATTATTATTTTTTTTCTTTCTGTTCTTTATGTATTTTTTTTCTACCAAAGCCTTACCTAAAACATCTTCATTGCCTTTCTCTGTACTTAGTGCATATTAATTATGTTTCCTCTGGTATAAAGGGTAAAAGCAGGTAATTGGATTAGTTGTTCAGGATAGTGAAGGATGCAGCGACTAATCTGTCTCTCTCTTTCCTACTATGTTATTCTTTCTTCTACTATGAGGAGACATTGTTGTGTGAGTAAAGAAATGGCCATGCACTAGAAAAAAGAGAAATATTCATTATATTTCTCTATAATACTTCATTATAAATAGAGTACTATCTCTATAGTACTTCATTATAAAACACAACAAAACAAACACCTATAACAAAAAACATATATCTCTCTGTTTTATGGAAAGGATGTGTGGTGTTAACAAGCCCATTTTGATTTATTTTTTATTTTTTTTAAAAAAAAGGCCTGCCTGACTTGATGACCATGACTAGCATTTGTTCTGTAGCCAAATGTCAAGCTAAGTACTATATCTCATTCTGGAAGGTATAAGCTGATTGCTATAGGTTTCATAAAGGATTTTTATCTTGTGTGTGTTGGAATGGACAATTTGCTGTGCATAGCTTTATTTATTTAATTGTTTATTACCTTCTTTCTTCTTTGTTTTGCCTTTGGCACATCTCAGGATGTGGAGTTCTCAATTTGAGAAGTGAAGATCTGACATAGCATGGCAAATCCTGTGGTAACTAAATGGATGTTAAATCATTTGAGCTGCAGTAGTACTGAAAGTACTGAATACCCAGAGAAAGCTCATAGTCTTGAAATGGATTTTTTTTTTCCCAAACTGCCAATGATGTTCAAATGTAATGAAAACTTCGAAGCTGACAACAATGTGAAAAAAAAAATCTCATATGTAATCAAAACTGCATAGGAGAGCAAAACAGCACAGGGGAAAAAAATCATTGGAAATCTTCAGAAAAATTCTTCTGATAATGCATTTGGATCAGAAGAAATCCCAGGACAAAGCAGGAGAAAAAACATTGCCAGACAAGCGGTGTTAATGCTGGTAAGAATAAAAACAAAATCAGCTGAAGTAACTAGGACATTACTAATCCCTCCACTGACAATTTTCATGCTATTGATATATATGGAACAAAAAACTCTGTATATTTTTCAGAATGTTTTTGGTGCTGGTAATAATGGGAAGAGATTGGGAGAGTGTTTTATGAAAATGGCAGCTTATGGATGGCAGCTTACTTCCTTAAGTAACATAAATACATAGATTCTTTCTCAGGACCATGGTTACTTCATAAAGGAGAACAGCCCATAGACTACACTTATCTGTTCTCAGTTGTACAGAGAAATGCACCTTAATTCAGAAATTTAACAGGCTTTTGCTTGGTTCCTCCTCAGTTTTCCTGGGTTAAAAATAGATAGGTTAAACAAAAACAAACAAATATGAAATTATAGGTAGTTTTTTTATTATTATTTATAAATAATATACAGAGTTTCTTTCTTTCTTTCTTTCTTTCTTTCTTTCTTTCTTTCTTTCTTTCTTTCTTTCTTTCTTTCTTTCTTTCTTTCTTTCTTTCTTTCTTTCTTTCTTTCTTTCTTTCTTTCTTTCTTTCTTTCTTCCTTCCTTCCTTCCTTCCTTCCTTCCTTCCTTCCTTCCTTCCTTCCTTCCTTCCTTCCTTCCTTCCTTCCTTCCTTCCTTCCTTCCTTCCTTCCTTCCTTTCTTCCTTTCTTCCTTTCTTCCTTTCTTCCAGAATTTATGGTCATTTGTGAAATGCTAAGCTTACTATATAGCTTGGCATTTTATTAGATTTTGGAAGCCTAAAATCATAGAGGAGAGATATAAACCTTAACTCCTTCAAATGGAAAACTTCCAATAAATTGCTGATTTACTTTACATTTAATTAAACAGCTCCAAGAAATCTACTGTGTGAATGGATAGCTTTTCAATACAAGTAAGATGGTTCTCTTTTGTAGAGTTATATTGCACTGAAATTGTACTGACTTCACCAGAGTTGTTTTTCAGACTTTTTTGATATGCACCAATGTAAAGAAATTCATTTTAAGTTTTCAGATTTGTTGCAAATGGCACCAGATAAAGCACAAATTCACAGAATCATAGAATAATTAGAGTTGGAAAAGACCTCCAAGATCATCTGGTCTAACTATCACCCTACCATCAATATCATCCACTAAACCATGTCTACTTCCAACCTTTCCTTAAACACCTCCTGGACAGTGAATCCAACACTTCCCTGAGCAACACTTTCCAATACTTAACCACTCTTTCTGAGAAGAAATGTCTACTAATTTCCAACCTGAACCTCCCCTGGTGCAGCTTGAAGCCATTCCCTCCAGTCATATCACTTGTTAACTGCAAGAACAGGCTGAGCTTCACCTTGTCTCAACCTCCTTTCAGGTAGTAAGTTATAGAGAGCATATTGTCTCCCCTGAGCCTCCTTTTCCCCATACTAAACAACCCCAGTTCCCTCAGCCACTCCTCACAGAACTTGTGTTCTATGCCATTCACCACCTCCATAGCCTGTCTCTGGACATGCTCCAGGGCCTTGATGTCTTTCTTGTAGTGAGGGTGTTGTGGTTCTGCTCGAGTGGGCAGCTGAGCTCCACCACAGGCGCTCTCTCACTCCCCCTCCTCAAAGAGGAATGGGGAGAAAATACAATGAAAAGGGCTCAAGGGTTGAGATAAGGACGAGAAGATCATGCAGTAATTATTGTAATGGGCAAAACAGACTCGGCATAAGGAGATAGTAAGATTTATTGCCTATTACTAACAAGCGAGAGAAGTGAGAAAACAAAGAAAAAAAAAAAAACAAAAGCACCTTCCCCCCCATCCACCCTCTTCCACCTCCTCCCCCCGAGCAGCGCAGGGGAATGGGGGAATGGAGGTTATGGTCAGTCTACAGCACTTCTTCTCTGCCGCTCCTTCTCGGTCACTCTCATCCCCTGTGCTGTGGGGTCCCACCCACCGGATACAGCCCTTGATGAACTGATCCGGCATGGGCTTCCCACAGGCAGCAGTTCTTCCAGAACTGCTCCAGATATGGGTCTGTACCACGGGGTCCATCCCTCAGGAGAAAACTGCTCCACGGGCAGCAGCTCCTGCCAGATCACCTGCTCCTGCGTGGTCTCCTCTCCACGGGCTACAGGTCTGGCCTGGAATCTGCTCCGGCAGGGGTCTTCCACAGGCGGCAGCCTCCATCGGTGCAGGGCCACCTGCTCCACCGTGGTCTCCTCCACGGGCTGCAGCATGGAACCCTGCTCCACCGTGGTACTCCATGGGCTGCAGGGGGACATCCTGCTTCACCATGGTCCTCACCACAGGCCGCAGGTGTACTGGGTCTGGCTGGAATGTTAACTTTCCCGGCAGCAGCCCATTCAGTGCCGTACTCTGTACTTGTAGCTGGAACAGCAGTGTTATCACACCAGTGTTGTGTCTACTGCTGAGCAGCAGTGGCACAGCATTGGGCCTTTCTCTAACCCTCCTAGGGGGTGGGCAAAAAAGTGAGGAGAGAAACATCACTAGGGCAGCTGACCTAAACCAATCAAAGGGATATTCCATACCATGTGGTGTCACACTCAGCAATAAAAGGTGGAAACAGGAAGAAGAGGGGAGGGGTGGGCTCTCGTTGAGAAGACGTCGGTCCTCCTCTCGAACACCGGCTGCGTGCGTTGAGGCCTTGCTTCAAGGACGTGGTCAATCATCGCTCATTTGTGGGAAGTAGAGAGTAATTTCTTTCCTCTGCACTTCCATATTGCTTTCATTTATTTTGTTTGTTTGTTTTCCTCCCTTTTCCCCTTTCCCTTTTATTTCCCCTTAGTTAAATTGTTTAGTTCATGGTAGTCTTTATTTAATTATTATAATTATTTCCCTTTAATTAAATTATCCTTATCTCAACCCGTGAGTTGTTCTTTGCTTTACTTCTCCCCCTCCTTATCTAAGGGAGGGGGAGTGAGAGAGCGGTTGTGGGGTTTAGCTGCCCAGCACGGTAAAACCACCACAGCAGGGGACTTCTGCTCCGGCGCCTGGAGCACCTCTCCCCCTCCTTCTACACTGACCTTGGTGCCTGCAAGGCTGTTCCTCACTCCTCTCACTCTCCCAGCTGCTGTGTGGTGCAGCGTTTTCTTTCCCTGTCTTAAATATGCTCTCACAGCGGCACAAAACAACATCGCTTATTGGCTCAGCTCTGGAAAACAGTGGGGCTCTTACCAAACATGGGGCAGCCTCTAGATCCTTCTCACAGAAACCACCCCTATGGCCCCCTGCTACCAAAACCTGGCCACGTAAACCCACTACAGAGGGGCACATTATTTGAGGTGCGGCCTCACCAGAGCAGAGTACAGGGGGATATTCATCTCCCTGGTCCTGCTGACTATGGGGACAGTCTGCTCCTGTGCATTTAAGATTTCCTTCTTGAGGAGCATCCAAGCCTTCCTGGACCCCTCTGCTCTTCAGGACTGACTCCCAAGAAACCCTCCCTACCAGTGTCCTGAACAGTTCAAAGTCTGCCTTCCAGAAGTCCAAGACAACAGTTTTACTGACCCCTCTCCTGACTTCACCAAGAATAGAGAACTCTACCGTGTCGTGGTCACTCTGCCCAAGACACCCAACCACCACACCTTACACCAGTCCCTCTCTGTTTGTGAAAATTATTGAAATTACGGGGGAAAGCACTTTAATTTATAGAGCACTTTATAATGATGAAAATTTGGTGAGATATTAAGAAAAAAAGACCCTTTGCTGTAACATTCATTCAGACTGAAGAGCTCATTTCTTTTTGCAACTTGCCATTGTGGTTACTGAATCTTTCATCAACACTCATTCTTTGCACCACATAAATTATAATATACGTCTTCAAAACTTTATACAAACAAAGACACTTTGCTATGCTGTGACTGAGGTTGGCTGCAAGTAACACTTGTTAAAGGGGAAAAACAGGCTTAGTAAGCTAGCAACATTTGAAGAGGAATATCAGTTCAGAGCTCACATAAGAAGATTATCGTAGGGTAACCAATCCTCTCAGCTTCTTTGTTTAAGCTTTTTATTTTTATTTTATTTTTATTTTTTAAAGGGAAGGGAAGCGCATTGGTTCTGTTTCTTTTTGTATGCAAGAATTTTACCTACTGATTCTTTTCTTCTTCCTATCTGTGAACAGCTACTTTAGATTTGATAACTGCTACTTAGGAAATGTTGACAGTTATTAGTTTCAAATTAACAGCATTTGTACTTGATCTGTACGTTGCCTTCTCCAATGTCAAAAAGAATAAGAAAAATAAATCACTAATACCTACTTCATTACTTGTTCTCACAGTTGTAGTGGAAATGTGCGTTTGACTTCTGAACATGAAAATTTCAAAATGCTAGCAGTAAGTGTAGGATGTGATCATGTTGACCAGACTTGTTCTCTTTCAAATATAGTTATACGTTTTTATCTCAGATCTATTTGGGGTTGGCTGCCTGTTTTCAGAAAATTGTTTCTATTACTTTACTTATTTATTTATTTATTTATTAATCACTAGTGAAATCACTAGAAAGCCATTTTGACTGTGTAAGTGCTTTCTTTGAAGTGGCATCTTTAAGTATCTAAAGCATGTAAAGCTCTGAGGTCTCCTTCAGATTGGCTTAAATGTGAAGAGGCCTGAAAAAATACACTTGTGGTAGGTGAGGGAGCATCACTCACTTTTTCACTTTTTATAGCATGGCAATTGGTATTTCACAGAATGACAACAAGGGCTAGCACGTAGCTGAAGTACTGCTGTGTTCAAGGTTTGGTGTGTTCTGGTGATCTCAGGGTCTAAGGACTCTCACAAGAAAACTAAGCATAAGCCTTTGTAATAAAATCTCATTAACTGGTATTGTCGTTGTTGTTGCTATTACTATTATTATTAATTAGTGTTATTATTATTTTGTCTGTATTTTGTACATACTTTTTTCCTTTCTGTACTTTGCTGCAGCATTAAATAGCAAATTTCTTAGGATGAGATATTTATTTTGTACATAGTTTCAACAAATAAATTGAACTAACCTTTTACTATTTTATTTGAGTTAGTATTTTGGAAAGCTTGGAAACAACACACAGATTTTTTTCATGGGAAGAATTATTTTAATGTTAGAAAATAATGTAGAACACAGTGTATATGACCAGCTGTAATGACCATATATGTCTAACTCCAATATCCTTGTAAGATTTATGCTACTGTTTCTTTCTGATAATTCTAGAGGAAACAGTGTCTTTGATTCTTGATTTCTCTCCATAAATTTGCAGCGCTGTGCTGCCAGATGGCCAAATCCAAACCACTTTTAAATTAAAATTTATGTTAATATAGAATGCACAAGAACAAAGGTATTCATCCATATCATAAAAATTTATTCCATTCCTACAGGCATACTGTAGTGGTATGTAATTCTTAACAAATCAGTCAGCCTGTCCTATTCCAACCTTGGGCCTCACAGCATCTATAAACCTAAAGGCAAACCCACATATGAAGCATTGGGATGGAAAAAGCAGAAGTCTTTGCAAAGGATGCATTTGCAATTAAAAAGTGATGCAGATACAAGACATCAGCTAATATGGAATAATTGAAATATAGTGCTTTCTCTTTTGGTTGAATCAGATAAATTCAATGTCACTTCATGGCTTCAAAGCCAAAGTAGTGTTATGCATGACTTATGAACCCTAAAACTGAAAAGAAGCACAAAATAAAGATAGCCACAAAGAAGGCAATATTGCTTTGATTTTATTTACTAAAGCTTGCAAAATATATGAATGTATAGCAATGCTAAAGATTACCTGCTGCTAGAACATCTTTTGAGATGGGACAAAAGACATAACATGAAGTTTTTAACAGAAGACAGAAATTGAGGGGGAAAATGAGCTTTCTTCTCACATCCTTGTCTCCTCCAGTGGTCTGTTCATGAAATCTTGGATTGCCTGGTGTAGGGGTAACCATTTATTAATAGATGCTTTCAAAGCTGTAATCCACCTAGAAGAAAGGAAAGATCAATTGTCTGTGATCAGTGTTATGCACTCACTTTTATATCCTGTGAAACATGTCTTTATAAATTGTTTGTGCAGACGTTACTGTGCATATTGATTGTAGAGAAGCAGGAGACAAAGGAGTTGACTATAACAGCAGTGCATCTTAACACCAGTTTCCAGCATACTGAATAGCTTTGTCCTCTGTTCATTAAATTAAACTCCAATCCTGTAATTAGAAGGCTTTACACAAGCAGAACTCCCACTGACAGCTGTAGAATTTGGCTGTATTGTGATGACAGTATTCACCTTCAGAACATGATTTCACAGGCCAATTTTCAGTTTTAATTCTAATGATCATTGTTGGAAGTAAATCATCCTTGGGAATGAAGAGAATATACATTCCATTAGTTTGAGCTTCTCTAATGAGAAGGTGCCATAGCTTTTCTGTTTAGTGTAATCACCCCCACAACATTGTGAAAGGCACCTTATTCAGATTTCTTTCTGAACCTCTGCAATCCAGCTCTGCTGTAGTTTCAGCATTGACAGTAACAGAACCGATGACTCACATGTGCCAGCATGTTGTACTGCAGTGTGACTAAAGCTAGAATTAAAGGGAAATCTGAGGGAAAAAGTGAAAACAGAATTAAAAGTTGTCAACAGATCTTCCCAGGCTACAGTGTTCTCGCTTTCCTGCAGTCTGGCAAAAAAAAACAACAACAACAACAAACAACAAACAAACAAACAAACAAAAAACTTGGTTTACCTTTTGTTTTCATTAACGTTCTCTGCACATAAGTAGAAAGTTTTAAACTCTTCAGATGGAGGTTTGAGTTCAATTACAGATCTTTTGGAGCCTAGAGACTGTTCACTCACAATATATCCCTGGAGGTAGAGGCCACCTGGTCAGAAAAAAATAATATGCATCATATATATTAAACATACCATTAATGAAACTGCTGCCCATTACATGCATACTGATGATTTTTGAAAAATTAATTTTCAGAAGAATTGTATTGGGTGTTTCCATGGAATTATGTAGAATTTACAAGTAAAATATGAAAAATACAACTGTTTGGTTTTATTCTGAAAATTGATTTGTAAATACTGTGGAGCTCCATGCTTGATCTTTCTACAAGATCTCCTGACCAAATTCCTGTTCAAAATCAGAACCCCTTTTTTTAACGTACCTCTCTCTCTCTCTACATATATATATGTTTTTTTTTTTTTTTTTTTTTTTTTTTTTTTTTTTTTCCCCCTCAGCTGCTTGGTGTAGAATTTAATGGGAGTTCAGTAAGTTCAGTTTTCAGTTCTGTCCCTGGTCTGCATCAGGAAAGGTCTACACTTCCTTGGATGATAAAAGCGGAGTACAGAGGTAAACGTTTTTGTTGTTGCATACTGAATTTTCTCTTGGTTAATACTTCTGCTCCCAGATGTTTTGGCACAAATGTGTCTGTCTAGTTACTGGAACTTAAGAAACAATTCTGTCGCATTATGAAAACTTACTCCACCTTGTTCTGTTTTGCCAGTGCCAACTTGAGAGATAAAGCCATAAAAGTCCATTCACATCCCTAAAATCAGCAAGTATGAATATGACTACAAAAAAAGGATGTTGGTTTAGTGAGAAAGTGACCTGTTCTGAAGTATGGACATACTAAAAGTTGTAGTGAAGTTATTTCATACTAAAAGTTAAGACTGAAAAGGATTATGGATGTGAATTTTGAGAATAGTTACATTTGTGCTGCACTGAGTTTCTTCTGTGCTAAACTCTTGTCCTCAGAACTGTATGAACACCCAAGATTCAGAGGTTTGATTTTTGTTGGTTAATTACAGCAACTGTTTCAAGTTAAACTTGAAAATTTTGTTTTATCTGTCAGGTACTTTAGACATTTTATACACACTGAAATTAAAATGATCTATATTTTAGTTCATTGAAATCAGTGAAATGTGAGCTAAAGACATAAATAGAAGCAGTATTAACATCATAGAATGATGTCTGTATACTTTCTGTCAGTATAGTATAATTTTGTTTCCATGTGTAATTCCAGCACAGTGACTGTATTTAGTACAATCTTCCTAACTTGCAGTCATCCATTTTGTCCAGCATACAATCAGCAGTATAGTTTTATTTAGCTTGTCTTTGATTATGAAGTGGCAATATGTTTCTTCTAGCTTTTGATGGGCTTTTCTCTTTCTTTAAAAATTAAAAGGATATAAATTTCAAAATTTAAAAGAATCCTGGAGTCAGCACTGGTTCCCCTTATTTAACCTGAGTAGCTGGAATGCCATTATAGGCCACGCTAGCCAGCTGTGAAGGAAAGGCGTTACACAGAATTTGACACATTTTCATTTTAGCTGCTACTTTGTTTTTCAGATGTCACTCAACAACAATCACAGAATCACAGAATTGTCTAGGCTGGAAGAGACCTCCAAGATCACCTAGTCCAACCTCTGACTTAACACTGACCAGTCACTAATACTAAGCCATATCACTAAGCTCTACATCTAAATGTCTTTTAAAGGCCTCCAGGGATGGTGACTCAACCACTTCCCTGGGCAGCCCATTCCAATACCTAAATGCCTAAATTCCAATGCCTAAAATATATGCACAATGGTGCATATATTCCCTTTGTCCACGTATGGTGAATAGCCAAAAGATACATGGAGCTGATTGCCTGCAGTTCCTGCTCCTGACTTCAAGGTCAGTTTCTTGTTTGTTTTTTTTTTTAAGTTCTCACATTTAATGACAAGAGCAACAAATTAATGCTACAGCATTGAAAATGATATGGAGGAGTGAGAATCTGCAGTGAAATTAGAAAAAAACAAGAGTGGCAATAACAAGACAGAAAACACTACTGTACAGAAGAAATTATATGTTGTAGAATATTTAAACACCAAAATGACACAGTTAGCAGTAGGAGCATAGGCTTGGATGTCATAAATACGTAATCCTTAATTTTTGCCATTCCACTAATTCATTGCTTAGCTCTGGGCATAGCATCAGTGTCCTGTGGAAATTACTGGTCCTTTCACATGTATGGCCTTTTGCAGATGAAAGGTGCTATGTAAGTGATATAAAGTCGAAAGCCTCATGTTTGATTGTTTGGAGAAGAGCATAAACCCCAATAAAAAATTTCCCTGTAGCTGTCTAGTAAGCAAAAGTACAACAGCATTTCCTTTCCGATTCTTTGTCTGCCAGCTTCCTTAGGACACAGAGAGTGCATTTACAGGTCCTGACTAATATCCTTTTCTGTTGGAAAGTTTTTATTTTATTTTATTTTATTTTATTTTATTTTATTTTATTTTATTTTATTTTATTTTATTTTATTTTATTTTATTTTATTTTATTTTATTTTATTTTATTTTATTTTAATACATTTTCACAATGTTGTGCCTGCAGGCTCTCTTGAGTGCCTGAAACTCAGCTTACTGAAAATCAGGTTCAGGGCTGCTCGTGACTGATGCGTGGTAATCTCGTCATGTTGCTGCTTTCATGGAGTGGCCAGACACCTTCCTCCTCTGTTATGAGAACTGCTAGACAGCTCCACAGCTTTTCGGCTTAGCTGCAAAGAGACATGCCAAACCCTGCAGCACCAGCCTCTGCTGCAGGAGGGAAGTTCTGCCTGTCACTGAAATATACACAGATCTTGGTCAGCTCTGTTCCAGAAAGAAAACTTCAGATCTTTGGACAAAAAGAAAAGATGGGGGGGAATGTTTTATTGAAGAGAAGTTGAGTTTAGTTTTCCCATGCTTGTCTTCATAGAACAGTGTCAGTTTGCTGTTAGGAAACTTTCAGTAATGGTTGAAGTTCTGCTTGGAAAGATGCAATGAAACATCTCTGCTTTCAGGATTATTTGAAATCTCTCAGGGTTACGCCTACCTTGGGCGGGTGTGGACCGGAGAGTGGCATAGAAGTACAAGCAGCCATCCTTCAGAATGCAGTAGTGCTGAATCCAGACATCTTTGCTTCTGTCCAGCTGGTGGAGGAGCCCCAGGCACTCCGGGTTTTTGATGGCCAAGGGTGGCAGTGTAGTGTTATGCAGTGTGACATCTACCCACACATGGTTCTGTAAAGAAAGCATGACATTAACAGTTGTGGTAAGAAATTAAGGAAGGCCTGCTAGTATGAAAAGACACTGTCTCTGGTCCTCTTTTAGGAAATAAGCTTTAGTTGTGAAAACAATTTGTGAAGTCAACTCTGAATACGTAATTGAAAAGCCTGTATTTGATGTCAAATAGTGATTCACTTCTTCTTCTGTGTTAAAATAATTACTTGTCTTTTCTGTATCTATTCTTTTTTTTTTTTTTTTTAGTAGAGATTTCTGCCAGTAGAAACAGGCATATTTCAAATCTGCATTGAGAAAATTTTTGCTTGAATTCAGCAGTCTTTATTTTACGTAATCTGGCAAGATAAAGTACACCTCCTAACCTCTGCATTACAGAGGAAGTGTGGTGGTGTCTGAGGTCAGAATACAGCACTTAGACTTGGATGGCAGCATTACCACAAACTGAGTGCTTACGGACAGCTTTTCCAGCCCTTTCTTGGTAGCTGGGTCTTCTCCATTACTAATATGATCTCATTGTCATTTCTGGGGTGAAAAAACCCCATCCATAAAATACAGACATTATATAGTTTATTTATATGAATCCAGAAAAAGAGTCAGAAAAAAAAGAAAAAAGTCTGTTGCTACATAAGAGCAAGTTGCCTAATGTGAGATTGCAATATTTCTTCTGTTGCTTTAAATCTGAAAGATGCTAGGAACTCAGTCTCTCCAGCAAATTCTACATTTTTTTGCTTGTCTGCAACAGATATTTAAAATTATGCATCAAACAGTACCATTGTTATTTGAAGTTTAGGGGGAGAATGTGTGCAGTATCAATAGCATCCTGAATGTTTCCACAGAGCTTTTCTTTTGCATTTATCTTCCTTCCTTACTTCACTCTCACTCTTCTCTCTTTCTCTCTCTTTCTCTCTTTCTCTTTCTCTGTGCTCTTCCTTCCTTCCTTCCTTCCTTCCTTCCTTCCTTCCTTCCTTCCTTCCTTCCTTCCTTCCTTCCTTCCTTCCTTCCTTCCTTCCTTCCTTCCTTCCTTCCTTCCTTCCTTCCTTCCTTCCCTCCTTCCTTTTTCTTTCTTTCTTTTTCTTCCTTTCTCCCTTTCTCTCTCTTTTTTTTTTCTTTTTTTTTGTTTTTCATTTTCTCTTTCTTTATGTCTTTCTATCATTCTTTCTCTCTGTCTCCACAAGCCAATGGTGGAAGGAGACCTGACAAAATATAGATAGCTATATACTTTGTTAGGAACAGGGAACCTGCTTGGACCTATTGCAGCGAAGTGCATAACATGACCCTACTAATCATAGACATAAAATACTTGTAAATTCATTAAGAGGAGATTACAATGTTGTGTTGTGGGTCCTACCGTACCATACTAGCTATACTAAAAAGTCAGTTAAAAACAACATAGTTAAAACAAAGAAACAGACAAACAAAACAAAACAAAACAAAAACCAACTGTTTATTCAACTGAATGAAAAATCCATATTGAAGGAAGGAATTAGTTTGATATAGAGTGTTCATTAAAAGCAGAACTTAGGCAATGAAAGTAAAATAATAAATCAAATTTTTTTTTCAGAAAAGGATATTGTTTGCTAAAAAAATAAAAAATATAAAGTGATCAGAAATAAGACATGGTAGCAAAGAAAGCATGAGAGATGTTTCAATATATAAAAAGATGGATCTTTTTATCTAAAAAGTTATTTTTGCATGTTACACTGAGGAATGGCTCTTTTAGTTTGTGTATATGTGCCCTTCTCATTTTTGGCTGAGACTATATTGTTTCTTTTCGGTTGTGAACATTGTGGACATTTAAAATGGTTTATTTATTTGTGCTGGTTTTAAGTATCTGGATCTTTTATATTCCTTGAAGCAACACTGTCAGGTAGAATATACTTAGACATAAGTTTGGTTTTGTACTTACAATCTCATCTAGAAAATGAAGCTCAAATATATATCTCTGGTTTTATTTTAGTGGAAGAAAAATTACAATAAAAAAAAGGCTTCCTTTCACTGATTGGAAACCTATTAAAACATACTTCTAAAGGGGTCACTCCTATGCACTGAGTTGAGAGAAGGAAGAAAGATATTTTTTTTTTCTGCACTGTATTAATGCAGTTTATCATTTGCACATTATTATTTTATTTAATTTTTTATAGAAGAATTTATTTTATCTACCAAAAGGGTAGACTTTGATACTTATTCTGTTTGAGCCTCAGTTTCTTTTTGCTAAACAAAACAAAACAAAACAAATGAACAAACAAAAACAAACAACAACAACAAAAAACAGAAGCTGCTTCCCTAGCTAAACCTTTTAAAAAAATTTATAGATCTACAACACATTCTTATAAAGGTGGTCTGTTTACAGGAGGAAAAAGAAGAATCAGGGGGCCAGGAATGGGCAAGCTAAAGCCATTTCAACTCCTATGCTTCCCAACCTGGAATCCCCAGAACAGGCTTTGCAGCTGCCAGTCCAGGGGCAGCCTGGGCTTGTTTTACTAAGTTATGTTGTACTGTGAAAGGTCTGTCTTAAGCAGCCCAAGCTCATATATGGCCATGTTTCTCACAGCCACAGGAACCAGCAGAGAGCATAGCTATATAAAGAGATAGAGAAATGAGTCAAAATTTTTAAGTTAACTAATCTCTCTTCATCTCATAAAATACATAAAAATTGTCCTGTCCCCGCCTCCTCCCCAAATATTCTGTCTGAAGTGACAGTGGATAGCCTCAGAAAGAGGGTAGCTTGCAATTACACTTGCAGGGAATATCTAAGAAGATAAAGCCCTTCTTTTTGTGTATTCCAAATAGTATTACTTCAAGAAGCACATGCAGTAGTGAGTCTTCTCTCAAATGCTCATTCTCTTCCTCCCTCCCTTCTCACTACCCTCATTTAGGTCATGTTTCTGAACTAGCTTAAAGCTGCAGATATATGGAGAGGGAACATTTTGATTCATACCACCATATGGCTGCAAAACATATTTGCTGAGACACAATCATGTGTGTACATGGCTTTCAAACTGGAGCTGATTCACATCCCAGCAGCCCAGAACAAATGTGTGCAGCTTCCATGTTGCTGTCTGTGCCCAGCCATGCACAAATACATGTACAGTCTCTCATTCTTCTCCAGTCTACTGTGCTATGCTACTCATTTATATGAGTAGCATATAAATATAATAAATAAATATAATAAAGCATTACCTGATGGACAGGATGAACTGCTTTCTCCATAGCCTCCAGCCACCTATAAAATGACCAAAACCAAGAATCACACAGAATCACAGAATTTCTAGGTTGGAAGAGACCTCAAGATCATCGAGTCCAACCTCTGACCTAACGCTAGCATAGCTTAATTTGGTAGAACAGAATAAATGTGCTTCAGTGTTTCTTTTAATTCCTGCTGAAGTAGACACCTTTCAAAGGGATGTGCAATTTTCAGGACACATTCAAGTATTAAAGATAGAAAAGTAGTGGATTAAATCTAAATAAATACTGCTAACTTGCAGAAAGGTAAGTCTCAGCTTGCTGTATAACATTGTAATAAATTAGAGTAATATTCCAGACAGGATGAAGGTATACATTTTGGACATAATTCACCATGTCAGGCTAAATGATCTTTCTTCTTATGTCATCGTTATAATGTAGATATGGAATTTTTAGAAAGAAATGAGGCATCCTGAAATTGCAGGCTTCAAAATAAAGCAAGATATTTGTTGTCTCTCTCTCTCTCTCCTTTATCTATCTATTTATTTATTTATTTATTTTTAATTTTTATATCATGAACAGCATAACAATGAGTAGAAAATGCTGCAATATTGCTATAGTGGATGCTATGTTAAGTACTAAGATTATATAAAAAATATAATCTTATACTTTATATAGAGCTATACAGCTCTATATTTCTGGTAATGAACAATAAAATAAGGGAAAATTAGGCTGTTTTAATACATTTTTAAATTAAAACCTATAAATCATTAATTATGTTTTCAGTGATTTCAGTCCTTTTGTCTGCTATAGTTTTTGGGAAATGCAGAAACATTTTTGAAGAAAAATATTGAAAACTCAGAAGAGCCTAAATTCATTCATTGCTTATCAGTTCTGATATGCTTTTGTGGCATGTTCACACTTTTAAATGCAAAAATAATGATGTGACAGAATGACAGAAAGGGAAACAGAAGATGGGATTGCATTTATTACTTGAAATATCCTTGTCAGGCAGAAGCAAGACCATTGGTGGGAAAGGACCAATAAGCAAGTTTACATCCACAGGAAGATTCAGACTTCTACTTGTATATAGATAACAATAGAGAAGAAGGAATGAGAATACTTTTTTTTTTTTTTTTTTTTTTTTTGCCTGGAGGTAACTTCTTTAGTAAGGGGAATCTGGGGAAATTCTGACATGAATGTTAAAGACTTGATGAAAAACTATTTTTTCTCATCAAAATAAAGACAGGATAAACTCTAAAGATAAAAAATATTCTGGAAACTTCTGCAAATAAAATTCAGAAACACCATCCTTCCCATAAGTAGTTGGCAGTTTTATTGTTTGTTTGTTTTGTTTTTCCTATTGATCAAGGCAGGTCTTGCAAATATCCTACAAAAATTCAATCTTCCTCTCCCCATCCCAGAATAACAAAACTGATCCTATTAAATGAAAGATCACTTACCTCTTCATTTCTTGATTGGAAGTTGCACAGAAGTAGAAAATCCTGTTTCCACTTTGAGGGATACATTTAAAAACAAATGGTTTACCCAGACTGGTATCAGCACCAATTTCTGCTCCTTCCAACTTTGTTACTTCCAGGGGTCTGCACTTCCCTTCATCCTGCCATTAGAAAGAAGAAAGCTGTGCCAAGGTTCAGAGCTGATACAGGGCTGATCCCTGTGGGATGGGATCAACTCAGGGAACATTTAGAGGTGTAGAAATTGGTGAATGGCCTTTCAAATTATTCTAATCATCATTTGTTTTAAGGATTAGTAGCCTCAGAAAATACAGCACAGCACAAAAGACAAACTACTCACCTTCTAAATTTGCTTCTTTGCTTCTGACCTTTATTTTTTAATTTTATGTATTTGTTTTTTTTACTTCATCAGAAGTTATATCTTTGTGCAGAAACCTCACTAGCTAGTAAATATTCCAACTTTTGTGGGTGCAGATGAGTAAGAGGGGGATTTTCAAAGTGCACTGAATGATTTAGAAGCATGAAGCTCTTCACAAGGCAGTGCTGCTTGCAGTCTGGGTTTATGCTGAGAACCTCACATATATGTGCAGAGAGAGGGAACAAAGGCTTATATTCAGAAACTAGTGTGTGTAATTTAAAAGGATGGTTTTAAATTCCTTTGTAAAGTTGCCCTAAATATCAGCATATTTGTAACCATTTCCTTTCATTTTGAACTACTTTCAGTGGAAAGCCCTTCAAAATCTTTTTTACAGTATTGTCATGGGTTAAGTTAAAGCTCTTAGAGACTGAAGAGTATTGTCAATGTCTTTCTGTGTGGTTACTTATAAGAAGCCCTTAAACTCCTTAATGTAAGTAGGTAGATGAAACGGTTCCTCCTCCCACCTTCCCATCTCAACTTCCCTCAAGTACATAACTTAACTCAAAACAAAGCTGCACACATATGGACAGTGCACCCTGGCTATGTTTTATGTAATAGTCTTAGTCCCTTGCTTTTAAGAGCTATGACTGGTGCTCCAGCAATTGCATCAAATTTGCCAGCTTTAAAATGGAAAACACAAGTTAATGTTGGGACTTAAGAAGAGCACTAGTGCTGTTTGCAAAATACAGAGATGGAGTCTCACAGAAAACAATCAATTCATTATTTGGAGTTAATTGAATATTATCAGTAGAAGAGGATTTATAAATGCCTCATGTAAATATTTTATTAGCCTGGAAATAGACATATCCTTCTATAAACAAAATACCTACCTATTATATATATACATGCATATATATTATATACATATTATATATAATATGTTCATATTATATATATTATATATATTATATTAATTATAATTATATATTATATTATTATATAAATAATATATTAATAAGATATCATATATATTATTCTATTATATATTATATAGTATATATATATATACTAGTTTTTGAATATAAGCCTTTGTTCCCTCTCTCTGCACACATGTGTGAGGTTCTCAGCATAAACCCAGACTGCAAGCATGTATATATATTATATATACACATAATATATACATACCTACCTATTATATATATACATAATGTATATATACATTATATACATATATACATAATGTATATATACATTATATACATATCTGCATACAATGTTCATTGTCACATATAATTATTTCTTTGTTCTTATAATTTTCTTTAGGAACAAAATAACCCATAATACTGAAAAAAAATGCAAATAAACATTCACAAATGCATTTCCTAGATTCTGCTCTCTTATTTTTTCTTTTTTTTTTTTTTTAATGGAAAACTACAGTAGATTAAGACAATCAGGAAAGTTGTCAGTGCTGTATGACCTACTTTGGTTATAATATCTTCAGACACAAAAATACATTGCAAAGATAGCACAACCAAAATACATATTCCATGTTCAAATCTCACTCCTACTATAGAGCATAATATGAAAATTTAGGGGTATAATAATATAAATATATAAATATATATAAATATACATGTATAATATAATAATATGAAAATACAATAATATGAAAATCTAGGGCAATAGAGCAGGGCAATATCCATCAGGATCCCACCTGTGGTCAGTTTTCTGCTGACTGTCCTAGATTGTAGCCTGATTTGCAAGAGTCGCTGCAGATGCTGAAAAGGCTGTGTGACCACTGTAATAGCACATCCCTATAAAATACTTTTCTAAACATTTTCTGTGATGTCTAGAATGAATGCAGCTAGAGCTCTGTGGCATCAAGAATGATTTATGCCCACTGCTTTTCAAATGAATACATCTAGGAAAGGAAAAAGATGGATTTAATGCATTCATTGCAAAGTGAGACCAGATGTTCTTCATTGACTAAAAGACAAACTCTCTCCCCTAATTCTGAAAAGCCAGAGATAAAGGGCATTTTCAATGATGTGATAAATAATATCTTGACAGCATTACTTTTGAAACAAACAAACAAACAAACAAACAAACAAAAAAACCCACCTTTGTTACAAAAAGCGATAAAGCTATATATATATAATCGTCACAAAACTTACTTGGTATGCCTGTGACTGAGTGTAACCCAACGATGATATGGCCAATATGGAACTTAATATAACTGCCAGCTGCTGTCTGAGTTGATGGCATTTGCCATATAGATTTGAAATGAACTTCCTTGGATTTTTGCTACTACAACACTGTTCTGCACTTAAAAAAAATTTTTTTCTATCAGCTACTTCATGGATTCATGGCAGTTCATAACACCCAACATGGATGAAGTCCTCTGGGTAGAGGGCAGAAAACATAAGCATAAATTTATTCTAAGAATAATAAGGAACAATAGAATAATAGGAAGTAACCTTTCCCTTGATGATAGTTTTCTTCAGGTAGCCTTAGTTTTAGGGGAAATATTTCTGAAAATAAGTAAATAAAAATAAAAATGAGAGGTTAAAATTAAAGAGATGTAATAGGAAAGTATATATAAGTATATATATATAAAGTATATATAAGTATATAATATAGGCATCTCTTAATTTTAATGTATGAAATGGTCATTAAGGTAGGATATGTAGTTTGAGGTGGTGCTCACAAATTAGCCCTATTTAATTTGATGTAAATACTTCCAGAAGATAAATGACATTCATAGCATTTCCTGAATGATTCACTGGATTTTGTTTGAGCAGAGGCATATTTGCTGTTCTAGTTAAGCTGCTTTGTCTAGTAGAAATGAAAAACTGAAAAGATATATGAACATTTTATGCTATTTGCAGTGAAAGAAATCATTCAACAACAGGAACAACTATTAACAGAGATTAAAATTAAGCTACACAAGACTGCAAGTATTAGGAAAATGGAACAGAAGTTACTGTACATAAAACAAGACCAAATCCTAAGAAAATATTATAAGAAATCTAAAATACAAAGTCAAAACTGAGGAAGCAGAAAATGAAAGCTCAAGGGGCTGGCAGTGCAAAGTGTAAAGCAGTGACCCCTAGGTCACTGGTTCTGTGGTTTCAGGTCAGTAGTGATATGAGATTTTTTTACTGTCTAAATGTCTTCTCATGACTTCTAAAATGATTTCCTTTGTGTGCCCCTGTTTTCTTAAACTAGACTTGTCTAAAATAAGACAGGGAAATGAGTTTTTCTCTTTTGCTTCTTATTTCCCATTTCCCCAACTTTCTCCACAAAAGATGATGTGGCTATGTCTCTGTCTTCCAACTCTGGCTCACAGTCTGAGTTGACCATCTAAATGACCATATCATTTTCTGGTTTCCTCTGTCCAGCTACTCCCTGACTCATGGTGCTGCTTGCTTGTACCTCTAAGATATCTTGCCCTCCATCTTGCCTTCCATCTCTCAATCTCTTTTTTTTTTTTTTTTTTTTTTTTTTTTTTTTTTTTTTAAATCGTGCTTTTGGTAGGTTTGTTGTTGTTGTTTTGATATTTACAAAATCACTGCTAGAGCATGTTTGCACTTCTTCTGTTAGCTGGGCATATAGGATAGGCTAATGTAGAGGAGTGGAGTCATATGCCAGTGAACAGAGAGCTCTAGAGTCCAGGTCTCTTTGTATGGCATTTTTCTCAAATAGAGCTAAATTGTTTAGTTTTTCATCTTGTTTTGCTTTAAATCTTTTATATCTTTTAAATCCTTTATGTCTTACAAAATAAGCAAAACTCCTCTGATTTGAAAGGCTTAATTATCCCACACCTAGATGTATTGACTCTCAGATGATGTCCAATCAAGTGGTCTTATGATATGATTAATCTTCAGATTCCAGTTGATTCTTTTGCTGAGTTTGAGTCTTTTGCTGCACCTCATTGCACAATAGGTAATTAAGAATTTCCAGGACCAAGTGTCATAGGCAGAACTATGGGTTACAATTTTGAACAACTTGAATCAAGTCAAATATATCTGATTCTGACTCTTTCTCTGGGTCAGAGTATGCAGTCTGTTGGTAGGCCAAAATTAACTCATGCATCATTTCAGCCAGGAGTATTTAACATTTATTAACAGAAAGAATACTGCAGAAATATTGGAAACTTTGGAGTCAGCAGCTCCTTAAATGTAAATCAAAAAATGTATCCTGGAGCCACGGGAGTCATGGAAAACATAGAGAAGAAATCAGATTGTATACCAGCTCTAAATAATGTGGCAGCTCCCAGACTGTGATAATAAAGCTCCAAGCAAGAATGAAGAACACCTAGAAGTGATATCTTTATGAGCAATGGCTCAAGCCTAAATCTATTTATAGCTAAGCCTTTTATATAAAGTGCTTAGGATTAGTGATGAATACACAGGCCTGTACAGCAGAACAAAGGACTGAATGTTTGTCTTAGACTGAAATGCTGTGAAGGGTCCACACATGGCAGGCAGGGGATTTCTTTCTTGCTATAATAATTGGACCCTGTACATACCGCAGGAATCAAGATACTTTAAAAGCATCTTTTCTTCTCTTTATTCTGTTCTACTGGGAGCAATAGAATAGAGTGCACACAAGCAACCAGAAGCATGTACTGTAGTGTCTGAGTTTCAGTTGTTTTGTAAGTACACTTTCTTTAAAATGCCCCTGTTCCCATGTATAGAGACATAATTCTAGAAAGAAAGGGGAACGTTTAAGTCTGCATTTAAATTTTGGTTCTGTGCCTAGTGAGGGTTTTCACTTCTATGAGGCTTGGGTGCAAAGAGATGAGTCTCAATATGAATAAAGGGTAAATAGAAGTCTGGAATCCAGCTGGTTAAACGCTTTGGGTAAATATTGGTGTTGAATGTTGTTATTTGGAAGAAGAAGAAATAGCAAACTGTAATACAGTTTCCAGGTGTTCTGAATAAGAAAGAGGGTCAGAAGGGAACAATTTACAAACACAAACATATCTAAACAGAGACAGCTAAGTAGCAGCAATTTTCTTTACAGAGGACCCACTAATTAAAGAATACTCAATAAGGAAAGCATTGATAGCATATGATAAAAAGTGAAGGTTAGGAACCCTTTGAATGTGAACTGCACTGTATAATTATCTGAGCAATATTTAATTGCCAGTGTGCTGTCTGCGTTAAGCTGTAATAAACAGAGAAGACTAGATTCTGTTGACCTATTGAAATGGATTGGTTTCATAATGGAAACAAGAAAACAGCCTTACAACAGAACATTTTGTTGTTGTAATTGTTGTTTATTATCACAGAATCACAGAATTGTCTAGGTTGGAAGAGACCTCAAGATCATCAAGTCCAACTTCTGACCTAACACTAACAAGTCCGCCACTAAACCATATTGCTAAGTTCAACATCTAAACCTCTTTTAAAGACCGCCAGGGATGGTGACCCACCCACTTCCCTGAGCAGCCCATTCCAATGCCTCACAACCCTCTCAGTAAAGAAGTTCTTCCTAACATCCAACCTAAAAAAACCCTGGCACAACTTTAGCCCATTCCCCCTCGTCCTGTCATCAGGCACATGGGAGAATAGACCAACCCCCACCTCACTACAGCCTCCTTTAAGGTACCTGTAGAGAGCGATAAGGTCACCCCTGAGCCTCCTTTTCTCCAGGCTGAACAAGCCCAGCTCCCTCAGCTGCTCCTCGTAGGACTTGTTCTCCAGGCCCCTCATCAGCTTCGTCACCCTTCTCTGGACTCGCCCGAGCACCTCAATGTCCTTCTTGTAGTGAGGGGCCCAAAAATGAACATAGTACTTGAGGTGTGGCCTCACCAGAACCGAGTACAGAGGGACAATCACTCCCTAGACCTGCTGGCCACACTGCTTCTTATGCAAGCCAGGATGCTGTTGGCCTTCTTGTCTACCTGAGCACACTGCTGGCTCATATGCAGCTGACTATCAACCAATACTCCCAGGTCCTTCTTTGCCTGGCAGCTTTCCAACCACTCATTTCCCAGCCTGTAGCTCTGCTTGGGGTTGTTGCGCCCCAGGTGCAGGACCCGGCACTTGGCCTTGTTGAACTTCATGCAGTTGACCTCAGCCCATCGGTGCAGCCTATCCAGATCCTCCTGCAGAGCTTTCCTACCCTCGAGCAGATCGACACACGCACCTAACTTGGTGTAATCTGCAAACTTACTGAGGGTGCACTCGATCCCCTCATCCAGATTATCAATAAAGATTTTAAAGAGGACTGGCCCCAGTACTGAGCCCTAGGGAACACCATTAGTGACCGGCCTCCAACTGGATTTGACTCCATTCACCACAACACTTTGGGCCTGGCCATCCAGCCAGTTCTCAACCCAACGAAGTGTACACCAGTCCAAGCCACGAGCAGCCAGTTTCTTGAGGAGAATTCTGTGGGAAATGATGTCAAAAGCCTTGCTGAAGTCAAGGTAGACCACATCCACAGCCTCATCCACCAAGCGCATCACTTTATCATAGAAGCAGATCAGGTTCGTCAAACATGACCTGCCTTTCAAAAACCCTTGCTGACTGGGTCTGATCACCTGCTCGCCCTGCAAGTGCTGTTTGATGACACTCAAGACAATCTGCTCCATGAGTTTACCTGGCACTGAGGTCAAACTAACAGTCCTATAGTTCCCTGGGTCTGCCCTCCAGGCCTTCTTGTAGATGGGCGTCATGGTTGCTAGCCACCAGTCGACTGGGACCTCCCCCGACAACCAGGACTGTTGATAAATGATGGATAGTGGCTTGGCCAGTTCCTCTGCCAGTTCTCTCAGTACTCTCGGGTAGATCCCATCTGGTCCCATTGACTTGTGTAAATCCAAGTGCCATAGCAGGTTGCCAACCATTTCCTCATGGATAGTGAGGGCCACATTCTGCTCCCCATCCCCTTCCACCAGCTCAGGGTACTGGGTATTCAGGGAACAACTGGTTTTGCTGCAAAAGACTGAGGCAAAGAAGGCATTAAGCACCTCCGCCTTTTCATAATCTTTTGTAACTAAGTTCCCCCCCGCATCCAGTAAAGGATGGAGATTCTCCTTAGTCCTCTGTTTTGCATTAATGTATTTGTAAAAACATTTTTTGTTGTCTTTTACAGCAGTAGCCAGTATTAAGTTGGGGTCTAATTTTACATACTAATAATTATTAAAGTATCTTTATTCCCTCTGCCCTTTCCTCAGCTTTTATATATCCACTCACGCTATGACTGACAGCTTCCTAGAGTCATTAAACTTGTCAGACTAAGAAATGCAAATCAAAATTCATTTTTAAACTGACATTATATATTATCATTATGAATGCTGACAAAAAGTACATTCCTCCACTTCCATTGTGGTCAGTGGAGTACTTCTCACTGAGTATGTGTTCTCACAATAGTTATATGTTGCATTTTTCTTGCAGCATGTTCCAGAACATAGGAACCATGAAAAACTGTCTTGAAGGACATATCTCTATGGGTGATACACTTAAAGGTGAAATTGCTCTTCACTTGCAAATCAGTTTGTTGTTACATCTCAATCTCTAAAACAGGCACTTTCTTACTCTCATGATAGTGATTTCCATCTTAACTAATTTCAACTTAATTGCTCCTACTTTTTCCTATCACATTTCTTCTTTTTACTTTCCTACTTTTAGTCCATCCAAATTCTGGTAGCAAAATCATTGGATTTGTTTTTAATTAAGCTTGTTCCACGTCATTTCTAGCTGAGGGAATTGAGGAAGGAAATGGAATAACTGAAATAATGTAACATAAGCACCTGACAGACAGCTGATTTTACTAGAATACACTAGTCTTGGATTTCTGGAAAATATTATGTCTGCAAGGGAAACACATCAAAATCATAGTTTCCTGTTTGGAACCAGTTTCTCCTAGACCATAACCTCAGTGACATTTGTTTCATATTTTCCCTTGCAGGTACTAGATTGGTCCCATTTCACTCTCCTCTTTCCCAGAGTTTTTTATGGCAAAGGGACAGAAAATAGTTCCTGGAAACATCATAAGACACAAAACAGAAAGGTCGTAGGACACTGTTAAAAACATGATGTTTTGTTATTACTTTTAATTTTTTCAACTCTTTTCTTTTTCTTCTTTTTTTTTTTTTTTTTTTTAACCCATAATGTCATATATATATATATATATAAATATATAAACTAATCTTCTATAGCAAAAAACAAGGCCAACTGTGAGTTGAAACTAGGAAAATCTAGCTTTGGCTCACATTTCTAGTGGTTTTGTAAATCCCAGCACTTAATTAGCTGAACTTCTTCTATGAGGGATACTTGTAATGAGGAAATCTGGGAAACTTTTTTTTTTTTTTTTGGGGGGGAGGGGGCTATGATGTTTTCTTTATCATTGCGCTTTCCTATTAAACCTAGAACACTGTTAGTTCTTTAGTGTGTATGGCCTCCTGATAGATGAATGCATGTTTCACAACCTTTAAACTCTTTATTGGCCCACTTGCCCCCAGGTCCCAGGAATTCTTTTCCTTCTTTTTATGAGTTTAACGTACTTAAAGTACTTTTTTGTCCTGAAGGCTGTAGTGTGTTGTTAATTTTCCAAGTTAGCTGTCAAGTTCTAAAAGATATTTGGTGATGTCAGCTCAAAGTTCCGAGTGAAACTTATTTAAGCTGTAGAGCTGGTGTTCTACTACCATGGCTAGATTGCTTTTATTATCTTCCTGATGTCATGTAAAGTTGATTATGGTTTCTCTGTACTACAGTGCAAGATTCACCACAGTTATTTTGTGGTAACTTTGTAGTCACTGTAATTAATATCAAATGCTAGGGTGAGAGGAGCAGACACCGCTAACTATAAAGAAAGACTCAACACTTGACTATGATGATGTACTTTCAGTCCCTGAAGAAAAGTGTAAGCTCATGCAGAAGAAATGCTTATATTTGCTTATATTTGCTTATATTGCTTATATTTGTCTCATAGTACGACCTAAGTATACGACACTGTCTCTCTCTGAGCGTGCTCAGATAGCTTTTCTTTAGGTGGTAATTTGGATACATATGCAAAGAAGGAAATACCATGCTTGAGAAGATACAGTGGTCTGAACAATGAGGGATCAGGAATGTGGAGTGTATAGGGGGACTTCACTGTCTCTAAGTGTAGGTAAAACTGCTATAAAGCTTAACTAATCACCATAACTTTCTCAAAACAAGGGTCTAATCCTAATGTGTTCATGTTCCTGCTACGAGGTGGCAAACATAGCTATGTCTACTGAGATGAAAAATGTGTTTTAGTTACTTATATGAGTAAGTACTTGATGAATAAAGGTCAGTGACAGCATCTACATTAGAGAAAACAAGATGACCTTGTAGGTAAAGTGACTGAATCTGTTGCAATAGCTATCACTTTATCAGTTTGTGATTGGATAGAGATGAGTCTGAAACAGCAGCAATTACATGGACGAATCAATATGTAAAGTGCTCTAGAAACATCAATCTCTTTTTTAATGTAGGTGGGAGAAAGAAAGTTCAGGCTGGATAATTTCTACCTGTAAATAGCAATGATGAGGAAATGTAGCTGTGTTTGCTGGTGTGAACTAAAACAGAAGATGAAACAGCCTGTCCCTTCCCAGTGATATGGCATTATATACATCCCTTCAAGCATAAATAAAAAGTCTGGTTGTCTTACACAAATGTAAATCGGGCATGATATTCTTGGAGTCACTAGAATTACACCACTGTAGGTGGTTGTTCTTACTATCAGCATCAAGCCCTAGGTATACCTCAAAACTGACCAATCTGGTTAGTTTGCTTGTAACTGAAATACAGATTATCCTGAACTACTTTTGTCTCTATGAATTATTCTTGCCCTTAATGCACTATTTTAAAGAATATTTTATATTCACTAAGTGGAAACATTTATCCTCTTAAGGGAGGTAAAGCATGGAACAAAATGTTTCCAATGTAGTTGTGTACCTGGCATGTTATGTAAGTGTTGTGGTATGCTAAGAACATTATTTGTAATTTTCTTAGAAAAGACAGTGGTATGAGTGGGATGTGGGACAGTAGGATGAGTGGGATGCTCATCAGTGGGATGAGCAGCATCTGTATGTGTTGTTGTACTTATGCCCAGATAGAAAACACACACACACACACACAAAAAAAAAAAAAAAAAAAAAAAAAAGAGGAATAGTGAAAAGGAATCCATCTGAGCTTCCACTTACTTACTTTGGATATTAGATCACTCAGTGGTGAAGAAGTGCGTTTATGCATAAGCATCTTTCTACCTTACAAAAGGCCTCTTCAGAGTACTATTTTGAGCACATGAAGCACTGAAGATGGTCCTCATGCTTTCAGGTGCTTAAATAGTACTGCAATATATTAGTGCATATTCTCTGGAGTATGGAGAGAGAGAGAGAGAGAACAGCCTGTTTAAACAATTACATGAAATGATTCAAAAAGTGGTTGAATGACACTTGTCTTTGATAATGAAAGAAAAACAGTAATCATTATTATAACATATTTATGCGGTGCTTTAAATTTATTTACTGTTTTGAAGCTAAAAAGCAAAGGCATGCTTTCAATGCTAAAAAGCCCACTATCAAAACATAACTGTGGGATGACTGAAATACTTTTTCAATGCATTAAATAAGACAAGGCTAGATGTTTAAAAAAATAAAATAAAAAGATAGGCTTAAAAAGAAACCTGCCAATATAAAGAAATGAAAAGAAAATGGAATTAAATATAAATGAAAGACTATGAGGCACTTTCTAATACTTAATCCAATTTATATAACAGTCTGTGTCTTAAAAAGGTACTTAATTGATTGGGAAGTGGAGGGTGTTTAAAAGGCATAATTAGATTTATTTTAATTTTTACATTTCAGGAATCTCATGAAGGACACAATTAGAATAAAATAAACACTTTTCTTCAATGTTTCTAAATGTTTCTATGATATTTATTTATTTAGTTTGGTTTGAGACCACAATAATTAGTGTTGAAATAAGGATGACAGAAAACCAGGCCACTTTGTGGTATGTATCAGTGGTTCTGCAGCATAACCCCTTTGTTAGATGGCTACTGTTAATATCACAGCATATGCAGTGAAATAAGCCTACCACATTTTGTACTGAAAATATCAGGTGGGTAGAGAATTGCAGAAGAGCAAGTTCTTTCTATAATTTTTAGTTGCTTTTCACAATATTTTTTTTTCCACAAAGATGTTTGATTTTGATCAAGAAGCTTAAATGCCTGAAAACTTGAATAATTTCACTTTGGATATGAAACTGTACTGCATCATGTGAAATCTTTTCTTCATCTTAACATTACTGTCTATAAAAATTTATTCTTAGGATCATCAGGAGGAGAGAGCAGGGTAAATAATAATTTGTTTTCTAGCTTTTTACTAAAAAGGAGAAATATTACAGTGAGGATTTTACTGGATTGGCTCTACTATGAATGTGAAAATGAATAAACAGGCTAGTTTATATACAGGTTATATTTATATATAAGCAGACAAATGAAATAAATAGATGGAAGATTGACACATGGGATAGAGAGAAATGATGTAGTTGAAAAAACAATATAAAGGTAGATTTATGATCAGGAGTGAAAACTGTTGTATTAACTTCCCTATTGTCCTCTGTTGGTTGAAGTACTCTAACAATGTCTTTCTGTCTAGATTATACTCATGTTTATTGTAAATCTGTGCTGGTATGTCTACATATGTGCATCTGTACATGTATGTCTACATCCTTCATATGCAAAGTTGACCAAAAGTTGACCAGGGTAGCAGAGCTCAAAACTATTTTCAGATCATGGACTTGGTGCAATGCTAAGCTTTTAAAATCATTTTTGATTAGGACTTCATATGGGTTAATTTCAATGATGTGGTCAAATCGTGTTACAGACGAATGTGTTTCTGCTTGTTTCTAACCAGCTGATATACCCACTGATGTTTTTACATATAGCTAGGTGTTACTTGGGCTTCATCTGGTACTAAACCAATTACTAGGGCAAATTGTCTCAGCTTCACCAAGTATTCTTGAAATAAGTTTAGAGTTAATTCTTAATGGATAATCTTGAAACTTTTTTACAAGCTGCAAAGTGCTTTACCACAAAAAGTCCTGAACAGACCACAAACTTTGAAAAGAATCCATTTTAATTTTATAGACGTAATTTTCTCAGTGAATAACTTCATCACAAAGCAGCACAAGGGAAGGGATTAGTAACTTGTAATTACATGTAGCACCTGCTAAGCCGCCCCACAAACTACGGTAAAATGCCATGTTCCTGTGTTAGTGGCTAGGGCTACGAGAAGCACCTGTGAACCAAGTTCCCCACCTGCTGGATGCCGGCTGCAAGGCGAGCACTGAAGCCTCCGGTAACTGTCCAGAGGCTGCTGGTGAGCCTGCCAAAGACCCATGGAGCTTCTAAGGAAAACTGCATTTTCTCTCTCTCCCTCTACTTATTTTTGATGTGATTTTTTTCCCCTTTATGTTGTTATGTTTTACTTTTTTTTTTTTTTTTTTTTTTTTTTTTCCCAGCAGCGAAAAACTTTGTAGAATACTCATATGTTTGTAGGTGACAGGAGAGACAGTGATTTACAGCATTAACACTTGCTATACATCCAGGGGTTTTTAAATTATGCCATAATTCAATTCACAGACTTCTGAGGATTAGAACTTTAAGATTAAATGTGAATCCACAAAAGCCCTTGAGTTTGAGTCTACATGTATGTCAGCGACTACTGTAAAGGAAGACGGAATTGCTCAACAAGTATGCTCAGCATACCACATATAAAAACCTTCTTTAGTACTGGTGTTATTTTGTAAACATTACAAGTCAAGATAATCAGCTTATAAATCTGACTACAATATTACTTCACCTCATAGTTCAGGACACAGCTTCCTTCCTCACCAGCCTGTCTCCTTACCTTCTTGTGTTTGTAATAGTGGAGGTAGCCATTATGTTTCAGCACAAACCACCTCTTCCTCCATCCCTTTAATATTGCTGATTGTGTTCGTTTGTGCAAATATCCTCGGCAGGTAGGCCTGGGGGTATTAGGGTAACGGCTGATATCTGATCCCACCACCATGGTCAAGATATCAGGACCTAAAGTATTACATAAAGAATGTGAAAATATAAGTGAAAACTATAATCCAGTGTATCAATAATTTTGAATACCCCTATGGGATATGGAGCAGGAAGGCAGTATTCTAACCCTTGTCCTTCTCCTCTCAGTAAGGAATCCAGGAACTAAATTCATTTTGTCTGGAGCAGTTATAATGGAGACAGCTATCTGAAGACACCTCCTAAAACAGTTTTTGTGATCCTTCTTTCCAAGTAGCAGCTTAGGCACTTCCATATTTTATTAGGTTAGAGAACTGGCTTTATTTCCTTGCCCAAATGTGTATGCATAATTTGGGGTTTATAAAAAAAAAATACTGAGGATGCCCAGAATGTCACTTTCACTCTCTGTTTTCTTAAGTATGTTCTTGAAGATTCTTGCTTTTACATGTCCTGGAGTTCTTTTTGGCTATCTGTGCCCCTCTCTGAGGAGGCTTGCTGTTGGAGGTTAACCTGTGCTAAGCTGCCCTCTTATCAATTGCAAGGTAAGTACTCAAGACTTATGTTAGGTTGTATGATGTGACTATGACACAATTTCATTTGTAAAACGTTGCTGGATCTCTCTTTTGAGGACATTTGACTTTGGAAATACTACTTGCATGCCAAGATTCAGGCCAGGGGGTGTTCTCCTAGAGGAGTTAAAAATACCCTGTAATTAGAGATTTATCTATTGAAAGACTTGACAGGCTCTTAAACTTATCAGTGTGAATGGCACTTCTAGAATTAAAGAACTTGGTATGTGTCAAGACAAATTTGTCACTGTCTTGTAAAAGCATTTTAATTGATTGAATTTCCCCTGAGCACTTGTCAAAACTGTATTTGGGATAAATAAAAGAACTGCAGTAAACTGACTTTCAGTGTGTGAACACGGGTAACTTTGGGTTTTGTCATCAGAATTTGAGGAAGAATATGAAATGATCAATATCACTGAATCTTTGTTTCTTTGATGCTGCAAAAGGATACCTCAATGAAATAACCTCTCTGCACTCCTGACTGGTCTCAGTGACAGAAATAACTACTCAATGCACTGAACCAAGCTGTGAATGCTCTCCATCAGGAAGCACAAGGTATAAATAGGGTATTAGGATCTCTACAGTCACTTTCAGGACTTTCTCAGCCACTTCTTTAAGGCAGGAGAGCCAAAAGCATTACTGATAAATGTACTGTTTGGGGAATATTTTGTAGATATGCCCCTTTTATTCTGTGTTTCTAGCATGGTCTAGATAAATAAGAGATGTAGGCAATGCTAGTGTATTTAAATACCAATGTATGAAACTGTTTTGTCTGGGGAAACCATTTTGTCTGGATCTTCTAAGCATTGTACAGCAATTACGACCCATCTGTGTAATTTACTGTGATCTCAAACTTACCTTTCCTTGCCAGATTAGCAGCTTCTGAATGTGGCATGCTGGTGACATCAGTTCCATTGACTGCTATCAGAATATCCCCAACCTGAAGACCTGCTTCTTCAGCTGCACTATCTGGAGTCAAAAAGGAATTTTACTTAGACTTAGTGTACAAAATATGATCTGTTTTCTCTTCTTGTAGCAAAAGAGGTATCTGTCAGAACAGCCAAATCCAGATTTTGGGGGCTTTTGTGACTTCAGCTTGGAGATGGAGAGTGTTTTCCTGAGCAACCCGTTAGTGGTCTGTAAATGAAACTTCAAGATTTTGTTGCTCATTCAGAAACATAGAATCACTAGCAGTGAAGAAGCGTCCTTTAAAAATGACATTTGGACTTAAATGCTCTAAGAAGCAAACTGGCATTTCAATATCATGGTATTATTCTATACAAGAAACAAAGAGATCTTGTGCAATGTTCTGTAAAATCAGTAGAAAAAGCATCCCTTATTCTGGTGAGCTTTGGATTTAAGACCAAAAGATGACCTAAACTTTTTTCTGTGCTGATGTTTCTTTTGATGTTTAACAATTTGGCCATAATATTTTGTTGGTTTTATCTTTAATGAGAAATAAGATAGAAAGTCAGATAAGGGCCAGTGAAGGAGGGACTGAAACAGATTTGTTAATACATCATCCTTTTGTGTATTGGCTAAAATGGTCCATTTACAAGAACTAGTATATAGTTATCTAGATTCCATCTACATATTCCTCAGACTTTTTTTTTTTTCTTCTGACCTATAATGAAGCATTCCTAATGTACTGTGAAAAAGAAGTGTTTTTATTTTTTTGAAACTAATGTTCCACATTTATATTACTTAAAGTAATTTCTATGTACTTTTCTGTCATGTCAAAATGTGTTTGTTCAGAGTGTTTCTGAGAATGCTTAGAAATTGTACGGAAAAGGTTAATAAAAGCTTAATAATGAATAGTTGGCACAAAAAAGCTGTGGTTAACAGTCATATATATTACAAATCATTTGCAAATCAGACTCTTTGGTTTCTGTTGGTCTTGTAGATTTCATACAAAATTTTATGGTCATAAACAATCTTCAAAACTTTATTAAAATGTCTTTATTTCACTGTGCAAACAAAAAAGAATACAGATGCAAGTTTTATGTTTGTTTTAATGAAATGAGTCATATTTTGAGAAAATAAAACTTCACTGAATGTTTGTCTGTAAAAAGAATCCTCTACCTTTTTAAAGCAACTGCATTTGAAGACAAAACATAAAGATAATTTTAATAACAGTGATATACTATGCTATTAGTTGTTTTGCTATGTTTCATTTTAATTAGTAGTTTATAGGAATAAATTGTTAGGTATTAAGGCTAATGCTTCACTCATGACCTATTACCTATTTATATTTAGGTACAAAACTTCCTCCCATTCTAATATGAAAGGCCTCTTCTTAGGTTACAGAATTTCACAGAATTTCTAGGTTGGAAGAGACCTCCAGATCATCGAGTCCAACCTCTGACCTAACACTAACAGTCCCCACTAAACCATATCCCTAAGCTCTACATCTAAACGTCTTTTAAAGACTTCCAGGGATGGTGACTCCACCACTTCCCTGGGCAGCCTGTTCCAATGTCTAACAACCCTTCCGGTAATAAAGTTCTTCCTAACATCTAACCTAAAACTCCCGTGGCGCAACTTTAGCCCATTCCCCCTCATCCTGTCACCAGGCATGTGGGAGAACAGGCCAACCCCTACCTCACTACACCCTCCTTTAAGGTACTTGTAGAGAGCGATAAGGTCACCCCTGAGCCTCCTCTTCTCCAGGCTATTATATTATCTTTTCAAGAGCACTAAGGCAATCTGTATGTTTACAATGGGGAAGTCAGCTAAAACTTTTAATGTTAGAGAGAAGAAACATTTCTGTGCAAGACAGATTACTTTGTATGAATGGGGACTTAAATTCCAAACAATCTGATATAACTGGTTGTTATCCAAGTACACATTGTCACAGCTGTGCTATTTAGATGAATGCTGGTTGAATCCAGTAATTCTATTTCCTTAAAATAATCAGCAACAACTGATATTCATCTTTAACTTTTTAGTCAAAAGTAATGTTCTAATAAGATGAGCAGAATGACTTTTTTCCTTCAAAATTACTTTCTCAGATTCACGGTAAATCATTTTTCAACTGAATTATACTGTGAAGATTAACTGGTTTCAAGGGCTATAAATTAAAAATGTATTCTGGAGTTAAAGTATGTATTTGTTTCAGGATGAAGAGGATTACATAGCCAATATTTAATCTTAGTAGGTCCTTTCTACAGTATTCTGTAGGCAAAGTTTTGTTGTTTTTTTTTTTTTTTTTTAATTTTTAAATTTACATTATTGTCAAGACTTCAGTCAATAATGGAAATTACTGATTACATTCAGATGTGTAAATAGTGAATGATTTCTAGGATCTTTTGACAAAATCATGTTTATTTTCATGTAGGTAACAGTAAAAGTTTAAAAGGTCCTTGTATAAAAAATAGATGTAGACATATTAAGAGAACTACTTCCTACCTTTTTTTTTTTTTTTTTTTTTTTTTTGAATAGGTCTGTCCTTTGCATGAGTTGCTCTTCTGAACTGAAGGCTTTATTTTTAGTATTTATTAAGCAGAGTGTTTGCATGTTTGCTCTGAGGCAAGTTAGAATGCCTTTTAGGACTGAACAGGGACTTCATGCACAAAACACGGCTAAGGTATAAATTCAACAATGTTGAGGTCTTAAGGGAATAAACATGATTCTAATATAAATATGGAGGATTGTAAAATGTTTGTTAATAACATTTAATAACATGTTGACCTCTGTGGATGTTTTTTTTTTTTTTCTCCTCTGCATGTTGCTCCTTTGCTCAGCTTTCTGACTCTTCTGATTTTCTCTTCTGAAGTTTAATGATGATTTTATTTAGCTAAGCATCCAGTTTTTAAAATCATGGGTTCAGCTAATGGGGTCATAGGCCTCTGACAATAGCTCAGTGTTCTTGGGAAGCTGATCAGTATGATACATGAAGCTGGGAAATTAAGAGAGCTATTCTTAGGTGCCTTGCTAAGGGCACTCATTAGCATTGTTGGTCTGGAGAGACATTTTTAATTATATCTGCCTTTGGCAGTAGAAATCTTTGAGTTCCCCATACCTTCTGCTCCTTCTTAAACTCTGTTTTGTCCATCCTGAGATGCAGAGAGTGGTACAGTAAACAATACTCTAGGGTGAAACCAAGGTTTTAGCCAAATGAGTCCCAGTGTCTCATTGTCACTGCTGTTACTGACGGGGCCAACTTTAGCTGGCTTTCCAAGCTGCCATTACATGCAGCTGAAGATTTTAGGGTGGTGACTCCCAAGATTTCGTTCTTGCATGTAGTTGCCAATATCATGTTCTGCATCATTCTCCTCTAGGGGCATTATCTTTTATCCTTGTTACAGTTTAACCTGTTAAAGATCTATACGTACTTCTCTCCCCTCCTCCCCTCTCCCCCATTTTCATGAGGAGTTCCTCGCAATCATCAGTCTACCCTACAGAACTTAACATTCCACTTGTTAAGGTTTGTAGATGGCTCACTAGAAACCCATCCAAGTAGAATTGTCTCCAGCTGATTGGGCTTTTGGGAGTGTAGTTAGGAGGATCACGACATCTTCCATTTCATCCTGAAGGGTCTGTTGTCATTAATGGATGTTAGTCCCCAAAAAGCTCTAGACTAGTTCTGGAGAAAGCCTAGATGAAGACACTTGTATGAGGTATGAACTGGCATGGGAAGTCACAGAACAGTGTAGTTCTGTTTGCCTACAGACATGTGAGGCTTTAAGATAGCTTGTTTTCAGCTATTCAGGTATGTTTCTTTAAACATTTTAAATCAACTACTTACGAAAAATATTTACATATATGAATATTATATATTACAAAATAGGTGCTTTCATTTATGTATATTATAATACTATTATATCATTTAATATTATATATTTACTATATATGTTTTCCTAGCAGAATTTAACTGGTGCAAACACAACTTACTTGTGTCAACTTCAGTCACAAGAATGGGCTTTGAGAACTGGATCCGGAAACCCCAAGGGTAGTTGCCAGTTCCTTTAGCAATCTTCACGGTTCTTTCACGAACTGCAGAAAATGGAAAAAGAGATCCCTTTTTCTCTGCAAATCAAATTCAATTTAACTAGCAGCAGTGTATTTTTAAACCTTTTTATTTACAGGCACTGAAAGTTACTGATTGCGTAGATGGCTAGGATGGTTTAGCATCACTCCTAGCTGTTTGGTATTGCTCCTCTTCCACAGCATACCACCCTCACACCGTGACTGACAGAACATCACAAAGACTAACAGTGTAAATGAAATGTACTTTCATCAGCAGTTAAGTGGCTGGACTTTGTAATGAGGTGGCAGAGAAGCGCTTAGATGTTCCACTCCACTGACTACATTCTTGGAGAGAAAAATACTTCTGCTCTTTGTTAAATGAATGCATGTCAGACCTCTAAGCTGCAAACACAAAGCACACTCTAAATTTTCAAATCTACTTATTGTACTATCACTCTTTTTCCATTTTAGGTCTCTCTTGGATATCAATTGTATCCTTTATTTCTTTTTCGCCCACGTTTCCCTGTTCATGCTCCACTCCCACAGCCTCTAATTCTAACCCCACCACGCTGGCATCTCCTACCATCAGTGGTTTTACCCATGTGAAATGTCATGTTAGTAGAATTTAAGACATAACAGAATCATCCTCAGTAAAAAGTAAAACTGGGCTTTAATTTTCCATTGCATGTTTCAACTTTATGGGGGGGGGTTCGGTATCAGTACCATTTCTCAAATTGTCTTGCTTCTTTCATAGTCATGAAAGAGTTCTGTGTAAATTTGAATTTTCTTTTGTGTCTGCTTTTGATCATTGAACTGTTTTACTGGGTTTGTTTAATGGAGGCTGATTTAATAATAATTTATGATAGCTGTTTTGTCTTCAAATTGTGTAATATTTGAAAAGTTGAAGTTGCTTTAGAGGTTACTTTACTAGCAGGCCAGTTGATATTGTTTACTTAAAAGAGCATAAATATTTCAATATGTACTTTATATATCTTGCTGAACTTTTGAGCTCTCCTTTGGGAAGAAAGGCAATCACAATTCTCTCCAGAATATTCTCATACAGTTTAAGGGAGATTTTTCGTATCTGGAGATGTATAGAAGATATTTTTTTTCTCTCATGTGAATAATTTATGAGTTCCAACAAAGAACTATCTCCTTAAAAGATAGGTGTTCCACTTTGTTCTTAGTTCTTTGAACTGTATTACCTTTAAGTAATTTACCATATGAAAAATGAAGGAAAATGGCACAACCCCCACAAAATTATTCACTTCATCTGTTTACATGAGTGGGTTTAAATTGCAAATAGAACAAGACAATTCCTTCATATCCATTGAAAACTTGATGCTTTTCTTTCTTGACCAACTATGTTTGAAAGTTTGATGGAGAGTGGATTTTATGACTACTACTAGGCTTTATGTCCAGAAACAGCTCTCTACAACGTGATGCTTGAAGAAGTGATGAAATTATATTACATCTACATTTACATGTATCTTGCAACAAGAGATCATGTTTATTTTCAACTTTTTACCAGTATCAATTTTGTCAGTTAATTACGATATTTTTCAAGATAGTAGTTAAATAAGAACTACTTACTTATTATTATTTATTTATTTATTTATTCCCCTTTTAGTTTCTTGGATTTAGATTCTTGCTCCTGTCTGCATCATAAGCAACTGGCATCTTCTCCAAAATGTTGATTTCATGTTATCCTCAGAGTGTGAAAGCTACTTATATTTTTAAGACATTTATTACTTGTTGCTTTAAACAACTTACTTGCCACTGGTCTAGGTCTTTTGCTGAGACATCTAGGACTATTATCAGGAGAGACATCATCTCCTCTGAAAACCCAGGAAGCAGAATGAAAATTTTCTGTATAGAAACCTCTGTCCTCATTTTCAGAATGTAGTCCTAGATCTACAGACCGAGCATCCTCAGAATTCACTGTCATGAAGATAAAACAAATAAAAGTAATGTTAGTAGGCAAAATACATGAAGAATTAAAGACTCCAGTCAGCAAGTAAGGAAGAAGTGCCCTAAGTGATGTGTTTGTAGTGTCTCTGCTTATCTGCTGCTGTTAAAGGAGCAGTATGCAAAGATGTCAGAATAATAAAACCACAAATTGGATAATATTACATACTGAACTTGAATACTAAATGCAAAATGTCTAAAGAGGAGCTGCAACTGTGTAAGAGAAGTCTGGCTTTAGCCAATTGTTGAGCTTTCTTATGCACACCACTTGATCAGGAAACTAAACAAGTTTTTGAAGAATTTAATATGAGTTAAGCACACATGGGAAAACAAGAAGCTAAAAACTGACTGACAACTCAGGTAATGATTACTAGATTTGTTGTTTTCTTAACCTTAACTCTTCCATATGTCTGTATTTAGTTTTATTGAAAAGGAGGCGAGAAAAGATTTATTTATTTGTTTATTTTGACATAGATCTCCTGGTTTATCATAATCTGAATATTTGTCTGATGTTACCTGTGTTACTATAAGGATTTTCAGATTTGTATTTGATAACACTTTGCATTCAGAATGTCTTTCAGTGAGTCTGCTGGGCCAGGCCATGGCACCCGGGTTAGTGTGGAGATGGACTAATTCCTCTGCTACAGGAAAAAGTAAATAATTTTCAGGCTCACAAGGAACAGGAGACAGCTGGCTGTGGGTGAGGTTGTCTCTACACAACAGTCTGACTGGAGAAAAAAGAGGCTGTGCAGTGATGTGACAACTTCCGAAGCAGCCTGGGAGCTAGAACTGGAAGGCTAAAACCAGGTAGTGAAAGGCATAGAAATGTATATAACATCAGAGATTGCATTAATGGATAAACTGAAAAAATGCTTTAGCATAAGTTGTCTAAGAGGAAAATGTATCCTAGCCCTTTCAGTACAGAATGCCTAGTATAATGCAGCTGGATTTATATGCAGCTGGAGAATGTATCTGTTTTATTTGTCCTGTATTCGATGTGACGGTTAAGTAGAATGATTTCCAGTTTCAAAACAGGAAAGATTCTGTAAAATCTTTTCAGAAAGAAAATCCTTCTGTAAAAAGGGTTTTGAAAAACTGACCCTTCTGTAGTTTTGTTCAGCAAGTTATATTCTGAATATATCTAAATGAGTGTATTTTAACTTTAACAGTTTGCCTAACTGTATCTATACAGACAAATATGCCACAGCTACTGACCTCTTCCATATTATGCAGGAAGTATGAGATGGCATGATTAATTGTATAAAAAATTGCATGATTAGCTGTCTATCAAGCTAATAAAAATATATATACAAATAAATAAATAAATACTACTGAGCAGATACGTTTAAAAAACATCTTAGCTTTCTATCATGCATTTATAAATGAATAAAACCTAGACTAATCCCAAGCAATTCAATACAACAGTATTTTGGCAATTTAACACTGAATTGTTATAACTGTAGTAGGGCTTAAAATTTACTTAGTGGGCAAAACCACAGAAATGAATGCTGCCGCATTGGCATTATGGAGTTATGTAAAAACATTTCTCAAATGTCCTTTCACTTCTCTTCTCCTTGATATTTTGGCACAGATGTCAAACCTAGCAGCTTATGAGTGTTAGGAACAAGCTGCTCTAACATTGGTAGCTTCTAGCTGCACTTCTGGCTGCTAGAATCAAGCATCTAAGGAGCTGCTTGTGCCAAATATTGATTACAGTTGTCTCAAGTCTGTAAACACCAGGGAACAGACCAGCTATCCAAGAGAAAAGGACAGAAATCTTAGGCATGTAGCACAAAATGATTAGAGACTAGGAATTGTGACATGATTGTCTGACCACTTTCCTTTTCCTCAAGGACAGCAAGTCTCAATCTTGCAACTTGGTCTTTATATATATATTTATATTCTCTCTATAAAACCAGTGTGTGCCTGATCTGATACATTTTATGGTTCACTTTATACTCCAAAGCAATCACTCTTGAAATCAACAAACAGTTTATCTTGCTGTATGCATCTCCTGATATGTTTTCTGAGCTCTGGTGTTTTGTGGCTCTGGTGGATTAAAAAAAAAAATCCCTGACATTAAAACAGAGCATGATTCGGTTATCTGAACATAGGTAGCTAATGCCATATTAGATGCTTTAAGGTACCTCACTTGCCCTCCAGTTACTGCCCCAAAGAGGCATGCACCCCCTGTATGTCACGTATCTTGGAAACCTAATGGTATCCCAGTTAGCAACAAACACCTATGTTTAGGAGGGGGATTGAGACTCTGCTAACGTAGGATTTACCTCTTCAGCACAGGGATGGAATTTATTTACAGGTTTTGTTGTATTGGACCCACACTGATGTCTTACGGCTGTCAGTCTTTATAGGTTTGCATTCAACATTCTTCAAAAAGGAGGTTAAAAATCTGGTAATGGTGTTTGGGCACCAAGAGGAAGGATCTTCCCCCATATGACATCTAACATTTACAAAATAAATGAGGATCCTCCTCAAAGATGAAGAGGGGCCAGGGGAGCCTACAACCAAAAGTTCTGGTTCACTTAATCCTAAACTATACAAGGGCAATAAGAAGAAATAGTGACCCATTGTAACGGGTGACTCCTGGCTGCAGGGGACACTGGTGCTCATCTGTTGACCTGATCTACCAGGTTGGTTGCTGCCAAGTTTGTTGCATGCTGGGGTCTGGATCTGGGATACTGTGAACAGACTACCTAAGTTTGTTCAATGCTCTGATGACTACACCTTGCTGTTACTCCACGTGGGCAAAAATGATACTGCTGGGGAAACCTGGGCAGTATCAACAGTGACTAGCTCTGGAGGCAGTGGTCAAGGTCATGGCAGCCCATGTAGTTTTCTCCTCAATACAGTTGGTAAGGGGAATGGGTGTGAGAAGGGCACTAATGCGGTAGGCCAAAAACTGGCTGCAAAATGGATCTTGGGAGAGGGCTTTGGACTGTATGACCATAAGCCTTTTTGTGGACCAGTGTTTACTTTAGAAGGATGGAACCCAGCTCACTAAGCAGGACAAACCTATTTTTGCCAATAGGATGGCTAGTTTCATAAGGAGGGCTGTAAAATAGGAAGGGAGAGAGTAACTGGCAGTCCTGTGAGGGAGTGATGGACAAGGTTTCTGAGCAAAGGGCATGAGATGAAAGCAAGAGGAAGGCATAAGAAAATCAATAAAATGAGACTTAAGTGGGTGCACCTCCAGCACTTGCATGTAAGCAAAAAATTGCCTACAAGGCACCATTATGGACTAATCTCTCAAAACTTTTCTAGGAACTCAGTATGCTGGAACACCTTTTTTTAAAGTGCCTGTACACTAATGCACAGAGCATGGGGAACATGACAAGATGTGTTAGAGACATGTATGCAGCTGCAGGGTTGTGATCTTTTTGGCATCACAGACATGTGGCTCCTATAATTGATGTTGTGATGGAAGGACACAGGCTCTTTAGGAAGGACAGGTTGGGAAGATGAGGAGGGGGTGTCGCTCTTTGTGTTAGAGAGCAGCTGGTATGCATATTGCTCTGCCTGGGGGTGGATGAGTGGTTGACTGAGAGTGTAGGTGTTAGGATTAAGGACAGGTTACCAGTAAAGCTGACGTTATACAGAGTGTCTGCTACAGGTCACCCCGCCAGGAAGAACAAGTGGATGAGGCCTGTACATCCAGACAGAAGAAACCTCACATTTGCAGGATCTCATCCTCATGGGTAACTTCAAACACCCTAGTATCAGCTGGAGGGACAACAGGGCAGACCATAATCAATCCAGGAGGTCTTGGAGTGCATTCATTGAATCATAGAATCACAGAATGGTCCAGCCCCCCTGCCATAGGCAGGGATGCCACCCACTAGATCAGGCTGTCCAATCTGGTCTTGAACACTTCCAGGGATGGGCAATCTACAACTTCACAACTTCTCTGGGCAACATTTGCCAGTGCATCACTACTCTTTGAGTGAAGAATTTCCTCCTAATGTGTAATCTAAATCTCCCCTCATTTAGTTTAAAACCATTCTCCCTTGTCCTATCATTATCTGCCCAAGTAAAAAGTTACCCGTTAAGTACTGAAAAGTTGCAATGAGGTCTCCGCGGAGCCTTCTCTTCTTCAAAATGAACATCCCCAACTCTCCTGGTTTATTTTCATAGGAGACGTGCTCCATCACTCTGATCATCTTTGTGGCTGTCCTCTGCACCTCTGCATCGTTCTTCTGCTGGGGGCCCCAGACTTGGGTGCAAGCACTTCAAGTGTGGCCTCACAAATGCAGAACTGGACTGCAAGCATGCACTGCTGGCTCATACTGAGCTTTTCATCCACCAGAACCCCCCCCAAGTCCTTCCCACAGGGCTGCTCTCAGTGAGTTCTTCTCCCAGTCTGTCCTCTTGTCTGGGATTATCCTGACCCAGGTGCAACTTCTTGCACTTGGAATTGTTGAAAATAATTAGGTTCATGTGGGCTCACTTCTTAAGCTTGCCCAGGTCCCTTTGGATGGCTTCTCTTCTTTCTGTTGTATCAACCGCACCACTCAGCTTGGCATCATCTGCAAATTTGCCGAGGGTGCACTCAATTCCACTGTCTATATCACTGACACAGATATTAAACAGTACTGGTCCTGGAACAGACCCCTGAGGACACCACTTGTCACCGGTGTCTACCTGGACATAGAGCCATTGACCATCACTCTCTGCATGCAACCTTCCAGCCAACTCCTTATCCACTGCATGGCCCACCCAACAAATCTCTCTCTCTCCAATTTGGAGATTAGGATGTCACGTGGAACTGTGTCAAAGGCCTTACAGAAGTCCAGGTGGATGTCATCGGTTGCTGATGGTGTCACTTGACTATAGAAGACACCAGATTGGTCAGGTACAATTTGCCCTTACTGAAGCCATGTTGGCTGCCTCAGACCACCTGTTTCTCTTGCATGTGCTTTGATATTGCTTCCAGGAGGATCTTTTCCACGATCTTTCCAGGCAAGAAGGTGAGGTCTGTGGTTCCTCGGGTCCCTCTTTCAACCCTTTTTGAAAATGGGAGTGATGTTACCCTTTTTCCAGTCACCATGGACTTGGCCTGGCTGCCATGACTTTTCAAATAAGATGGACAATGGCTTAGCAGCTTCATCAGCCAGTTCCGTCAGGAACCTGTGATGCATAGCATTGGGCTCCAGAGAGTTATACATGTTCAGTTTCATTAGGTGGTCTCAAACTTGCTCTTTGCTTACAGTGCAAGGGACTTTGCTTCCCCAGTCCTCACCTAGCAATTCAGGGACTCAAGAGACATGGGAAGCCTGCCCACAGAAACAATAAGTTGTTGAGTGCCTGTGCCTTCGATGTGTCTGTTGACATGAGTTTTCCCTTCTCATCCATCACAGGGGATACGCAGTCTTTGGCCTTTCTCTTCTGAGCAATGTACCTACAGAATCCCTTGTTATTCTTTACATCCCTTTCCAAGCTCAGTTTCATCTGTGCCTTGGCTTTCTTGATCCCATCCTTACACGTCCAGACACCATCTGTGTATTCTTCCCAGGCCATGTGTCCCTGTTTCTACTGACTATGCATTTCATTCTTGCACTTCAGTTTGACCAACAGGTCCTTGCTCAGCCATCCCAGTTTTCTGCCCTCCCAAATTGCTTTCTTATACATGGGAGGGAGAGCTCTTGTGCTTTAAGAAAAACATCCTCAAAGAGTTGTTAGCTCTGTTCAGCTCCTTTGTCTCTAAGGACAGTGTGCCAGGGTATCTCATCCACTAGGTCTTTAAATATCTGGATTTTTGTTCTTTGGATATTCAGCATCCTGACTTTACTCTTTGCCAGGCCCACATTCCTTGAGATCACAAGCTCAGACATAGCATAGTCACTGCAGCCCAGGTTGCCTCGTATCTTTAATGAGTTCACTTGCATTAGTGAGCACCAGGTCCAGTAATGCTTCTCCTTTGGTTGGTTTGTCTAATAACTGGACCAGGAAGTCCTCCAACGTGATGAGAGCATGACACTTCTTGTAGTTGAAGCAAGAAGGCCTCATCAACAGGCTCCCCTTGATCAGGTGGCCTGTAGTAGATCCCAAATCCAAGGTGTCTTTTATTGGTCTGGTCCTTAACTTTTACCCACAAGCTCTCAACCTGTCCGTGGCTGTTTCTCAGAGTCAGGTCTTTGCAATCAATCCATTTCCTAACATATACAGCAACATCCCTTCCCCTTCTTCCCTGCCTATCTATTGTAAAAAAACTTGTAGCCCAGTGTTCCAACTGTGGGATTTGTCCCACCACATTTCTGTGATAGCAGTGATAGCATTGATGATATCTTGCTCTCCAAGTGATAGAGAAGCTAATGAGGAGAGGTGCTCTGCTGGACCTCATACTCACCCACAACAAAGGACTCGTTGGGAAAGTTAAGGTTAAAGGCAGCTTTTGCTGCAGCCGATGAACTTCAGAATCCTGAGGGAAGGAGTTAGGGTGAAATGTGAGATCACGACCCTGGACTTCAGGAGGGCACACTGGCCTCTTTCAGAGACCTGGTTGGAAGAGTCCTGTGAGATAAATTCCTGCAGGAAAAAGGGGCCCAAGAAACAATTTTTTTTATATATTCAAGAATCACCTACTCCATGCTCAAGAGACATCCATCCCAACAAATAGAAAGTCAGGCAAAAATGCCAGGAGGCCTGTGTGGATGAACAAGGAGCTTCTGGGCCAGATTCAAATGCAAAAACATGCAGAGGGTGGAACTAATGATGGGTGATCTGTGAGGGACAGGGACATTATCTGAGAATTTAGGGATGAAGTTAGTAAAACCAAAGCACAAATAGAATTGAAGCTGGCCAGGTATATCAAAGACGAGAAGAACTTCTTTATGTACAGTGGTGACAGAAGACTAATGAATATGTGGGTCCACTGCTGAATGAGACAGGTGACTTGGTTACACAGGACATGAAAAAGCTGAGGTAGTGAGTTCTTTGGTAGCAAGACTGGCCCTCAGGAATGGCAGGTCCCAGAAATCAAGGGAAAAAGCTAGAACAGAAAAGATGTACCCTTGGTGGAAGAAGATCAGTCAAGGGAATACTTGGACAAACGGGACATATGCTTACTCCTTGGGACCTGATAGGATACAGCCATGAATACTGAGGGAGCTGGCAGATGTCATTGTGAAGCACTCTCAGTAATTGTTGAAGAACAATTGTGACTGGGAGAAGTGCCTGAAGACCGGAGGAAAGAAGATGTCAATTCTATTTTCAAGAAGGGTATGAAGGAGGACCCAGGGAATTAGAGACTGGTCAGCCTCACCTCTGTTCCTGGAAAGGTGATGGAGAAGCTAACCCTGGACACCATTTCTAGGCATATGAAAAGCAAGAAAATCATCAAGAGTAATCATCATGGATTCACCCAGGGGAAGCTATGCTTGGCCAATTTGATAAGCTTTTTCAATGAAATAACCAGCCTCATGGATGAGGGGAGAGCAGTGGATGTTTTCTTCCGAGACTTCAGTAAGGCCTTTCACACAGTCTCCCATACAATCTCCACAGATAAGTTGTGGATGCATGGGCTGGATGGGCAGACAGTGAAGTAGACCGAAAACTGACTGAATGGCTGAACCCACTGGGTGGTGATCAGTGGTGCAGAGTCTAATTGGAGGCCAATAAGTAGCTTAACGTTTTTATTTATGATTTGGATGATGGCTCAGGGGCAATCTCATCAACGTCTATAATATCTTGAGAGAGTGCAAAGAGGATGGAGCCAGGCTCTCTTCAGCGGTGCTCAGTAACAGGACAAGAAGCAATGGTCACAAACTGGAACACAGGTTCCTTCTGAACACCAGGAAACATTTTAATGTGGGTGGGTAACAGAGCACTGACACAGGTTGCCCAGAGAGGTGGTGGAGTCTCCCTCCTTGCTGATCTTCAACAGCTATCTGGACGTGGTCCTGGACAACCTGCCACAGGTGAGCCTGCTGGAGTAGAGGGGCTGGATCAGATGATCTCCAGAGGTCCCTGCCAACCTTAACCCTTCCATGATTCCCTCACTGAAAGTAAACATTCTAGCACAAAATACTTCCACTGGAAAGTGTGCATTTCTTCATCTGTTAAGAAGTACCTTTTACACTAGTTAAAATAGCAAAAAGGAGACAAAGGTGGTGTTAAGAAGTAGCACATACGCTTTATCTTAGAATGTGCAACACTTGCTTGGGGACTTCATCTGCAGGAAAAGTGAAAGCATTAAACAGTTTATCTGCATAATTCTTTACCATGTCATTTAAGCTGCTGAATTTGGTATAAACTCAAGCATATGGTGAGGTGACAGATTGCGTAATGAAACAGTTGCAGGACTAACTGTTCCAATAACTATAGGGACAAGGAAGGACAATCTAGGCAGTAGATCTGAAGATAAAAGCTGGAGTGGGTGGGTGTCTTAATGATGAGAGAAGGACTCCCAGCTCACCATGTCTTTAATATAGGCAAACAGAAAAACAGACAACAGAACTGTGACTTTTGTTGCACCCTCAAAACTGCTGCCATAAATGATTACTTGTCTAAGTCTAGTGATTGTCTTAGGGTTTATTGCATGTGGACAAGGATGGTACAATCTTTTTTTTTTTTTTTTTTTTTTTTCAGCCAGATTTTCCACTACTGACTCCCATGATGAGAGTTCAGTCAGATAAACTATTCTTGCTTATGATAACAAAGATAGAGACAGGTTATGAATGGAAGATCAGTTTCCTTGGCTGAAAGTCCTGACAGAGTGTCAACTGCATAAAGAAAAAATAATAAAACTATAAGATTGATTTATATACTCACTTGATCCTTCAGTGATTGTGCTGGTTATGGAACTTCCACCAGTTGAACTGCATTTTTTGCTGTCTCTGAACTGTTTCCGTCTCCTGGCCCATTGGTCTATTGCTTCTTCCTGGGAGCTGTCGCTGGCTCTGGCATCTTTCATTAATGGTGTCTTTCTGTTTTTATTCATTTCTGATTTCAAGTCTAAATTATAACCAGACATTGCTTGTAAGGAACGTGAGAAATTACACAGTTTTACATTTTCACATTATAAATACAAGAATATCTACTTTGCTAACACAGAAATGAAAATATCAAATAACACTCAAAATACCTGTAAACTATATTTTTTAGACTTGCTGATGTATTCATGCAGAGAAAAGTGCATGTGACTATAGTGTGATAGGTGCACCTGTACTTAAATACCGATACAACCATTTGTATGGCATTTTTATACAGAAGTAAGTTAATTTTTCATGGATTTTATTTAAAAGTGCTTGTACATTTTTGAAGTGATCAGTATGTAGATATATAAGGTATTTTTAAACATTAAAGTCTAGCAAGATGAATGCAGATAAAAGGAGGATCTGTATTTTTATTTTATGCTTCCTTCTAAATACAGCAATAGGAATTTATTTTATTCTATTACCGTTTCAAAGAAAACAAAAATTGTAAGACTGTGTTGGATTCCCTTCTTAAAATGCACCTGTGTCCACCAACAAAGGCAGATAGGGTTGCACTGGAAAAAGTGCAAAATTTCTTTTAATGCCCTTTGCATGAGTCCTTGTCCCTCTGAACTAAGTTCCCACATCATCAGGCTTCAAGGTTGCTCAGACTCTCCAAACTTGTTAACAACGTTTTCATCTGTTTTTCCTCTGTGTTCTAAATGCTGTCACCCATTGTTGAAAACTGCCACATTTTCTTTCCAGTATCAGTGAATTATTGAGCACAGTAAGTCTTACATTGCCTCGTGTGCCCAGTGTCTTGGCTGAGTATGTTTGTATTCCTAGATTACAAGTGGACTTTGATTCACATTAACCAATATTAAAATTTTGCATGCTTATACTTCTTTCTGAATGTACAAATTTACTCATTTAAGGACCTCCACAGCATCACTAAGAATTTCACAGATGGAAAATCAAAATTTGACCATAAACCAAAAGAGGGACAAAGTTACAGGTTTTGGGTGGGACAAACCAGATGAGGTGATGGCTAAGAGAGAGCACACAGTTATATAATTCTTAGTAAGGGGCAAAAGAAAAGAGAGGAGGATTAAAAATAATACATCAAATAACCACACCTTGTTGTTGTGAGACAAAGGCATTTTTATGCTGTGTGTTAAATCATTGAGGTCTGATGTTTTTGAGCATGCAGGCTTCCTTCAGTATCTTCTTTCTATACCTTGCTTTAAGGAACATTTAATTAATCCTCTGCTTACTGTATTATTTTAGATATTAACCAACATAACCACATCTATCTGTATATCTGTCTATCTAATCAATAGCAAAGTTCAGGTTTATTTGAAATTTCCGTTACAGTGCCAAAATCAAGAAACAAACATACAAAAACCATAAAAAACAGTCTTGGAGGACATGGTATTTTCTGCAGATATTGTGAACTTGAAAAAGTATTAAAAACTCACTGACACTTTATACTAAGATTCTTGAATAGTTTTAACCATGATAAGAATGTACATATTTTTCAACAGTAAAAAAGCCCTAACCTCCGAACCTGCTGGAAACAATCTCTTCTACAGAGGATTATCTGAATTATATTTGCATATAATGATTAAAATTAAAAAGAAAAAAGAAAGATTGAGGGCTTTGGAGTGATATTTCAAATATACACACAAAAATGTGTTTATACATATTCATGTGTATAGACGTAATATAAAAAGCTTACACTGCAGTGTGCAGTGTCCCTGTCCATTTTGCCATTTTTATGATTCAGAACTCTCCTTTTAAATGACCAATTATAGATATAGATGAATGGATTACAGAAGGGATGATAAGAAATTCGTGAAAAAAAAAAAATCTTTTTTAATATGCAGTTTTCTTAGCTATATAAATAGAGGAGAAAAGAAGGTTAAATGATCTGCTGTGGTCATTCTATGTCATGTAAAGGCTCAGCCATAATTAGGACCTAGATATACTTAGAATTCAATATTTGCTTAGAAACCATTGATTCCAAAAATAGATTTATGTGATTTTGAAATTGTGACCAGAGCTCTGAGTATATGCCACGTGTCAACCTCAAAACTCCCATACTGTTTTTTTGTTTGCTTCTATCACCAGAAGCATCAGATGGGTTGACTGTTTAGCATAGAAAAACTACTTCTTGAGCAAAGCTGCTTTAAATATTTCTTTATTTTTTAAAATTTAATTTACTTGGCTTACAGGATCACTCCCAGCATCCTCAATACGATAACTGCATAGTATAACCAAATGGCTAAAGTATAGCAATATCATCTTTTTGTGAGGACAGAACATACTTTCCTTTTCCCAAAGATGTCACTAGAGCACTAAGACAACTATGCAGAGGTGTGTAAGGGACATTAACTATAAAAATCTCAGAATACCTACCTTTCTGACTAATCTGTTTTACTGATGATAGGGGGAAATCTATATTCTGTTGAAAATCTTCTTTTATTTCAACCTTTTTCTCAACTTCATCGGAGGTGGATTTGACTAACTGAGGTAGTTGATTTGCTCCAGCCTCTGTTCTTATGCTATCATCAGGTGATTGTTTACTACAAAGGTTCTCTGGTCTTTCCTTGTTATGTGAATGTTCTGTGAAAATTTCTTTCTTTTCAGTATAAGCTGAAGAGAGAGATAATATGGCAGTCTGTACAGAATCATTATGGCAATTGATTTCAGGAAGGGTATTCCCAGGCATACCTTGTATTTCAGAAAAGCTTTCTAATTCATTATCTATGTCATGATCCTCAAGATCCAATATCACGGGGGATAGCAAAGATTTTTCTTGTATACTACAGAAAAGTTTAGGCTCTTTTCTTACTGCAGAGCCAAAGGGATCAGGTACCAATTTAGTATCACCTTGGACAATGAGTCTTCGTTCTAGTTCTCCAGTTATTACAGTCATTACTGATCCTCTCCTTTTCTTTGTTACATCAGGCTCTGTGGAGGGTGGGTGAACATTTTTCTGTATGGCTGAAAGCTGGTTTGGAATGCATTCTATAGAAGCATAATTAGTACTTTCCTTGTCACTAAAAGGTTCACCTGCAGGGGTCCTAGAAGGTGGAGAGGCCTGTACCAGCTGAGCTTTGTTCTGTAAATCTACATGCTTCTCTAGATGGTTGTACTCTGGTGTTTCTCCATCTAAAACATCTTCAGTAGACTCACTGTCTTCCTCCCATATGGCTAGGTTTCTCAAAGGCTCTGCATGCCCATTTTCTTTTTTCTCATTTATAGTATCAGTGGAATGAAGACTCTCCATTAGTATTTCTTCTGTTTCCTCACCTTGCCCAACATAGTCTGCATAGTCATTCAATAAGCAAGTGTCATCTAGACTTTCTTCAGGCTCAGATGGATAAATGGCAATATTATGATCAAATGAAGTGAAAGCATACTGATATGTAGACTTAAGACCTTTCAAATTTCTCAGTGAGGAGGTCAACTCAGGACACATACAAAGGTTTGTACAGTGGTTGTGAATGTGTGAGTTCTTGCCACAGATGTCTGCTTTGGTCTCCTTAGGTGGTACTTTTAAGGACAAGGATGGTAATGAATAGAAGCCAGAATCCCTTCTAGGGTGAACTGGTGATGGTACATCAAGGGTAGTATCAGGGAAGGACTTTCTTCTTGCTGGTTTTTGCCCTGTGTCATTGCACTTATAAATGTTATTTCTTTCTTGAGCTGCTGCACTGTTCTTATTGATGTGCTCCTTCCCAATGTTTGAATTATTCAAGGTATTACTGGTTAGAAGACAGTTTGTATTATTCATTTTTGAGAAAAGTATCTTGTCTTTTGAGAAATCTTCCTTTTCATTGTTGTGGTCTTCATACTCATTTTTGTTATGTTTACAGAAGTAATTTTCCCCCTCCCAAATTCTCAAGGCTGTAGAGAGGCTGTCAGGTTCCTCTCCATCCTTATCAGCATATGAAGAGACCCCCTCTGCAATAGTATCTAAATGCATTTTGTCACAGTCAGCAAATTCTTTAGGTGGAGGGAGAAGTATAGACCCATCTGGGAATATAAATTCTTCTTTTTCATGAAAGTGAAAATGTGACTCACAATCTGTATTGCAAGGTGCCTTTGTTACATAATAATCTATTTCATTCCAATATGTATCTTCACATTCCTTGTTGCAGGTTTTCCTCTGTGTACCAGGTTTGATGTTAACTTTTAGGTTTTTCTTTTTGTTAATATATTCTACCTTAATTTCCTTTCCTTCAATGTTCATTTTCAGGGAGGCATTCTTGTTGAGAGCAGTTTGTATTTTGTGTGTAGAAATTCCCTTACACCTCTGAATGTCTACTTCTGAATGGTCATTTGGAGGACGTTGGTATTTTGGACATCTTGAACACTGGCTTTTCTGGCAGTGTCTTTCATGGCAGTGTTTATTGTTCTTTGAACTTTTCCTTTTCTCAGCCACAAGGTTTGTTCCAGAATCAAACAAAGAAACATTCTTAATTTCTACTTTCACATTAAAAGACCTATGTTTTACCTCTGCAGTAATTATTCCAGCAGCCAAGCTAACAGATTTTGCAGAGTCTGGTTTGCCCCACACTGTAATCTTTCCTGTTGATGAACCTCCTGATTCACCGAAAGTTACTGTAGCAAGGATTTCATTTTGCAGAGAAGAGAACATTGGAGGAGTGCAGTTCTTTTCCTTCTTTCTTTCTTTTTCATTTTCTGACACATTGTCTCTATCTTCAGACACATCTGAACTACTCTGATCCTTGATTTCATGATCTTTTCCATTTTCTTCAGAATCCCTCACATCCAGTGGCTCAGTGAAGTAACCCAGAGATTCATCTGCTTTATTTTCCAGGTTTTCTACATTTTGCTGGCATTTACAAGTGAGTGACAATTGTTCATCTAATTTAAGATGAAAAAAAAAAAGAAAAACATTTTCCCATGATTTGGTAAACAGTATCACAAATGTATAATTAGCTTTGAGACACTTTTACTTGAAAATGACTGTTTTGTCTTTAAAATGTAGTATATTTTCTACAACAGCATTTTTTTTTCTTTTTTTTTCGATCCAGCATTTGCTTCTTTTGTCTTAGTTATCTGATAAGTAGTATGAAGGGTATATCATGTTAACTCACTCTAATTGGAATAAATTAATATATTAATGGTTTTTCTTTTCTTAGAAAGGTTCACAGTTTTTAGGTGATAGGGTATTCTTTTTGCATTTAGAAAAATGTACCCTTTTTACTTCTATTATTCCTTTGAGTATTTACTTCATTCCTGTGGACACGCTGGGACAATCAATATCCCATTGCATACTTGCAGTTCCAGGTAAATTACATGGAACTTGACTTTTATAATCCTTTTACAGATGAGCAAACAAAGGGATTAATGAATATTGTCACAATCACATAGCACATCGGTGGCACATTTCCCAGGAGGTATGAGCCCTGTTTGAAGAAGAAAATACTGTTTCCTGGCAGGAGGTACTAGGCAAGATTTCATAGTGTTTATACATTTATGTGAAATTCTGCCTTGCTTGAACTTTTTTTTTTTTAATATATATATTTTTTTTATTTTTAGAATCATTCATATGCATTATTAGAGGATAATAGTTTACAGTTTATTTTACTTAGACAACATTCATTAAGAAACTTGCAGTAAAATGATGAGAATTTTGACAATTTGAGGCAATTAAACATCAGTATATTTTGAAAGACTGCCACAAATAAGTAGGATAGTAGCTCTACTAGAATAAGACATGTAGTCTCATCAAGACATTGGCTATATTTACTACACTTGAGTGTAAATATTTCCAATTTGAAAAACAGCTTTGGGCTTAAACAAGGATTTCTGTCTTGATGAGTGATTGGATCAACCACCTATGATTCTGGTGCTTTTACTTCAAATCAAATGCTTATGTAAACTTACATTCTCTGGAATCAGAATTTTTTCTGCCCTTGTAGCTTTTTCTTCTTTTTCTACTCATTTCTAAGACCTGAGGGCATCTGGGCTTCAGTCTTCTGTGTGGGAGGGAAAACATTTGTATTAGTATTAGTAACATTTGTATTAGTATTTGTAATTTGTATTAGTAATTTGTATTTGTATTAGTAACTTTCTATTGTAAGAAAGTTACTCCAGAATAATTTTGCTGTCTAATTCTCTCAGGCTGTCTAAGCTGACATTTCTCCTGTGTAGCCACTGACTAGCTATAATGAAAAATACACAAGTGCTTGAGCTGGTACTAATGCAGGTACTTTCTAGTCTTGGTTACTTAGGACCAAATTTTCAAAGTTGTTTCTAAGTAGTAACTTAAAATATCAGTTAGCTGTATTTGTTTAAAATATACCTAATATACCATTGTCTTCAGCTATGGGGTCTAAATGAATACCCTTTAAATTTTGTGGAACTTTAGAGTCATGACTGGTGTTTTTCAGCTCATGATATTATCTGATTCTGATTTTTGGACATTAATACATTAATACATTAATATTATGCTTTTTAATTCATACCTGTTTCTATATATAATTAAATACTTACTATTCTCTCTCTATTTTTTTTTCTTCTTTAAAAAAGAAAACAACAGACAATGTCAGAAAACAGCGGTGACTAACTGAGCCATGTGCAGAGCAAACTGAGACCAATCCATAAATCAGAGTTTGGGTTATTCCTTTAATTTGGTTGCGGGAGAAAATAATTGTCTGAGAGTAATTTTTTTCAATGTATAGAGGAACGTGATAAATATAAGATTAGCTGTTAATGCTAACTTGGTATTGAAGTCCTACTCTAGTAAAAATTATTTGAAAATGACAACTTCGAATATTTCGTGTTTACAGAATCACAGAATCATCTAGGTTGGAATAGACTTCCAAGATCCAGTCCAACCTCTGACCTAACGCTAGCAAGTCCTCCACTAAACAATATCCCTAAGCTCTACATCTAAACGTCTTTTAAAGACCTCCAGGGATGGTGATTCACCCACTTCCCTGGGCAGCCCATTCCAATGCCTAACAACCCTTTCAGTAAAGAAGTTCTTCCTAATACCCAACCTGAACCTCCCCTGGCACAACTTTAGCCATTTCCCCTTGTCCTGTCACCAGGCATGTGGAAGAATAGACCAACCCTCCCCCACCTTGCTACAGCCTCCTTTGAGGTACCTGTTGAGAGCAGTAAGGTTGCCCCTGAGCCTCCTCTTTTCCAGGCTGAACAATCCCAGCTCCTTCAGCCACTCCTTAAAAGACTTGTTCTGCAGACCCCTCACCAGCTTCAATGCCCTTCTCTGGACTCGTTCAAGCACCTCAATGTCCTTCTTGTAGCGAGGACCGCAAAACTGAACATAGTACTTGAGGTGTGGCCTCACCAGAGCCGAGCACAGGGGGACAATCACTTCCCTAGATCTGCTGGCCACACTGCTTCTTATACAAGCCAGGATGCTGTTGGCCGTCTTGTCCACCTGAGCACACTGCTGGCACATATTCAGCTGACTGTCAACCAATACTCCCAGGTCCCTCTCCACCAAGCAGCTCTCCAACCACTCATTTCCCAGCCTGTAGCTCTGCTTGGGGTTATTGCGCCCCAGGTACAGGACCCGGCAATTGGCCTTGTTGAACATCATACAGTTGGCCTCAGCCTGTAAGTCCAGCCTGTCCAGATCCTCCTGCAGAGCCTTCCTACGCTCAAGCAGATTGACACACGCACCTAGCTTGGTGTCATCTGCAAACTTACTGAGGGTGCACTCGATCTCCTCATCCAGATAATCGATAAAGATATTAAAGAGAACTGCCCCTAGTACGGATCCCTGGGGGACACCACTACTGACTGGCCTCCAGCTGGATTTGGCTCCATTCACCACAACTCCTTGGGCCTGGCTATCCAGCCAGTTCCTAACCCAACGAAGCGTACACCTGTCCAAGCCATGAGCAGCCAGTTTCTTGAGGAGAATGCTGTGGGAAACAGTGTCAAAAGCCTTACTGAAGTTAAGATGGTCCACATCCACAGCCTTTCCCTCATCCACCAAGCACGTCACTTTGTCATAGAAGGAGATCAGGTCCGTCAAACAGGACCTGCCTTTCATAAACCCATGCTGACTGGGCCTGATCGCCTTGTTGCCCTGGAAGTGCTGTGTGATGACTTTCAAGATAATCTACTCCATGAGCTTCCCTGGCACAGAGGTCAAACTAACAGGCCTACATCCTGCTCCCCATCCCCTTCCACCAGCTCAAGGTACTGGCTATTTAGAGAACAAGTGGGTTTGCCGCTAAAGACTGAGGCAAAGAAGGTATTAAGCACCTCCGCCTTTTCCTCATCTCTTGCAACTAAGTTTCCCCTGCATCCAGTAAAGGATGGAGATTCTCCTTAGTTCTCCTTTTAGTGTTAATGTATTTGTAAAAACATTTTTTGTTGTCTTTAACAGCAGTAGCCAGATTGAGCTCCAGACAGGCTTTGGCCTTTCTAATTTTGTCCCTACACATCCTTAAAACATCCTTACAATCCTTCTGAGTGGCCTGCCCTCTTTTCCAAAGATCGTAAACCCTCTTTTTTTTTTCCTAAGCTCTAGCCACAACTCTCTTTTCAGCCAGGCCAGTCTTCTTCCACGCCGGCTCATCTTTGGGTACGTGGGGACACACTGCTCCTGAGCCTTTAAGATTTCCTTCTTGAAGTGTGCCCAGCCTTCCTGGACCCCTCTGCCCTTCAGAACCACCTCCCAAGGGACTCTACCAACCAGTGTCCTGAACAGCTCAAAGTCAGCCCTCCGAAAGTCCAACACAGTGGTTTTACTGGTCCCCTTCCTGACTTCGCCAAGAATGGAGAACTCCACCATTTTGTGGTTACTCTGCCCAAGACAGCTCCTGACCACCGCATCTCCCACCAGTCCTTCTCTGTTTGTGAACAGAAGGTCCAGTGGGGCACCTCCCCTGGTAGGCTCACTAACCAGTTGCATCAGGAAACTATCGTCCATGCTTGCCAGAAACCTCCTATACTGTTTCCTCTGAGGTTAATTGCATTTCCAGGTTATGTCTGGGAAGCTGAAGTTCCCCATGAGGACAAGCACTGATGATTTCACAACTTCTGCCAGCTGCCTGTAGAATTCCTCATCTGTCTCCTCATCCTGGTTTGGCGATCTGTAACAGACCCCCACCAACATGCTTGCCTTGTTGGCCTTCCTGCTGATCTTAACCCATAGGGATTCAACCTTATAATTCCCAGTCTCAGTCTTGAGTTCCACAACATCAAAACACTCTCTAATACAGAGAGCCACACCACCACCCCTTCCATGCTGCCTGTCCCTTCTGAAGAGCCTATAGCCAGACATTGCAGCACTCCAGTCATGAGAGTGGTCCCACCACGTTTCCGTGATGGCAACCAAGTCGTAGCCTGCCTGCCACACAATGGCTTCCAGCTCCTCCTGTTTGTTGCCCATGCTGCATGCATTAGTGTAGATGCACTTCACAGAATCACAGAATTTCTAGGTTGGAAGAGACCTCCAGATCATCGAGTCCAACCTCTACCTAACGCTAACAATCCCCACTAAACCATATCCCTAAGCTCTACGTCTAAACGTCTTTTAAAGACTTCCAGGGATGGTGACTCCACCACTTCCCTGGGCAGCCTGTTCCAATGCCTAACAACCCTTTCGGTAAAGAAGTTCTTCCTAACATCTAACCTAAAACTCCCCTGGCTCAACTTAAGCCCATTCCCCCTTGTCCTGTCACCAGGCACGTGGGAGAACAGACCAACCCCCACCTCACTACAGCCTCCTTTAAGGTATCTGTAGAGAGCAATAAGGTCGCCCCTGAGCCTCCTCTTCTCCAGGCTGAACAAGCCCAGCTCCCTCAGCTGCTCCTCACAGGACTTGTTCTCCAGGCCCCTCATCAGCTTCTTCGCCCTTCTCTGGACTCGTTCAAGCACCTCAATGTCCTTCTTGTAGCGAGGGGCCCAAAACTGAACACAGTACTCGAGGTGCGGCCTCACCAGAGTCGAGTACAGGGGGACGATCACCTCCCTAGCCCTGCTGGTCACACTGTTTCTTATGCAAACCAGGATGCTGTTGGCCTTCTTGGCCACCTGAGCACACTGCTGGCTCATATTCAGCTGACTATCCACCATCACTCCCAGGTCCTTCTCTGCCTGGCAGCTCTCCATCCACTCCTCTCCCAGCCTGTAGCTCTGCTTGGGGTTATTGCACCCCAGGTGCAGGACCCGGCACTCGGCCTTGTTGAACTTCATGCAGTTGACCTCAGCCCACTGGTGCAGCCTATCCAGATCCTCCTGCAGAGCTTTCCTACCCTCGAGCAGATCGACACACACGCATAGCTTGGTGTCATCTGCAAACTTACTGAGGGTGCACTCAAAGCCCTCGTCCAGATCATCGATGAAGATATTAAAGAGGACCGGCCCCAGCACCGAGCCCTGGGGACGCCACTTCAGCTGGGCCATTGCCTGCTCCCCTGGCCCTGACATTGTTCTTCCTGGCACACCTCTAATGAGACTTATTCCCTCCCCGTTCCCCTTCCTACCTAGTTTAAAGCCCTCTCAGTGGGACCCGCCAGCTCCCGAGCTAGTGTCTGTTTTCCTCTTAGAGACAGGTGGGAAATTTCACTGTCTGAATTTAACAAACTTTAGGAAACACAATATTAAAGAAAGGTTAGTACAAGGAAAACATTATGGTGATTAAGATTTGTGTGCTTTAATAATTTGAGTTACATGAAGAATCCCCAAACACTCGATATATGGAGGAGTAAAAAGAACTGAAGTGAACACAGGATAATACCAAAATGAAAGGAGGAAAAAACAAACAAACAAAAACAGGAAAGATGCTGGAATTTTAAGGAGGTAGACAGTACTGTGGATCAATTCAAATGAAAGGCATATTCATTTAACTTTCTCATCATAGTTGCAACGTACGTTTTGTGAGATGTCCTGACAAAATATACAGATTTTCAAAATAAATTCTGTTCTGAGATGGTCGATAGTTCTACTACTTTTCAAATTGCATTTATTGGTATGGAACAATCTGAAGGTAGATAGTGTCGTTCTCTTTGTGTCAGGATTGTAGGAAATGATTTGTTGGCCCTAACACCTATCCAAATATTACTTTATGCCCACTCCTCCAAGATTTACTACTTCAGAAGAGGGTGGGACAACAGCCCTTTTCTTTCCACTCATGTTTTCAATGTACGTTTTCCTTATATTGTTGTTGTCTATTCTTGTTTTTTAGTCCTACAGCTGAGATATGCAAACAGAATTAAGAATTCATCTTCAGTCCTAGTCACACAAATAGTCCTGTTGACTTGAAGAAGGATTAGTTGAATGCATCAGACCCTGCATTAGGGACTGTTCTGTCCACTGCTGGACACTAGGTGAATGCTAGTCCAATTAGCTTCTATGACAGCAGAGGTGTTCAGCAGTTCACTAAATGGAAGCCAATGTCCACTGACAAAGTGCTCTACGTGACAGGTTATTCTTACTACATACACAGCGTTTGGGTTGGCTCAGAATGTATAACCTGTGAACTCAGAGAGAAAGATGACTCCTTACCATCACAACAGTTAAAGCTTGGTCTAGAATGTGTTCAATTTCACTGTGAACAGTATTCCTGATAGAATTTCTTTCAAGATAGTGCAAGTGATGACAAGCTCTGTGATAATAGAGGCAAGAAAATGTTTTTCTTTTTCTAACATGTGACTCAGAGATCATGTTTTTAGGCAGAAAAAGCTGCCTTCATAATGTTTCTTAGAAGTAAAGTGGAAAATGTAGGGATTATTTTATTTCATGTTTATATATTGGAGTTTTTATGTGAAACCATTTGCTTTCTTAAGTTTTCTAGAGAAGAGTGTTCAGTGAAACTAAGTTACAAAGCACTGGCAGAAAAGACAGACTAAAAAGGAGAAGGAAAATATATGGGAAATATTTAAGCATATTGAATCAGAATGGTGTGGTGACAATACATTTGCAAAATGCTTTATGTTCCTTCAGGATAGTATTAATTGCCCTTTTGGGGTGGAAAATGTCTCTTGTTCTAGAAGGCATGGCTATAAATATATTTAGTGGCAGTTCACTGGATAACTCCACATTAAATCCTATACTTAAATTATTTCACCTTTTACAGACTGTACAAGAACAATGTCACAGAATACTCAAGCACTATTTAAAGTGCTTGATGAAATTCCTGAAGGTTGAAACACCTGGAAAAGTCCTTTCAATGCTTTTTCCTTATGAATTTCAACCACATCAAAAACATCTGATTTCTCTCTTCCCTTTGGATACAGAATCCCCTCTCCCTCCTCTCTTTTTTTTTTTTGTTACCCCAGATATCCTTACTTAACATGGAATTTTGTGTTCATTCACTTCCATTCTGTCTCATTTTTCTTCTATTTCTCAGTATTCTTTTGCTCCATGCTAATATTTTCTTTCATTGATTTTGCTCCTCTATCATATTACCTCTATCGTATTTGGCCGTTTCACTGCTTAATTCCTCCCCTTCTTTCTTCTGATAAAATTGTTGTTAAAGCCAGGCTCTTCCTTATGATTTCTTCCTTTCACTTTCCTTAGAGATTGTATTTTGTGGCATATTACCCTTATTAGCTTTTATGCAGATTTCCCACAGAAAATTTATTCTAACAGACAATGCCATTTTGAGTATGACAGCCTAATCATTCCATAGTCAGAGAGTAGTCCAAAAAAGCTTATTTATTTATCTCTTATTTACCTAATTCAAGTGCTTCTTATTCGAATACTTTCTTTTTTTTTTTTTTTTTTTTGCCCCCCTCCCCCCCCCAAATTTCTTAAATTTGCAAAAATGCTCCAAATCTCCTTATCAAGTTACCTTATCTGAATAATTTCTCAACACCCAGTTCTGCGGTACTTTTGCCAAATACCGTATTTTATATGAGACATAGGCAAGAAAAGAGAAATGTTATCAGAAATACCATGGTAGTGTTTCTTACTCAGGTAGTATGCATCTTAGTTTCATTTGCTTATCATTTGTTCTATGTGTTTTCCAGAAAACAGACTGGTCTTTAAGAATGCCTTTGCAAAATGTCTAGAATAGCTATTTATTAATATGGGTCTGTAACAGGACCCTAAAGCACTTCACAAATTTAATTAAAACATAAATTACATTGCTGCAAAGAATCAGTTTCCATTCAAATGGAACTCAATAGTTATCTGACAGTATCCAATTAGCTATAAGAATAGTACATCCAAATGAAACGCTTAAAAAAGCATGGGTAAGCAAAATTGCTCTGCAACTGATATTGTGCTAGGACCCAGTGATTAATCATTTTATTTCATGAAATGTTCTGTGGGACTTTTAATAAAGCACACCTAGTCATGATCTTTTATTTTCAGATGATCAAAAGATAGCAAATACCAGCCAGTAATATTTCTGCAGATCTGGTTCTCAAGGAAAGTTACTGTCTAAGCAACAAGACACAAAGGAGCATAATCAGGAAATCCTTACCTTATGTAATGAAATTTTGCATTATGTTGTACACACATAAACAAGTGACACCACAGTGTTAAATAAGTTTTGATCACTTTTTTTTTTTTTTTTTTTTTTTTTCCCTCTTAAACACTTAGCAGGAATACTATTCTGGCTCCTGTGTTAGGAACAGCTACCTTCAGGGAGCCCTTTTGCCCTTTGCATTAGTTTTAAAAAAGGCTAATAAAATAGCAGTCAGTCAAATATCTTCAAGACTATTTTAGCTTACAATTGAGAACACAAGTGACAGGGAATTCATCTTGAAAAATTACAGTTCAGCCATCATAAGCTTGTGTGTGTACAAGCACCTGTGCCTTCTTAGGCAGAAGACAAGGCATAGGTCCAGTTTTCAGTTCTTAAATTCAGCAAAGCCGTATGCATTTTTTTTTTTTTTAAATAGAAAGCTAAATGAAAGATTCTGCCTCTCTGCTAAGCTAATCTTGCTATTTGTTTAATTATTTTGAGTCTCTGCTGTAACATGAGTAATGAATTACTAAGGATAGGCATTTATTTAATGTTTTTGAAGTTATTTCATTTCTGAATCAAATTGTTTGCTCCTACTGTCATTTAGTTTTCCACTGCACCAAAATGGTGAACCAGTATGTGGCTATGCTGTCGATGGTCCATATAGAGATCACCTGTTGACTTTAAGTACCATGTAATAAACACTTCTCCTTACTGACCACATTTTTCCAGTGGTGAATATCAGTACAATACCATGGACGCTCATGTATTTTTTATGTGTGTAAAAACACTTTCTCACAACTGTCATAAAGAACATGTTTTATTATGCATTTTTTCTGTTACAGTGGATGAAAGTATTTTGTCTTCAGCAAAAGTTCAGAAAATATATTAAAATATTTACCGTGAATTTCCATTTGTTTTCTCTGTTGTGTCTCTGCCATTCCTGTTCTAAGACCAAAGGAAAAAATGCCAATTTGAACACCAGCTGGATTAGCCCTTTTCTTGTGAGTTTATTATACTGATGTTTGGTATTTTACATTTAGTTACATTTAACTGGCTTTTTTTTTGTTTTGGCATATAATTCATGCTTTCTCAGCATCAGTCATGGGAGCAACTAAATGAAATACCTCCCATGTGCAATGTGGCAAATGGCCATGAAATGAGCAGAAATCTCACTACTGCTTCCACTCACAGGAAATAAAATTTCTGTAGTAAAACGGTGCTACCAATAGAATACTACAATCCTTTGTCAAGTCAAATTATTGAAGTTCTCTGAACTTGTGAACAGTTCATCCATCATAACAGAAATGATGTAAATCCAGAATCTTGAATTCTGCTTGAAACTCAGCTCACCAAGTGAAGCCTGTCAATCAAGTAATACGCTACCACAGTTAACCCTTTGAAAATATATTAGCTTGTTTTGAGATAGTCTGCAACTAGAAAATATAAATTACGTTTATTTGAGAAAAATCTGTCCTTTCTTATAGAATAAATTAAGTTCAAAAATATATCCTAGCTTCTAGGATTCAATTTCCACTGTCTAAAATGGAAAAATTTAGAAACTGTATTTCCTGACTATGCAGTTTCCATGGTCAGTTTCTGCAGAACAGGAATTTCAATTGCATAGATTAGGAGCAATTTGGGTTTGGAGTGAAAAACAAATTTAATACTTCATAGGCTCATTTTTTAGTAAGCGTGTTGAGAAAAGGTTTGCATTCCTTCAGTGAACTGGGAAGGACAGCTTCAGTGTCAGAATGGTTCTCTCCTTAGAAAGGAATAAGAAAGTACTTTAACAAAAACAGTTTAGTAAGCAGGATAAGGAAATGGTAGGAGAACAACCTGCAATCAAGGCTTATTTAAGTGCTTCAAACTGAATTTGTAAGCTTTTCTACTCAGTGGTATATAACATTTCTTCTTGATTAATATCCCTGTAGTCTTATCATTATCTTTCCTCACCTTTCAGATCTAAAATGTTATTTGCAGGAAGATAGTTCAAAAGAAACAAACAAGCAAACTAAATCAAACCATTTCATTCAGATAAGCTTTCAGTTTTGAAATTACACAGTACTAAACTTTAGTTCCTGTATGTTAAAATTACAGATAACAGTCTTAGGAATCAAAAATCCATCTTAGAAGATGGATTCTACATATCTACTGTTTAGGAAAGCATTCTTATTTATTATTAATAATAATAAAATCCACCTTAAAAAATCCCTTTTATTTAGGAAACCATCGTTCTTATGTATTCACAAAAACTATATACTCAATTTAATTTCAATTATACTTAAATATAATTGAAATTCTTTAAACTATATCCACTGTGAAAAAACAACTTCAGAAATCCCCCATTTTTACAAAAACTATGATGAGTTACAGTAAGTTTATACAAAATATATACTGACAGGGTTGTTACTTAAAATAAAAAACATGTTTATACTTACTGTTACTATGAGCCAAGATTCCTTTTCCTCAGATGCTTGCTTGCTATTATAGACTCTGTGAATAGTTTGCTTTTCTAAGCTCATGAAGGATGTGGTAGCCGTCTTGCTAAGGCTTAATAGGATAACAAGTTCAATTCTTTTTTTTCCTTCGGACTTATCCACTTCTGTACTGTCAACCCCAGTTGGCAATGATATGCAGCATACATCTACCCTTCCAATCACTGAAGCAAAAAAGGACTACTGCTTATTTAACTCTTAACAGCTGAAGCAAATATGAAAAATGGTAACTCAACTCACTCAGGCTTTACACTTGTCAATTATGTCTGAAAAGTCTTAGCCAATAAAATTACCTATACTAAAATTAAAGATAAGAGAGAGAGCAATGTTGTTCACAGTCTTGCTCCACTTCTTTTTCTATTTCTGTCCCTTAAGCTCAGAATCTGATTAGTATATTTAATTCCATGAAGCATCATGACTGGTCTACCTTTAATCAGCCTACTGATATCCAGCCTCTTTTCCTTCACATGGTGTAGAATTCAAGATCATTATTTACCAGTATACACAAAATACGACACATACTGTTCGTACTATATTACTGATACTGGAAAGATTTTATTTTTCGTATGCTTATCCATGTCTAATACTAAAAATGAGATAAAAGAAGTATGCTTATGGGAACTGATGCAGATTTAATAAAAATCTCACAAAGGTATTCATAACATGGGCTTACAGCTTTGTTAGTAGTATGGATTTTGTGTTTTAACAACATTTATTTTTTTGTCCACTATATTATTATTTCTATTTCTTATAATAAAAAACACAATGGACAAAATACATATCTAAAGATATATACTGAATAGAAATTAATTCTCATTAGTTGACTGGCAAACTGGAAGAGAAAATGTTTTGAGAATTTTCTCTAGTTACTACTTACACTTTTTGCTTTGGTACCACAGCAGAAGCAAGACAGAAGAGAGTGAAAGATCATTACCACACAACATGAACAAAGTCCCTCCATTTTTAGTGGTTTCCAGGATGGCATTTTCTTAACATACTGTATTAACTTAGTGGTAAGAAATAACCTCCTTGCACAGCTGCAGTCTTTTGGATAAAGCATACAACTCTAATGTTAGGGAGCTGTTACGCTGATCATATTCCAGTGAGAATCACTACACTTTCTATTTAATTTCCATGCTAAATTTAATTTGGCCCTTTCCTAAATTGCTCTGGTTGCTAAATAACTACAGCATTTGGTTCTTCAATTAGGTATTTCATACATAATCTGAAAATAACCATCCTTCAGAAAATTTCTAGGGATAGGTATTTGCAAACTAAAACTCAAACTTGCAAACAAGTCAAATTAAGGCAATAAATACCCAGGAAACCTATCATTTTAAATAGGAGATCAAAATGATTAAATTAATTTTCTTAAAGAAATGATGTTTGTCCCCTTTACTGTGAGTGGTTCATCTGCTGAAGAAAGAAGGACTGCTAGTTAGCTTTCAAAAATGTATATGCATTAAAAAAATAATTATCACCAAAAGTTACTAGAAATGATCATTAAAAGATCATTAAAATATTATTCACAAACTCAGATTACTAAAACACCATTGTTTTTTTACAACCTGTGCTTTTTCTGCCATTTTCATGCTGTAAAGTTACAGTTCTTCTACTTACTAGTATTGTAACTACAGATACGTATTTCTTATACAAATTCTCAATTAAAAAATCTGAATCAATATAAATATTGGTTATGGTCAGAAACTTCTTCTGGTTATGGTTATGCTCAGAAACTTCTTCTGAGTTTCACAATTACAAACCTACCTTTATAGCAATCCACCTATATATATAATCCACCTATATAAATTCCCTACATGAAAAAAAAATACCAGAATGTAACTTTTATATGCATTTTTAGTTACCTTAATGTGATAAATGATTTACCTTCCTAAAATCTATATATTGCGTGATCCTTCCTCTTCTGTCTGCTCCTCATTCCTTCCTTGTTCATCTTTCTTACCATGCAATCATCGCAGTCCTAGGCAAACGTTTCTTCCACTACGCATGCTTTCCATTGTTCTCTTCTACTTGTATGAAGTAGCTGCAACTAGCCTTCTTTCTGTCCGATGTTTTATTTTATTTTTTTGATAAAATTATTTCTACCAGGACCACATATTGACAATAGTGGTAGTCCATGAGAGCTTATTGTACTTCTCTGTAAAAGAAAATATTAAATAAAACAGCGTATTGCTTCCTTCTCATTTCCAGGTAGCTCAACTGATAAAAGTTATTTTCTTAATTTGCAGTTGTGGGTGAAACAAGGGAGAGAGTAAAGCAATATAATGATTTGTTAGCTGTTCCAAGACTGTCAGAAGTGCTTCTTGCTTTAACCTAGATGCCATAAAAACAAACAAAAAATGCTGCCACAGTATGAACACTGAATAGAAAGACATAACACTTTTACTGAGTGCAGAGTCTGCACAGAATTTTGAAACAAATCTTGCATAGTTTATTGATTAAAAAAAATTCAAGTTGTTCTGAATAAACAAATTACCATTTCATAATAAGTTAATTTTTATGACTATCATTGTATTTCCTCCTGTTCATTTGCATTTTTTATAACACTGCAGTGTCTGCATAATCACAGACTACCGAATCGTAACATAATTAAATTAATAACAACAGTATACTTTTATAAACTTCCATTTTAAAAAGATATATTCTTTAAATAACACAATAAATTAAGGCACAAATCTGAATTATAGCATTAAATATCCATAAGTAATTATTTTAATTAACATATTGCCTTCTCAGTCTTACAGCTGGGGTTGATATATTTCTTAGAACTGTGAATTCTTAATAGCAGTAAAAATCTAAAAGTCTCAATTTGTATAAAACAATTTTGTGTATATTTTCAGATATTATGCCTTTTAAATAATCTTTTCTCCTCCATTACAAATTATCAGAGAATGAAATAACTCATTGGCTAGGGTCAATAAATGTATTATTATCTTGTTTTGGTTTTCCAATACATTATTCATAAATACTGTGTTATACCTTTAAATTCAGGATGACATAACTGTGTAACTGGGTGAAATCAAACTGGAAGAGTAAATACTCTGTTTACAGCGTTGCTCATGTAGATAAAAAAGTACTACATATTTACCATTGAAATGTAAGTACTACATATTTACCATATTTACTATTAGCTTAAAACTAGCTGTTGCTGATAGGACTCTCAGCAATGAACAGTGACTGGTGTTTTTTGTGCTGCATAGAATTTTTTAAAATGGAGACAGGGAAGAATGAGAAGGAAACTAGTATGACAGAACAGGAGGATGTAAATATAGAGTGCAGGCAACAGGCAAGGTTAGGCCTTTTTGTAATGTGACTCCTTCTAGTGGTGGACAGGAAAATCCAAATCAAACATTAAGAATGTGATAATGGCAGGCATAATAATTTGATCAAACAAAAACAAAGCAGCCTCTGCAAAATAAAGTATTAATTTTTCCTAGTTGTTTCTTGATTCCTTGGGATGAGCACTGTGCTATTACTCAGTTCTCACTCAGGTCTGAAAAAAATTGTAAAGGTTTGCATATTCACTTCAGGAACCAAAGCAAAGACTCAAAAACTTACATGGTTGCACAAACATTAGATAAACAGTTCTTTCTAGTTTATTCCTAATTTTAGCATCCACTAAAAGAAATAATTCAACTTAAAGAATTTGAATTAAATTATATGAATTAAAGATTAGCATTCATTCCAATCCAATGTTTTATCAACTGGTGTGCAATAGCTTGACTTGGTGGTACAAAGAATGAACGCTGATTTCCTTTAATGAGAACTTCCACAACCTGCAATAAAAAGAAATTATTTCTGTTAGAAAATAGAATTATAAGCCATATGGAATCTAACACAGGAATTAACAACGATGATCAGTCTAATGTTACTGTCCCCATTAATAAATTACTACCAGAGAAATACAAGAAAAATATTTGGAAGAGTTGAGTTGTTGCATTTTTGAGCTTAAAACGTGCCCCAAAGGATACTTTCATACAACCGTGGAGATAGTAAAAAAGAGTGATATTCAAGTTTTTTTGTTAAGTCTCTGCAAGGAAGAACCACCAGATGGTGCTCTACACCATTCCATAAATTCTTTTTGTTTTCTTTTATCATGTAGCGTTGGAGAAAATGTTTTGTTCATTTTCTGAGGCAGTAGCAAGCAACATGCGTGTATACTTTCAGTTTAGCACACTTTTGTAGTACATTTATTCCCAGTTCTAGACCAATCTGCATATGTCTAGCTGTATGCAGAACTAATACTCATTTAAAATAACATTCTGATTGCTGTCAGAAATACACTGAGATTGTAGGTGACTAATTTTTCCTTCAAGTTGACTTACAGAGTCACAACACTTGTAACTGCTAGGCATTTGTATAGTGTTACAGGAAATTTAGCTTGTAAGTAGCCTGTGACAAAACCTGTGAAGACTGTATTGTATAAACAATCGTTTTATTTTCTACTCATGAGCTCTTTCTGTGAAAATTTATTTTTTTCTCTTTTTCATTTGAATTTCCTATTAATGCATAGTAACCTGCATTCAATACCAGAGTATTAAAAAACTAGTTCACGGAAAAATATTCAAATTAGAATTCCCAGAATTTGTACCTAAACCTCACCTCCACCCCTAACAAATCTGGTAGCATGCTTGTTTGGAGAAAGTCAGGTGATGAACACTATTTCTGCCAAAATGCAGAGCACAGGCTTGTAAAAAAAATGGTCTAACATAACTATAACTTGGATATCTCCCAAAAGGAAAAGGTGAACAGCTAACTGGTAAATATGTCATAAAATGGACTTGCAAGTGACCCAGTAATTACTGTGCTCCTTATCAGTATCTGCCTTCCACTGTTTATGTGTAATCTACAAATACAATATAATGCAACTGTAGTATGATAAAATGGAGAGTATACTTGTTTATTCAACTTGCTGAAAAAAGAAAGTATCTATTCTATGCCAGAAGTGATACAGTCACAGACTAATCAATACCAGAAGGAAATTAAATTGAACTTTACCTGTTCTCTAGTGAACCAGCGGGCGTCCTCTATTTCATTCTTGTCAACTCTAATTTCTGTAGACACTGCAACAGCTAAGCAGCCAATCATTAGGGAGGAGGGCATTGGCCATGGCTGACAAGAGACATACTGAACATGGCCAACTTTGACTCCAGCCTCCTCTTCTACTTCTCTTCGAACAGCATCTTCTATTGTTTCGCCTAATCAAAAAGGGCAAAGAACCAACAGCTGATGAAAATACTCCAACCAAGGATTACATCTTGTGCTTTGAACTGACTCAAAAGATTTGAAACTGCACCAGACAATTACCTATAGACATCCAGTTCACAGATCAGGGCACATACCTTAAGCATGGGATGGTGAAGTCTAACAAGGTAAAAATAGCCACCAAAGCAAAATTTAACTTTGTAAATAAAGTGTCATAATTTCTCCATCATACTGTTTATTTCCCGAATTGATAATTTATCAATTATAGCATGTATGGTATACATAAGTATGTATATACAACCTATCATCACGCTGCTTAACACTTGTCCTGGTTTCAGTTAGCACAGAATTAATTTTCTTCCTAGTAGCTGGTGGAATGCTGTGTTTTGGCTTAGAATGAGAAGAGTGCTGATAACACCCCGATGCTTTAATTGTTGCAGAGCAGTGCTTATACTAAGCCAAGGACATCTCAGCCTTTGCTCTGTCCTGCCAACGGGCAGGCTGGGGGGTGCAGTAAGAGCTGGGAGGGGACAGACCCAGGACAGGTGACCCAAACTAGCCAAAGGGGTATTCCATACCATCTGACGTCATGCTAAACAATATATAGGGGTGGCTAGCCGGGGGGAGGGGGCCGGACTGCTCGGGGGTTAGGCTGGGCATCGGTCAGCGGGTGGTGAGCAATTGCATTGTGCATCACTTGTTTGTACATACTATTATTACTTTCGTATTATCCCCATTGTATCATCATTATTATTATTGTTATTATTATTTTTGTTATTTTTTTTTTTTTCCTGTCTTATTAAACTGTCTTTATCTCAACTCACGGGCTTCACTTTCCATTTCTCTCCCCCGTCCCAGAGAGGGAGGGGGGAGGGTGAGCGAACGGCTGCGTGGTGTTTAGCTGCCGGTCGGGTTAAACCACGACAGTCTTTTTGGCGCCCAACGTGGGGCCCGAAAGGTTGAGATAACGGCAGATCTGATCAGAGTGTGTTAAACTAAAATTGGTGTAAGGATTAGACCTGCTTAATAGTCACTTGTCATGATGCTGATTGCTTTAATCACAACTCTGCTGCGCCTGTTTTCCAAATTGAGTATTATAGTACATTATTTTCCGTATTTGCTCTCTGTAGTGTTGTTTCTCCTCTCCGGGCCCTGGTTTCAGACCATTATGGTACTAAGTGTTATAGCAATGGCTTATGAGACGATAAGATATCTGGTCATGACTCTAACTTGGTATTTATACTCAGTAACATCGTGGACTCTGTACTTTGGAAACAGCATCTTGGGAACTATTAGCAATTATACCTATTGTTTTTCTCCATTAGAGAGTCAATCTGTGGAGGGGAAAGGGGAGGATATTTTTCCTTACTTGCTTACTCTCCCTTTCTCCTTCACCACCCCTGTATCCTCCTGGGTCACTCTGCCTTCCTCCTTCACCACCCTCTTATCCCCTGAGCTTGTTACAATAGCTCTCCAAGATATTGAATATTTCTGGAATACTCAGAATACCATAGTCTTGTTGTTCTGCCTCATGAATGCACTTCAGATTCTGCTTAAAGTTAAACAACTACTTATGAAGCTCATCCGGAGATCTGCCCGGAGGCAGTATAGTTGTGGGTGGCAGGGAGTATGGGTGGATATGGGCAGGCATCTAGAGCAGTTGGCACCCCCAGTGTGTTGGAAATTCACCCCTGAACAATGGCAAAATCCTCAAAAACTGGCAGAATGCTTGAAAAAAAGGTGTAATGATTCTGGCAGTTCCAAAGTAACACAAATCATTGTAACGTGCTGGGGCCTGGCTCATGCCTATCGAGCTGCCATTGATACTGCTGTCAACTTAGTGACAGACCCTGCGGCCACTCCAAACCCTGTGACAGATCCAACGGCCACTGTGACCCCTACGGTGGATTCTGCAGCCGCTCCAGTCCCAGCTCCTGCAGCCGCTCCAGTCCCAGCTCCTGCAGCCGCTCCAGTCCCAGCTCCTGCAGCCGCTCCAGTCCCAGCTCCTGCAGCCGCTCCAGCTCCAGCTCCTGCAGCCGCTCCAGTCCCAGCTCCTGCAGCCGCTCCAGTCCCAGCTCCTGCAGCCGCTCCAGTCCCAGCTCCTGCAGCTGCTCCAGTCCCAGCTCCTGCAGTCGCTCCAGTTCCAGCTCCGGCCGCTACTCCAGTCCCAGTTCCTGCAGCTGCTCCAGCTCCAGCTCCTGAAGCCGCTCCAGCTCCAGCTCCTGCAGCTGCTCCAGTCCCAGTTCCTGCAGTCGCTCCAGTTCCAGCTCCGGCCGCTACTCCAGTCCCAGTTCCTGCAACTGCTCCAGTCCCAGCTTCTGAAGCCGCTCCAGCTCCAGCTCCTGAAGCCGCTCCAGCTCCAGCTCCTACTGCTGCTCCAGTCCCAGCTCCTGCAACTGCTCCAGCTCCAGCTCCAGCTCCTGTAGCCGCTACAGCTCCGGTTCCTGCAACTGCTCCAGCTCCTGTAGCCGCTCCAGCTCCTGTGGCCGTGTCAGAGAAACGAGCTGTAGCAGTGCAAGTTGACCCTGCAGAGGGCATTCCAACCCCTGTGGCAGACCCTGTAACAAAGTCAGAGAAACGAGCAGTAGCAGTGCAAGCTGCCCCTGTAGAGAAGGTGAAAATATGGTACAGAAATTCAAGTCGTTTAGAACGCAGAGAGTCTTCTGCCAATCCAGGTAAGGCTTCTGCCAAAACTAAGTATAGAGATGACGAAGATGATGACGACGCTGGGCCGTCAAGGATTCAGGAGGAGGAAGATGAGGATGCCGAAAGAGCAACAGTAACTACCCGAAGCCTAAACGAGCGCGAGCTACGAGATGTGCGAAAAGATTTTGGTCGCTGTATAGGTGAGCAGCTTGTCACCTGGCTGCTCCGGTGCTGGGACTCTGGAGCCAATTGTGTGGAATTAGACGGCAGGGAAGCCAAGCGGCTGGGATCCCTTGCTCGAGACGCCGGCATTGACAAAGCAATTGCAGATGGAGCACGACCCACCAGCCTCTGGAGGCGTCTCCTCTCAGCTGTGAGGGAAAGGTATCCCTTCAAGGAAGATATTTTATGTCTACCAGGCAAGTGGACCACTATGGAGAAGGGAATCCAGTACCTGAGGGAATTAGCCGTACGGGAAGTGATTTATGAGGATCCAGACCTCAATCAAACATCCACAGATCCAGATGAAGTCAAGTGTACACGACCCATGTGGCGGAAGTTTGTACGGAGTGCACCATCATCATATGCCAGCTCATTGGCAATAATGGCCTGGAAAGAGGATGAGGAACCCACAGTGGGTGAAGCGGCTAAACAACTCCGGCAGTACGAAGAAAGTCTCTCCTCTTCCTTACAGGCCTGCGTCTCAGCTGTGGAGAAACTTTCTGAAAAGGTTCACCAACTTGAAGAGAATCTATTGTCCTCCCCACCTGAACCAACCAGTGCCCACCGACCAAAGGAGAACACTTGGGAGAAACTTTCTGAAAAGGTTCACCAACTTGAAGAGAGATTATTCTCCTTCGCACCTGTACAAAGCAGTGTCTCAGCTGTCAGGGGTAGGCGTTCACCCACACAAGGAAGACGATATGGTGGGTACTCACCCCGTGCCACCCTGTGGTTTTACTTACGAGACCATGGAGAGGACATGAGAAAGTGGGATGGAAAATCTACCGCGACCCTAGAGGCACGGGTACGTGAGTTGCAAAAGAAAACAATCAGGAAAAAGGGATTCTCCGAAAAGTTTGCTGCTCCAACTTCCAGCAGACAGTCCTTCAAACACAGAAACGAGGAAGATTCTGACCAGGATTAGGGGGGCCCTGCCTCCAGCCAGGGGGAGGAAAGGGACAATCGAGTTTATTGGACTGTGTGGATTCGATGGCCTGGCACATCACGCGCACAGAAGTATAAGGCTTTAGTAGACACCGGTGCACAATGTACTATAATGCCATCGAGCTATAAAGGACCAGAGCCCATCTATATTTGTGGAGTGACAGGGGGATCTCAGCAGTTGACTGTATTGGAGGCTGAAGTGAGTCTGACTGGGAATGAGTGGGAAAAGCACCGCATTGTGACTGGTCCGGATGCTCCATGTATCCTTGGCATAGACTATCTTAGAAGAGGATACTGCAAGGACCCAAAAGGGTTCCGGTGGGCTTTTGGTATTGCTGCCTTAGAGACAGAGGGCATTAAACAATTATCTACCTTGCCTGGTCTCTCAGAGGACCCCTCTGTTGTGGGGTTGCTGAGGGTCGAAGAACAGCAAGTGCCAATTGCTACCACAACTGTGCACCGGCGGCAATATCGCACCAACCGAGACTCCCTGATTCCCATCCATAAGCTAATTCGTCAATTGGAGAGCCAAGGAGTGATCAGCAAGACTCATTCACCTTTCAATAGTCCCATATGGCCAGTGCGAAAGTCTAATGGCGAGTGGAGACTAACAGTGGACTATCGCGGCTTGAACGAAGTCACGCCACCACTGAGTGCTGCAGTGCCGGACATGCTGGAACTTCAGTATGAACTTGAATCGAAGGCAGCCAAGTGGTACGCCACAATTGATATCGCTAATGCATTTTTCTCCATCCCTCTAGCAGCAGAGTGCAGGCCACAATTTGCCTTCACTTGGAGGGGAGTCCAATATACTTGGAATAGGCTGCCCCAGGGGTGGAAACACAGCCCTACCATTTGCCATGGGCTGATCCAGTCTGCACTAGAGCAGGGGGAAGCTCCTGAACACCTGCAGTACATCGATGACATTATTGTGTGGGGTGACACAGCAGAGGAAGTTTTCGAGAAAGGGAAGAAAATAGTCCAAATCCTTCTGAAAGCCGGTTTTGCCATAAAACAAAATAAAGTCAAAGGACCTGCACGGGAGATCCAGTTTTTAGGAATAAAATGGCAAGATGGACGTCGTCAAATCCCAATGGATGTGATCAACAAAATAACAGCTATGTCTCCACCAACTAACAAAAAAGAAACACAGACTTTCCTAGGTGTTGTGGGGTTTTGGAGAATGCACATCCCAAATTACAGTCTGATTGTAAACCCACTCTACCAAGTAACTCGCAAGAAGAATGAGTTTGAATGGGGCCCTGAACAACGACAAGCCTTTGAACAAATCAAGCAGGAAATAGTCCATGCAGTAGCCCTTGGGCCAGTTCGAACAGGACCAGATGTAAAGAATGTGCTCTACACTGCAGCCGGGGAGAACGGCCCCACCTGGAGCCTCTGGCAGAAAGAACCTGGGGAAACTCGAGGTCGGCCTCTGGGGTTTTGGAGTCGGGGATACAGAGGATCTGAGGCCCGCTATACTCCAACTGAAAAGGAGATATTGGCAGCATATGAAGGAGTTCGATCTGCTTCGGAGGTGGTCGGTACTGAAGCGCAGCTCCTCCTAGCACCCCGATTACCGGTACTAGGCTGGATGTTCAAGGGAAGGGTCCCCTCTACGCATCATGCAACTGATGCTACATGGAGCAAGTGGGTTGCACTGATTACTCAGCGGGCTCGAATAGGAAACCCCAGTCGCCCAGGAATATTGGAAGTGATCATGGACTGGCCAGAAGGCAAATACTTTGGGATATCATCAGAGGAGGAGGTGGGTCGTGCTGAAGAAGCCCCACTGTACAACCAGTTGCCAGAGAATGAAAAGAAATACGCCCTGTTCACTGATGGGTCCTGTCGTATTGTGGGGAAGCATCGGAGATGGAAGGCTGCTGTATGGAGTCCTACGCGACGAGTTGCAGAAGCTGCTGAGGGAGAAGGTGAATCGAGTCAGTTTGCAGAAGTGAAAGCCATTCAGCTGGCTTTAGACATTGCTGAACGAGAAAAATGGCCAGTTCTCTATCTCTACACCGATTCATGGATGGTAGCAAATGCCCTGTGGGGATGGTTACAGCAATGGAAGCAAAACAACTGGCAGCGTAGGGGCAAACCTATCTGGGCTGCTGCATTGTGGCAAGATATTGCTGCTCGGGTAGAGAACCTGGCTGTGAAAGTACGCCACGTAGATGCTCATGTGCCCAAGAATCGGGCTACTGAAGAACATCAAAACAACCAGCAGGTGGATCAGGCTGCTAAGATTGAAGTAGCTCAGGTGGACCTGGATTGGCAGCATAAAGGTGAATTATTTATAGCCCGATGGGCCCATGACACCTCAGGCCATCAAGGTAGAGATGCAACATACAGATGGGCTCGTGATCGAGGGGTGGACTTGACCATGGACGCTATAGCACAGGTTATTCATGACTGTGAAACATGTGCTGCAATCAAGCAAGCCAAACGGTCAAAGCCTCTTTGGTATGGAGGACGATGGCTGAAATATAAATATGGAGAGGCCTGGCAGATTGATTACATCACACTCCCTCAAACTCGCAATGGCAAGCGCCACGTACTTACAATGGTGGAAGCAACCACCGGATGGCTGGAAACATATCCTGTGCCTCATGCTACCGCCCGGAACACCATCCTGGGCCTTGAAAAGCAAGTCCTATGGCGACATGGCACCCCAGAAAGAATAGAATCAGATAATGGGACTCACTTCCGAAACAACCTTATAGACACTTGGGCCAAAGAACATGGTATTGAATGGGTGTATCACATCCCCTATCATGCACTAGCCTCCGGGAAAGTTGAACGATACAATGGCCTGTTAAAGACTACCTTGAAAGCAATGGGCGCTGGGACGTTCAAAAACTGGGATACGCATTTGGCAAAGGCCACCTGGTTAGTCAATACTAGGGGATCTACCAACCGAGCTGGACCTGCCCAATCAAACCTGTTACGTACTGTAGATGGGGATAAAGTTCCTGTAGTGCATGTAAAAAATATGCTGGGTAAAACAGTCTGGGCTACTCCTGCCTCAGGAAAAGGCAAACCTATTCGTGGAATTGTTTTCGCTCAGGGACCTGGATATACTTGGTGGGTGATGCAAAAGAACGGAGAGGTCCGGTGTGTACCTCAAGGAGATTTAATACTGGGTGAGAATAGCCCATGAACTGAATTGCACCATGTTAAATAGTATATTATACTGTATGTTATCACTACCATGATTACTATAGGTGACTAATTAGAATGTATGGAAAAGAGTGTAACCTGAGCATGACATAAATGGTATGGAATAAGGGGTGGATAGATGTCCTGGTTTCAGTTAGCACAGAATTAATTTTCTTCCTAGTAGCTGGTGGAATGCTGTGTTTTGGCTTAGAATGAGAAGAGTGCTGATAACACCCCGATGCTTTAATTGTTGCAGAGCAGTGCTTATACTAAGCCAAGGACATCTCAGCCTTTGCTCTGTCCTGCCAACGGGCAGGCTGGGGGGTGCAGTAAGAGCTGGGAGGGGACAGACCCAGGACAGGTGACCCAAACTAGCCAAAGGGGTATTCCATACCATCTGACGTCATGCTAAACAATATATAGGGGTGGCTAGCCGGGGGGAGGGGGCCGGACTGCTCGGGGGTTAGGCTGGGCATCGGTCAGCGGGTGGTGAGCAATTGCATTGTGCATCACTTGTTTGTACATACTATTATTACTTTCGTATTATCCCCATTGTATCATCATTATTATTATTGTTATTATTATTTTTGTTATTTTTTTTTTTTTCCTGTCTTATTAAACTGTCTTTATCTCAACTCACGGGCTTCACTTTCCATTTCTCTCCCCCGTCCCAGAGAGGGAGGGGGGAGGGTGAGCGAACGGCTGCGTGGTGTTTAGCTGCCGGTCGGGTTAAACCACGACACTTTAAACATTGAGTAGGAAATACATTGTTCCTTAAATGAATATGAAATACAGATTTGTTCATTTAAAAATAGCATTGTGTTAATTTTTAGGTTTTCTGTATGATTGTAACAGTAAGCAGCTAACTAAAAATCTAAACTAAAAATGTGGAAAATCTACATTTAAAATGGCAATAATAAGAAAATAGAGACTTAAGTAGACTTGCAGATTTCTGTGCTGTATTATTCACTTCACCAGATTCATTCATTGTCTTAATCTAAATACTTCTCCAAACTTAACTTGCAGTGGAAAAGCTTATTTCTACATTCATGTAAGACTTTATTAGGAAAAGGTTCTTTGCTAGAGAGGGTGGTCAGGCAGTAGAGCAGGCTCCCCAAGGGAGTTCAAGAAGGGTTTGGACAGTGCTTTCAGACATGGTCTGATTTTTGGGTGGTCCCGTGTGGAGCCAGGAGCTGGGCTCAATGATCTTTGTGAGTCTCTTCCAACTTGGGATACTCTGTGATTCCATGATTCTATAATTTCTGAGTGTACATGTGGACTATTGATGGTCATAGGCCTATATATGTACACATGCCCTGTGTTATAACCACTAATTACAAATTCATTAGATAGTCCATGCATCAGTATGTGTTTATTTGAAGACAATTGAAAGATCCGTTCAAGTAGTTTGAACCAAATTTTTTATAGACATCTCAATATACAATGATGTTTCTATACATCTCACCTTGTCCCATAAGAAAACTAATCACTAATATAACAATCTTTTCAGTCTTTTGTCTTTTCATCCAATTATGGAATTAACTTCTGAATAAATTTCAAAACGTGTGGATGTTTCCTTTGCCTTCTTTACTAAATGATAGCGCAAATATTATTTTAACTAGCAAGTGAACTCCTAAGAGATAGAAGTTCTAGTGCAATTAAGTTCAACTGAATAGAACTGGTAAGATCAGCTACTCTTAAATTTTAGTACATATGCTTGAAATCAGTATCAGAAAGTGGATGATAAGAAAGAAAGCAGTGAAAAAATAAACCTCCTGACTTCTTTTAAATGACTCTTCAATCAGTTCATTCATGCTGTAACCACATTTCATTTGCATACCGTTACTGAATACAGTTCAGTTGTACAATATAGTTATAAATTACACTATTGCTGGTGATTAAGATGTATTCACAATATAAGAATGCTTTACAACTTTTTGTAGCTACCAACAGTTTTAGCTAATTTCAAATATTATTGCTAAATACAGTTAGCAAAATCTCTTTACTTTTCTTTCTCATATTACAAAATTTCTACTTATCTTCCATAGAATCAATCAAATAAGCACGCACTAAACTTTAATTTATGCTTTAACTCTTATTTTTCCTATACTGAAATCCTATTTCCCAGATTTCCTATAGTGAATTCATACCACAGAAAGTTCCTTTATATATTTTTTTTCACTTAAGTATATGATTTATGAGAATGCTGTGATGAGAATTGATGAGAAAGCTATTTTAAAATTGTATTTGCTCATTGCTTTTTGCTATTAAAAAAAAAAAAATCAACCTCTGCAGAGTATGGTAGCTAACATGTTTATTATAACAACATCTAATATGAAGAACTAATATTTTATTTGACATAAAACAGAAGAAATCTCTATATTATTTTCAGTGCACAATATGTGAGAAAACCCATCGGATAAGGGAAAATGAAATTACTTACCAGGTTCTACAAATCCAGCAAGACAAGTAAACATTCCTGGAGGAAACCTCTTTTGTCTACCTAAGAGGCAGTGGTTCCCATCTGGATGGATGACTTGCATTATCACAACAGGATCTGTAATGGACATGAAAGGAATATATTACAACTTTTGGGGGACCTAAAAGCAGCAATAAAATTCAGCCTATTCAACACCAATGCATATACAAATAAGATAACTTTAAGTGCATGAAATCAAAATAGGCTAGATGCCCAGAGCAAGTTGTTATTTCACCTTTTTTTTTTTTTTTTTTTCTCCCCATAAGATACTATTTATTTTGTTTTGCAACATGCTTTGTGAGTGTAGCCAAGGTTAGGGCATAAATTACCTGCAACCCAAACATATAATCTGTTAAGAGTATAAACAATACATCCAGCAGATAGCAACAATTTCAGCAAGAAACACCATTTTCTATCACCTCATCTACATACACAGGTTCCTAGGTTGTACTTTTCACTACACATTGAAGAGCTAGGTATTCTAGCAAATACTGACTAACCTTTACACTTTTTCTTCTGTTTGCTTTCAACCCCTTATCTGGTGGAGCATTTTTATCTACTTTTCAGTCTTGGTTGTTTTATGTAACTTACTGTTTCTTGCTAAATATTTTCTCCTATTGGTATCATTCATTTTGTCATGACTTTCTGTATACAGTTCACCTACCCTCTTCTTCCCTTTTAATTCTCTACTTTATTACGTATACCAATGTTTTGTTTTTATTTTTTGTTACCTCTGCCTTTATATATTTTTCTCTTTTTAATATTAAAAGACTTACTTCAGCAATTGCTATAAACAGTGATTTCAAAGACTGTTGTCCTGTGTGAAGGTATTTGCCACTTGGCACAATGCAGAATATGCAAGAAAGGCATAAGTAGAAAATGCTGGTTCAGCTGTCCTTCCTATATAATCCCTTTATGTCTCTAAACTTGTTGTGTGAGAAACTGCAAAGGAATGGCCACTAGTATTTTAGCAAGCTTCACAGCAGCCCATGAGAGAGAAGGACATGGCACAATTTTTTGATTATTACAAAGGTATGTCTAGAGCATGTAAGAGAAACTAATTCAGAAATACAATACACATGCAATGGAAGTTCTGGAAAGAACTACAACTGCAAAAGAGAAGACAAAGTAGGGGAAGGAAAGGTGATTACCAAACGTGGTCACTAAACAATCCAAGAAAAAAAAAAGGTAATTTTTCTTTCCATGTTGTCTTTCCATCGCTACCACGGCAATTTTAACAACCTCCTTTGCAATACATAATTAAAAGGGGTTATAAAATATATCAAAGCTTGTATTTTGGGTAGAAATAGGCCTGGCAGTTTGCAGTTGACAATGAAGAGTCAAAGCCAGTGAAGACGGCTAATGCAGTTGAAGAGGCACTACAGAAAAACGAACACTATACCAAAAATTTGTTACAGAGCCAGATTATTTCAAGCTAATAGGACTTTTGGTAGGTGAGAAAACATGCAGAAAGAATAGAAAGAGTAAAATGTGACCCTCTGGACTGTTTATATTGTTGGAACATCTGATATAGCTGCATTGTGATAAAGATTGATATTGTCACTGCAATTTCTGCCACAGAGTATAGTACAAGAAAGAGAAACCTGAATTTCTTAATCCTAAATATAGCTGAGACACACATAATCTTGACAGGGGTGAACATGTAAGTACTGGGACAGAAGCTGAAATAATTAAAAAGAAACAGAGTTAAATAAATAATTAAATAATGAATAATTAAATAAATAATTTAAAAGAAACGTGCATATAATCCCTTTTGACCAAGTTTATCTTACAATATCCTCACCTACTCTTGGGTATGATGTGTTGTGAACACCTTGGAGACTGGGACAACCTTCTTTTAGACAAGTTTTCTTGTAACCCCCTTCTTCAATCTTGGTTGCACTCCCACATGTTGGGCAGAATCGGTAGCGGCTGTGCCATGCTAGAACTGATCTAGCCTGGGCTACTACACCTTTTAAAGAATACATTGAAAATAATTAATACTCCACACTAATTCATTTAAGCCTTTAACATTACACAAAAAAGCAAGTATTAAAGTTCAATGTAAAAATCAAAGTAGACTATGGCTTAACAACATAAGTCGAATGATGCAAGTCATTTAAATCTTTCTTTGCAGCACAACATATGTAATACAATGCAGTATTATGTAGATACAAACCAATTTATTTGCTTGGAATATTAATCCAGACCAATACAACCTCTTTCTTACTAAAATTATTTTTCCTGTGTGAAGTGCCAGAATTTTGTATCACACATTTTTTTTTCCAGATGGAAAAGGTACTTCCTACAGGTATCTTGACATAATAATGCATTGTCCCAGATAAACTTGAGGTACAAGTGGAGCTTGTCCTTTATCCTTCTGTAAAGGATAAATTTTACGAAAATATTACAACTGCAGTTGTTGTAACATGTCCATTACATTGGACACTGGGATCCTGACTTTGCAACACTTGCTCTAACTTTTTCTTCTCAGGAAAAGTATCCCACAAGCTTCTACTAAGGAGATAGCTTAATTTCTTGTAATGAAAAGTCATTAATGACAGATTTTTTTTTTCATTTTAAAATAATGCACATGCATCAATATTAAAATACTATCTATTATTTGTAAAACCATAATAATAAATTTTACAGTTTACAATTCACAGTTGAAGATGTTAGCACTTTGCAACTGCACATTTTTACATATAGAATTATTCACAAAGCCACTGCCAGACTGTTATTTTTTTTTTTTCCTAAAGCCACTGAAAATACCTGACTTTCAGTGAATACCTGAATACCTTTGCTGTGGTTAGTCTTTGCAGCATACCTCAGTGTATCCTAAAGCATATTCTTCTGATCACACATTTGATTACTGTTGCATTTTATGCACCTTACCTGCTTCCTTTTCAGTTAGCTGCAGTAGTGCTGGCATTGGTGGGTGAAGGAAGTAACAGTCCTCATGCTTCTCTTTGAATTTCTCAGCAGAAGTGGGATCTATGCTAAGAGCAAACCAAGCAACTAACCCATCATCTTCTTCTTCTTCCAGAACCTTTTCATTGCCAGCAGCCATAAAATTCTTGTTGAACTGAAGTTCAACTCCAAGAAAAATCAAGGTGACTTCTTCTGTTTGACTCATATACTGTTCCACATCCTTGCGATACAGCCTACAAAGCTTGACTTCTGGTGGCTGGGACCTCTCTGTTCCCATACCTAAAGTAACCAAAGGACTTAGGTTTGAGAAGAGTATGTATACTGTAGCTGGATGGCTTTGTTTTCTGCTTAGCCAGTTGGAATCTGTTCTTTTATCGCTTCTTCTGTCCAGAAGTGTCATGCTAAAATAATTTTCACACTCTTTCACTTCAGTTGACAGAAAATTAGGCTTCTGCCCGCCCTTCACATTAGCCAACAAATTAGCAATGTGCTTGTACCCCCAAAATTTAGCAATGTCCAGAGCTGTCTGCCTTGACATATTAACGATGGACCTGTCACACCTACAGAAACAGAAAAGAACAGTGGCTATCAGCATAAGGCTATGCAAGAAGAGTGTAAATACTGTATTATTATTCACAGCATATACATCTAATAATATATAGGTGCAGGAACTTTCCAAAACTCAGCAACTAAGTCATTCTTTAGGCTAAATACTTGTGGTATTGAAAAATGATCTTACTTCATTTTATTTTGCTAAGGTTAAATCCCACATCTATGTTGCACTCCTGGTATTACTTAACAAGGTTCATGCCTTACAACAACAGTGACCAATTAATTTAAATCCCAAATACTGCAACATGTCAAAAACAAACTGGTATACCAATGTTTTGTATACCACAAAAAACCTTCTCAAGACATGTGAAACTTTGTAGACCAAGACACAGCTTTCTTCTGACTAACCAGTAAGACAAAATTCAGTAGCTTAATTAGCATTACTTCCTAGCAGCTACCAAGCTATCAAAGCAGTTATAAGACTAGATTTACCATTGAATAAGAACCAAGAATATGGCTTGTGTTTAGCGGTAGAAGAAGCACTCTGAACTGTGGGGAATGAGCTGGTCTATAAGCATCTCTTTGTTCTTGTAACAAAGCAAAATGGTAGAGGTAGGAAAACAGTCACTTGTGGCAAATATTCAACTATATTGAAAAAAATCTCAGATAGGTAAGGGTGGATAGGGAAGTCAAAATGAGCACACTATTTTTTTGTTTGTCAATTTTAACTCAAGTGGCTAAGTAAAACGAAAATAGCACTGTAAACTATAAAGTACACAGTAGATGCTGGGTCATACTAATCAGTTTTTAAAACGATAGGATGCCAAAATATTACTAGTGCTAATACACAGGTAACTAACTGTATCACTAGCAAGACTGTTCTTACTTACGGTTTTATATTTAACTGAATGGTTTCTGAGAGAGTTTGAGTACATTTTAGAAATGCATTCAGAGCTTAGCTTAAAAGCTTTTGGTGCTAAGGGAACTAAAGTTGCCCACTTATCTTCACAAATTAATTATCTTTAGTTTAAAATCTTACCTTATTTCCTACTTAATTACCTATTGCTCAGACACAGTCTTGTTCTGATCTTGTCTTCTACTTACTGTCTGCTCAGGTACATGCAGACTATGATGAAGCTTCTATTTCATGTGCTCTGCAGTGGCACAAACTCTTCAGATCACTAAGATCTTTCTTTCAGTCCATAAACATTTCCTGTAGCTTTTCTCAAGCATGGATGAATAAAAAAATGACTAGTTATCCAGGCTCAGTCTCTGGAATGTTATATTATATTACCTTCATAGTTGTATTTGATGTTCATGTTTATGCATCCAGCAGCTGTATTCATCTAAATGATTATTATGACTAAACCTGACTAAAATGAAATCAAGAGGTTGAAGTAACACATCAGTAACTATATTGTCTAAGAAAATGGCCATGAAGAAGGCATTTACAAGCAGAAATTCACTCTTCCTTATAGTAAGCACAACTTCAGATCTTGTTAACCTGTTTACCAAACTGGTAAATTCTCCAAAATCTCAAAGTATTACTCAATGCACGATGATTTCAACCCAGAAGATCTGGCACAGTGAAGCTCTACGGCTTGCTAGGATACACTAATTACGGTGCAAAACAGCAGTTCGTCTGACACTCCATGCTGAGCTCCAGCAGAAAGTACAGCATCTGCGTAGGGCTTAAATAAAAGTATATCCTGGAGGCTGTGGAATGACATGCTTGAGATTACTCATAACCACAGAATGAACTAGTCTTGCATGGCTCCGTAATTAGGGTTGCAGAGGAACAGATCAGCCTTGATTAAGACAGAGCTCAGCTGAACTCTCACTCTTATTATGAAATGTTTTCCATTTGAAACATGTCAATCCTAACTTTATTCAGGCTTTGGAAAAATCTTCTTTGAGGTTTCAAAAACTTTGCAGCATTCTGTGCTTTTCTCAGTGTCTTGCTAGACTAGAACTACAGGAGTTGAAGACGGACAACAAATGTATGAAAACAAGCCTTTGACAAGCAAAGAACATGCATGGTGTCATAGTGACTGAATAAAAAAATATGACAGCTGAAAGAGGAAGGAAGACTCATGTAAAAGAAAAGCAGCACGAAATTCAGCAATCACTAACTTTGGTGTAGGTATGTCTGTCATATCCTACATAATGGTCAATATGCCTGCAAATGTTCTGCACTGTAACACAGATGCAAATGGATTACAATTAAACCTTACAGAAAAAGCCTAAGCAGAACAATCAAATACATCAAATTTATATTCAGAACAGTGTTTGGAATGGGGTACAAATTTTGTTCTGTTCTGCATGTTTCTGTGAGGAGTGACAATGTATTTTTGAAGATCAATAATTTTAGGGATCCTTGTATCTTTTCAACAATTTTTAGCAAATAGCACAATCCAGTTATAAAATGACACAAAGTATATAATTCTGAATTTTAAGCCTGAATATTCTTCCACTGTCTGTTGAGTAAGTCTACTTGTCTGATGTCATATTTAACTGGACAGAGAGGAATTTAGGTCAGAACTCTTCAATGGGATCTACTAAACAGCTTACCCTTCTTCCAGAAGAATCCGTACAACATCAAAGTGTCCATTTCTTGCGCCATACATCAAGGCTGTCCAGCCGTTATCTGCAGCTGCATTGATAAGTGATGGAGAATGGCTGAGCAATGCTTTCAGTTTGGCAACATCTCCAACAGCAGCAAAATTATGCAGCTGAGAAATCATTTCCTGATGGAGGTTCTTTTCAAGGGCTGTCATTGTCTCAGCTAAGTTAGAAAACAAAAATACATGAAAAAATATCAGCTGTTAGTAACACAATTCAAGTAAATGACATAAGCTTAATGCTACATAGGTAACCCAACACTGTCACCAAATTGGTGATCTAACAGTAAAATTCTTAAAATTAGCATGAAATTGTTAATCCTGAACAAATCTTAGCCCCACAGATCACCAGACATGGCAAATTTTTACCCTAAAAATCAAGACTCGTTTGAAAAAGGCTTAAGGAGAGGAACATTGTGCTATGAAACTGAAACCTATTCAAATATGGAAAACATGTTCTGGCTTCTGATCAAACAAGGACACAAAATAAGACCTTTGAACAGTACAAAATTCCACCCCAAGAAATGAATCTCGGTTGGATATTCTAGAAAGAATGAAAAATAAATGTGAGACAGCTGTCCCCTTCCAGAGAAAAGGCCTGTTCACCTCACTCCGAGGCGTTTTTTCTTTTTTTTTTTTTTGCTGAGTATATCTCTGCTCGGGAGCAGTGACAAATTAATTTAGTAACTTGTGCCGTGACCCCTGAGGTTTCGATCCCTTCAGAGGGCAGTCTCTGCCGCAAACAAGCACCTCTGGCCTTTCAGGGGCGTTCAGCGCCACCAAGCTCCGTTATCCACCCTTCTCCACAGGCCCGACATTTCACAGCCCCCGCACCACCGCCTACCCAAAAGGGCCAAACGCGGCTTTTCGGCACGAACAACGCCGATATCCTGCGCCTTAACAAACCCACTCCGCGCCCCGAGCCGCCGGCGGTGCCTGGCGCTGGCCGGGACCCGCCGGCTCCCAGCCCGGGCAGCCCTCGGAGGGGGGCACCGCGGGGCTGCGCTGACCGGGAGAGGGAGGCGGCGGGGGACGGGGAGGTGCTCGGGGGCGCCGCGTTACCATGAGCGGCCCGGCCAACGCAGGGAGCCGGGCTCCGGCCGCCCTTCCGCCGCCGTGGGGGCGCGTCCCGCCGCCGCCCCGCCTACCCGGAGCCTACCCGGAGCCTACCCGGAGCCTACCCGGAGCCTACCCGGAGCCTACCCGGAGCCTACCCGGAGCCTACCCGGAGCCTACCCGGAGCCTACCCGGAGCCTACCCGGAGCGGGCGAGGCTGCGGCTGGGGCTGGGGCTTCAGCCCTCAGGGCAGCTGTGGGAGAGCGGGGGAGGCTTCGGGGCAGGGTGAACGCTGGCGGCAGCGTGAGGAACGGCTCGGCTCAGCTCGGCTCGCGGGCGATGCCTGGTTTTAGTTAGGGAGGCCAGCCAGGCTTTATGTATTTATTCGCTTATTTATTTATTTATTTATTTCCCACCATGCTAACAGAAAGCGAAACCAGGTTGTCAACGGAACACGCGAGTGTTCGTGCAAGACAAGTGGAGCAAATGATACGCAGCTGGGGGCGGTAGTTAAAAAGCCAAAAAAACAGCAGAAGGCAGGCTAATGTGCACACTTCCATTGACGCTGTGGAAAGCTTGGGGAAGTGTGGCTGCTCCAGTCCCAGAGAAATGCGTGTAGTTAAGCTATCGTCACCTCCTAGGAGCTACCACAAGTGGCATCAAACACACTGAGTAAGCACCAAGAGCACAGCCTGTGGTTAGCTGTCCGCAGCAGAGGACTAGCCCTGTGAGATGCACGCCCTCTCTGCCCCCCGTAGACACGAAGCAGTGAGCGTGTGCGTGAGGAACTGATAGGAGTATTCTTCCAGATAGGAATAAATAAAAAGTTAAGGGATGTGATTTTAATTTTATTTAATCATCTGGAAGCTGTCTAGCCATACCTGATACAATGAGGGTCATCTATCCATAAATAATTGTTTCCACCTGGTGAAGAGCTGCCACCAGCCCTTCAGTAGGTGATTCCCAGTGGCATTCGTCCTTTCTCTGATGATTAATGACTGAAGTAGGAAATAGCTTTCTCATTGTAATAGGCATTCAAAGGCACAAATTACTTCTTATCTTCTTAGTAGTGTCTTAAATCTGCCATATATGAAATTATCACCATGCAGCCTTACATCCTGATCTGTGTAATAAAGTCACTGATCTCATAGGTGGGCTGAAGCATTCTTTGTGTTCAGGCAACTGGATCTTGTCTGGTAGCATACTACAGAACTTTGTGTACTGGAATAACTCATGTTACCCAGGTAAAAACTTTGAAACTTGCTTTCCTTGTTTGTACAAGGAAAAAAGTCAAGAACAAGAAAGCATCCTAATGCACAGACGGAAGACGAGGAGGGAGAATAAGCTGAGAGATGGATATTTGGGAATTCAGAAGGAAGCATATCACTTGAAGCTTCTATGAGACAAAGTATAGGCAGTCTCCTTAACATTCATATTCAAGATAATGAGATACATCTAAGCTGGTTATATATAATCTATAGACATGCACACACACAAATCTTACAGTAGCAGTGATCAAGTTACTGTGTCCTGCTACTTGGTGAAACATGACATAGGCAGAAGGATCAGATAGTGTTTGAGGAGGCTTCCATTATCTTTAGTGGTGCTTCTGGCAATACCCATTTCATGTACAATATGAAGCGTGAGATACAGATGAGCATCTAACTAGACTCAATAAGTATTCAATTATTTTATTGGGATTTTTTACTTGTAATATGTTTATACATTCTGAAGGTTACAAAACAGTGGTACTGCGTTGCCAAAACTTCTATTTTTCTGCCTTAGATTTTGTAAGTGTGTCATGGGTGTCAAGTTATCTTTTTAAGCATGAAATTAACTTCAGTAATAGTTGGATGTGTGAATGACTATTTCCTCTAAATCCTGAAAAAAATATATGCAGACTTTGTGCTGTATCTGTATGGCATTTTTTTTTATATATTTTTTTTTAGTGCTGTTAGGATGTTAGTGCTATCAGATTGCTTCTGCCCCCAATTCTTCCTTCTCTATTTTTCCTTCAGGAAGTTTTGACCATAACACTCATGTACATGTTAGATCCTACAAAACTAGCTCTGCCTCCCTAAAGGAAAAATCACTTTGAAGGAACTGTTCTGGGAACTTCCTTCAAAGTTTCTTCCCTCTTTGTTTCACAGACATAAAGGGCTTATATCCATTTTAACATCACTGAAAGATTTCTCAATTTGTAAAATGGGAAGCATGTTTGTATTAAAAATTTAAGACTAAAAACTATTGGACATGAGTACTTTTTTCTATTTTTCCCAGAATCTTATTCCTGTTCCAGAAGTGTAGTGCATGATCAACAATGTGTATTTTATTTATTCATTTATTTATAAGCTTCTTCAGTATGCCATTTTGAAAGAGAAAATTTAAAATAGCACAAAGTTCATATTCTTTAGAAAACATTTATGTAATGAATTCAGAGTGATTTTTATACTGAAAATTGCATAGCTTTCTTTCTCCTTCTTCATGTTTGTATAAAACAACAACAACAACAACAAAATAGTTGAGGTGTCAAATACAACACTGATACTGCTGCAGTAAAACCTTGCAAAACTGGCTGCAGTTACTCCAATTGACACACATAGATTAAATTAAATCCAGCTTTTCCATGTGTATTACATTTGTAGATTCCTCAACTCATGTATTAAACAGAAATAATGAGCTCATAAAGATCTGTGTTTCACTGTTTTATTTGAATTGTTCACTGTGTTTTCAAATACTAAACGAAATGATTACTCATTAGTTCATTTTTAAAACATGGATCTCAGACAGAGGGCTTAATGTGCCCATTCATCAGGTTTTTGTTTTGCAAACAGAACTTTAGGTGGAAACACGTATTGCTTTTAATCCTTGTTAGAGCTGTAGGTAGAAAGGTCCTCTTTTCTGAATGCATGACTGAAATTAAACGGAAATGGTTTGAGACTTTGATGCCCTTAAGCTATAAATCCTAGTGTGAAATAACTTCTGAGCCAAACTGTGCCCTACCCAGCTCTCTGCCTACTGATTCTTGTTACTATGTTACTGCATTTCCTAGCAAATAGTATTTCATTGTAAAATACATATTACACAGTCCTTTTAAATTTGCTTTGGTTGTAATTTCCATGTACTTTACTCACCTCAACATCCACGGTACGGCTCCTCCCCAAAGCAGCAGTAAACATGTTCTATATGGCCAGCTTCTAACTGGAGACCCTTCAAAAGTGTAGAACCTGCAGGACACTTTTGGCCTGGTCATTCAGATTTCATTTTTTTTTATTCTGTCTCCCTTCTCCCTCTAACCTTCACCAGATGTCTTTTCCAAACTTATATACTTTGTAAATACTTTTATAAGAGGTTGTGCTACGCTGTTTGTTCCAGTGCTGCTTGTACGTAGCAGCTCAAGGGTGGTGGTGTTTTTGAATCATAAGGATTTGCAGGAGCTCGGGAATGTATGGTAATAAACAAATACTTTTTCCTTGCTGGTGGGAAATATTTTTTCCTTGTTGGTTCTCAGTGTGTTTGACATCATGTTAGTAGTCCTCAGCTTGCACGATCATAAGTACCTCAAGTGGAACTTGAGGCATCTTCAAAGGTACGATTATAAAAGTAATGTAATGCCCCTTTGTTTTTGGTATCAGAGATTATAAGAAAAAACATGAATAGGAATTTAAATTGTTACATGCATATTAATGCATGAATTTTTAAAGGCTTAGTTCTGCTAACAAATTCAATTATAATGCTGGATAAAATGTTATGATTTCTTGTGGTTATATGGAACTTTATTTAATGACTGAGCTGAATTTTCTAAGAGGAATTTAATGATACTTTGAAAAAATATGCAATGTTAACTGTCACTTTAAAAACTTGATACCTTTGATGTCTTTAGCATCTAAGTATTAAGAGGGTCAAAGTAGTGCTGGACTTTGGTGTGATTCTTGAATCCTTGAACTTTGGAAAAATGTATATATGTGTGTGTGTGAACATATACATATATAATATAAATACAGTCTAGTATAGCCTTTGACTTGACTGAGTATGTTAGCTCTTTAGTAGTGGGGAACATTGTTATAAAGTGTATTTATAACGCTTCTAGACTTTGAGTGAGGTTGTCAGTGTGAGAATGGAAAAGGGTGCTGCACCACTAATTTACTTCAATCCTGAAAGAGACTCAAGTGGCTCTGTATTGATAGTGACTAATGATAGTGTCTTCAAAATGTATGCTGATTACTGCAGACAACAAATAGGGAGTCATGTCTAAATGCTCTGATGTCCTATTCATTCTGTGCTGCAGCCTCCAGAAAAAAATTGCATGCTCTGCAAAGAATGTAACAGTGCCACGGGGAGCACTACAATGTGTGGGCAAAACAGAGTTGAAGTGTCTGCAAGAAGTGAGACAACACTGCTCCTGTTAGCGTAAAAAATGGCAAAATGATGGGAAATGGGAAAGAAGCAGTCTGAACAGAAGTGTTGATCCTCAGTTGTTTCATAACCTTATCTGCAAAAGCTTAGCAGTATACAGTTGTTATGAAAACAAGCTATTAACGTTACTACAGAAAAAATGCAGAAACTACTGTCAGAAACTACTGTAAGTTTAGGTTCTACCACAGCATGCAACTGTTCAGGGATTCCCCATTCCTGAAGGTTAAAAAAATAAAAATAAATCTTAAAATGAAGAAGCTTAGAGAGAATACTTTGAAATTCCTCTGCCTGAAGTGGATGGGGGATATGTAAGGAAAATAATGTCAATGAGAGAATATGATTTGCAACCCTCCCTAACTGAACATTCTTTGAAGCAATACCTCTGGGAAGTTAATCTTTCAGACTCTTAAAGTCTGTGTGTCTTCCCCACATTATTAGCTAGAAGACTGCAGAAATAAATGACAATATGGACTGCTAAAATTGGAATAGGTTTCTTGTGATTCATTAATACTGTCATAACTCAAGTACAAGGAATAAGTGTTTTCCTGCAATGGGTCAGGATAATTGGATCTTCCCATGAGATACAGATGTTTTGATGCCAGGATGCTAACCCAGAGAATTTAGGTGCCTAACACTAACATGTATTTAGGATTATGCATCAGAGGAGAGACAATTCTGATGACTGGGAATGTGTTCCTAAACACCGTGTGTTTAGTGAGATCTTGGACACCTGACAGACTTATTACCTCCCTGTAACAGATAACATCTGAAGATATGGTATCTGTAGAAGCTACAGTCTATGTGGAAATCAATATCACACAAGAATTAAGAGAACTGATATTTACTTGCACGATGCAACATTAATAGATTTATCTGCCTTTTTAATTCTCATGGGTTTTGGTCTGGCTAATCATGTAGCAACCTTTATTCACATACCAGCTCTGCCTCAGCAGCTAATATCTGTAAAGAAATGAGCCAATAGCAATAATCTAGAGAGAAAAAACAGTTCTGTCCCCCTTACTCCCTCCACTCCCATCCCTGAACTGACTTTAGAATAAAGAAATTGGTGTAGAAATGAGGTATCTGTTTTTCAAGTCCATGTTGTCTTGTTAGCTCTGGTATGAACTGTCTTTTAATTCTTTCTATATGAATTACTAGACTGGGCTGAGAAGTCTGTAAAATAATCCAGTAGCTATCAGTTCTTTCTGGGCTGGGGCAATGGCTAGCTTAGTTACTTAGGCTAATAGAAGCATCAAAAATACAGTAAAATCAGTTCATTTTCATGACCTAGACTATTTAGAAAGAGAATCTGGATTCATCATATTTTAGCATAGAGGCTCAGAGCTTGGACTAAGTTGCACAGGAAAACAATCATTTTAATGTTTTTCAGACTCCTCATAGTAGAACAGTAGCAACAGTAGAAATACCATAGAAGGTAGAAGGTCTGTGAATTCATCCTTCGGGGCTGTGCTTTTTTTTTTTTTTTTTTTTTTTTTCCCTTTTTTCCTTCCACCTCCCCCCTCAAGGGTTACTGTGCTAGGTGAAGGCTAAAAGGCAGTCCTGGTTTTAAGTTGTTCATTGGCAGTGAAAGTGAGACACTGGATGTGTGAGAAGAATGTGTTGCCAAACACTTCCATTTATGTTCAAAGTATTATAATAGATTAATCCTTTAGTGCTTTTTTGGCTTCAAATAAAATTTTGATGCATTCATAGCACACCTGAGGGATTCAAGGCTTTTATGAGGCAAGCAGGAATCAGTATTTCTGACAAGGTTTCATGAACAGGCACCATAACATTACAGAACAGTCCCGTTCAGTGTTTCTAAGCATGGCTTTTTCAGTCTCACTGGGTTCACTTCCAAGTGTCTCCCTGATGTGTTTCCAAACAGTTCTGCCTGAGGACCACTGGGACACAACCTGCAGGGCATTCTCCAGAGTCCATTGGTACAGATATGAGTCTCTTGGCACTGGAGAGTTGGAGTCAGTTTGGTGGGAGTTTTCACATTTTTCTAGGAAAAACCTGTAGCAAAGCTCTGTACAGTGCATGAAATTCTTTCAGTCTGTTAAACTGTATTATCAGGAGTTTTCTTGTAGTGCTGGTATAACTGAATTATATGCTGTGTCTGACAGGTAAAAAGGCATACAGCAGTACCTATCTGCTCAGAACATGATCCTCAAAAGCGGATGGTTCATGATACAATGGTTAGTGAAGCAATTTTCCTCCAAACAGTTAATGCAATGTGGTGGGGGTTGAGTGCAGAAATTTACTGGAAGTGAGCAAGTTAAATTTGCAGGGACAGTGTGTGTGATGTTGAGGACTGAATGGCAGGAGAAGGATCATCAAGACTGTCACTTGAAGGGGGTAGCCTTCCAGCAAGTGGCTTATGAGAGTGGATTACCATTTGGAAATGTCCTAGCTGCCCCATTTTTCTCTCCTTTACCTTCCTTTGCTTGCTTAACTTGAGAAAGCTGATAGTGATAAAAACATAACCATTCAAATTTAACCCAAAATGTAACCCAAAGAGGCAACAAGAACATTTACAGTGTATTAATCTGCTGGACTACTCAGAACCCGACAGACTGTGGTAAGACTAGAGGGAAAAGTAATATCTTGAGGGCTGGAAAGGGGGGTACAGTATGGGTAAAATTATTGTGTACTTTGTGGTTGGCAGCTGGAGATTATTTATTTTTCTCCAAATTATTCCCGTGTTTTCAATTTTCTCACTACTCTAATTTGGCTCTGTTTATAAGACATTGGTATTTAACTATTTGTGTATGAATGGGAAAGTAGGGCTCCCTGAGCACCGGAAAGGGTAATTTAGTTTCTGATGTTCCTCGGGTGGAGGCTAAGCCGGTGTTTCTTTTTTTTTTTTTTTTTTTTTTTTTCATTTTTAATGAGGGTTGTTTAATGTATGGCTTTAATAATTAGCAAGAGTCTAGCTTAAAGATGCTTCCCCAATAGCAGTGATTTTGAGCTGAAAGAACTCTCCGCATTCTGTAGACTGGTAGCTGAGGCACAGGGTTAGCATAAAAGCATCTTCATTTAAGCTGAATGAGGTGATACCTGAAAACTGATTTTATTTTATTTATTTACTTGTTTTATATTTATTGTCATGCAGCTTGTTTCAAATTCACAGGATGACTGCCCTTAAGGTAATGGGGAGTTTGAAACTAGAAAACTGGTTGAAAAAAATACATTTTCCAGGAATTGGTGGAGACAATACAAAGATAAATACTGAGCTCCCTAATGCAGCCTTCATGAAACTACTCTTTTACTGCTTTAATTTTCTGCCTTGATCATATACACCTGCTATTTCCACAACATAGGAGACAGGAAACATATTTTTTTTTTCTTTTTTGAAAGAGCCACTTGTTTAATTCCCAGAACACGGACAATACGCATGCCCCATAACAAAGATACTACCACAAAATGGTCCATGACCATGTAGTGGGAGTCCTATTATCATTTATATAATTATTTAAAATGGCGTTATTTAATCTTAGAGTTTGACTTCGCAATCTTCATAAACTTATGAGATTATGGATTCCCATCCCTGGAAGTGATCAAGACCAGGCTGTATGGGGCTTTTAACAGCCTGGTCTTGTGGGAGATGTCTTTGCACATGGCAATGACTTGGAACTGGATGGTCTTTAAGGGGTTGGATGATCTTCCAGTTCAAACCATTTGGTGATTCTATGTATTCTTGGAATGTAGTCTTAAGAAACAGGCACCGGAAAATGAAGGTTTCTCCTCTCAACTAACTTATATCCTAAGTGGTGATATATGGCATAGCTCAGCTACTATCCCTTGAAATTTAGTAATAACTTTAGGACCATCTTACATGTTTGTTTTTACACATGCCATAGACTAAAATTTTTTCTTAAAATTCTTAAACACTTAATGCATTCTTTAGAATTTTAGGGGAAAATGCTAGAATTGTCTTTTAACATTTGCTTTGTTTTGTGAAGAACTCATAGCTGTGATGTCAAGTTATGAGGTATGGAAAAGATGTATACTAAACTACAGAAAGTATGTGCAACAAGTTTGAATTGTAGAAATAAAATTATCCATTGACTTGCTTGAATTTTTGTCAATACAGAAGACTGTGATAGTTCCAAAGGCTGTTGAAAGTGAAACTTGTAACAGTCTGGTTCAATGGATGAAGGCCTAAGTTAAGAAATAATAAAATCCCACAGCACATTTACTAGTTCTATTTTCTACAGAATAGTAACACCTATTTCATCAACCTCACTGAGTCTGTGGTGTTTATAGGTTTAAAAAATAGTTACTTAAATTTCTAATACATTTTTAATTATTTAATTTACTCTTTAATTTTTACTACATTAAAATCTATTTGGAAACACATATAAGATTCTAAGGAAATCCTCCAAAGTAGACAGAATCTTCATTGCAATTATTCAGACTGCTTATAAAAGCATGAGAAGATAATTATACATCTGCTGCCAACAGAAACTGTAACAATGAGTGGTGTTTAAAACATTTTAAAAAAATCAATGTTGATTATGTGTCTTTCTTACAGACTAGGTGAAATTAGCTGTACAAAATTGGTATTTTAAAACTATTGAGCAGGAAACAAAATGAGGATCAGCAGCAGGTGGCAGTGCTAGCAAGATCTCTATTTTTGATGTTTGTTATCAGCCAGGGTTTATATAGTGTCTGCTATTCAGCAAAAAGAAAGTTAAATACCACAGAATAAGCAAATTCTTGTGACTTTTTTTTTTTTTTTCCTTTTCAAAATAATAATGAGAATTTGACCACAGCATTGTTTCAAGTGTTTTTTCCTACTGAAAATGTGAGATTTTATGAACTTATTTTCCTAAGGAAAAAACGTATTTTATTGCCTAAGATAGCGAGCTTATTTTGTGCTTGCTTTGAGGTAGAATAGTGAATGATTATATGTGATTTATATACAAGTAGATAGTGAAAGGAAAAAAAATACAATAAATATGGCTATAAAATTTCAGAGATGCAAACACAACAGTTCATGGTAATTTTGATGCCATTGTTACAGATTTGTCGTATCCCTGCTAACGCAATGCTTTTTGTCAAAGCTCAAGAAGCTGTTGACATTTTAAAGAGCATTTACTAAAACAGTTTGTCTTAAAGAACATATTTTGGCTTTCCCTCATTTTGTTGTGCTAAATTACATTTATACGTTTAATTACAGGATAAATTGCTAAGCTTGTTTATTCATTTTTGACTTTAATTGGCCCTTGGTGCAATTTACAGCTATTTATGGCAGCTTTAACTTCCACCAACAGTTAGCATCTCACAACAAGCTCCACAGCTTGAGATGATACTGCTGAGGTTCTGTGTGCTTAAGTTTCTCCTGCTGGTTCACCTAAAAGTCATTCCAGCAGTAGAGAATGGCAGTATCCTACATGCAGAGGGCATAAGACTGGTTGCAGCTGATAACTGTCTTCCCAGCGTTCTGGTTTCAGCTGGGATAGAGTTAATTTTCTTCATAGTGCCTGGTATGGTGCTGTGTTTTGGATTTTTTGATGAAAATAGTTTTTCATCAAAAAACAATGTTTTAGTTGTTGCAGAGCAGTGCTTGCACAGAGCCCAGGATTTTTTATCTTCTGGTGCTGCCCTGCCAGCCAGGAGGCTGGGGGAGCACAAGGAGTTGGGAGGGGACAGAACCAGCTGGCCCAGACTGACCAGAGGGATGTCTCATGCCATGTGGTGTCATGGTCAGTAATAAAAGCTGGGGTAAACGATGAAGGGCTGGATGTTTGGAGTGGTGGCATTTGTCTACCCAAGAAATCACTCCATGTAACAAGCGCTGCTTTGCTGGGAGTGGCTGACACTTGCCTGCTGATGGGAAAGCAGCAAATGTATTCCTTCTTTGGCTTTGCTTGTGCATGAGGCTTTTGCTTCACCCAGTGAACTGCCTTTATCTCAACCTATGAGCTCTTGTTCTTTTCCCTTTCCTGTTCTCTGCCCCATCCCACCTGGGGAGAGTGAGCGAGTGGCTGTGTGAGGCTGAGCTGCCTGCTGTGGTTAAACCACAAGACTCAGGCACAATTCTCAAGCATTGTTATGGGGTTTCGATAAGAAGCCTGCTGTATATAGGCAAAGTGTGCTCCTTAAATCAGAAAAGTAATAATGTGCATCATTAGTAAAAACTTAGGGGTAAGACAAACAGAGCTCAGAACATTATATTCAGAAGTTATGGGCCCTCCTGTGCAAAGTCTAGGTATAATTTATTTTAGTGTAGTTACATGGTAAGAAGTGAATCAGGTCTTGTTGGACAGTTTATTTCTGATCTGTGTAATCGTAATGCTTCCTGTTGTGGTCAAGTGTATGATGGACCACAAAGTCTCCCTAGAGTCTGCCTTTTCTAGTATAGAAAGAAGGTAGGAGAAACTAAGAGGAAAATACATGTATGTAATATAGAAAAATATTGTGTCTAAGTTGCAATATTTCAAGGTTTTCATATAGTGTCGGCAGATCTTTAATACTCTGCCTGAATTCAAATTGTCTTAGTAGTTTTTAGTAGATGACATTAAAATAGTTAGCAGTGAGCAGAGTTTAAGAGGCTTGTTGCATCGTTTAGAGAAGAAAAACCGTTAAGTAAGTCAGTGTCTTACAAATGATCCATTTTTCAGTAAAACTTGGCCACTGTACCTTGAAATATAGGGCTTTATCAACTCTGGCCTTTGGTAATCTATGTTTTAAATTAAAGCACAACTCTTTTCAAATCAATATAATGAATTGATTTGTCCACATTTCAAGCAGGACTGCTTTCTTTGGATTTTTGGTATTGAATTTGCACTGCAGTTAAGGCATCTTTTCTGTATAATTAAATCTATATTTGTTGGCTTCTTCACTGAGTTGAAACTGAGTTTAAAAGGCAGTAATGTAAGCTAAACAAAAAAATGCAAATGTATTACTTTTTTTTTTATTATTTTTTAGGATACAGAGATACTCTTTCATGAAATATAACAAATGAGAAAGCAGGCTATGCTGTTTTCATTAAAGCAATTTCAGTTGTTTTAACTAAATAACTGGAAAAATTAATGTTGCATTTAATGAATGCCAAAGTTTATACAGAAATATTTAGTTACTTTCAGTCAGCACTTCTTGGTTTTTACCCATTTCTTTAGTGCTGTTTTCAACCAGGCAAAGAGCGTGCCTAGACTGCCTTCGGCTGTTAAAGTATCTCTGTACTTCCTTAAAATTCTTAACTGCAGCAGCAAAACTTACCTAAGAGCAAAGTTAAACTGGCTGGTTATCAGTATGGCTCCAGATAGACTGTTGCTACCTGAACTAGCTGATGTGAAGGTAGTAGTGTAACGATGCGTGGTGCATTGTGTGGTGCTTGGGAAACATGAAAGGTTTGGATGTTAGTGCCTATTCATGTCAAGGAAATCACAGCAACAAACAGTGTACACAAATTAGTGCAAAAATTAATAATTAATCGGGCAGTTTTGTCTGCATGCAGATTTGAAGGGGGGGGGAAGTTAGGGGAGGTATTACAAACATGAAGAATTGTTACATATGGCAAATTAGCATCAAAGCCTGAGAGCCTCAGTCAATAGAGGGTGCTCGTGAGACTAGAGATGATAAAAACCAATGGATCAGTCCAATTTCTGAGAATCTTAAGCAAACAAAACAAAACAAAAAACTCTGATAAAAGGATTTGATATGTAAACAATTCAGTTTCTAACATATATGTGCAGTTTCAATTTTATAATAAAATACATGGTTTCAGATACAAAAGCTAGAGATTATTTACCTGATTTTGTATACGGTAGTGATAACCAAGAACATGTGTACATATATATGCATGTATATGCACATATAGAGAAATTGATTTTTTTTCTTCCAATAAATCAAGTAGAATAGGCTAAAAGACAGCAAATCAAAAATATAAAAATAGTGTGCATTTCTGTATATGCATATACACATAGATACAATATGCGTTTTCTTTAGGTGCACATACTAGTTCTGAATTTTTCATCTGTAATTTAAAGTTTAAAGTCTTAAATGTGTACAGAATCTGTACAGTTCCTGAGCTTGTGTGTGAATTAGTTGATCTTTGTAAAAGCTAAATAATGTTTTGTTTTTGAAATGGCAGTTCAGATGGTTTGTTTAATTGAAAACTGACACAAAACAGTACTTGTCAGGGAAAGCCTTTAATCTCATTACTATGGAGGAGCCATTTGCAAGAATGGAAAAGGATAAAAGCAAGTTAAAGTACCATTTAGTAGTACCTAAGTAGAATATTTGGGTAATATCTAATTATGTTTAAAAAGCATGAAGAAAATTAATGTAGGTATTTGCATTGATTACAAGGAGACTTGAGGATATGTTTTTAGTGAGGATAAGTGTTTGGTTTAAAAAAAATAGCATAAACAAGAATTACTGAATGTTCACTAAAAAAAAAAAAGTTTATTATACAGAAAAGAAAAAAATCAAATACTTTATAGGCACTGGAACAAGAAAGCTTATCCTAGAAAGTCTTGTACTCTGGAAGTATAAGAATTTTGCTCATTAGCATAAGAGTATATATGCTAATTCTTCTCCCCATCCAATTGTGTTTAAATATAACACATATAAGAAAGGAGAGATTGTAGCTCTTTTTTAGGACCATAATATATGGTCCTAAATATATGGTAAGACTCATAATTTTCAGATATATAAAGTCATTATGTTGTAATGCCAGAACAGTACCTTTAATAGTATTAATACACATGGTATTTGCTAGAATGTTGAAATCCATATACTGCAAATCCAATTAATCCTGTCCTCATTACTAAAGTTTTGCTTCATTCTTGTTTAACACTGTTCAGTGTAGTGTATTCTACTTATAAATTAAAATGGGCTTCTGGGAAAATATGTTACTGACAGCAGCCTGGGATAAGGCCCCTTTCTGTAAGTTCTATATAAATGCTTGAGTTGATATGTATTGGTTCAATGGTAATCTATTTTAACTATTACAAAGATGATGTTGCAATCAATTATTATGGGAACACAGATTTATTCAAAACAGAGAATGGGATTAATTCTATTTTGGAAACAGTTCAAATGCAGCATGTCACTAAATGAAAACAATTTACAAAAACAATTGCATGTAATTCATGGTTGGATTGCCTGAGAATCTGATAATAGTATTAAAAAAAACCACCCTCCGTCAGTAAAATCTTTTTTCACTCAGGACATGCCAAGTATGCATTTATCTGTCAGCTTTTGATTTTGAGTATTCACCTACTCTAAAGCTAGACCTTTATGTCATGTTAGTATAATGCACAGCACAACTACTTAAAATCTTTAGTAAAAGTTAATTAGATATAATCTTATCTCTGTTTTACTTGAATTCTACCATCCATGTGAGTCTATCTGAGACTAGAGCAGCTGAAAGCTTTTACGTGCATATGTAGGCATACTTTAATCCTCTTTAAGACTTTCACCTTGTTCTCTCATTTGTGAGAACAACCTATTTGTTCTGAACACCTTCATGTACTTGGGAGCAGTAATTTGAATTTGTTGTCCTTTTCTCATTTAGAATCTCGAATTTGATTCCAATTAGTATTTAAGGCATACTTTAAAAAAAAAAAAATCATTATTATTATTATATCTTTTCCCCTCCCCTCTGTATGTTTAGATTTTTATTGGCTGGTGAGTATAGATTCCTTTTTCCTTCTTTTTTGCTAACTTTTGGACATCCTGCTTTTCATTACTTTGTGTTTTAGTTACACCAGAAAATCCAGAGAAAATCATATTCATTTCATATTCATTCATAATATTGTGCAAAATATGTTAAAAAAGTGTGCTAAGGTAAGGGATATTGCAGTGTGTCCTCACCAATGGATTGGGCTTTGAGATTTCAAGTGATTAAGAACTTTATTGATTATGGATAAGTAAGTATCATGTTAATGTAGATGTGGCATGAGTAACCTTGATTTTTGCAGAGTTATTATGGAAGCACACACTGCCTGCGCAACAGCACTGTAATTATCTACATAAGGTGTTAATACCTTAATTAAAAACTCTTATAAATGTGGTCAGCTGTTGTATGATATGAAGTAAACCACAGCTGAAATACTTAAGAAAATAGATAATAATATATTTAATAAAAGCTTTTGTTTATTGTGGGCCCTGCATTTACTGTAGAGATGAGAAAGGATTTGAATGTTTAAAAACATTGCCACTAGAGGGTACACAAAGCACAGGAATGGCAAAAGTGGAAAATTTTTTGCTACTTCCATGCTTCACAAGAGCAGAGAGAAACCTGTCTGCGGAATCTTATGTTTAACATTTCAAGGAGCATTCAGAGGTTTCCAGAGCATTTCTCTAAGCATCTGACTCTACAGCTGACTGTACTCAGGTTGGATTTAAATGATAATTTTCTTTACTCAAATCCTCTGAAAAACAAGTTGTCATTCTGTTTATTCTTGCAAATCTAAAATAGGTTTAAAACTATTTAAGAGTACTGGAAGTAAAGAAGGATTTAATTTACTGTGATAGTTTAGGTATTATTCCCTTTTGTGCTCTGAACTTTGTAGGCTGTTTTCATGAAATATGACTAACCACCGAATGTTCAGATCGTACCTATAAAGCTTCCATAAGGAACTCACTTTACCTGCATTCTGGGCTGTAGGTGTTGTGTACCAGCATTTGTACCATGTGTACCAGGGTACATTTAATAGAATAAAAAATGGAAATGTAATAGTAGGTGATGCATGGGATTATGGACCATAAAATACTTTATATTTTTAAAATTACCCAGTAATTTGATTTGTCTTGATGTGGTTATTCTGATCTGTTGTGTTTGATCCTCATTCCTGCTCTGGTGCACAGGTATAAGTTATGTGGTGTTGCCCTCTATCTGCTGAATTAAGTTTGGGGTTCTTATTACAAGTGTAATAAGAAATTAAGAATGAATATTTTCAAAATATTAACAGACATTATGGGTCTTAATACCAGTTAATGTGAGGCATTCTGATCACTGTTCAGTATTTTATTTTCTGTGTCTTTCAGCTAATTAAAAGGTCTCTGATGGAAGCAAGATACATGCCCAGAACCTGTTTCAGGATATGTGAAATGTATGGCATTCATTTTTTTTATGCTGTTCTTTGGAGGCCAATATGCTAGGTCTGGGGACATCAGCTGTAAAGGTTTTCATAGTCATGTGACTGTTGGTAGCAATAACCAGCCTGAGAATGAAATAATCTTTGTGCATTCTCTTTCATGACAATGTCAGGAAGGATAATTGCTAGGGACTCATGGCTGGAGGGGTTGAGCACAAGTTGTATTGGTATCTTCCCGTCTGTTGGCTCTGTCCAGGTTCCCTTTCTCCCTGTGTCTTCGCATCTTTGTTTTGCTGATGCCAACTACCCAGACTGCCTTCTGACAATGCCTTTTGTAAAGAAAAGGAAGTACAATTAAACAAAAAACCAAATAACTCTAAACTGTACATTATATTATTAAGAATAATATATATTATTGATATTATACAGTTTGATAATTTCAGTGAATTTTCTCCCACTCCATTCTCCGTCTAGCTAAATTCCAGGCCATCTGGTATTATGAATGCTGTTAAACTTTATCTCTAAAACGCCAAAGAGTTGAACAATGATGGAATTGGTCTGTGTCCCTTCCACTCTACATAAAAGCTTACTGTACCTAACATGTCTGTACGCAGTATGTAAATTCTGAGCTAAAGCACCTCTTCTAGGGCCGAAAGAACAATTTATTTCATCAGGCATTGATTCTACAGCCATTCTTTGGAGACTGCCAGCTCCTATTAACCAGTGCCACACATAGTGGGTTTCTTGATGTGGAACAGATCACTGAGTGCACCACATTTGTTTCACATAAAACTTTAGAACATAATTGGTTATGTCTTTCATCACTATCATCTTATGATGCATGTTTATTTGTCTTATGGAGTTGAAAGGCTCTGTGTGTCCTTACCAATAATCTTGAATCATTCAGGCCACTTGTTTTGGGTTGTTTGAAATACTTTGTAAGCAGCTGCAGGTACAAACTACAGGGCTAAAGGAAAAAAAAAATCAAAACAATAGTGAGTCCATTAAAGACTGTTAATGATATGCATCATTTTTTCATGAGAACAAAGCAAACATTGGGAAAGAGTAGAGACAGGGAAGATGAAAGCAGGAGGCACATTTTCAGCATGTTAGGAAAATGATTGAAGAAGATTCAAGAAATTTCTTTTCTTCTCTGCTTCACTCCCTGCTTGGATGGTTGAAGGAAAAAATATTTCTTGGTCCCTTCTGAAAAGAGTCAGAGGTTGTCCTTTTGCAGATTTTCTGTATTTTTGTAATGTCACAATTTGCATTAAAATGTTTTGGGAGACACAAAGTAGCAGAAAAAAAACATCTGTCAGACAAACCATTTAGGAAAAATGAGAGAGAACAGCAAATGCATTAATATGCCTTTCACCTGTATGCTTGTACTCCTTCCCCCCCTAACTCTCCCCCCAACTCCCCCCCCGCCCCCCCCCGCTTTTCTTCTCACACCTGCTTCACACTGTTTGTCTTTCACTTAGTTCTGCCATGATGATTCATGATCACCCTATACATGTTTTTTCAGGATCTTAGTGACAATAAGTGTCTCACATGCAAATGGTGCTTTAGAATACTGCCCCAAAAGCGGAATCAGACCTATGAACTAGAGAGGTCGTTCTTCTGAACTTCGTGTTACGTGGCTGTTGGAGCTGAAAGGGTGAGGGGAGAATTCTTTCAGAGAATAAACTGTGCTGTGATTATGGAACTGATTAAGCTTTAGTGACCTCTCCACTGTCTTGCTAGGGAGCCATGGTCTGGCATTGCTAAACAGGTCTAGACAGCATACAGTTCTCCAAATCTGAAAAAAAAAAAAAATGCAGTAACTACAGTATCTAAATGAAACATAGTAGAAATGAAACGTAGAAACATTAATATATATAAAATAATCTGTGCAATTTCTCTGTACAACTCCAAATCAGAAGATTAAGGAAAGGAAGAGACTGAAGACGGAGTGAAAGGAAGGTCTGTGTGACTTTGTAATGTTGTGCAGTCCATCAACACCATTAAGAGGCTTTTATATTAGAACCATTTAAAATGCAGTCTGAAAAAATGTGTCATGAAATTTTGCCACGTGTGTTGTGTCCCATGTACTATGCCCTTCAGAAAATATAGATTAGCACAAAGGATTGTGAAGTTTATTATTATTATTATTATTATTATTATTATTATTATTATTATTATTATCATTATCATTATTATCATTATTATCATTATCATTATCATTATTATCATTATTATCATTATTTTCTCTTCGTAAGAACAGAATAAATGTTTCAGGAGTTTTGAGCCAAATCTAGGCACGGGACATAACTGAAGGTAGTTGTAAACTAGACCAGAGACCTGCAGAAGAACCTACCATTTAATGAGTCTAGTAACTGCTCTGTGGCTACATTGGTGCTGTAGTGTGCCTGACTATCACGAGGAGTTATAACCTGTCCTTATAAAAAAAGAGAGAAGATTTTTGGTGTGTTGGGAATAATTTTACATACAGTTCTTTCCCCAGATCTTTAATATTCTTTTACAGAAACAGGATGGCTTCTTAGCTGTATTACTGAAGAAGTGCTAGGGTTTTACCCAGTGCAAATCAGGATGGTTCAAGAAAGTCATCTGCTGCACTCCTGTACTTTGTGTAGTTAATTAATTAGCTGTGCCATCTGTATGTATAGTGTGTATAGTGCTTTTTTTTTTTTTTTTTAAAAGTGCTTTCCAGAAGCATGTGACTTACCACGTCTTTTGTAAACCTGCAGATATTTCCATGTGCTAGCAATTTAACCTAGTTGATGGTTTAACAGTTAAATTACTACTGTGATAATTGCACTGTAGGGTCCTCGAATGTAAAAGTAACTTAGCTACAGCTAAGTCCTTTTGCTAACATGAAAAGGACATCTGGATGAATGTAGTTAGTCTGTATTAATTCCAGATTTTTTTATTTTTTATTTTTTAAATTTGTGCTTTCTGTGGTTTCTTGTGGCTTCTGTAGTTTCTTGCTTCTTTCACATGTGTTTCTTGACCCCGTCTACATAAAATTATGTGTTCTCTGAAGATGTTTAATGTCTGATTTTGGAAGGTCTGGAACAATCTATAACTGGATAGTAGAGAGTGCTGATCCCCCTAGTAGAAAAAGACACAGAATATTCTACTGAGACCTTTTAGTCAGCTATGTCATTGAACATCAAAGGATAATACATTTTGCTGGTAGGTGAAGTGATAAATAACCTTTGCCAAATTATGATGATGGTTTAAAATTAGCTGACAATATTAAGATCCTTAGGTAAGATGTTATAGAAATGAGATGATCTGTGCTTGTTAGAAAGCTGGTAATAGTAAATGAATTAAAAAAAATATGGTGAATCATTGCATAGAAATTCCATCATGATTAATGTAGAGTAATTTAACATATTTGTCCTTTGAAATTATTAATAACTTAAAATTGTGAAGATTGGTATCAAGTCGCAGTATTTTAGGTCCTTGACAGGATCATATGGGGGAAAGACAGTGGCCTTTTTTACTGAACACGTCCATTTTATTTGAAAAAAATGTAACCATTACAGCACTTAATAAAACAATCATTTGCCTGATTGCTATTTTTTTTTTGAATATTTATTTTTATATATATATTTTACGAATGCATATGATCAGAGCATCTAAACTGCAGTATGATTAATCAGGAGAGGCAAATGAATATTTTTGACTTGCAGGTTCCTTTACTAAACCTGCTCTTTTATTAAAATACCCATTGCAAACTTCTTCTTACAGGACAATTTAATGTGGTGCTATTGTAAATGAGTTGAATGTGCTCTGCGTTAAAAGTGGAACCTGGAAGAGAGCCAATATTTCCACATGCCTACTGTGTCATGCCTTTTTAGAAGGAGTCTGTCTTGTTCAGGCATACAGTCTTCATAGCCTCACTGAAAATATTAGTTACGGTTTCTCTCTAGTGTGAGATTGGAGTTAGACATATGAGAACAGGCTTTATTGTTCAGACTTGCCTCCAGAAAGGAAACGTACTCATAACCATTAATCTTTTCTCCTTCCAGAAGAAAAACTTGTAAAGTTCCCATGCTGTGACTGTGAGGCTTACTATTTTACACCTCACCTCCTAATTCTCTGACACAGAGATTGACTGTAACACATTCCCAGCACAGCTCCACAATATCTCTCTGGCTTTGGACTGTTTTTGAAAAGAAAGGTGCCATGTTACTGCACTGCAGCCAGGCCTGGATCTCTTAGAAAGAAATCCAAGCTCAAAAAATGTTTACTGAAGGTATGTGATGAAGGTATTGTGGTGACGGTGTGGTTGCTCTCCATCAGTTTTTCTGTCTGGACTGAAGGAATACCAACTGTGTAAGTGTGTGTATATGAATTCCTGTCCTGTGGCTGTAGAATTCCACATACTTTCCCTGCAGCTTTTTTACCTGGCCAAATGCTTGGATTCTTGTGTTCAGGAAAGCTGGAAAACCTTGACAAGAAGGAAATAAAATAGAATAATTCAAACTGTCTCTAGAAAAGAGCTTTAAAACATACTTCAGAGTTTTTTACTCTTGAGAACCAAAAATATGCTGGACTGTCTGTGGGCATAAGGGGGTATCATTTGTGAGTACAAAGAGATTCAAGCAAGTTTGTGGACTTACTGCAGTACAGTAAGAAAAGCAATAATTTTAGATTGTAATGAAAATTAAGTAAGTCTTCACCCCACACCCCATCTGCATAGGTAAATTCATTGTGAGACCAGTTAAGTAGGGTAAATAGTTCCATTACATTTCCATTCAGTTTTACCTACCTATGCAGATTTTCCCATTGCTTCCTACCTACAGAGAAAGTAAACTGACTGATAACGAATTCAGTGAGTATCTTTAACCATAAGAAGGATGTTATTGGCCCAGAATGTGGAGATGGGTTCTTCACACAGAACAATCTGAATTGCCTTTCAGAATATCAGAATTGTGGTGGTCCAACCATACTTGATTCCTTCTCAGTTCTGATGGCCTTGTGAAGGCTTATGTTCTTTGGTCCATATTTTGTTAAATTCTATCCACTCTGTTTGAGAAGATGGATGTTTCTGCATTGATATAAGTCAGTGGGACATAGGAAACAGGACTGAAAAGTATTCTCTGGGTCATCAAGGACAGACTTTTGCTATCACATCCATTCACATCATATAACACTGTTCATCAGCTTATCAAACTGTATTTTAAAATTAGGCTTATTTATCCTCATGCATCTGTTGGATAACTGTTCTGGAATGCTGTTCCAAGTTTTATGCTTCTGAAGGTCAGAATGACCTGGAGATTCTGTTCTTTTATTTAATGTGAAACTATAACTACACAGAAAATCACTTTTAGAGTATTCATGTTTCTACCTAAGATTTGCTCATTTTTTTTCTTTTTGAATAAATTTTGCAAATTTAATTGTTTTCTAAACTTCTGAGAATTCTGTATGTGACACTTTTTTTTTTTTTTTTTTTTTTCCTAACACGGAGCTAATAGTGTTGTTTTCCCCCCCCTCCCCCCCCCGTTGACCTCTGATTCACTGATACACCTTCCCTCATACCAATTTAAAGCACTGCCAGCAAAAGATGCTTTGCCATGTGTTGAATCTGTCAAGCTTTTAACTAGTTTCTCCTCAGGTGTCCATTGAAGATGAAGCAGGTTTTGAACAAATGTGTCTCAGGGACTGTTTGTTAGCTAATTTTTCATCTGAGTTTCCAGCTGCACCAGCAACCTGACTAAGGAAAAAAGAAGGTGATTTTCAAGACATATCCTCTCTGAAATAGAATAAGCAATGCAGTGTTCACTATTTGTCTTTTGAGATAAATTACTTTAACCAATTACCTTCATCTGTTGCTTTGTTACCTCTACATTTGTTTAAATCAGCAGCAATAGAAAATTTGACTGAAAATACAAGTGCACATCTTTAAAGTACATTTTTTCTAGTATTTCCTAGAAATTAATGCCAAGAATTCCATTTCTGCAATAGGGGTTTTCTAAATGTGAAAAAATCTTGGGACAAAGGTTATCCATAAAAAGTTGGCAGTGTCTAGTAAACTTATAAGTAGTTATTTTTCATTATGAGATAATAAAGCTGATTTGTGTTTCAAATGAGTGTATATGGAAGTAAAATGGGTAAGGTCATATTCAGGCTTTCCTTGCTAATGCCTCTAGAAAATGTCCTTTTTGTGTTAAATCAACATTTCATTACACTACTGTTAGACAAACTAAATAATCTCTGTAAATCATCCACACAAGACTAAAGTCCAGGGAAGGCTTGATGCTAGGAGTTAAAGTTACAGATGATAAACCGTTTGTCATTCTGCTTGGCTGTAGGCACTGCTTGCAGTATACTACCTATGACTTATATCGATCCTGTGTTATGTGGGTTTTCTATTTTACTTTGGAAGACGGAGGTCTTCAGAGTTTTTTGTTTGTTTTTGTTTTGTTTTGTTTTGCTGTTTAGTTTGATTGAACATTGCTGAATAGTATAGTCAATTCATTTGGCCTTTTAGTTTCTTGATCTCAGAATTCTGAGAGATCTAGCTGCTTTACCAAAAGTAAGGGTGTTTTTTTTCTTTTTCTTTTTCTTTTTCATTTAAATGTTTGAGTGGTGTTACATAGCAAGTTGAGCCATGTAAGCATATAATGTAAGCTTGCAGACGGCTACTAAACAGCAGAACTATGATCAGTAATCTGTTTTGATATGCCAATTTCATCATTTTTATTAAATTCTTATTGTAGGTTAAACTATCGTAGATTAGTTCGTATTGTTTATTTAAATTTATTTCCATATTACCATATATTGTTTAGTAACCACCCTACAACTTAAAGGCCTAACCACCTGTATTCTGTGATGTTATTCAGGATGTTTCCTTCATGTTTATATACTTTCATCAAAGTCCAGGTTCTCAAAATAACAATCTCTCTCTCTCTTCCTAGAACAGAATTTGAGCATGCAGGACATTCTTCAAGGCTGTTTCTCAAGCCGTATCCATTCTCTACTGTTTGTCTGGATGATCCACCTCCATGATTTTCTACAGCACATCTTATAAAAGCTAAATTCAACTTTGAAAGCAAAAACTTCTTTACTTACTTTTCAGAGGTGCTAGCAGGTAACTTTTGTTAATATTTTGACTTTAATAAACTGTATGCGTCTTGTTCTCATGAGTTTTCCATAGTTTTTCAGTCAAAATACAAGTGAGATTTCAGCATTATGTATGAGACATCCCTTTGTACATTTGAAACTAAATTATAAAAAGATTAAAAAAAAAAAACAGTTTCATGGATGTTGTATCACAGAGCTGTTAAATCCTTTTTCACTAGAGAACTGTGATCGTGAAGCAACAGTTTTGCTTTCTGAGGTAATTTAAAACCAGACTTTACATGAATCTAGCTTTTTAGTGAGTGGGATACAGTATCCAATTGAATTATTATGTACACAGAAAATGCAGCACACTTCTTTCTAGATAAATAATGAAAATTAGCAGAAGGAAAAAAAAAATAGAATTAAGATATATATTCAAAGATAACATGTGCATGTCTGCTTTTGCTAGACAAAGAAATATATTCTTTTGTCAGCTATCCTACCAATGATTTTCTAATTATTTGTAGTCTTGTGAATGGTTGAGTTTATGGTTTAGGAGGTCCTAAGTTAAAACAACAACAACAAAAACATATGCTTTACAGGACACTCGTCTAAAGTAATGATTGCAATAAACTCTTTCCAACTTTAAAGTATATAAAATGGAAATCCAATGAAGAGTTAATAATTTCTTAAAGGGTAATGTAAACATTATAATTAATTCAGTAATATAATATTTGTAATAAATTTGTGTGGCAAACAGAGCAAAATATAAGGTCAATCCTTTTATATGGAAAGTTTGTACTTTAGTGTTTTCTTTGGGTTAGGAGATGTCAGGAGTAGGTGGTAAATTATATATTCCCATTATTGATTTTACATTTGTAGTGTGCTGTATAGTACCTAATTCTTCTCTCTGTCATGTGTTTGATGGAAATGAGGCTGTTTACTGTTCTTACTGTGAACATAAACTTCCTGACATAGAATTCAGAGAAACTGCTGGTTTACAGTTCCAATCCACTTTGCTGTTTGTAAAGAGTTCAAGTTGAAAGGGATATACTTCTCAAGACAGAAACTGTCACCTTGAGGCAATGGAAATTGATACAGTAAATGTGGTAAGGTGCCAACATGAAGTAGATACTCCTTATGCAATAAGCGTTCCTAGAACAGTAGTGGCTTTTTTTTTCTGTAATTTTTGTTTTTTTGCAACTTTTAGCATCTTTGTCATCCTCCTTTAAAAAGAGAGATTTTGAAAGGTGAAATTTTGGTTACAAATTGGTGTTCTTGCTGTATGGATTGCAAAGATGATGGGGAAGATATAAAAGGATTAAAGTTAAAATGGACTAAATGCCTGAAAACAAAGAAGGCTGGGAAAAATGCAGAAAACTTTCAAGGTTAAGCTAAGAGGTAATCCCAAAAGCTAAACAGGCTTACAGTCCCTTTTTCATTACTATATGTAAAGAATGACATACAGATTGGCTTTGTTTAATTGTGCATGTTGGTGCATGAGCTTCCAGAAGGAAGGATGAATAAACTACCTTTTTTTTTTTTTTTTGTATTTTTTGTTGTTATGTAGAGTGAAGTCATAGGAAATTTTATTTTCATATTTTTTTGACCTCTGTATTGGGTGTAGGTGGCTTTGTTTTTGGTAGTGGTTGGGCGCAGGGTCAGTGCTGGGTCTGTGGGGCTGCTGTGTGAGGCAAGGCTGGGGCAGCCCCATGCCAGACACAGCCAGTTCCATCCAGCTCCAGCAGCTTTGCTGGAGGGCACAGCCGGGCCCTGCTGCTGAGATTGCAATGCCTTAGGGAAATGGATTTAAGGAAATACTGCTCTGCAGTGTGTGAGAGGGATGAGTGGAAAAAGTCTGAGAAACAGACCTGCAGGCACAAAGGTCAGAGAAAGATGGGACGAGGCACTCCATGGTGAAGCAGATACTATGGCAGGGTGTTGGAGTTAGATGATCTTTAAGGTCTCTTCCAACCGGAGCCATCTGATGATTGTGTGATTCTAGGTATTTCCCCACAGCCTGTGGAGAAAACCATGTTGGAGAAGTTATCCATGCTACAGTGCATAGAAAATCCCACACTGGCACAGGTGGGATTCCTGAAGGAACTACAGCCCATGGAGAGACCATGGTGGAACAGGAGAGTAGTGTGAGCAGGATGGAGCAGCAGAGAGGAACTATTGTGGACTGACCAGAAAACTCTTATTTCTAGAAGAGCTGGTAATGAAGGATTGATGGAGTTTTCATATTCCCATGTTACTGATAGCATTCAAATAGAGTTCATAGAATTCTGGAAATTTAGGATTTGCCATTATTACTAATGAAATGTTACTAGCAAAAGTGTTACAAGCTCAGGCCTGGGAAAGAAGTTTGGGCTGGGTGAAAGCCTCTTTTTTGTCTTTGTTTCTCACAGTCCAACTCTGTTTCAATTGGCAATACAATAAATTACAATTACTTTTCCCCAAGTTATATCTATTTTGCTTCTGGTGGTAACTGGTAGGAGATCTCCCAGTCTTTATCTTAACCTACAAGCTTTTTGATCTTTTTTTCTCCCACCATCCTGTTGAGGAGGGGGAATGAGAGAGCAGCTGGGTGGTGGTGTGACTGCCAGCCAAGATCAACTCAACATGACTTCCCTTATGGTCTTTTGTAGTGTGACTTGTTTTAACTGGCTGGCAATAATCTACTGTCTTCCTATATATCAACAGATATACATATGAAGGGCTATGTTTACAGATTTCAGAGATTTTTATTAAATATTTAAATGTTCACATGCTTTTAGTAACAAAAATTGTAATCAAAATAGAAAAATAACACTACAAGTCTGTCTGAATTTGTTTCTGCCTGAAACTAGGGGAACTCCAATAAGATTCTAACTGCAGAAACACATTCATTCTCTTTAAATAATAAAACTATTAAAATCCCTTTTCTGTGAACATTGCTTTCCATAATTCATAAGAGACTTATTCCATGTTATAGTAGTGAAGATCCACTGTCCATTGCTTTGTTTCTATATATTTTCTGTGCTTTCCCTGATGTATTCTACAGGATTACAGACAATGGACAGGAATTGCTTGGCTTACTTCATTCTACTGTTCCTGACAACATCCTTCTTCAGTAATGCTTTGACATTAAATATCCTTTATGAATAGTTCCTAGCACTTCAAATGTTTCTTTTTACTGGCACTGGGAAATAATCTTTTGAACTGTCATTAAGTAAATCAGCACCAGTGACTCTTTGGGATGGGTCAGCTGTGGGCACAGGCTGAAACTCTCCTTGGGAATTCTGTATTCAGAATTTAATGATCCCATATAGCTGTTGGAAAGAATATCACCTTTACATGTCTTAATCCCTTCCCTTCCCTTCCCTTCCCTTCCCTTCCCTTCCCTTCCCTTCCCTTCCCTTCCCTTCCCTTCCCTTCCCTTCCCTTCCCTTCCCTTCCCTTCCCTTCCCTTCCCTTCCCTTCCCTTCCCTTCCCTTCCCTTCCCTTCCCTTCCCTTCCCTTCCCTTCCCTTCCCTTCCCTTCCCTTCCCTTCCCTTCCCTTCCCTTCCCTTCCCTTCCCTTCCCTTCCCTTCCCTTCCCTTCCCTTCCCTTCCCTTCCCTTCCCTTCCCTTCCCTTCCCTTCCCTTCCCTTCCCTTCATTTGTTTTTACTATTTAAACACTCTGTCCAGATGCTGAAAAACAATTTCATATTTAGTGACTCATGACAATGCCTATTAACTTTTTATCTGATCATAAAACCGGCTTAGCAAACAAGTGAAAATGAGTTTTGGGGTATCTGTTTAGTCCTTAGTGGCTATGTGTCCAAATCACAGAGTGACAATACCAGACAACTTCTGTCAGTCTGTGCTCAGGAGAGGTCCAGATCAAGAATAGCAGGGGTGTTATAGGTCAGGACTGAAATGCATTGGCAGAGCTCTGCAGGGAAGCTTGTGTAGCATCTGCTAGTACTATGTCTGGCATTCTAAACACTGTTATCAATTCCTTACTTGAATAAACACAGTAAATACTCACCCCAAACCTCAGAAAACCTTCTCTATCAATCCACCAAAAAAAAAGAGAACCTGAAGTTCAACAGAAAAGTTAAAGATACAGATTTCAGTTACAGAAACAAAATTGTTTATGGAGAGCAGGAAAAAAAATCAGTGGATTGACCACTGTGTGTAGCTGGTGCAGTTGCAGCTTTTCCTCACTGTTAACAGAACACTTAATCGAAAAAGTGAGACTAGGAGCATAGCTGTAAAAATGCAGGTAAGTTTTGCATCTTTATTGGTGTGTACAAGAATAACATTTGCAAATGGATGTTTAGATAGTTTGTCTGATATACTGTGTGAAAATTGGACTCTTTTCAAACATAGTATTTATTTTAAAATTAATTAAAAGATTACTGTGTTCAGCTCTGGAGCCTCCAGTAGAAGGACATGGACCTGTTAGAGTGAAACCAAAACAGGGCCATGAAGATGATCAAAGGGCTGGAGCACCATTCTTATGAAGAGAGGCTGAGAGAGCTGGGGTTGTTCAGACTGGAGAAGAGAAGGTTCCAGGGTGACCTTATTTGGTCTTCCATTACGTAAAGGGGGCCTACTGGAAAGCTGGGGAGGGACTCTTTTTCAGGTGATATAGTGATAGGACAAGGAGTAATTGATTTAAACTAAAAGAGGGTAGGTTTAGATTAGACATTAGGAAGCAATTCAGCACTTAGAGGATGGGGAGGTACTGGAACAGATTGCTCAGAGAAGCTGGGGATGCCCCATCCCTGGCAGTGTTCAAGGCCAGGTTGGATGGGGCTTTGAGCAAATTGGTCTAGAGGGAAGTGTCCCTGTGTATGGTGGGAGGTCTGGAGTCATATGATCTTTCAGGTGCCTTCCAACCCAAAGCATTTTATGATTTTATGAAATATATGAAAGAACTTGACACAGTATTATGTACCACAGTAAGAGGTTCAAGAAAGGGATTGTATTCACAGGTGAGGAAAATGTTAGTACTATTTCAGCAAAGTACACATCTTAGTTACTAAAAAATATTTTGGAAATGAAAGAAATGGAGATAGAGTTGTCTCTATCTTTCTTCTGCCTCTTGATGTAAACTTCAGCAAGAGTATTCTGAGCTCTGCACTACTTTTTGAATAATGGTCAATATCTAAAATTGAAAGGAACATTTAAAATTGCATTAGTTTAATAAGACATCTAATTTTTAACTGACTTTTATGTTTTTATGTAGTGTATATTCATGTCTTCATATCAGTCAGTCAGTGAAAACTGAAGTTTACTTAAGCTATCTTCTTATGGAGATTTATGATTTCTCACATTCATATGAGGGATGAATGTTTATCTTTCATGTTATCTTTCATGTTTTTCAGACAAAACTCGATGATTAAATAGAGTAGGATACAGTTTTTATTATCTTACATTTTCCCTTTAAAGGATGCGAGAGAAAATAATGAATAAATTTGTACTAGTGTTTGTGTCTATTATTTCTAGACATGGGGCTTTGTTGTAACTGAAATGATCCTTTCTGACTCAATATTAGTTCTAGTTCTCTGATACAGTAAGGTCCACTTTCAGACGCATCCTCATGGCAGTACTGTCTGGTAGCATGCATAGAAGTAATAGTTATAAATTAGGTACTGTGTCAGAATAGGTACTGTGTCAGAGTTGTGTGTTTATGAAAACCATTTATGAAGGGCCTTGTTGCTACCTCACTATAACAAACCTCCTGCTTAGAAAACATTCTGTATTAAGAAGAACAGTCCATGTAAACAGTAGGATATATATGCTGTTCTACATAACATAGGATTTCTCTGTGGGAATACCAGTGGAGAGGATAGCTCCGCCTTAGCGTTGCTTCAAAGGAGATTGACTGGTGACCCCAAAAACAGTGAACCACAAGGTGGAAAAATATGCAGAGGCACAAAATCAAACATAAAATTGTCTGGATCTTGAAACTGCTTTGAACTGTTACCAGTAGTTACTGAAATTTATGGGATGGCTCATGTCACAGATTCTTGTACATTGTTGCAATTCCTTGTGTTTTTCATTGTAAACTGTTCTTGGGACATTACAAGTTGATATGTATTAAGAAAGAAATGGCAAATACTGCAGTGGAAGATACTGATATTGAAAAAAGTTGCTGAGATTTTTGCCATGTGTTGTCTAGGTATGTTAGGAAAACAAGCAAGGTAGATCTCAAATTTAACATGAAACTGGAAGCTTTTTCTCTGGAGATACTTTTCCATTTATCACAGGACAAGTTTTTAAACTTTCATCTTTCTTCCAGTACTGTCTGTGCCTGTAAACAAATAAGAGTGAAGTGTAGCTGACAATGAATAGATGTATTGGAATGACTCAGTGTAGTCCAAGGTGGTAATACAGGTCTCTGTGTTTATGCATGTAGGTAGGTTAAGAAGTTTATGCAATTTAAGGAAAGAAAAACTACATAGAACTGTGTATAAGGAAAAGGAAAAAGTGGGAATGTGGACTCCATGTTATACACAGAGTAAACTGGAGGAAGATCTAGGGTGATAGTAGAAGTTCATCAGATAATAGTAAAAAGCAAACAAAAGTCCAGTTTGCTTAAATAGCACTATAAATTATAACATGGGAACACTAGTTTCATGAACCTGCATTTGGAATTTGTCACCTTTTGGCATGTGCTCTAATTTAATGAAAGGGTTATAGAAATGTGGAGAAGTAATAGAGCACAATGAAATTAATACAAGGACTTGCGGAACTTTGTGTGTTTATGTGTAGAAGTATTACACACACACGCACACACACACACGCGTTTATATAGCTATGTGTTCCAGAAGTACACATGCATTTCTTTGAGAAACAAAGATTACAAAGGTACCTCCAGGATGTACGGGATACAGGTTCTGAAATTGTAATAGGCAGTTTTTCCAAGGGCTTGGAAAAAGGCCATGCAAGTTTAAATTAAGGATGTCAGACAACAAAAAGATTGAATTCCTTAGTTCTGTCCTTGTGTTACACAGAATAAAATACCAAGGGCAATATTATAAACAGCTAGTACCAAGAAACTACAGACACTGCATCGTAAGTTATTAAACAAAGTAATACATCTTTCTTAACTCTGTTGGAAGTTTATGGTCTATTCCGGTTATCTGCAGAATGATTAAATTTTTGGAAGCAACTGATGTTAAAGATAAAGATAAATTTTGACAAAAACAATCATATAAATGAATGTTCTCCTGTAGTTATCTTTACATATATTGTATGATAAAAATGTAAGCTCAGCCAGTTTGACAGGTCTTACATGTAACTAGCAATTCTTTGATCTTTCAGCAAACTTGTGCACTTTTCTAGAAAGATATTTAAGAAGAATCAATGTATTTATTCTGATGAGTTTGCTTAAATATATTCATTGACTAAATTTCTTATCAGAATTTTCAGGACACTTATAAAAGTAAATTAAGAATATGTAAAACAGGGCAATCAGTAGCTTTCAAAGATCAGGTTGCCCAGGGTCTCATCCAGTCCCTGCCCATCGGACCACTGCCCAATCCAGTGGTGTTTGAACAAGATCTTTAAGGTCCCTTCCAATCTGCAACGTTCTATGATTCTCTCTGCTACATACTACTGCTAACAATTCTGATATGTTTGAATGGAATGGAACAATTTGCCTCAATCCCCATGCAGAAGTCTAGGAGGTTCACTCTTTGAACCCTAGAGAAAGTGTTGTATGTTAAAAGGCTCTCCCCTCTGGAGACCATATGGAAAATAATGTTTTGCTTTCTGCACTACATTTTCAGTTTCCCACTGGGGGAACCCCAGCCCCTAAGTCCAATATTTTTCACTAGTGAATGACTTATTCCATTAATTCTGGTTTAGAATTGTATATATTTTCTGTGTATTGCTTATTTACAGACCTGGAACAGATAGCTGGTCCTTCCTTATTTAGTTGGATATTTAGGGGTGACCTTACCGCACTATATAGGTACATTGAAGGAGCGAGGTGGGGTCTATTCTCCCACATGCCTGGTGACAGGACAAGGAGGAATGGGCTAAAGTTGCGCCAGAGGAGGTTTAGGTTGGATATTAGGAAAAGCTTCTTTACTGAAACGGTTATTAGGCATGGAATGGGCTGCCCAGGGAAGTGGTTCAGTCACCATCCCTGAAGGTCTTTAAAAGACATTTAGATGTAGAGCTTAGTGATATGGTTTAGTGAAGGACTTGTTAGTGTTATGTCAGAGGTTGGACTAGGTGATCTTGGAGGTCTCTTGCACCCTAGATGATTCTGTGATTCTGTGTTTTGGAAGTGCATAAAAAAGGAGGTAGATTTTTTTTCTTACCTGAGAATAAGCCAAAATTGTGAAGTCAGAAGTCTAGTAGGATTGCAGTTTCAATTGTGCATATCAGCTTTCAATGTTATTCTCTAGAAGCATGAGAATGACAGCTCTTAGGCCTAGAGGAGTTACTCTTCTCCTTCTCTCTCTTTTTTTTTTTTTTTTTTTTTTTTTTTTTTTTTTTTATGTAACAATTCTGTAGTTAGTTTTGTCCCACATATGTTGCATATTCCTACTATTCTGAGTTGCAAAGATCAGAGCCATGCCTTACGGCATGTGTGCTTCCTTTTGAAGGAAGGCTTGTACAACTCTGAATGTGTAAGAGTTAAAAAAAAGTAAAAAGATTAAACACAACATGGAAATGTCATTCTTACCTTACAATTCAGTCTAGGAACTTTAAACCAAAGCAAAACAATGCAACCCCTTTAAGTAATGGGCTGTTTTGTTTTTGCATTGCATTCTGTATGCATGATTTCTTATTTCTGAGTTTTCTTTTATTTGGAAAGCATTGGAAAAAGAGAGAAAATGTTTTTAGGGAATCATTTACTGATATGATAGTATTTGTAGATTTTCTGTCAGCTGGTTGGATAAGAATTTGGTCCCATCCATCTCTCCATTTCTTTTTCCTTTTCTTCTTTTTGAAAATACATACCTACTCTGTAGACTGTAATGGTTTCAGAAAAGAACTCATTATGGTTTATCAGCTATGTATGTATTTTAGACACTTCTAAAAGTGACTGAAACAGCTCTTTTACAGTAATAAAAAGATCTCAAATCTAATGAGTACATACAAAGGAAAAGATTGGAACGCATTCAAGTGGCAGTAAAACATTATTTTCTGCTGCTTAGAATAAGACCTTTGGTATTTTAATCTACCGTTGATTTATTCACAGTCACTAATCTCAAAAGTCCGGCTGTTATTTACAGTTTCAGAGCTATGTCACTATTCACTTTGAACTTTTTGTTAACCTTTGTGTTTCTATATGAATCTAGAATATTAATTTACTTTAACATAGAGGCACTAAAGTTTTCAATGTGTTCTGTTGAAGAATATTTCTAAGCCACGCTTTAATTAAATTAATGTTAGATGCTGAACAGAATTGTTCTGTCTTGAGGTGTCATTAATGGGAATGGGATTGAAAGCCTTTCAAAAAACAGTCTTTGTAACTTTGTTGACCTGAGTGGTATGTAAATCAACATGCAAACAGACCGTACAGGTTCCTTGGGAGCTTTTTCAGGAGGGAAAAACCCTAAAGTTATTAATAAGTACTAAATTTTTATAATTTTAAACCTTGGAATTGCTGATATAAGAGCACATAGTATAAACTGGACGTAAATTAATCTTAGAGAACAGTTTCTAACCATAGGAGATAGAATTAAATAGAAGGTTTCTGATTGTGAGCAATACCACAAGCAAGCCTCATGTGATCTTTCTGGTGAAATCTGATCGGTTTATGAATTAGATATCATGCAGTGTTTTGTAATTACAAAGCAGTGGGTTTGATGACTTAGAGTTTCCCTCGACTTCTAGGCAAATCGTTTGCATTAGAGGGGCAAAGTGTAGGCCGTTACTTTGCTTTACAAAGATAATCAATTACCTTGTCCTTCCATCTGTACCTTTGACACCTTCTCTTAAAAAAAAAAAAAAAAAGTGGACAGAAAGTTATATTTGCATCTTGAATTTTAGAAATCCATTCTTACATTGAGAGGAAACATATATATTTTAACTTCTAAATCAGAATGTATCATTGGATCAGAATAAAACTTGCAAACTCACAGCCTCTTCCAGAAGAAAAAACAATATACAAAAGCTGTGAGAAACAGAAACAGTAGGCTAATAGTGTCATTAGATAAATGTTAACTGCAAAACCTCTGAAATCTTTGCGTGAAATAAAACAAAGAAATTTGAATCTGGATATGACATCTGGTACATGAGGACTTCGAGATTTTGAGAGGAAATGGGAAAAGACATGTGGGTGTAAGCCTAAGTTATTTGTGTATTACAGTTACAACTATACAGATGACAATGTGCCATCACTGTTCTTGGGCACTGGCACACTTTCAGCTGTGGTATTAAATAATCAGAATGATTCTTGGCATGAATATGGCTTGTGCCAAACAAAGACCTCCCCAGTGTCCTCCTGGGTATGATTTGGCCGTCAAAATAGTCTCAATTACTAGAATAGCTGACACTGTTCTGCTTTGGCATACTCCTTCTGGCACAGAGCTTTAATATCACCCAGAAGGCTTCGTGCCATACCCCAGGCCATTCCAGATGCACCTTTGGCATCATGCAAACCTCACTCTTAGGAAGTGCTGTGAAGTAGTCTTCTGATTTTTCAGCTGGACAGCAAAAAGCAGTCTCGGTATTAGGGAGGCCAGGAGATGACCACTTTCTTTGTAGTCTGCAACAAATTGATTGAGAAATGAAGGGGTTTCAGCTCTGGCCAGCTCACTCTTCATTCCTCACCACCTATGCCAAGATTGACTTGCTACCTCTGCCAAGACCAATGATCAGACACTTCCACACACTAAAGCAGAGTCAGGCTATATACAGTGCTGATGTGTGATTAAAAATAAAAACGTCTGTCACAACTGTCATTTTTGAGCAGCTGAACACATATGCTTGCACTATTCTGAAGTGCTTGAGATCTTCAGCTGGAAGAAGACCTTCCCTGACTCCTTCATGGAGCATGATTTTAAGATGCCCCTCCTCCAAGGTACCATGACAGTACTGGATGTGTGGTCATAGGACCTGAGAGAGGGCCTGTCCTTGATTCTGCTTTTATCACTAATGTCTCTAGTGACACAGTTTGGCCTGGAAGCCTCAACTGATGAGTGAAAATTAGGTTCTTTACTCACAATGTAGGGGAGTTTGGAATAGCCAGCACTATGAAATGTGACTTATGAGAGGAAGACACTATTAACAGGTTGTCAAACAAGTCTCCCTTGTCCACTTTTACATACATGCCAGCATCAGCTTGGGAAAACTTCTAGAAATCATCTGTGTCACACAGTAGCTTTTCCTCTCTGGACTACAAAGGGAGGTAGCTAAGAAAGGATAGCTAAGGAAGCTTGAGAAGGCGAGGTATCCACTCAGCAGAAGTGGCAGCAACAATGCCTTGACAAAGTTAATTTTTGACATACAGAGGCAGCAGCTGCAGGCAGAATTTGGCACTATGTACCCAACAGAAGTGACAAATCTTGATGGGACTTGGCATGGGACAGATTACTAAATAGATGTGGGGTAAGCCGATGTGTGGCTTTTTGAGAGAAATTGAGGGGAGATTGACATGTGGTGCTGAAGAGGTGTGTGGCTGAGTACAAAGACTGGTATGTTTATTCTAGGTTGTGTTCCAACTAAGACGTTTGTTTTGAGCGAGAGGAAGTTCACTAGAATATATATGGTCTGTTCCACATTAGTGGGTCTTAGTGACCAGAGACCATTCCTTGGTACTTTTATTTTACAGCTATAATTTACGGTTTCTATATCCTTCTGTCTTAGAAGCCAGACTCGCTGCTGTGTTATGCATAAGTGACGTGCAGGGCTGTGTTGTTGTGTGTGTTTCTGGTAGAAGAGCTTACCTGTGTAGGCTGTGCAGAATGCATCAAACTGTGGATACCATTATGGCATTGGGATGTTGGTGTCAAGCCTGTACCTTGGTACATACCACTTGAAGATCTCATGTAAGTCTTCATTGTTTAACTTGTCTGTACTTTGCCTTACTATGTAGGAGACATAGATGGCAGGGAACCAGGAACTGAGGCCCAAGCCAAGCTCTTCCACAAATGCTACATGGAAAAATGTATTGCTGTGAGCTCAGAGCAAGAACTAAGGACTTTATTGGATTTTGTTTGTTTGTTTTGTTTTACAGAATATGTTGCAGGGATTACACAGTATGACGAAGGGCATGTGATGATGAGGTACACAGAATCACAGCTGACTGTAACACTTTGGGATAGTCCTGCTGAAATGAAGTACAGATGTAACCCAAAAGAGCTCAGAAACATTGCCTCCATGTGGAAAACAACAACAACAACAACAACAAACCAAACCAAAACAACAACAACAAAAAAACAACAAAAACCTCAGCAACAACAAAACCCGGCATTTCCATCATGTGTGCTTTCTTGTTCTCTATGCAGATTTAGTTTGATTTTATAGAGTGAATCAAACAAACCTCCATATTTTCTGATTCATTAGTAAAAAAGAACAAATAGAAAAACTTGAAAATATATTTTTTTTTTATTTTTGGAGTACTCACTCTACCCGTTTAATTTCTTTAAAAACAACAAAAGTTTTTAGGGGATTGAGTCAAGGATGTTTTCTTTTTTCTTACTTAGTCCTATTTGTAATAATGCTTGGATATAAAGAATTTAACAGCATTGGTGAATAATATTTTAGGCACCATTTCTTTAAAGAAATGGCTGTGAATAACATTAAATAAGCCACACATGGAAATGAATGTGAATACTAATCCAATTAAGTCTAAAGTAATGTCAAAAGGTAATGTTTGATGATTAAAAGTTAACATAATTATCTTTTTCTCTGAGTTGAATTTTTATAATAACCTTTGTGTAAAAACGTTAGTACTTCGTATTCTTACATAGAGCTGAATAAAGGATATTTTTCTGTAGTTTATTTTTCATGATGTTAATGTTTTCTTGAAACCAAATGCAGAAAGTTAGTGTGATAGGACTTGTTTTTCTATTTTCAATGAAATATCTTTCTCTGACCTTGTATTTGGATGAAAAATAGAAAATACTGAAGGCCACAGGTTATTATTATTATTATTATTATTATTATTATTATTTAATGGTAAAAATCATAGAATCATAGAATCATTTAGCTTGGAAGAGACCTCTAAGATCATCAAGTCCAACTATAAATTACAAATAATGGAGTATTTAGCATTTAAACCCACAAAACACTAATTAGAGTTTTGATGCTGGTTCTTCCACAGATTTAGAATGTAACCATATAACCACAAGTTGCATTGCAGCATAGAATCATAGAATTATTAAGGTTGGAAAAGACCTCCAAGATCATCTGGTCCAACCATCACCCTACCACCAGCGTCACCCACTAAACCATGTCCCTAAGCACCACGTCCAACCTTTCCCTGAGCACCCCCAGGGACGGTGACTCCACCACCTCCCTGGGCAACCCATTCCAATGCCTGACTGTTCTTTCTGAGAAGAAATGTTTCTTCATTTCCAACCTAAACCTCCCCGTTGCAACTTGAGGCCATTCCCTCTAGTCTAGTAAACTAGTGATAACTAGTTTTCTGCAAGAAGAGGCTTATCCCCAGCTCCCAAAACCTTCCTTTCAGGTAGTCGTAGCTAGCAATAAGGTCTCAACTGAGCCTCCTCTTCTCCAGACTAAGTAACCCAGATCCCCCATCCTAATCCTCCCCATTCACTGAGTGTGACTATTGCCACCTGTAATGTTCTCCAGCATTAGTAAGAAGACCTGGTCATGCCTGTGATTCATTTCAAGGCTGTTACTAGAGTGCTCCTAGTCTCCTTTGCACAACTAGTGAAGTCCAGCTCCCTTAACACCTCTCACATAGGATATGCATGCTGAAATCAGTGTGCAGCCCCCATGGCACACTTCCAGTTTCTCAATATCTTTACTACACAAGGGAGACCAAACCAAAATGTTCCAAGTGTAGCCTCACAGTCAAGCACAGAGAAATAAAAGCTCTTCTCCACTTGTTGGTCATTCTCCTTCCTTAGACTGTATACACCAGTGAAGAACTGCTGAGGAGAGAGTTAGGTTTGTGATAAGAAATGGAAGGGATCTTTCAACCACTTATGGGTTGGCTTTTATTCCTTGCCATGCTATCTTTCCTAATTACGACAGGACTTAGTATGTATTAGGACAGAACTATAGAATATATGTATATATATACATATATAAACTGTTATTTTGTGTCAGGGAGGAAGTCATTAATCTCTTTTGAAGTCATCTCTAGAAAATGTCTTCAACTCTTTCCAGAAGATTCTGTAGATTTTCAGATTACCTGGAACTGCAGGTTTCTCTGGCATTATAGCAAAGACAGTAACTAAATGGAAAGCATGCTAATGTTCAAGGCCAGGTTGGATGGGGCTTGGAGCAACTTGGTCTAGTGGAAGGTGTCCTTGCATGGGGGTTGGAACAGATGGTCTTTAAGATCTCTTCTAACCCAAACTATTTGATTATTCTATGATAATGCTGGAAATCCCTAGTTTATTACCAGTTCAGTCAAATACCATAATGATACACTAGTTTAGCCCAGGTACAGCAATATTATGATGCTAATTATTTTTTAGCAGGTTAGTTAGCTTGGGGTGGAAGACTAATTATACTTTTCATCTCTTAAATTACTTTGTTCAGTTTTGGTTTGACTAGTTCTAATGCACTGTTGTACCTTTAATATTGCTGTTTCCTTCTTTTCCAATCCATAGTTTGGGCTTAACTCCAATCACCACGTCAGGAAAACACTCAGGTCTAGAAATTTCTAAAGACTTGTACAGATCAGATCAGGTCTGTCTCTATCCTTTGAGAATTCTTGAAAACATCAAATGTCCTTTAGAAAATGTTTCTGTTAACCTGTAGAGATTCAAAAAAAATTCATTTGATATATTTGCCGATAAATTTGCCAAATTTGCCATTTGCCGAGGCGATCGGCTCCGGGGCAGACGCGTTCTGCAGCGGAGCGGGGGATCGGGCCAGGCAGGGCTAATTTTTTCCGGCATCGAGCCTACTGGAGGGAGCCGCCAGGACCCGGCAGCCCTCGTGAGGGAGGCTGACGAGGCGAAGGCGGAGCCAGCAGCGCGCCCCCCCAGCCATTCAAAAGCTGCCCCTAGGGAGCGCGAGCGACCAGGAGCGCGGCGACCAGGGCGGGCAAACAGGGCGTGGCGCGTCAGAAGGGAGTGGCGCGGCAGTTAGCGCGGCAGTTCGCGCAGGCAGGGCGCGCAGGAAGGGCGGAGCGCTCCCCCTACACACAAACAACACCTCGTTAACAACAGCCGTAGCTAGGTGATAATGGTCGCCACCAGGCACGGCGCGCTCTCCAGGAAGTTGGTACACACGCAGACCGACTACCCGTTAAAAAATGCCGCAGTTCAGGTCACCGGATGCAAGGAGTGTCTGAGCCTGTTGCTACCATCGGCGGGAGGCAGAGAAACTGCGTGCGTGAGGTGCGAGCAGGTGGATGATCTGGTCCGCATGGTGGCGGAGCTCAAGGAGGAGGTGGAGAGGTTGAGGGCCATCAGGGAGTGTGAGCGGGAGATAGACTTCTGGAGTAACTCCCTGCAGGGCCTCAAGGGGAGGTGCCGAGGTGAGACTCCTCAAATGGGGGCGGACCCCGTGCCCTGTCCCCGTCGGGCAGAGGGAGGGGATCTGGGAGCTGAGGAGGAATGGAAACAGGTCCCTGCTCGACATCGCAGGCGATCCCCTCCCCTTCCGGCCCCACCCTCCCAGGTGCCCTTACACAACAGGTTTGAGGCCCTAGAGATTGAGAGGCCGGTGTGTGAGGAAGAGGTAGCAAATGTTCCCAGGAGGATGCCTGGGGCGAGGAGGTCGACTCCGCGCCTCAGGACTGCCTCCACCAAGAAAGACAGGAGGGTTATTGTTGTTGGTGACTCGATTCTTAGGGGAACAGAGGGCCCTATTTGTCGGCCTGACCCTACCCGTAGGGAAGTCTGCTGTCTCCCTGGGGCCAGGGTCAGGGACGTTGCCAGGAAGCTTCCTAACCTGGTACGCCCCTCTGACTATTACCCCCTTTTGATAGTCCAGGCGGGCAGTGATAACATCGAAGAGAGAAGCCTCAAGGCTATCAAAAGGGACTTTAGGGGACTGGGTCGGTTAGTGGATAGAGCGGGAGTGCAGGTGGTGTTTTCGTCCATCCCTATGGTGACAGGGAGGGGTTCAGAGAGGACACGGAAAGCTCACCTGTTAAACACGTGGCTCCGGGACTGGTGCCAACGCAGAAATCTTGGGTTTTTTGATCATGGGGCACTTTACTCAGCACCTGGCCTGATGGCTGCAGACGGGTCCCTATCTTTTAGGGGAAAAAGGATCCTGGGCCAGGAACTGGCAGGGCTCATTGAGAGGGCTTTAAACTAGGTAGGAAGGGGGATGGGGCTGAGGCTAGGATTGTTGGGGCTGTGCCAGGGGGAACAATGGCAAGGCTGGAGGATAAGGCTATGGCCCAGCTGAAGTGCATCTACACCAATGCACGCAGCATGGGTAACAAACAGGAGGAGCTGGAAGCCATCGTGCGGCAGGCAGGCTACGACTTGGTTGCCATCACGGAGACGTGGTGGGACCAGTCTCATGACTGGAGTGCTGCAATGCCTGGCTATAAGCTCTATAGAAGGGACAGGCAGCATAGAAGAGGTGGTGGTGTGGCTCTCTATATTAGAGAGTCTTTCGAGGTTGTAGAACTCGAGGTTGGGAATGACAAGGTCGAGTCCCTTTGGGTTAGGATCGGCAGGGACAACAAGGCTAGTGTCCTGGTCGGGGTCTGCTATAGACCGCCGAACCAGGATGAGGAGACGGATGAGGAATTCTACAGGCAGCTGACAGAGGTTGCAAAATCATCAGCTCTTGTACTCGTGGGGGACTTCAACTTCCCTGACATATCCTGGAAGCACAACACAGCCCTGAGAAAGCAGTCTAGGAGGTTTCTGGAGAGCGTGGAAGATAGCTTCCTGACGCAGCTGGTTAGTGAACCTACCAGGGGTGGTGCCCCGCTAGACCTTCTCTTCACAAACAGAGAAGGACTGGTGGAGGACGTGATCGTCGGGAGCTGTCTTTGGCAGAGTGACCACGCAATGGTGGAGTTCATTATTCTTGGCGAGGCCAGGAAGGGGACCAGTAAAACCGCTATATTGGACTTTCGAAGGGCTGACTTTGAGCTGCTCAGGACACTGGTTGGTGGAGTCCCTTGGGAGGTGGTTCTGAAGGGCAGAGGGGTCCAGGAAGGCTGGGCGCTCTTCAAGAGGGAAGTCTTAATGGCGCAGGAACGGTCTGTCCCCACGTGCCCAAAGATGAGCTGGCGGGGAAGAAGACCGGCCTGGCTCAACAGAGAATTGTGGCTTGATCTTAGGAGGAAAAAGAGGGTTTATAAGCTTTGGAAAAGTGGGCAGGCCACTAAGGAGGACTTTAAAGAAGTAGCGAGGCTGTGCAGGGACAAAATTAGGAAGGCCAAAGCTCATCTGGAGCTCAATCTGGCTACTGCCGTTAAAGATAACAAAAAACGTTTCTATAAATACATCAACACAAAAAGGAGGACTAAGGAGAATCTCCATCCTTTACTGGATGCAGGGGGAAACTTAGTTACAAGAGATGAGGAAAAGGCGGAGGTGCTCAATGCCTTCTTTGCCTCAGTCTTTAGCGGCAATACCGGATGTTCTCTGGATACTCAGTACCCTGAGCTGGTGGAAGGCGATGGGGAGCAGGATGTGGCCCTCATTATCCATGAAGAACTGGTTGGTGACCTGCTACGGCACTTAGATGTGCACAAGTCGATGGGGCCGGATGGGATCCACCCAAGGGTACTGAGAGAACTGGCAGAGGAGCTGGCCAAGCCACTTTCCATCATTTATCAACAGTCCTGGCTATCAGGGGAGGTTCCAATCGACTGGCGGCTAGCAAACGTGACGCCCATCTACAAGAAGGGCCGGAGGACAGACCCGGGAAACTACAGGCCTGTCAGTTTGACCTCAGTGCCAGGAAAGCTCATGGAGCAGATCCTCCTGAGAGTCATCATGCAGCAATTGCAGGGGAAGCAGGCGATCAGGCCCAGTCAGCATGGCTTTATGAAAGGTAGGTCATGCCTGACGAACCTGATCTCCTTCTATGATAGAGTGACGCGCTGGGTGGACGAGGGAAAGGCTGTGGATGTGGTCTACCTTGACTTCAGCAAGGCTTTTGACACCGTCTCCCACAGCATTCTCCTCAAGAAGCTGGCTGCTCTTGGCTTGGACTGGCGCACGCTTCGCTGGGTTAGAAACTGGCTGGATAGCCGGGCCCAAAGAGTCGTGGTGAATGGAGCCAAGTCCAGTTGGAGGCCAGTCACTAGTGGCGTCCCCCAGGGCTCGGTGCTGGGGCCGGTCCTCTTTAATATCTTCATTGATGATCTGGACGAGGGCATCGAGTGCACCCTCAGTAAGTTCGCAGATGACACCAAGCTATGCGCATGTGTCGATCTGCTTGAGGGTAGGAAAGCTCTGCAGGAGGATCTGGATAGGCTGCACCGATGGGCTGAGGTCAACTGCATGAAGTTCAACAAGGCCAAGTGCCGGGTCCTGCACCTGGGGCGCAATAACCCCAAGCAGAGCTACAGACTGGGAGAGGAATGGTTGGAGAGCTGCCAGGCAGAGAAGGACCTGGGAGTGATGGTGGATAGTCGGCTGAATATGAGCCAGCAGTGTGCTCAGGTGGCCAAGAAGGCCAACGGCATCCTGGCTTGTATCAGGAACAGCGTGACCAGCAGGGCGAGGGAGGTGATCGTCCCCCTGTACTCAGCTCTGGTGAGGCCGCACCTCGAGTACTGTGTTCAGTTTTGGGCCCCTCGCTACAAGAAGGACATCGAGGTGCTTGAGCGGGTGCAGAGAAGGGCGACGAAGCTGGTGAGGGGCCTGGAGAACAAGTCCTACGAGGAGCGGCTGAGGGAGCTGGGCTTGTTCAGCCTGGAGAAGAGGAGGCTCAGGGGTGACCTTATCGCTCTTTTTAGGTACCTCAAGGGAGGCTGTAGCGAGGTGGGGGTTGGCCTGTTCTCCCACGTGCCTGGTGACAGGACGAGGGGGAATGGGCTTAAGTTGAGCCAGGGGAGTTTTAGGTTAGATGTTAGGAAGAACTTCTTCACTGAAAGGGTTGTTAGACATTGGAACAGGCTGCCCAGGGAAGTGGTGGAGTCACCATCCCTGGAAGTCTTCAAAAGACGTTTAGATGTAGAGCTTAGGCATATGGTTTAGTGGAGGGCTGTTAGCGTTAGGTTGGAGGTTGGACTCGATGACCTTGAGGTCTCTTCCAACCTAGAAATTCTGTGATTCTGTGATTCTGTGATTTCTCTCCATATGCATTTTTCAAAAATTGGTACCTGTCTGTTGCTAGGTTCTATTGACTTTGTCACACATCCTCATGAATACATTTAATGATTTGATTTTTTTTTTCTTGAGTTTCTTGGCTTAATTTTTAATTTTTAAGATCTTTTATTGTTAAATATGAAGTATAAAATGAATTATTAACTTTTACAA